>NW_024097335.1:522500-1122500 GCF_016545835.1 Crotalus tigris
AATCTTTTTTTTTGTACACGGCGGCGGAGGCCTAAAGCGAAAAGGTTTTATAAAACCCAGCTGAAGGCCTAGGATTGGGGCAAAGGCGCGTGGGCCCACCGAGAGGCACCCGTGCCATAGGTTCGCCACCACTGATGTAGAAGATGGCCAGGTTGAACTGAAGGAAGGAGTCAAGCACGTCATCAGTCTTGAGTCCTTTGGTGCTCACAAGGGATCGAAGTCAAGTCCACCTTGAATTCCTTTTACTCTTATCTACCGCCAATTTGCTTTGATCGTTAGTAGTTCAGATTCTTGTAGAGAGCCTAAGCTTGCAATAAACTCTTATATACATTTGAACTTCCTGCATTTACCGATTTCCGCGCTTGATAATCTATATCTAACTAGATCTAGATCTGCATCTAGATCTAGATCTGCATCTAGATCTAGATCTGCATCTAGATCTACATCTATCTAGTTATTTCTGGTAGCACTCAATTTACTAATTAAGATTGAATGATGAGACTTTATATCTGCTCATAGATAAAATATGAGATGCAGGATGAAGAGATTTTAGGTGGAAATATTAAAGACGGTGACACATTCCTGAAATTGTAGTCGTCATGAAAGGGAAAGCCATTTTTTAAATATATATGTATTCCTTTTTTTTCTTTTACGTATTTCTTTCCTTCCTCCCTTGCCATTTTTTTTCTCTATGCCCTTTCCTTGTATTCTTTTTTTTTGCTTGTATTTTTCTTAGTTTGTATTAGTTTTATTCTAGCACTGCGTTTTTAAATCTCTGTAATAAATTATTGTTTAAAGAAAGAATGAATGCTCTTGCCAAAGGCGTAGCTTTAGCACCAGTTTGAATTCTGAAAAGCTGCTGTAATGAAGACGCAGGGTGAGAAACATCCATCGTGCCTCTGGGCTTAAACCGTTAAGGATAGCAGCAGGAAAGATGCACCGTTGGTTCGACAGTCGCTTGCTCAGACACAAAACTCAGAGTGCCAAAAATCGTTAGTTATTCAATATACACTTAATGTTTTCCTGCAGTGGAAGGCAGTGTATCTAGTACAATGGCACAGATTTAGCAGAGAGCATTTATCACTTAGGTAGAAGCTGCAAACTTTCATTACCCTCTATGTGTGTCTGGGGTGCTGTTATTTTAAATGTGACAGCCCTATTCTAAAGCAAAACCAACCGTTTATTGGGTATTCCCATCTAAATGATATGAATCCTGACCATTGATTCTGGGGCAACCAGAAGATTCTAAAACAGGGGTCTTCAAATTTGTCTCTTTTATGACTTGTAGACTTCAACTCCCAGAATTCCTCAGCCAAGCGTGCCTGGCTGAGAAATTCTGGGAGTTGAAGTCCACAAGTCATAAAAGGGCCAAGTTTGAAGAACCCCTGCTGTATATGCTCATAGACAGGGGTCTCTCCAAGACTTGTGGACTTCAATTCCCAGCATGGCTGGCTGAGGGATTCTGGGAGTTGAAGTCCACAAGTCATAAAAGGATCATGTTTGAAGACCCCTGCTCTATAATAATGAAAGTTTGCAAACTGTCCTATTAAAACCCAGATCTTGCTAAATTCTCTAGCTGACATTGTTTCCTCTATCAAGTTGGGGCTATGCCATTGGCAAACAAGTGAAGGGAGCGGGATCAAATTGTGCAGCTAGTCCTCGAGTTACAGCCATTTTGTTCAGTGACAATTCGAAGTAAAGACATCATTGAAAAAAAGTGTTTTGTTTTTCACATTTACCACCGTTGCAGCATCCCCATGGTCGCATGATCAAAATTTGGACACGTGGCAATTGGCAAGTATTTATGATGATTTGCAGTGTGCCAGATCCCCTTTTGCGACCTTCTGAGAAGCAAAGTCAATGGGGAAGCCAGATTCACTTAACAACCATGTTACTAACTGAACAACTGCACATCTGTGGTAGGAAATATCATAAAATGGACCAGAACTCTAATAATAATAATAACAACAACAACAATAACAGAAAGAGGAAGAGGAAGAAGAAGGAGAAGGAGAGGGAGAGGGAGAGGAAGAAGAAGAGGAAGAAGAAGAAGAAGAAGAAGAAGAAGAAGAAGAAGAAGAAGAAGAAGAAGAAGAAGAAGAGGAGGAGGAGGAGGAGGGGGAGGAGGAGGAGAGGGAGAGGAAGCAGAAGAAGAAGAAGAAGAAGAAGAAGAAGAAGAAGAAGAAGAAGAAGAAGAAGAAGAAGAAGAAGAAGAAGAAGAAGAAGAAGAAGAAGAAGAAGAAGAAGAAGAAGAAGAGGAGGAAGGAGAGAAGAAGAAGAAGAAGAAGAAGAAGAAGAAGAAGAAGAAGAAGAAGAAGAAGAAGAAGAAGAAGAAGAAGAAGAGGAGGAGGAGGAGGAGAGGAGGAGGAAGAAGAAGAAGAAGAGGAAGAGGAAGGAGAAGAAAGAAAGAAGAAGAAGAAGAAGAAGAAGAAGAAGAAGAAGAAGAAGAAGAAGAAGAAGAAGAAGAAGAAGAAGAAGAAGAGGGGGAGGGGGAGGAGGAGGATGAGAGGGAGAGGAAGGAGAAGGAGAAGGAGAAGGAGAAGGAGAAGGAGAAGGAGAAGAAGAAGAAGAAGAAGAAGAAGAAGAAGAAGAAGAAGAAGAAGAAGAAGAAGAAGAAGAAGAAGAAGAAGAAGAAGAAGAAGAAGAAGAAGAAGAAGAAGAAGAAGAAGTTGGAAGCGACCTTGGAGGTCAACCCTATACCATTTCAGACAAATGGCTGTCCAGTCTCTTCTTAAAAACTTCCAGTGTTGGAGCATTCACAACTTCTGGAGGCAGGTTGTTCCACTGGTTAATTGTCCTAACTTAACAACTGTCTTGCTTATCAACAGAAATTTGAGACACAGTTGTGATCACAAGTCGCGGACTACCTAAGTACTGACTATCTAGTTCTGGTGTCTATGGAGATTCTCAGTCATCCAGATTGTGGTTATTCCGAAGGTGTTTTTTCAAGAGGCAACTGGACTTCCTTGGTTTTTCCTTGAAGATGTTTCGCTTCTCGTCCAAGAAGCTTCCACAGAACTGATCGGAACTGAAGAAGCTTCTTGGCATAAGAAGCAAAACATCTTCAAGGAAAAACAAAGAAACTCCAATTGCCTCTTGAAAAAGCACCTTTGGGATCTGGTTCCAATGGCTGATCTGGGTTTTGAAGGTTATGAATTTGCTTGTGAGAAAGTCACATAATCACATGACCCTGGAACATTGCAACCGTTGAATATAGTCAACAAACAGTAGTAAGCTGAGGACCACCTGTAGAATGAACAGATAAAGGAAACAAAGAGGAAAAATGACCGGTAGCCTTCAACCATGTATTCATATTTGCAGTTAAGTTCCAAGAATTCCTAAAAATGGGAATTATGTCCTAATCTGCTTCAGCACAAAGCAGGATAAATAGCTTTAAGATCAAACTTTCCTTCAGTCTTTGCAAATGACTCCTATTTTAAAATGCAGGTGCAACCTCAATGCAAAACAGCTTTCCTAATCAGCAGACTGTTTTTTACAAGCTGCTAGATATTAAGGATTATGCCCTTAATGAAGGAATGTTCACTCATTTGCCATTCAGAAAACATGGCTCTGAGCATTTTTTTTTAAACCACAAGAATCATCAAATCAACTGTAGAGAAAAATGTACGATGCAAATTTATGTACACAAATTAAAATTAACGTGCAACTGCAATGAGAAGCAGATTTGCTAATAAGCAGAGTGTCTTTATAAGCTACCAGGTATTCAGGGTTATAAAGTTTAATGAAGGAACGCTGACTCATTTGCCATTCAGCAGACATGGCCCTGAGTCCTTTTTCCCCATGAAAATGATTAAATCAACCATGGAGAAAAATGTATGATGCAAACTTATGTATACAAATCAAACACCAGAAATACTCTTGGGTTTTATACTGAAGTAATGCTGAAATTAATTTATGCCACCATGTTAAATACTATATCCATTCAATAATATTAACCAGAGCAGCATTTCTTAATCTGTTCAAGATCATTTCAAGGATGTCTATGTGTAAGAAATTTATATAAAGCAACACAGAGCAGACAAAGAGTACAGTCACCATGTATTTTACTGCTCAATTATTTGTTAACTGTCTCAACTGTCACAGGAAACTCTCCTCAGAACATAAAGAAATCATAGATTATAACCATAGATGCACACTAAACACTGCCATCTACTGGTTGAATAATTCTGTAGTTGTTGCAATACAAAATACATTCTAACATGTATTCCAGCACTATGAGAATATGTTAGATTAGAATAAGGAAAAGAAATAAAAAGAACACAGAAATAATTGTCTTGCTTAGCAATGGAAATATTGGGCAGATTTGTCATCATATGTCAAGGACTGCCTATATTTCATCAATATCCAATCTATTACAAAAAAATGTTTTGGGCTCAGCATAATATTCAGCCTGCTTCAGTACTGATGTTTGACTTCAGCAAGTGAGAAAAATCCGGTTTTTAGGACAGGTTTTTCAGCATCTATCGCCAAGTACTGGTGGAATATAATTTAGGAAATGTTGCTCTAGTCTAGTGGATAATCCATAAAATTTAAAACACTGTTGTTTTATGACTGGCCAGAGAGCCACCACTTATCTATCTATGGAGATTCTCAATCATCCAGGTCATGGTTGTCTCAAAGCTGAGTTTTTTTCCAAGAGGCAACTGCACTCTTGAAAGTGGCCTCAACGACTCTCCAAAAGAAGGCAAATGACCAGCTGTCTGCAAGGAGTATAAATCCTCCTATTCCCCACCATCCAGTCAGAACTGAAGAAGCTTCTTGGATGAGAAGCAAAACGTCTTCAAAGAAAAATAAGAAAATCCAGTTGCCTCCTGAAAAAAAAAAGCACCTTTGGGATACCACTTATGTAGACTCAGACTATCTAGACTACCTCAGATTCCTGTCTTCAGCAGGGGGTTGGACTAGAAGACCTCCAAGGTCCCTTCTAGCTGTATGATTCTAACAAACACATTCAAGGATCAAGACTGTCTTTGTTTAATACTTTTTGAAGAAGCAACCATCCGAATCAGGACAAAAGCAAGCAAAAGTTCTCCAAAGCTTCGACTTTCAAATGCTGAACTTTCAGGTGACATCTTAAAACAGCTTTAAGAACCCAAGCAAGGAATATGACTCGGCAGAGGCCATAAATATAGGATTTCATGGTAGGAAGCTACAGTCCGCTTTCATGTTTTTAAAACCTTGGTCTTCGGCCTCTGAATTTTTCTACATCCCACTCCTTTCCTGCATTTAAGATGAAGCTGCTCCTTCCCTACTTATCACCAACCTCTTCCTCCTCTTCCAACCTTTTGCAGCCAATATTGTACATCCAAAATAAATAAAGCTGTTATCTTTTTCCTTTGCAGCTGAAATGAATTAATCATGCACTGTTTCCATGCATTTTGTTTTCAAACAAAAAGTTCAGTCCGTAGGTTGTATCTTGCCCGCAGTATAACTGAAATATTCCTTTACAGAGGTCTTCAGCTTCCCACATAACTACAAATACTTCTTGACTTATAACCATTTGTTTAGTGACCTTTACAAGGGCCCTGAAAAAAGTGACCAATGACCATTTTTCACACTTACGACCATTGCAGCCACATGGCCGCAAGATCAAAATTCTTAGCAATTACGATGTATTTGTGAGGGCTGCAGTATCCTGGGTGTGTGTGTGTGTCACATGGTCATCTTTTGCAAACTTCTGACAAGCAAAGTCAATGGGGAAGCCAAATTCACTTAACAACCATGTTACCTCGACTTACAGTTTGTTTAGTGGCCAAAGTTACAACAGCACTGAAAAAGTGACTTATAATTACAATTATAATGACTTTTTACAGGACCATTGCAGGTCCCCGTGGTCAGGTGATCAAAATTCAGACGCTTGGCAACTGACTCATATTTATGACGGTTGCACTGTCCCGAGGTCATGTGATCACTTTTTGCGACCTTCTAGCAAGCAAAGGCAATTGGGAAACCAGATTCCCTTAACCATTGTGTTATTAACTTACCACCTGCAGGGATCCACTTAACAACTGTGGCAAGAAAGGTCGTAAAGTGAAACAAATGTTTCACTTAACAATGGAAAATTTGGGCTGAGTTGTGGTCCTAAGTCAAGGATTTACCTTTATTAACTTAACAACAGCAGTGAATATTTAACGATTACTGCAAGAAAGATTATAAAATGGGACAAAACT
This sequence comes from Crotalus tigris, assembly GCF_016545835.1. Classification (NCBI taxonomy): domain Eukaryota; kingdom Metazoa; phylum Chordata; class Lepidosauria; order Squamata; family Viperidae; genus Crotalus; species Crotalus tigris. The sequence goes on from NW_024097335.1 coordinate 528,692, forward strand.
CAATGTCTTGCTTAGCAGTGGAAATAAGAGGTTAACCGTGGTTGTAAATCAAGGACTACCTATATTTTGCAACTGCTGTTGCTGTAATATGTTTGGCCTCTATGCTGTCTCTGTTGTCCATATTAAAGTGCTTCCATGACATTATTCAGTATCCAAAGCAAAATTCCATTTATGCAGAAGAGAAGGGGGATCTCAGTGATCTGCTTTCAATATATATATATATATATATTGGTCTTTGGTTGTTCGGGTTTTCTCCCGCGTAAAATTGGAAGTGTCTTGGCGACGTTTCAACGAAGTCCCATTCGTCATCTTCAAGCTGGTGTTTTCAGCTTCGTGCTTCGAGGAGCACGAAGCTGAAAACACCAGCCTGAAGATGACGAATGGGACTTCGTCGAAACATCGCCAAGACACTTCCAATTTTACGCGGGAGAAAACCCGAATAACCAAAGATCTACACACACACACACACACACACACACACACACACACACACACATATATATATATATATATATATATATATATATATATATATAGAGAGAGAGAGAGAGAGAGAGAGAGAGAGAGAGAGGGAGGGAGGGAGGGAGGGAGGGAGAGAGACACAGAGAGAGAGAGAGATAACCCACACATGTCAATTTAGGATTACAGCAGCCAGCTAATTAGGAAGCTCATGAACTTTAAATGTCATTATTGTAATGCTACTTTCCCTTAAAATAAATATGTTTACCAAGTTGGTGGGAGGGGGAAACCAAAGAACTGCTTATGATATAATTTCAAGACAAATTGATGTAGGCAGACCGAGGATTTGGGATGACAAGAGAGAATGCTCCCAAAGGTTTTGTTTTAAGGATGTGTGAAACGCCTCGTGAAATCTAGCTGGTTTCATAGCTGAGATTTGGCTTGCCTTGAAAAGCCCCAATTTTCCTGAAAAGTCACAGAAGCTCTCTTGTGTCAAGACAGTCAGGTAGAATTTTGAGAAAAGATTCTCCAAAGGTTTAGCCGGGAATTTTTCTAGTTTTTGCTCTGTGGTGGCCAGCTGCATTTGTTATACTTCAGAATTTAGCTTCAGACAACCCCGGCCTAACCTATAATAGTAAGGTGACCAACTTTTTTACAATGAGAAGGAGGACACAAATAAATTGAAGAAAAAAATATGAATAAATAAAATTAATTATTAAAACTGAAACAATAACATAAGCGAATAAACTTGTAAATAAAATTATACATATTTGGAAATTATTAAATAGATAATGAATTAATAAAATGTGAATTATTGTGCTCACCTGTGCATGATTGAATATTCACTGAGAAAGAAGTGAGTCTAATGCGTGCGTGTGTGCCATGTCATGTTTCGGTAAGAAGTAAACAAAGCCACTTGTACACAGCGCATTCTTGTGCGTGGCGCATTCTCTCAAAACAATTCTCCTGTTCGGAACGCATGCGTCTCATAATCACATTTCGCCTAACTGTACCGAGCCTTGACGAATTGTCATGTCAAATACAAATACGTCACATCACATGCAACGGATCGGATTGGCATCGATCAAATACAGAAATTTACAGATTAGTCTTCAAATATCGAAAAGGAGGACATGTAGGAGGACACTTTTCGAGAGAGGACAGAACTTACAAAAGAAGGACTGTCCTCCCTAAAGGAGGACAATTGGTCACCTTAATAATAGCGATATAAATTTATGGAAGTTGTTAGCTCAGCATCATATGAAGGTCTCCCCTGTTTTTCAATCTTTGTCAGTAGGAGTCTTTAACCGTGGCCACGTTAAAACTTCTGGATTTCAGCTCCCACAATTCCCCAGACAGCCATGCTGGCTGAGGAATTCTGGGAGTTGAAGTCCGCAAGTCTTAAACTGGCCAAGGGACACACAGCTATCAATGGTTACAAGTCAAATGATCTCCAAGTTCTGAGTTATAGCCCTCTTAAAAGCAGGTGTGTGACTCTCATTGGTGATTCTAAGAACTGATCCTTGGATCACACAGGCCTCTGGAACAGATCTCGATGTTCTTAATAGGGTATGCATCGGGCTGCCTTCGAAATGCCACTCAGAGGCTGGTTGGTGCGCAGAGATCTGAACAGATCTCTGTTCACTGACCTATTTCCACCCTGCGTTTATTACACTTCGGCTCTGAATCAAATCGTTTTAAAGCAGGAACTGAAGAAGAAACGTGTTCAATTAGCACTTGAAAACGCTCAACTGATTCTGCACTTCTAGCCAACACCAAAGCTGAATGGCAAGTTCCTTTTTCGGAATTTCTGCTAGGCAATTCTCCAATGTAAATAGTGCACAAAACAACGCAACTAAGATGATCAAAGGCCTGGAGAGTAAAACATACGAAGAATGGCTACGGGACTTGGGTTTGGCCAGTCTAAAGAAAAGAAGAAATAGGGGAGACATGATAGCAGTGTTCCAGTATCTGAGGGGCTGCCACAAGGCAGAGGGGGCCAGGCTGTTCACCAGAGCACCAGAGGGAAGAACGAGAAACAATGGTTGGAAACTGGTCAAGGAGAGAAGCAACCTGGAATTAAGGAGAAACTTCCTGACAGTGAGGACAATCAATCAGTGGAACAGTTTGCCTCCAGAAATTGTGGGCGCTCCATCACTGGAGATTTTTAAGAAGAGACTAGACATTCACCTGTCTGAGATGGTATAGGTTCTCCTGCTTGAGCAGAGTGCTGGACTAGTTGACCTCCAAGGTCCCTTCCAGCTCTATTCTATTGTATTCTGTTCTGTTCTATCCCATTCCATGTTCCCTTTCTATTCTATTCTATTCTATTCTATTCTATTCTATTCTATTCTATTCTATTCTATTCTATTCTATTCTCTGTTCTGCTCTGTTCTGTTCTGTCCCGTTCTGTTCTATTCTATTCTGCCAGCACAAGTGGGATGGGCCAATCCCAGTAGCTTGGATCGATGCTATGAAGGGCTTTCAAAGTGATCACCAACACCTTGAATGGCACATAGACACAGGCTGGTAATGTAGCTAATCTTTGTTTGCTCTTTTCTGGACCATTTGTCTGGGTGCCATTGTTTCCAGAGAACAGCTAGCTATATGACTGGGCCTGTTTAGTTTGCAGCCATTTTTGGCGTCCTCACAATTTACTAATTTCCCTATAGATCCATATCAGCCTATCATGGAAACTACCTAGAGGTATGAATTATAGCTATGCATGATTATCAATTTTTGGACCGTATTAGTATTACGAGGGCCTGCCAGCTGCATGGCCCCCTGCGTCCCTTTCACAATTTTGTTCCTACAGTTAACCAACCGGAGGGAATTGAATCTGAGAATAACCCTCTTGCCCAAGGCCTTTGCATTTGAATAGATGTATTTGAATTTAAACCCGAATTTAATCCTGCATTTGGAACCTAATGCAAAGGTATTACTGACTAGCTTGTTGATGAAGAAATGAGAATAACTATAGACTTTTTTCCTTTTTTTAATACTGCCAATTAATGTAACTGACTCACTCAGGAGGCTGGAAGGACCAGAAATGGATGGTTTTAAAAAAAATGTCCATAGGCCATTGTTCTCAAAAAGTCTATTTCTTTTAATTAATTTTTGTTCTTGTTTTCTAGACAAAAGGCACTCCAAAGCGGTATGAAGGAATACCGAAATAAGCACTAGGAAAGTCATTATACAACTTTGAAAAAAGAAATAGTGATGCCGTAATAAAATAGCCATCGCAGCACTGAAACTCCTTCCTGTTCTTGTCAGAATAAAAGTTTTTTGTCTTCTTGTCTAAAACTGGAGGAAAAAAATGGAACTAGTTAGAATTTCTCTGCTTCTTGCTGCCCTTGTTGAGATGGGATTGCGAGCTGAATTATCCAGGTGGATCTTATGGCTTTTAGACAAAGTCTAAATGGAACGGTTAATTGAGGGGCGATAAATCTATCAAATTTGATTTCTCTCGGTTCATTTTCTCAGTCTGAAATTTGCCCCATTTAAGGCTGGGGCTGAGGATTTTCATTACGTTTCGTATAACTTGGTCTTGTTCTGACAGCAGACTCAAATTGAGTGGTCAATGAGAAGATGACACAGACGCATGAGGTGAACGGAACTATTTCAAATTTCATTTCCCCTCCCCCTTTTTTAGGGATGCTCTTGAGGGGGATTGTGAGGGAGAGGAGGGGCTTTGAATTCCTTGTTCTGTCTGGGGGATAGATAAAGGTAGTCCTCGAATTACAACCATTCATTTAGCAACCATTAAAAGTTCCAACAGAGCTGAAAAATTTATAATAATAATAATAATAAAGTTGGAAGGGACCTTGGAAGTTGTTGAGTCTTTGAGTCAATGGCGAAAGAAGAACACACATTCTGTTAATTCCAACAGCCTTTATTCTCAGCATCTCTCTCTCCGACACAACTCAGAGGCTCGCAGACCTCTCTGTCTCCTTTTATAGAATCCCCGGGCAAAAAGGTAACAATCTGGAGCGCTTCTGTGCCTTGCGCATGCGCGCAGGCCGGCGCCACTCAGTCTGGTCCCGGGCAGCTTGCAACAGCCCAGGACCATTGCAATGTCCCGAGCCTGCCTTTGCAGGCTCAGGCACAACAGAAGTCATCTAATCCAACCCCCTGCTCAGGCAGGAAATCCTATACCATTTCAGACAAATGGCTGTCCAGTCTCTTCTTAAAAACTTCCAGCGTTGGAGCATTCACCGCTTCTGGAGGCAGGTTGTTCCACTGGTTAATTGTTCTGACTGTCAGGAAGTTTCTCCTTAGTTCTAGGTTGCTTCTCTCCTGGATTAGTTTCCATCCATTGCTTCTTGTCCTGCCTTCAGAATTAGAATTAGAATTAGATGATACTTGGGGGGGGGAGGAGGAATGTGCATGGGAGTTTAGTTAGACATAACAATACTGTAACTAGTGTGAGAACCAAGGTTTTTGAAATAAGAGATGATAAGAATTGGCGGGTTGGAAAACTGGAGGGAAAGTCTGCATTTCAAACTAGTTGGAGAATGTGATTTATGGCTGTAAATTAGAGGAGAGAACTGTGTTTTGACACTATGTGCTCAGGGGAGGGGAATTCAGATTTTGGCTTTGGCTATGTAAGTGCTGATGCTATGCTTCTCGAATAGATTCTTTAAGGTAAACAATGCCTCAAAGTTCTTTGAAGAGTTTCATCTGTCAGAACCATGACACTATATGGCAAAAAAGAATAAAGAAAAAAAGCAACCACAGCTAAAGTTAAAGGAAGAATTTATGAAATTAGAATCCAAACTACAAATAGATCCATAAAATAAAATATTTAAAAAACAAATGGAAATAATAAAACAAATTAACAAATTAAAAGGGCCAAACATAATTTTTTTAAATGTTAATAAACTGGGGAGAGGCTAGCATATAAATTGAAAAAAGAAAGAGAGAAAAAATTGATAAACAAACTGCAAGACCCAAAAGGAGATTTACAGTTTCAAAATGATATAATTAAAAAAATAATCAAAGACTTTAATGAGATACTTTATGATACAGAGGAAACCTCTCAATAGGTAGCAACTACTAACTAACCTTGACTAATCTAGAATACTAAGCACAGTCAAATCTAGTAAACTGTTGGTTAGAGTCCATCTGAGAAGACTAATGCTGTAGATTAAACTATCTGGGAGGTTAAAAAAATATTCTGGAAAGCAATGGGCCAGTCATTCTATCAAGCTGAGAAAACTGCGTGGATATGTCCATGTAAGTCACCAGAGAGCTAAGTATAAATTATTTTAACGTCTCACTAGATTAATTGTTTTGCAGGAACAGGGCCAACAAGTAAATTACATTTGCTAAGGAACTGTAAGCTTTCTCAAATCCTGCCACTGCTTACATGGTATATGCTAATAACTTTTTTGGCCTTTGCCCTAACCACCTGCAGATACAGATGTCTTCTCCTAATAAGATCCTCAAATGAAAAGATGGACATCTGTTATCTATAAGAAATCCACTTTCATTCTTAAAATTCAATATATTTTTTTCATGATAATTTCTCTTGAATACATGATGACTTGATTAACATCTTTTGGGGATACATGGAAGAACTTCTACAGAACTTCCCAATGCTGCTAGGAATGGTAGTCAGTATTTGAGGTTCTCTATGTCTAGAATCTTTTGGCTTATAATTTGGAACACAAACCAGGTAAATGGATGGATGGATGGATGGATGGATGGATGGATGGATGGAGGGAGGGAGTATGGGTGGGTGGATGGATGAATGGATGGATAGCTAAGTGGGTGGGTGGGTGGGTGGGTGGATGGATGGATGGATGGATAGCTAGGTGGATGGATGGATGGATGGATGGATGGATGGATGGGTAGATGGTTAGGTGGATGGATGGATGGCTAAGTGGATGGATAGATAGATGGATGGATGGATGGATGGATGGATGGATGGATGGATGGATGGATGATGGATGGATGGATGGCTAGGTGGGTGGTTGGATACATGATGGGTGGATGAATGGGTAGACCAACATAACATTTACTTTGGTCAATGGCCACATAAAGCAGACCATAGGTAAACTAAATACAGAAAAGAAGATACATTCACATAACCATCACTAATGGAAAAGGTGAATATTTCTATAACACAATGGAATTCTTAGTCCAAAATATTGAGGTAATTATGAAATAGAGTAACAGGAGTCAGTTATTTCCTGTTTATATAACAGCACATAAGTGAATCAGGTATATGGGATGATGACAATGGTGGTGGTGGTAACGATGATGGTGGCAGTGAAGAAGATAATGATGCTATCCATTCAATTGTGTCCAATTCTTGGTAATTCTATGGACCATCTCTCTCCAAAACCCCACAAAGCAACAATACTTTGCTTCATTATGGGTAATAAAACCTTTCCTTCTCCGACAAGAGAAAACAGATAGGTTGTTCCTCAGAAGAATTCAGCGACAGGAAATGAACCTTCTTCAGATATCATTGTCAAAGGAGAAGTGCAGCAGATGTGGAGAATAGATTCAATTATTAAACCATCATCACAAGGACAGGTCCATCTATTTTTAGAGCTTTGTTAAATCTCCCATATAAAAGCACTGAGGGTAGACTATTAAATCTGGTTCTAAAGAAGAAACTTCGTTGGGCAGGAGTGATGAGTGAGTTGGTGTAATTGACTAGTGTCCACCTGATGTGGTTGAATCAAGTTTCGACAGAATTTGGGATGACTTTTTTAGACACTGAAGCCAGAATGAAAAAGTCATCCCAAATTCTGTCAAAACTTGATTCAACCACGTCAGGTGGACACTAGTCAATCACATCAACTCACTCATCTCTCCTACCCAACAAAGTTTCTTCTAAAGCAGTGGTTCTTAATCTGTGGGTCGGGACCCCATTTGGGGTCGAACGACCATTTCACGGGGGTCGCCAAACAACGCAGTCCACCATTTTTCCCCCCTTTCCTTAGCTGTGCTACTCCTTTTTATTCTATTGGCTTTCGAAAGCCAATAGAATAGACTCTCTTGAATAGAGTCTAATTCTATTGGCTTTCAAAAGCCAATAGAAATTGTCCAGGCTGTCTCTGCCCTGCTGAGCCCGCCAAAAGTCCCATTCTGCAAACGGTGCTGCACCAGTTGAGTAGTCCTCGACTTACAACCGGTTGACTAGTCCTTGACTTACGACCGGTTGGGGGTCGCGGCATTAAAAAGGTTGAGAACCACTGTTCTAAAGTCTATCTTAGGTGCTTTCTTCAATAACTTTCCTAGCCTGAGTGAAATTAAGAAAACATAGGGAACCACACTATAAGATGTTTTTAATGTATTATATGAGTCCAAAAAGACTCAATGTTGACAGAGAGGAGTGATGGAAGTAGCCAATTTGGGGGAAAAAATCAGTTTATTTCCTTGGTAGCTTCCAGTAGACATTACTACAATCAGTTCTTACATTGTGACTGGTAGAAAAGATGGGTAACAGCATCCCCATGATATGCTAGGATCCAATAGTCAAAATAATTTGAAGAATGTTCTTGAACTTGAATTCTCAGAAAAGACCTTTCGGTCAAATCTCAGTGGAAAGCACCACTGAAAGTCAGATTTTTCCTTCCCCAGTGGTGGTAGTGGAACAATTCTGCGCACTGCCCCAATTAACTTTAATCTGACACATCACATATAGTCCATCCATTCAGGCTTGGGATGTGAAGAAATGGTGAGTTAGTTCTAAATGGAAAGATCAAATTTCAAGAACAGAACTCAAAAGTTGAAAAGGGAAGCAAAAGAATGATTTGCCCTGGGGTCTCAAAGGTGTTTTTTTTCAAAAGGCACTTGGACTTTTTTTGTTTTTGTTTTTCCTTGAAGACGTTTTTCTTCTCATCCAAGAAACTTCTTCAGAACTTCAGAAGGCCTTCAAAGAAAAGGTGGCACCATGCTCAATAGTAGTAACTGTGAGAGGGACCTCGGAGTCCTAGTAGACAATCATCTAAATAAGAGCTATCAGTGTGCTGCAGCTGCCAAAAAGGCCAACACAGTGCTAGGCTGCATTAACAGAGGGATAGAATCAAGATCATGTGAAGTATTAATGCCACTTTACAATGCCTTGGTAAGGCCACACTTGGAATACTGCATCCAGTTTTGGTCACCACGATGTAAAAAAGATGTTGAGACTCTAGAAAGAGTACAGAGAAGAGCAACAAAGATGATTAGGGGACTCGAGGCTAAAACATATAAGGAACGGTTGCGAGAATTGGGTATGTCTAGTTTAACGAAGAGAAGGACAAGGGGGGACATGATAGCAGTATTCCAATATCTCAGGGGCTGCAATAAAGAAGAGGGAATTAAGCTATTTTCCAAAGCACCTGAAGGCAGGACAAGAAGCAATGGGTGGAAACTAATCAAGGAGAGAAGCAACCTAGAACTACGGAGAAACTTCCTGACAATGAGAACAATTAATCAGTGGAACAGCCTGCCTCCAGAAGTTGTGAATGCTCCATCACTGGAGGCTTTAAAGAAGAGACTGGACAGCCATTTGTCTGTAATGGTATAGGGTTTCCTGCCTAAGCAGGGGGTTGGACTAGATGACCTAGTAATAGTAATAGTAGTAAAGTTGGAAGGGACCTTGGAGGTCATCTAGTCCAACCCCCTGCTCAGGCAGGAAACCCTACACCATTTCGGACAAATGGTTGTCCAGTCTCTTCTTTAAAAAGTTCCAGTGTTGGAGCATTTACTGCTTCTGGAGGCAGGCTCCATTAATTGATTAATTGTTCTCACTGTCAGGAAGTTTCTCTTTAGTTCTAGGTTGCTTCTCTCCTTGGTTAGTTTCCACCTGTTGCTTCTTGTCCTGCCTTCAAGGTCCCTTCCAACTTTACTACTACTACTACTACTACTACTACTACTACTATTATTATTATTATTATTATTATTAAATACAAAGAAAGCCCCGTTGCCTTTTGAAAAACAACCAGAATCTTTGGAACAACCATGATCTGGATGATTGAGAATTTCCATAGTTGGAGGTTTGGCCAAATTTTCTTTCCCTTCTTCTCTTTCAGCAGTTGTTACAAAAATGGCAGCCCTATTTTGGGGGGAAGACCATTCTGTTTTGCAATTTCATCTTATAAGCTTTACCATCTGTAATCTGCTCCAACCGAAGCCAATTCTGAGTAGTGAAAAAAAGGGTTGGAAGATAGGACATCTTTGGATGTCCAAAGTCAATCTCTTTCCAAGACTTACCGCATGCTCTGAGCAGCAGTGTGTGACCACAATTTATTCACTTCCCTTGCAAATGTAGTATATATTTCTAGAGAAACCGAAAGATCAATATCTTTTTTAATGCATTTTTTAAATGTGCAGCCTGAAACACGGTTTCTCACCAGCCTAGCAGATCTTCCAGTTCATAGACCTGTTTCTAATGCTGATACAAAAAGTTCCGTGAATCCAAAAATTGGACACAAAAATTGAACAATGTCCAGAAAGGAATTTTTTTTCTAATAAAGGAGAATATTTGTAGCTCAGGGTTAGCGTGAGGGGACTTTGGTGCTCTCTGAACTTGCTTGTTTTCTTGAAGACGTTTCATTACCCAGCTATGTAACATTATCAGTGCCAGAATTGTTTTTCTCCTTATTGCTCCTAGGGACTGAAAAGCAAAAGATGACCATTCTTGCTTCTTCCTGATTTTCATATCCTTTTCTTCTTAAACCATTTCAAATAGCAACTCAGTAGTATTCTCCTACAGGTGGTCCTCAACTTATGACCACAACTGATCCAAAATTTCCATTGCTAAGCAAGGCAGTTATGTGAATTGTGCCCCATTTTATGGCTGTTCTTAAGTGAATCACTGCAATTGTTAAATGAAGCTGGCTTCCTCATTGACTTTGCTTGTCAGTTGGTTGCAAAAGGTGATCACATGATCCACTGCCACCGTCATAAATATGAGTCAGTGGCCAAGTGTCTGAATTTCGATCATGTGACTACAGAGATGATAGCAGTCTTCCAATATCTCAGGGGCTGCCACAAAGAAGAGGGAGTCAAGCTATTTTTCAAGGTGCCTGAAGGCAGGACAAGAAGCAATGGGTGGAAACTAATCAAGGAGAGAAGCAACCTAGAACTGAGGAGAAACTTCCTGACAATTAGAACAATTAACCAGTGGAACAACCTGCCTCCAGAAGCGGTGAATGCTCCAACACTGGACGTTTTCAAGAAGAGACTGGACCGCCATTTGTCTGAAATGGTATAGGGTTTCCAGCCTAAGCAGGGGGTTGGACTAGATGACCTCCAAGGTCCCTTCCAACTTTACTATTATTATTATTACTACAATGGCTGTAAATGCATTTTTTAAGTAACTTTGGTCATTAAACAAAAGTCAAGGAGTAGCTGTATGAAGATGAGTCCTTCACGCTGAAAAATATATGATTTCTTTCATTGGATCTATCTCAACTGCTTTTCCTTTGAACTGGATCACCAAAGAGATCAAGTTACTGCGTATAAAATGCCTACAATATAGGAAGGTAGGCATTTAGTACAAATTCTTTATTTCCTGTTTAACCTCACCCTTTCTGTGGTTTCAGAATGAAAACAACACCTTTATAGTGATTGTAGGCAGGACAGCAAACCACTGAATAGTCTTGGAAAAACATTTGAGTCCATTTATTTTATTTTACAACATATTGGAGCTTGCTTTTCACGAGCGGTAATTACAAAATGGGACACGGCCCCACAAACCAATAAAAACGTTACAAAAATTAAAACAATAAAACAACACAGCGAGGACAAAGGCAATAATATCATAGGCAGAGATTCTCAACTTGAAGCCACGGATGGTTCCAGAAAGATCCTCCAGAGCCTACTAGAGCTGCTGTAAGTTTATAATTTTTCACGCCAAAGAAGAAAAAAATAGCTTAAACATGAAGGCATGAATCATTACCTCCAGATAATGAGCTTAATATCTTTTACAAGCGTGAAATGAAATCAAATTTGGTTTTTGGCCTGGTCTCATACCTTTCTCTATTCTGATCCCACTGACAGTTTCCTCACCGCCCACTAAAAGAATAAGTTGAACATTTAACCTCCTCAAGTTTGCACAGCGGCGTATTTTTCACCAACACCTTAAGTGAGCAAGCCATCTTTACTTAGCACCAAAACCTAATCTTCATCAAAGATTTAAAAAAAGGAAGGGATTCCCAAATTTGTCTCATTTACATCTTCAGCCAAAGAACGAAATGGGTATAGGTAGTTCTCGACTTATGACCACAGCTGATCCCAAATTTTCTGTTGCTAAGTGAGACATTTGTTAAGTAGGTTTTGGCCCCTTTTATCACCATTCTTGTCACAGTTATTAGGAGAATCACAGCAGTTGTTAAGTTAGTAACATGGTTGTTAAGTGAAATCTGGCTCTCCAACTGACTTTCCTTGTCACAAGGATGCAAAAGGGGATCACATGACTGGGTCTGTTTAGTTTGAAGATCTGCCCTATTTTACGTCCTTTCTTGCCGCAGTTGTTAAGTGAATCCATGTGAGTAAGACGGTGGTTAAGTGAATCTGGCTTCCCCATTGACTTTGCTAAGCGAGACAGCTGTTAAATGAGTTTTGCCCCATTTTAAAACAATAACAATAATAACAATAGCAATATAGAGTTGGAAGGGACCTTTGAGGTCTTCTAGTCCAACCACCTGCTCAGGCAGGAAATCCTATACCAGGGATAGGCAACCTTGGCTCTTTTATGACTCGTGGACTTCAACTCCCAGAAGTCCTGAGCCAGCCATGCTGAGGGGAAAGGGAGAGGTTTCCAAGCTGAGCCATGCTGGCTCAGGAATTCTGGGAGTTGAAGTCCACAAGTCATGAAGGGGCCAAAGTTTCCCCCCTGCTGGCTCAGGAATTCTGGGAGTTGAAGTCCATGAGTCATAAAAGAGCCAAGGTTGCCTACCCCTGTATACCATTTTAGACAAATGGTTGTCCAGTCTCTTCTTTAAAACATCCAGTGTTGACCTTTCTTGCCACAGCTGTGAAGGGAATCACTGCAGTTGTTAAGCAAAAAACAGGGTGGGTTACATGAATCTGGCTTCCCCATTGACTTTCCTTGTCAAAAGGTCGCCGAAGGTGATCACATGATCCTGGGACGCTGCAACCGTCATAAATATGAGTCAGTTGTGAGGGGCCCATGACCTGGACTTTGTAATTTGTTAACAAACAAAGCTATTTTGTATTTTAAACATAGTTACTTTGTATTTTGATGTGGCTTACTCTTCTCTCTTTTCAAATGGTGATTTATAAAACCCTTAAACTGGAATGTAGGAACGCTTATCCTATGGCTGTATGGATTGATCAGATAGCTTCTAACATCCCTAGACAGAAAAGATAGGTTACAGAAAGATAGCTGGAGACTTATCGCCTGATAAGAAAAAGTTTCTTACTGTCAAGGGGCATTTGGTTGTCTAACTCAGGGGTCCCCAACCTGTGGGCCACGGCCATTGCATGCACGTGTGCGCACATCCCCTCCACTTGCACTAGCGCCACGGCCGCAGGGCACAGAAATGGAATGTCGTGCCGCGGGCCGCAAAAATGGGACACCACTGTGCCACAAGGTGCAAAAACAGAATGCTACCACGCCTTGGGCCGTGAAAATGGGACGCCACACTACGGGGTGCAAAAACAGGATGCCGCACTGCAGGGCACGAAAACGGGACACCACCGCACCATAGGGCATGAAACAATGTGTCTTGGGGTGCGAAAACAGGGCACTGTGCTGCGCAATAACGGGGCAGGGCTAGCGAGTATCATGTGGGCGTTAGCGCCACCACATTTGTGTCACGCATGTGCTCGCAGCCCTGTTTGCACACTTCTGATCTATTAGCTCTATCAAAAGCTCAAATCTGGGGTTATTATGTCCTGAAATCTAAGCTGGGAATAAATTTGTCAATGGCACAGGGGTATCCAAGATACTGAGATGGCTCTATTTTGAAATCTTGGAAGCAACTGTTTCTTGAGTGCTGCATCAGGGATAAATCTTATGTTGGAAGACAGCTAAGCTCAAGAGGCTCTCTTGACAGTTAGTTTAAACTGATCATATCCTCCCAATTCACTTCACAGTTTTGTGGTAATGTGGAAGAGGTATAACAAAACAGAAAGAGGATATCTTCTGGACAAGCTTCTGGTCTTTAAAGGAGGGAAGGTTTGAAAACTATGGCTTTATGATTCTGGGCGTTGGTGATTTTTAATTTACTCTGCAATTATTTTGTAGGGACAGAGATAGCGGCCTTAAAGCAAGGTTTCATCTAGCTCAATATTGTATATGCAAAAATTGATCATTTTAGGCTTCAGTTAAAAGCAGAGAGGTTCAACCTTGACAACTTTAAGACTTGTGGACTTCAACTCCCAGAATTCCTCAGGCAGCCATGATGGCTGAGGAATTCTGGGAGTTGAAGTCCACGAATCTTAAAATTTGCTGAGGTTGGACACCCGATCTAAAATCTGTTGTGTAGGAAGACTTGCTCCAAATCCCACAGTGTCTGAAGGATGACAAGAGTTGGGAGTTTAATATATTTAAAAGGCCCCAGGTTGAAGGAGATTTCTTCTGAATCTGAGGCGGCCGTGTTCAGCCTGATGGAAATGCAGTTATTTATTTTTCTTACAATCTATTTCGACTCTAAATAAACACATGCATTGCAGGATTCAGGTTGCTTATTCACTGCCATGTGGGAAATTCATAATCAATATTTGCCAGAGGGGAATATCTACTGTACACTGCTGCCTTTTTATTGTTTTATTAGCTGCCAGAATTACAGAAAAGGCAAAAGGAAAAAAGCTTTCCCTGGAATATAATTAGGGTTTTTTTAGTATTGTTTACCATGCTGCTTTAGCATTTTGTGGCTCTGTTCCCACAACACGCCTGATCTAGGTTAATAAACCATTAACCTACAGTAGTCTAAATTCTCTTTCCGGAAAAAAAACCTGAAATCACACTAAATGGGTTAATGTCACCATTTGGGGGAATCAGAATTCCTTTATTCTCCAAAACATATTGTAGAGGTAGTCCTTGATTTACAACAGTTGGTTTAGTGTCCGTTCAAAGTTACAACGGTATTAAAAAAAAATTGACCTATGACTGTTTTTCCCACTTAGGACCTTTGCAGCATCCCCATGGTCACGTGATCAAAATTCAGATGCTTGGCACTTGGTTCATATTTATGACGGTTGCCGTGTCCCGGGGTCACTTGATCCCCTTTTGTGACCTTCTGACAAGCAAAGTCAATGGAGAAGCCGGATTCGCTTAACAACCAGGTTACTAAGTTATCAACTGCAGTGATTCACTGAGCAAGAAAGGTCGTAAGATGGGGCCAAACTCACTTAACAAATGTCTCATTTAACAACAGAAATGTTGGGCTCATTTCTGGTCATTAAGTTGAGGACTACCTGTAGTTCATAAGCCTTTTACCAGAAGTCTAGCAAACCTTCATATCATGCTCTTTCCCATTTGAGCAGAGAGGAGAAAGTAAGCTATATGTCAACACTGCTAACACCAGATGTTTTTGCTTTGACAACAGTTAGAGATGCAACCATTTTCTTCTTATGTTTTACTTTTAGAGTCAGATGATGCTGGGGGGAAGGAATGTGCATGAGAGTCTCTAGATAGACATAATAACACTGGACTTGGTGTGAGAACCAAGGTTATTGAAATAAGAGATGATAAGAATTGGCAAAGAAAATCTGTATAAAATGTTTTATATATGGCACCTGCCGCCAGCAAGACTAGCAAAAATGTTTAAAAATATGTCAGATAGATGTTGGAAATGTAAACATAACATAGGCATGTACTATCACATTTGGTGGACATGTGGTAAGGCAAAGGCCTATTGGAGAAAGATACATATGTGGTTAGAAAAAATATTGAGTGAACAAGTGGATTTTAAATCTGAACATTTTACTAGGTATTATGCCTGAAAAGACTAATAAGCAGAAATTATATTTAATCTTACACATCACTACAGCAGCGAGAATAATTTTTGCATAATACTGGAAGAATGAAGGATTGCCATTAGAAGAAGAACTAATCAGGAAAATATTGGAATGTGCAGAGATGGACAGATTAACTATGAGATTGAAAGATAAAGAAGATACAGACTATTATCGAATTTGGGACCTATTTTATTGTTGGCTAGAGGAAAGAATGAAGGATTAGGAATTGAACATGTATTAGCATAGCAAACTCCAGACAACTTGTTGATTGGAAAAAATAACATATGTTGATGAAAAAAAACAACCAATAAAATCTTTATTTAAAAAAAAAAGAATTGACGGGCTGGAGAACTGGAGGGAAAGCCTGCATTTCAAACTAATTGGAGAATGTGATTTATGACTGTTAATTGGAGGAGGGAATTGTGCTTTGATACTATGTGCTCAGGGGAGGGGAATCCAGTTTTTGGCTTCGGCTTTGTTAGTGCCAACACTATGCTTCTCAAATAAAGATTCTTTAAGGTAAACAATGGCTCGAAGTTCTTTGAAGAGTTTCATCTGTCGGAACCATGACATTAAGCCCCAAACTGGATTCTTGCCCTCTGAAGTCCATCAGCACAGGTAGTCCAAAATTGGGACTAGAATTTCTGCTGTTAAGCCAAGTGTTTCTTAAGTGAGTCGCACCCAATTTTATGACCTTTCTTGCCACAGTGGTTAAGTGAATCACTACAGTAGATAAGTTAGCAACCCGGTTGTTAAGTGAATCCGGCTTCCCCATTGACTTTGTTTATCAAAAGGGTCACAAAAGAGGATCACATGACCTCGGGAGACAACAACGGTCATAAGTATGAACCAGTAGCCAGGCATCTGAATTTTGATCACATGACCATGGAGATGCTACAAAAGTCCTAGGTGTGAAAAATGGTATAAGACACTAAATGGCTGTAAGTCGAGGACTACCTGTATATAAACGAATCTTATTTGTGACAAAAACATTGAGAGCCACTGCTCTATCCTATCTCCCAAACCCTTGAAGGGATGTTATGAGAACAGGTAAAATACACAAAACGTTTAGAGCAGGGATCCTCAACCTGTGGGCCACAGCCCAGTACCGGGACATAGCTTAATTGCCACCAGGCCATGTGATTGGCCCGGTGCATGCATGTTCACGGCGTCACTCATGCGCCTGGCCCCACTCACGCAAGCCTCGTTGTGGGCACTCATGTCCCCATTAGCGCCAGTGTCAAGGATAGTCATGGCCAGTGGTAGGATTCAAATACATGAACAACCAGTTCTTTGTGTGGATGCCGCTTCCAGAAGTCCATTCTGGGCCTGGGCAACAAAAAATTAGCTACCGGTCCTGCTGAAGTGGTGCGAACCGGCTGAATCCCACCACTGGTCACGGCCCCACTCGCATGAGCCTTGTCACGGGCGCTTGCAGTCCCTCTCGCGGAAGCCTTGTTGTGGGTGCTGGTGACCCCACTCTCGCGAGCTACGCCACAAACATTGCAGGCGCTCATGTGTGTGTGCATGCAAAGGGACATGCCGCTGCCCTGCCCACAAAATCATCTGCTCTTTCCCTCCTCCTCCTCCCTGTTCTGGGAGGCCAACCCGGAAAGGTTGGGGGACTCTGCTTTAGAGCATCCCCTTGCGGGAAAAATCCAGAGAAAGAAGTATTTGGGGAAATATTAAAAAAGGCAGACAATATTTCCCCAAAGGATCTTAAAGGCAGAAACCAACCAACCTCCAAGCCTCTCTGCCCCAAACGGAAACCAGGTCTCCCGAAATGCAGATGTGATAATCTTGTCAGGAAGATTGGAGCCAGGAACCTTGGATTAGAAAGACAAAGATCTCTAGAATCAACAATCCCCTCACACCCAAAAAATCAAACAGTCATCAGCCCCAGCCCCAGGGAAGCAGGATATGACCTTTGGGCCATAATAGGAATAACCCACCACCATCAGAATACTAGAAAGACACACTCAGACTCAGGTCAAAGTTCATGCCACAGGAACAACTCCAAACAAAAGCCCAAGAAGGTATAAAAACCCACCACTCCCTACTACATGTGGTCAGGTTTTTTTTTTCCAAAGCCATCTTTCTGTCTGGCTCTCCTCTTCAATAAACTACAACCTTCTTTCTAAAGCAGTCTCCATGTTGTTTATTCCCGGCTTGGACTGGACCCTGATGAAGATTTTTCCTTCCACACCGTGTTCCAGGTTCTTCAAGAAGAAAGTTTATAATGGTAGTACGAAGCCCAGGAGGCTTCTCCTGCAAATAAAGAGGCCTAAAACATCAAGTCTTTGAAACCAAAACACATTTTACGTGCGGCAATTCTTTTTATTTTCTGGTTACGTGCGGCAATTCTTTTTATTTTCTGCTTGATTCTATGATGTATTTGAAGAAAATTGCCTAGCACTCCAATTACATTTTTAAACGCTCAATTGAGATAAATGGAATGTTTGAACAGTTCATTATTCATTGAACCATTGAGAAATTAATCCAAAGCTCCCGTAGTGCAGGTTTTAGATCTCTGAATTAGGTAAAGATCATTGGCTCTCCGGACTGGATGGAATGAAACCAATACAGGCAGTCCTCGACTTATGACCATAACTGAGCCCAAAGTTTCTGTTGCTAAGTGAGACACTTGCTAAGTGAGTTTTGCTACGACCTTTTTTGTCACAGCTGTTAATCACTGCAGTTGCTAAGACGGTTGTTAAGTGAATCTGGCTTCCCCATTGACTTTGCTTGTCAGAAGGTCGCCAAAGGGGATCATGTGACCCTGGGACACTGCGACCGTCATAAGTACATGCCAGTTGCCAAGCATTTCAGTTTTGACCACCTGATCATGGGGATGCTGCAATGGTCGTAAGTGTGAAAAACGGTCATAAGTCACTTTTTTCAGTGCTGTTGTAACTTTGAACGGTCATTAAACAAATCGTTGTAAGACGAGGACCACCTGTACTGAGCTGTCCAAGATACGCTTGTTTTTGTCCTTTAATGACTGCCAATTCATTACCAACGGAACATCCCTTTTGCTAGAAATTGAGTAGTCTATTAAATAATGACAGAAGGCCACCTGAAGAGACTAGAAGCATTTGAAATGTGGATTTACAGGCGGCTGTTACATATAAGCTGGGTTGACAAGATCAGAAATGAGGAGGTGATAAGCCGCCTGGGAAAGCCAAGGGAAATCATCAAAACAATTAAAAAACAAAAATTAGAATATTTCAGACATGGGATGCGACACCCAGAAAAATACGGCATACTCCATTTAATCCTCCAGGGAAAGATTGAAGGCAAACGAGGTCCAGGCAGAAGAAGAACATCGTGGCTTCAAAATCTAAGGGACTGGTTTGGACAAAACTCAGCAGAAAAAACTTGTGCGGCTGCTGATAAAAACAGGATCACCAACATGATCGCCAACGTCCGATAACGGATATGGCACAAGAAGAAGAAGAAGATTAAATAATGACCTACAACACTGCATTAGGTATGCCTCTGAATAAGCATAATTTGAGAAATTGCATACACAAGTGTTTCATTAACCCCTCTTGAAAAAACAAAATCTGACACACACACACACACACACACACACACACACAGACCCAATAAATTAGATGTCGATGTAGAACAAGCTCATCCATTGAATATTAAGTTGGTCTTTTTCTCAAGAACACCATTATAAGACGCATCCCACGAGAACCAGCAGATGCTAAAGCACCTAACGTACACATCTGTTCCTTGTGCTGGAAATGTTTATTTGCTTTTAAAGGCTGAAAATTGCAATCTAATGCCACATTGTTTATTCATAAGCATCGAATGTCAACTTCAACACCAAAAGAAACAAAGGAAACCAAAATATAGAGAACCAACTTGTCAGAATCACTCTGCGCCAGCTTAATTAATAACAGTGCCAGTCCTGGGTATATTATATTTTGGGAGAAGTAATGACAGATTTTTTTTTTTTTACAAAAAAAATTCTATTTAATAAAGGTTTTCCCACAGCAGAAGAATAAAACAAGAGTTACTGAAAATGGCAGTAGTAACCGATGTTTACCTTAGGCACTTCAATCATCATACATTACAGTTAAATGGCTGGTCAATTTTACTTAAAAAGGAAAGGTTATCTGCCACCATATTTTCCCAAGACAAATGTTTTATGACAAATTGAAGGGTTTCCATTACTATCTTTTAACAGAACAGAATAACAGAGTTGGAAGGGACCTTGGAGGTCTTCTAGTCCACCCCCCGGCTCAGGCAGGAAACTCTAGTCTATACCATTTCAGACAAATGGCTGTCCAGTCTCTTCTTAAAAACTTCCAGTGTTGGAGCACCCAGAACTTCTGGAGGCAGATTGTTCCACTATTTAATTGTTCTAACTGTCAGGAAGTTTCTCCAAGGTTGCTTCTCTCCTTGACTAGTTTCCATCCGTTGCTTCTTATCCTGCCTCCAGGTGTTTTGGAGAATTGTTTGACTCCCTCTTCTTTGTGGCAACTCCTGAGATATAGGAACACCCTTCATCCTTCTTTCCATTAAACTAGACATACTTTAATGTAGCCCAAGGGCAAATAGATAGATAGGTTGGTTACGTAGGTACAGACAGACAGACAGACAGACAGACAGATCTAGACATACCTTACCAGAGTGAAAGGCCACTCATTTTAAATAAGAGACAAAGGCAGAACAGGGCATTATGGTTTACTGACCATTAACCCATGATTTTCTTTCACAGGTTACCTTCAATGTACAACTACAATTGAGCCCAAAATGTCCTTGGCAATGCGAGACAGTTGTTAAGTATGCTGCTCCACTCACCACTACCCACAAACACCCACAAGAGTTCTACACGTTTGCAATAGTGGTGAATATCTGTAGCTCGGGTGTAGGGGATGGGTGAAGGTTCGTCCTCCAAGCTTGTGGGAAACCAACCCACCAACTCAGAGAGTGAACCTTCACCCTCAGTTCTACAAGTGTTTCATAATAATAATAAAGTTGGAAGGGACCTTGGAGGACATCAAGTCCAACCCCCTACTCAGGCAGGCAACCCTATACCATTTCAGACAAATGGCTGTCCAGTTTCTTCTTAAAAACTTCCAGTGTTGGCGCATTCACCATTTCTGAAGGCAGATTGTTCCACTGGTTAATTGTTCTAACTGTCAGGAAGTTTCTCCTTAGTTCTAGGTTGCTTCTCTCTTTGGTTAGTTTCCACCCGTTGCTTCTTGTCCTGCCTTCAGGCACTTTGGAAAATAGCTTGACTCTCTCTTCTTTGTGGCAGCCCCTGAGATATTGGAACACTGCTATCATGTCCCCCCTCATCCTTCTCTTCATTAAACTAGACATGCCCAATTCCAGCAACCGTTCCTTATATGTTTTAGCTTCCAATCCCCTAATCATCTTTGTTGCTCTTTTCTGTACTCTTTCTAGAGTCTCAACATCTTTTTTACATTGTGGTGACCAAAACTGGATGCAGTATTCCAAGTGTGGCCTTACCAAGGCATTGTAAAGTGGTATTAATATTTCACATGATCTTGATTCTATCCCTCTGTTAATGCAGCCTAGCACTGTGTTGGCTGTTTTTGGCAGCTGCAGCACATTGCTGGCTCATATTTAAGTGATTGTCCACTAGGACTCCAAGGTCCCTCCCACAGTTATTACTATTGAGCAAGGTACCCCCTATACTATACCTGTACATTTGGTTTTTCTTGCCTAAATGTAGAACCTTACTTTTTTCACCATTGAATTTCATTTTGTTAGATAGCACCCAGTGTTCAAGTCCATCCAGATCCTCCTGTTTATTCAACCCCTCCCCACACAGGTCCTCAGAAAACACTTCCATTGTACAGGTCCCGATTCCGAGCTCAGCCCGGCAAGAGTCACTGGGTAACCGAGTCCAACAGGCACACACAAATCCAGGAAAGTAGTCCACAAGTCAAACCGGTCAGGATATACAACATGAGCACACAAGGCACAGAACTGGGCACATTACTCCATCAATGCTCAAGTCCTCAGGACAGAATTAAGTAGGCGACATCCATGCAGCCCTTCTTGAGAGGCGAGGTTGCCTCCTCACGAACAGTCTAGCTGACCAACGTTGTGCCTGTCTCCTCTCTGCTCTATGTGTCCTTGAATCAGAAGGAGATGTGGACTCCATCTCCTCATTGCTAACAGGCCCCAGCTACTCCGGGTCCTCACCTGGAGCCTCCTGGACAATTTGCTGCAGCTTGGCTCCCCTCCCTCAGCCTCCACCTGTTGCTCGTCCAATCAACCCAGCTGGATGTCAATGCTGCTAACATCGGATGTTCTCGCTTTGATAATATATGAAGATGCAGCCATTTTCTCTTTAACCTGTGTGTTACTTTTAGAATTAGAATTAGATGATGCTGGGGGGGGGGAGGGGGAAGAATGTGTATGGGGATTAGTTAGACATAACAACATCACAATAGAGTTTTCTTCAAGGTTGTTTGAAATAAGAAACGATAAGGAATGGCGGATTATGGAACTGGAGGGAAGGTGTGCATTTCAAACTAATTGGAGAATGTGATTTATGACAGTTAATTGGAAGAGGGAATTGTGCTTTGATACTATGTGTTTAGGGGAGGGGAATTCAGATTTTGGCTTTGACTATATAAGTGCCTATGCTATGCTGCTCAAGTAAAGATTCTTTAAGGTAAACAATGACTCAAAAGTCTTTGAAGAGTTTCATCTTTCAGAACCATGACACTGAGTCTGCTCCAAACCCCAATACTTGACTCCACACTTTCCTCTGCAGATTCAAAATGCTTCTCCTCCTCCTCTGAACTCGCATCTGGAGAGAGGCGGGGGTGGTGGCAGATCCACGACATTAAGTAAGTTTTGCCCCATTTATGACTTGTCTTGCCACCATTATTAAGTGAATCACTGTAGTTGTTAAGTAACATGGTTGTTAAGTGAATCTGGCTTCTCCCTTGACTTTGCATGTCAGAAGGTCACAAAAGGGTATCACATGACCCCGGGATACTGCAGCCCCCCCATCATAAACACGAATCAGCTGCCAAGCATCCGAATTTTGGTTACGCGACCATGGAGATGCTGTTACGGTGGTAAGAATAAAAAACAGTCATAACTCACTTTTTTTAGTGCTATTGTAGCTTTGAACGGTCAATCAGCAAATGGTTGTAAATTCAGGATCCTGCGACTCAACGCTAAAATTATCAGAGTATCTCAGACCTGTGCTATATTTCCTGGTTAGAATTTGATTTCAGGTGCCATAAGAATTTACACACATTTTATTCATTCGGCATATGGCTTAGTGCTTAAACATTATAGGGTAGCTTTGATGAAATCTATGAAAATTTAAAGGAATACTGCATCATCCAGGGAGGTTAACCCAATCAACACAGCCACAATTGTTTCGTCGAAGCGATTGAAAATGCTCTAGCAACAACGGATTGCCATTAAAACATCATCCACACATTTTATGTCAATAAAAACCCAAAATGTTATTTGCTTGACTGACCAACTTTTTATATTCAGGCAATTGAAAAGTAATGAGAGCTCTTTGGAAATCAGAGTTTCTTGCTCCCAATAAATGGAGCTGGGAAGGCAACATTAAAACGTGAAAAGTGTAGAACAACCCATGTCTCTCCAAGGCTACAATTCACCTTTTTTTTTATCAATTAAAACTTCCAGACGTAGCATACGTGCAATATCATAAATTAAGACAAACCCAAACACCATTTCTTAAAAAGAAAAAAAGCCAACATTTGAACAGACATTTTAGCTCATTCTTAAAATCAGCGATTGCCAAGATCAGTGGTTCTCAACCTTTTTAATGCCGCGACCCCCAACCGGTCATAAGTCGAGGACTACTCAACTGGTCGTAAGTCGAGGACTACTCAACTGGTGCAGCACCGTTTGCAGAATGGGACTTTTGGCGGGCTCATCAGGGCAGAGATAGCCTGGACAATTCCTATTGGCTTTTGAAAGCCAATAGAATTAGACTCTATTCAAGAGAGTCTATTCTATTGGCTTTCAAAAGCCAATAGAATAAAAGGGAGTAGCACAGCTAAGGAAAAGGGGGAAAAAATGCGGACTGCGTTGTTTGGCGACCCCCGTGAAATGGTCGTTCGACCCCAAATGGGGTCCCGACCCACAGGTTGAGAACCACTGGCCAAGATATACCCTAAGGAAAATTAACATGCCACATGCTATGCCATTTTGCAACAAAAATTGAAGTTCCTCTATTAGAAACTTCTATAGGTAGTCCTCGATTTACAACAGGTCATTTACTGACCATTCAAAGTGACAACGGCACTGAAAAAAGTGACTTATGACCGTTTTTCACAGTTACGACCTTTGCGGCATCCCCATGATCACGTGATCAAATTTCAGAGGCTTGGCAACTGGTTCATACTTATGACCGTTGCTGTGTCCCAGGGTCACGTGATTCCCCCTTTTGTGACCTTTTGATGAGTAAAATCAGTGGGGAAGCCCGATTCACTTAACAACCAGGTTACTAACTTATCAAGCGCAGTGATTCACTTAACAACTGTGGCAAGAAAGGTCGTGAAATCGGGCAAAACTCACTTAACGAATGTTTCGCAAAACGACAGAAATTTTGGGGCTCAGTTTGGTGGTCGTAAGACAATCTGTACTCTTCTGCGTACAGTGGAGTAAGGAATCGTAGTAAGACATGCACCCTCCTTTTTCCTAATATTTAGGAAATTACACCATGTCTTTGGGAGGAAATCAAGGGGCCACCAAGATTTTTTGATGCTGCTTCAGTTATTACTAAGCACCGCTGGGAAATATTCCAAAAATATCACCATTGCTGAGCAGATGTGGTATGATATATTAAACGCTAGCAGACTGGCACAAGAAGAGCAAAATTGCGTATTCAAGGTTTCTAATTTAGCAGAAATGGCAAAGATTTCTGCTTATTTAAAGGATCATACACAAGAAAAATATATCAGGGTACGGAGAAGACGGATAGATTATATTCAGAATAAATATGGAACTTTAAAGTTCCATTTATTTTATGATTAAATTTTTTCTTGAAAGAAATAATAATTATTATTTATAGAATTTTATAATAAATGATTTATAATAGATTTGTTTATATTATTATGAAGTTAAAGTTTAGAGGGAGATAAGGGTTAAGTATGAATTTGATTATTGTATAATTTTTTTGTTTTAAAAGTTATAGATTGTGTTTGTTTAGTTTACAATAACCCTATATTCTGCTCTGGGAAGTGGGGGGGGGCTAGGGGGTGGGGATGGGTGGGATTAAGTAGGTTAGATAAATAGAAATGTTAATGTATAAACTAGGTAGAGGAATTTAAAGAGAGATGCAGCTCTGGTATCTCCCCTGAACTGTATCGAAGAGGGATGAGAGGAGAGGAGGAAGGGAGGGAAGGAAGTAGGCTGGGAGGAAGGGATGAGGGGAGAGAGGTGAAGAGAGGAGAGAGGGAGGAAGGAAGTAAGGAAGGAAGGTAGAGAGGGCGGATACAGTTGGGGGGAGGGGAGATGGACAAGCAATACCTAAGATTTTATGTATGAATTTATTTCAAAGGTATTTTTTTATAATGTATTGAAGGTATCAAATGTATTGAAAAATGAAAAATATTTTTTTTTTCAAAAAAAAAAATAAGAGCAAAATTGCAATATTCATTCGTATAGACCAGGGTTTCCTAAACATGGCAACTCTTAAGATGCCTGGACTTCAATTTCCAGAATTCCTCAGCCAGCCATGCTGGCTGGGGAATTCTGGGAATTGAAGTCCACACATGTTAAAGTTGCCAAGGTTGGGAAACCTTGTTATATTTTCTGAGTGCGCTCTAGAAGAAAAATGCTTATTATGCAGGATCTGAATGAGAGCAGATCTTGATTAGAATAGAACAGAACAGAAGATAGAATAGAATAGAATAGAATAGAATAGAATAGAATAGAATAGAATAGAACTGGAAGGGACCATGGAGGTCTTCTAGTCCAGCCTCCCGCTGAAGCAAGAGAACCTATACCATCTCAGACAAATGGCTGTCCAGTCTCTTCTTAAAAATCTCCAGTGATGGAGCGCCCACGATTTCTGGAGGCAAGCTGTTCCACTGGTTAATTGTCCTCACTGTTAGGAAGTTTCTCCTTAATTCCAGGTTGCTTCTCTCTTTGATCAGTTTCCAACCATTGTTTCTTGTCCTGCCCTCTGGTGTTTTGGAGAATAATTTGACCCCCTCTTCTTGTGGCAGCCCCTCAAATACTGGAATACTGCTATCATGTCATTTTAAAATTTGGATTAATAAAAGTTTACTATAAAGGGACCATAGTTAAGCTATGAACACAAAAAAAAATCAACCACAGTATAATCTGCATTAACATTAACTTTCTCCCATGTGCTTTTAAATTTTTCCCCATTTCACTTCACCTTCTAGAAATTATTTATTTCAAGAAATAAAAAAGATACCAGAAACATTTTGCAGAAATTCTTCCCAAACCTCACTCAATATACAGCGTGTAGAACAAGTCAGGCACTGTCAACAAAGGATTAAATTAAATTAAAAGTTCAGCTGGGTTGCCGTTTTCTTCTAAACACTTCTCCTTATTTATTTGATGTGTGACCTTTGAGCCTTTCTAAATACAGAGACATTTATTCTGAAAAAAAAAAAACGAATAAAGCATATTGTGATTGCCCCATAGGGCAATCACCTTAAACTTTTGATACAGCCTATATATTTTTGACATACAGAGCGAAGTCATTGTTTAATGACTTCGCTCTGTAACAATATAGTCATAAATTTGGGGAATGTTCATTTATTTAAAACATTTATATAGCCCCCCATCTTATATCAAACTCTGGGCAACTCCGAATCAACCATGATGACCTATATCTATTTTTATAAAGATTTATTGTGTATATTCACCATCCATATTCATCATTAAGGGTATAAAATTTAAAAGATACTTAATTTTTCTGGCAATACTTTAACATTCTCACCAGTTACTATTAACCAAGTTTGGTATTTGCATAAATGTATAAGAAACCTCCTTTCCAACTCTTAAGTTACTGAAGCCTTAGTCATATATATATATATATTATGTAACCACATTTAGCTGGATACCGATTGTACATATTAATAGTGATGTTTTCAAAGCATAGAAAAATGGGCAGGCAAACAAATTTAGATGGGTCAAAATAAGGCTGTACACAAACGATGAGGTAGAATAACCAAAAATTACGATGCTGTGAGTCATTGTGCTCTTGTTGAGGACTCAGACAGCGTATAAAATTCTCCTAGGTATTCATAATGTACGAAACATCAATGGAAGTGACTTTATGCATACGAAAGCTCTTTCATATGTCTGGCTTGGAAGTTATATATATATTGTGCAGATAATATGCGAGTTCTCTGTGGCTGCTTCACAACTTTATTAGAAATTCCTTGACAAGTCAACCTACACACTGACTGCCTGTCATCACGTAAAGTACAGGGGGACACCTAGCTCTCCTCGATTCACCCCTAAGGTTTCAGATGTGCCAAGAATTTAACCCAACTATACAACGTTACATAAAAATATTCCCACTTAACACCTTTTGAATATTCACTGGGACATCCTTCATTAAAACAGTTGCTCATGAAACATCCCCTTATGACCTTCATTAGGTTTATCAATCCATCTGTCTTAACTTTGTCTCTGGACCTAATATATAGGTAGACCTTTGGAGTTCCTCACAAATATTAGAACCAACAAATTTAGGATGCAAAAAAAAAAATGTTATGTAGCTTTTTCTAATTGCCCATCCCTCACCGCTGAGTACTGCTACCTATTAATGTATATACACACCTACTACACATATATATGTACAGTCATGTACAGGCATCTATGTATATGCCATAGATGGATGTACAGACACACAAAGAAATACAGTGGCTTTTTTTCCCCCTATCCATGTCAAAGTGAGAGCACTGACTTAAATTTTGCCATCCCATTCTGGGAGAGTCTGTGGGCCACTTGATCACAATCCCCTGATCTTTTCCACTTGGCTGATTCTCAGCTAATGAGGTAAGGATTCAACCCAGGAACTTTTATGCGTGGAAGTTTGGAAGAGAGAGGCAATTCTTTAAGCGAAAATAGCCCAGAGATGTCAAAAGCTCCTTAACGGGAGAAAATAGGTTAGAAGTAACCGAAATATTTTTTCCGTGCCAGTATTATTATTGTTATTGTTATTGTTATTTATTTTATTTTTTTTTGCAAACTACCCCCTGCCCTAAAGTCTTAATGCAGCATCTGGGTTTCTATGCATATCTGTGACACCGTTAGGAACTAGATCCTCCACTGACGTCTGGCTCCCGGCAGACAGGTCTGTTGCTTTCGAGACAGCTCATTAGCAGCAAAACAACCTCTCGTCGTTTGTCCCCATCAGCTCCCCCCTCCCCCCCCTCAAAAATCCCCCATCCAATGATGCAAAGGAGCCAAACTGTACAGAAGCCCAGTTTCTTGCCTCCAGATCTTGAAGGCAACAAATGGACTCAGGATCATCACTCCGGGATCCCCTGTCTGGCCTACTTGAGACCTTTCCGAAACACCCCTCCACCCCAAGGAAGAGAGGAAAAGCCTATGGCAGAGACCCAGCCCCCCCACCCCACCCCATTCAGAGTTGCACCCCCTAAAGGTCCTTACGAAAGGCGTCCTTTGCCATTTAAGGCGAGCACCAGGGATAGCCCAGATCCTCTGCAACCACCTGTAATAAAACGTTCGAAGCAGCATTTTCCCCGAAGTAGCAAGGTAGACATTTTCTACAGCAGGCTGGATTTAAAAAGAGAGAGGGGGGGGGACAGAGAGAGAGAAGGGGAGAGAGAGAGAGACAGAGGGACACACACACAGAGAGAGAGAGAGAGAGAGAAGAAGAAGAAAAGGAAGGAAGGAAGGAAGGAAGGAAGGAAGGAAGGAAGGAAGGAAGGAAGGAAGGAAGGAAGGAAGGAAGGGGAAGGGAAGGGAGGGGAGGGGAGGGGAGAGGAGAGGAGAGGAGAGGAGAGGAGAGGAAGAAGGCAGGAGAAGGGAAGGAACAGAAACATCCTACCAAACGACTGTCTGGTCTGCTCTTACCTTCACGTTAGTCCGGAGCGCACAGTAACATGCAAAAAACATTGCAGTGAACGAGGAGCATAGGGGGCCAAGACGCAGCGTCTCTCCTCTGCACAAACCATGCACACACGCACCCAATCGATCCCCAGCATGTGCCTGATCAAAAGCATCCGCTCTCCCTCGTCAGTTTCAAAGGCACCGACATGTTTCGCCCCCTTGTCAAAAAGACCCTCCTGCAAGGCGCTACAGGGAAGGAGAAGCTACATGTCTCCTCTCCTCGCCTGCCTGCGCCGGGCATGGTAGCCAGCCAGGGTAAATTAGGAGAGATCACGGCGGCGGCAACTTAAAAGACCTTCGCTCGCTTGGCATTCCAGCATTTTCAAAATCGGGAGGAAAAAAAAAAAAGAAAAAGGGAAGAAAGAAAGGAAGGAAGGAAGGAAGGAAGAGGAAGCCCGGAATAGGAGAGGTTGGAAGCGGAAGAGTGGGGAGGGGTGGAGGAGGAGGAGGAAAGAGGACCGCGGAGAGCCAAAAGAAGGAAGAGGCGAAGAAGAAGAAGCTGATGCAAGGAAGGTGAGGATTTTAAAACTGTCATTTCACTGAGTTCCTCCGCTGGAGAAGGCAATGTAGACTCAGCAGCCTAAGGAGTTGGAGGGGTTTGGTGTTGTTTGTGTGGCTTTTTTTTTTTTAATTTAAAAAAAATTTATTTTGACAAGCACAAGAATGTCACATGGGTGAGCAAGGGGAAGGGAGGAGATAGGGAAGGGGGTTCCCGATTTGGGAATTCAGAACGCAGCCTGCAATGTTTCGCTCTCGCCTTGCGAGAGATGCCAGGTCCCTCTTAACCGAGCCAATGTCACTACCCATGACAGATGCAACCTCTTCCACAATATCCGATTGCTGACAAGCGTGGGCTACTATACAGGATACTTGGTTGTGGGACCCATATCCACCCCTTTTCCGTTTCTGAAGTGGTCTCCAGGTCTTCTTTCACTCCCCATTTTCAAATCCAGGAGGTCAGCTAGTTATCACCTGATGGGGTAAACGAACAGAAGCTACTATACATCCCTGGGGCTAATCGTTAATTAATATAGATATAAAAACTGATTTTTTTTCCTTTATTTTTAAAGGCTTAAGTTAGCTAAATCATCAGAACGTTAATCAAGTCCAGTCAATATTGTATCAACATCACCGCACCCCCAACTAACAGACTGTATCATTTGGATTTTAAAATAATGGAAAGAGGGGGAAATGGGTTACATATGATGAAAATAAAACTGGGTGGGGGCTTTTTAAACGGACTAATCAAGGAGAGAAGCAACCCAGAACTAAGGAGGAATTTCCTGAGAGTGTGAACAATTAATCAGTGGAACAACTTGCCTCCAGAAGTTCTGGGTACTCCAACACTGGATGTTATTAAGAAGAGACTGGACAACCATTTCTCTGAAATGATATAGGGTTTCCTGCCTGAGCAGGGGTTGGACTAGATGACCTCCAAGGTCCCTTCCAACTTCTGTTATTCTGTTAGAGCAAGAAAGAGTTGACGAGATTATGCCTAGTTTATACACTCATATTTGGCCACGCTAACCATTGTGAAAAAGCCTGGGTCCAAAGTCAACTGACAATTGCTGGCCCAGCATAGTTTCAGAATAATAGCCTAGTTTGAGTTGGTAAACTTGTGGGTCTCACCTTAAACTGCAGATTTAGCCTCAAGATTGTCCCAAATATGCTTTTGACAAAAGACAACTGGACTTCCTTGGGTGTTGTTTTTTTTCTCTGAAAACATTTTGCTTCTTTAGTTCTAGCTATGGAGAACTTAAGTTCAATTCTTCAGCTTTAGAACTGAAGAAACTTCTTGGATGAGAAGTGAAACATTTTCAAAGAAAAAAAAACCTCAAAAAAGTCCAGTTGCCTTTGGGAAAAGCACTTTTGGGTCAACCATGTCCTAGATCAGGGTTAGGCAACCTCGGCTCTTTTATGACTTCAACTTCCAGAATTCCTGAGCCAGCCATGCTGAGGGGAAAGGGAGAGGTTTCCAAGCTGAGCCATGCTGGCTGAGGAATTCTGGGAGTTGAAGTCCACAAGTCATCAAGGGGGCCATAGTTCCCCCATGCTGGCTGAGGAATTCTGGGAGTTGAAGTTCCACAAGTCATCAAGGGGGCCATAGTTCCCCCATGCTGGCTCAGGAGTTCTAGGAGTTGAAGTCCATGAGTCATAAAAGAGCCAAGGTTGACTACCCCTGTCCTAGATGATTGAGAATCTCCACAGACATTGAGCCTCAAGACTGGATTATATGTGTAGTTTTGTTTTTAAACTCTCTACCTAGAAAGTACTGGAAAAGCATAATCTGAAAACCATGATATCAAGACCTCTGTGTAGAGTAATGAAGATTAGTCTATTATCTCAGCTCCCAGCTATGGATTAAGATGTTCAGGCCTTTCGTTTTTCAGTACAAATTAGGCCAGAAAGCAGAGCAGAAGCCCTTGTGTCAATGGAACATGTCAATAATAGATAACGCTTCCTTCCATCATCAGGAACATTAAGCATGTCTTCTGGATTTCTGAGGCTTCATTTAAGCCCCCAAAGAAGCAAAACACGCATCTACACAACCTCCAACTATCCACTGTAACATTTCCCGGCAACTCTTCCTATCAGCTTACAACAAATTAAATAGAACAGCGTATCTCTGATGGCTTTTTCAGTTAGCTTTCGGGGTCAAAGGAAAATTCTGGAAGGAATAGCAGAGATAATAATAATAATAATAATAATAGTAGTAAAGTTGGAAGGGACCTTGGAGGTCATCTAGTCCAACCCCCTGCTCGGGCAGGAAACCCTACACCATTTCGGACAAATGGCTGTCCAGTCTCTTCTTAAAAACTTCCAGTGTTGGAGCATTTACTGCTTCTGGAGGCAAGCTGTTCCACTGATTAATTGTTCTCACTGTCAGGAAGTTTCTCCTTAGTTCGAGGTTGCTTCTCTCCTTGATTAGTTTCCACCCGGTGCTTCTTGTCCTGCCTTCAGGTGCTTTGGAAAATAGCTTAATTCCCTCTTCTTTATGGCAGCCCCTGAGATATTGGAATACTGCTATCATGTCCCCCCTTGTCCTTCTCTGCGTTAAACTAGACATACCCAATTCTAGCAACCGTTCCTTATATGTTTTAGCCTCCAGTCCCCTAATCATCTTTGTTGCTCTTCTCTGTACTCTTTCTAGAGTCTCAACATTTTTTTTACATCGTGGTGACCAAAACTGGATGCAGTATTCCAAGCGTGGCCTTACCAAGGCATTGAAGAGTGGTATTAATACTTCACGTGATCTTGATTCTATCCCTCTGTTAATGCAGCCTAGCACTGTGTTGGCCTTTTTGGCAGCTGCAGCACACTGCTGGCTCATATTTAAGTGATTGTCTACTAGGACTCCGAGGTCCCTCTCACAGTTACTGCTATTGAGCATGGTGCCATCTATGCTGTACTTGTGTAGAACCTTGCTTTTGTCACCATTGAATTTCATTTTGTTAGTTAGTGCCCAGTGTTCAAGTCTGTCCAGATCCTTCTGTATCTTAAACCTGTCTTCTGGAGTGTTGGCTATTCCTGCCAGCTTGGTGTCGTCTGCAAATTTGATGAGTTCCCCATCTATCCCTTCATCCAAATCGTTGATGAAGATGTTGAAGAGTACTGGGCCCAGAACAGAGCCCTGGGGCACCCCACTACACACTTCCCTCCATATAGATGCAGTTCCATTGAGGACCACTCGCTGAGTACGGCCGGTCAGCCAGCTACGGATCCATCTGGTGGTGGTTCTGTCTACCCCACATTTTTCTATCTTGTCAAGTAGTAGGTTGTGATCTACTTTATCAAATGCCTTACTGAAGTCCAAGAACTGAGAAACGGGCTGTTGTCAAAACCTTGTCAGCCCTAAAGAGATTGTTTTTAGTCTGCCATTGATTGTGCTGCGTTAAATGGGACGAGAAAACAAATTGTGCTTAATAACAGCCAGTTGCCTAAACTGTGTCCTATCACAGCTGTTTAATAACGGAGCAGTTGCTGATTTTTATTGGAAAGAGTTTCGGGACATATTAATCAAAAGCCATGACTGCACACTGCAGTTTTCTGATCTGAGAATAGAAATGCCTGGTTTTCAGAACATTTCTTAAATCAGACGTATTTGTCAATGTAATCTTTTTTTAAGGTAATAATCCTGGACTTTATGGAGGCAACTAACTAAACTCAACAGGAAGTTAGATGTTGGCCAGGTTGATTCTTTGTAATTGCTGTTCCTTGACATCGGTCCCCATTGTCAACTGTTATTATTCTTTCCCATGTATGTGAAACTACAGGATACAATCTGGATCAGTCAGCAGGACCAGAGGTTTAGTCTTCTGAGCTTTTGGACTTGTGCTGGAGCCCGTTCTCAGGAACCTCTCTCTGCCAGAATGTCACATTTTGATAGAGACATTCTGGTCAAGAGAAATTCCCTGAGGATGGGATCCAACCCAGGTCCAAAAGCTCAGAAGATTAAACCTCTGGTCCAGATAGGATCCTGCAACATTGTCCTGGGACACATATATTTGCCTTCATTTGTCCATGAAACTCTTAATAAAAATCAACTAAACATATGGCCTTAAATATCATCAATAGGTAGCTCAGGTGTGGTTCAGAAGTCCTAAAATATAGTCTTATGTCTTTTTATTGTTATAGGACAGTTTTTCTCAACCTCAGTTGTATGGACTTCAAATCCCAGAATTCCCTAATCCGAATGTTGGTTGAGGAATTCTGGGAGTTGAAGTCCACACAGCTGAAAGTTGCTGAGGTTGACAATAGCAATAGTACTTAGACTTATATAACACCCCATAGCACTTTACAGCACTTTCTGTGGTTTACAATGTAAGCATTATTTGCATATTGCCCCCAACAATCTGAGCCCTCATTTTAACAACCTTGGAAGATGGAAGACTGAGTCAACCTTCAGTCAGTCAGGATCGAACTCCTGGCTGTGGGCAGATTTAGCCTGAAATACTGCATTCTAACCACTGCGCCACCACAGCTCATCATAAACACTGGTAGATGGCAAACACAATCAGGTTTATTTGAGCCTGACATCTTGGTTCAGAGAAGAGCAACAAAGATGATTAGGGCATTGGAGGTCAAAACATATGAAGAACAGTTGCAGAAATTGGGTATGTCTAGTTTAATGAAAAGAAGGACGAGGGGGGACATGATAGCAGTCTTCCAATCTTTAAAGGGCTGCCACAAAGAAGAGGAAGTCAAGCTATTATCCAAAGGACCTGAAGGCAGGACAAGAAAGAATGGATGGAAACTAATCAAGGAGAGAAGCAATCTAGAACTAAGGAGAAATTTCCTGACAGTTAGAACAATCAACCAGTGGAACGACCTGCCTCCAGAAGCTGTGGGTGCTCCATCACTAGAGGTTTTTAAGTTGGACAACTGATTGTCTGAAATGGTATAGGGTCTCCTGCTTGAGCAGGGATTTGGATTAAAAGACATGTAAGGTGCCTTCCAACTCTGTAATTCTTCTATTTTGCTATTCTCGGTCTGCCTATGCCTCTTCTGACATGCTATTTTTGGTTTTACTCAAGACAAGTAGTACAGCAACTGTTCAAAGTTACAGGAGATCGCCCTAGACTTAATTATGACCTTTCAAAATTCCAATGGCTACACCACCACCACCCAATCACATAATCGCATTTCGGACACTTGACAGTTCGCTCATATTAACCCTGATTTGCAGCATCCTGCAGTTATGTGACTGTGATTTTTCAGTGTTTTTGACAGTTTGGGATATTTACTTCCAAAAAAAAAAAAAACCCAGCCATTGGAATAATATGTTTAATGACCACAGTTTTCTTTTTTAAAAAAAGATTTCAGTGTTTGATTAACAGCCACTGCAAACCAGGTTGTAATATCAGGCAAGGACATGTGACCTGTGTTTAACATGCTCCCCAATTTACAACCATGATTCCAGGCTCAATTACAGTCATAAGTCGAAGACTGCCTTGTACGCAAAATAAGGGGAAAAGGTTGATGAAAGATGACCAGGTTGTCTCTGGTGTCCTAATCTGGGAATCCACTGGACTTCAGTATTATTTGTTGTGCATTTATTTGGGCAGGACAACCTCATAACAGTTTTACAATAGGAAAAAAAAAAATCTGCAAAGTGCAATGCTTTCACTCATGCTCCAATTCCCGTCAGTTTTGTTTTTTTAGTCTATCTTAGATTGCGTTGTCGATATTTTTCTTCCTAAGCTTTTCTCCTCCATGTTTCTTTTATTTTTCAACTACAAGTTCACTAAGTTACCGAGTAAACTTTAGGCAAGCTGGGCACAAGAAATTTTGTGCTGTTATTAACTAGCACAGTGATGGCGAACCTTTTAGAGACCGAGTGCCCAAACTGCAACCCCAAACCCACATATTAGTCTCCGGCTGCCAGGTGCGTGTGGCCCACGGGGTAGGCGTGACTGTGGTGGTCATGGCAGACTGGGTGGCTGTGGCCAAGGTGGGTGTGATCACCTCAATGTTGCTCGTGGGGAGGGACACATGTGGGAGCAGGATTGGGGGAGATCCAGGGGGTCTCTGGCAGGTGGGGCAGTGGGAAGGAGGCTCATCCTGCAGGGTGAGGCAAGGCAAGGCAGGGCAGGGTTGCCATTGTCGCAGAGCAAGGTGAGGCAGGGGCTGGGACGGCTGCTGCCTGACCCCATCGGCCCCTGCACACAGAGGCCAACAAGCGCATGGGTGCTGGGATGCATCCAGCCACGTGGGACCTTGGCGAGTTAGCGGGCGGCTGGTTGAAGAGGGACAGTTGCCATCTCCGGGGCATGGTGCGCGTGCCCACAGAGAGAGCTCTGAGCACTGCCACTGGCACGCGTGCCATAGGTTTGCTACCACTGAACTAGCATCTGGCTACGGGATTGGGGTGATCAACTACCTAGAGACTTACTACAAAGCAAAAGCAGAAAAAAGCTTGGTAAGTCTTTATTAGCCTTATAGTAGTGTGTCCTCTCTGCGGTACGTTCTGTCCTCACTCCAACGTAAGGTTTGGCGCCATCCTGCAGGCCTTTAGAAAAACTTTTGGATCAGGAAGAACAGAGTTCTCAATTTACTTATATATTTATTTACTTAACAGGACTAAGTAAATGATGTTACGGTGAGATGGGTTCCCATGTTCATTATTCAACAGCCCTGAAAAACCAACCAAGATACATTTCTGGAGGTTCTCAATGAACTTTTGGGATATGAAGAAAAGGGAAGCTATCAGTGAATGTGATGGAAATACAGGCAATTAATAATAATAATAATAATAATAATAATAATAATAATAATAATAATGTTAGAAGGGACCTTGGAGGTCATCTAGTCCAACCCCGCGCTCAGACAGGAAACCCTATACCAGGGATAGCGAACCTTTTAGAGGCCAAGTGTCCAAACTGAAACCCCAAACCCACTTATGTATCATTGGATGCCGGGTGGGTGTGGCCCATTGGGTGGCTGTGGCTGCAGTGTTAACGGCAGACTGGGTGGGACTAAAAAATTCAATCAATCAATTCCAACTTTGCGAGATCATTTTTTTCCCGCGAGAAGCTGAAGTTGATTGATTGATTGAATCTTTTTTTTCCATATGGCAGCGGAGAACTAAAGCGAAAAGGTTTTATAAAACCCAGCTGAAGGTCTAGGACTGGGGCAATGGTGCGTGTGCCCACATAGAGGGCTCTGCCTGCCACTTGTGGCACCCGTGCCATAGGTTCGCCACCATTTTGGACAAATGGCTGTCCAGTCTCTTCTTAAAAACTACCAGTGTTGGAGCATTCACCGCTTCTGGAGGAGGTTGTTCCACTGGTTAATTGTTCTTGCTGTCAGGAAGTTTCTCCTTAGTTCTAGGTTGCTTCTCTCCTTGATTAGTTTCCATCCGTTGCTTCTTGTCCTTTTCTCTATGTTGTCACTTTCCTTGGGCATCTCTGTTTCTCCTCCCTTCCAAATGGAGTGCCATTTTTTTTTCCAAAAGGAAAAAGGACATCCTGACTGGCTGATTATTTGAGGTTCATTATTCTGACTGCCTCTGGCAGATTAAAGTCCAA
The DNA here is from genome assembly GCF_016545835.1 of Crotalus tigris. Classification (NCBI taxonomy): domain Eukaryota; kingdom Metazoa; phylum Chordata; class Lepidosauria; order Squamata; family Viperidae; genus Crotalus; species Crotalus tigris. The sequence goes on from NW_024097335.1 coordinate 565,222, forward strand.
TTGCAAGGAGCGAATCTGTCAAGAGTTTCTGGAAATAGCAAAGCAGCAAACCCTCTGGGCTTCTTCCGTTCCAGGACTTAAGCTGGGGCAGAGTTGTTCTGCGGAAAGCATATCACAGTTTCCAAAGGGGAAAAAATGGTTAGCTACAAAAGATAAGAGGAAACTGAATGTTTAAACCCCTCCCCCCCAGCAGAAACACACTTCCCGGTTAAAATGGGCCATGCAAAAATGATGAAGCAATCTGAGCTAAAATTAGAAATAAAAGTTTAGAGTCGCACAGCAGCTTTGCTGGAAATTGTTTTTGGGGGGAAACCTTGGTGGTAAGACCCCCATCACTATTTGGCTTCACCTCATTCATGCTCCGTCCTATTGCCAATGAATTTTCTTTCTGGATAGGATGCAATCAGGGACAGATCTGGGAACATGATGGTTTCTTTAGGGGCAAAGCTAACACACCCTCGGTGACAACTGATTGTCTACATGACAACTTGTGAGGAAGCATGTTGCCATCAGTTTATAGTGACTCAGAGGGACCACTGGTCTGAATTAATATTAGGTATCGCTTTCAGATCTTCAGATTGCTTTGAACTAAGCTGTCATACTAAGGAATCATTACATAGCTTAGCCAGAAATAGGCAACCTTGGCTCTTTTATGACTCGTGGACTTCAACTCCCAGAATTCCTGAGCAAGCATGAGGGAAAACTTTGGCCCCTTCATGACTTGTGGACTTCAACTCCCAGAATTCCTGAGCCAGCGTGGCTCAGCATGGAAACTTCTCCCTTTCCCCTCAGCATGGCTGGCTCAGGAATTCTGGGAGTTGAAGTCCACGAGTCATAAAAGAGCCAAGGTGGTTGTTCTAAACAGTCCATCTTCAATTTTATGTCCAGTCAGTTGATTTTGAGTTCTAGGCATGAAAGCTGATTGGTTGACTTTGGACCAATCATCAGGAGAAGGTGAGTTCTAGTCCTGCCTTAGGCATAAAAGCCAGCTGGTTGACTTTGGGCCAATTGCTCATTCTCAGCCAAACTCACCTCACAACACTGCTGTTGTGGAAAAATAGGAAGAGGAAGGAATATTGTGTATATTCACCACCTTGACTTATTTATAAAAATAATTGTTTGTGTGTGTGTATAACCTATTATCTATCTATCTATCTATCTATCTATCTATCTATCTATCTATCTATCATCTATCCATCCATCCGTCTGTCTGTTATCTATCTCAGGGGTCTTCAAACTTGGCCCTTTGATGACTTGTGGACTTCAACTCCCAGAATTCCTTGGCCAGCATGCCTGGCTGAGGAATTCTGGGAGTTGAAGTCTACAAGTCATAAAAGGGCCAAGTTTGAAGACCCCAGATCTATCTATTTCTATCTGTCTGCCTGCCTGCGTGCCTACCATCTATCATCTTCCTACTATGAATGAATTGCCTTGATGCTCAGGCAGACCTCCTTAGCTACTTTTCCCCAGAAGCTTAAGAAGTGTGGACATTTTGAGCCGTTGGTATTATGAAATGGTTTTAGCATTTTATTAAAGCCGTCAATGCCTTTTATAGGTTGTCTAGAGCAAATGGTGCAAGCAAGCTAATAAATAAGGCACTTCCTTCCCCATTTCTAGACATGGATTTGTTTTGTGCAGGAATAAATATGCATTCCACCCCCACCTCTCATGCCAGCTGATAAAATGATCCATTGTCTTAAATGGTGTTATATTACATTATAAGGAAAAGTAGTCACTTAAGATTGAGCACCAGTTTTTGCATGCAGAAAACCAAAGGATGTATCCAATCCAACTTGGAAGGAAAGAAGGGAAATTCTGGAATTTTTCCTAAACACTTGGAAAGACCCTGCTAAGGAGCTGTGGTGGCGCAGTGATTAGAATGCAATATTGCAGGCAAACTCTGCCCACAGCAAGGAGTTTGATCCTGACCGGCTCAAGGTTCACTCAGCCTTCCATCCTTCCGAGGTCGGTTAAATGAGGACCCAGATTGTTGAAGACAATAAGTGCTATTGCTATAAATGGGAGCCATGGTGACACAGCGGTTAATATTGCTCAAAACCAGGAGTTCGATCCTGACCAGCTCAGGGTTGACTCAGCCTTCCATCCTTCTGAGACAGGTAAAATGAGGACCCAGATTGTTGGGGGCAAATATGCTGACATTTGTAAACCGCTTAGAGAGGGCTATAAAATCTAAGTGGGGTCTTCGAACTTGGCCCTTTTATGGCTTGTGGACTTCAACTCCCAGTGTGTCTGGCTGAGGAATTCTGGGAGTTGAAGTCCACAAGTCATAAAAGGGCCAAGTTTGAAGACCCCTGGTCTAAGTGCTATTGCTATTGCTGATCAGATGAGACCTGTGTTTTTTTTAATTGAAAACCACTGGATTAGACGATAGTAAGCTACATTATCCAATGTTCTGAATTAATATAAAGCAACTTCCTTCCCGGCAATTACAACCTTTTATAAGTTTACGGTTGTCTTACCTGACTACTAGTTTCAAGCTTGCAAACATACTAAATGTAAGACTTAATTTACATGGATTCATAAGTAAACAACCTGGTTTTAAACCAGGTGGTTCCCAATGCAAAAAAAAAAAAAAACAGATGAAAACTCTTATATCCTGCTCAAATGAGAATCAATTTTAGACCTTTGCAGCAGATGGAAGAAAAAAAGTTTATAAATTTGAACATTGATTGTATAACCAAAGTTGGCATTTGATACACAGCTGGAATGCTTTTCTAATAGCTAATTAGCTTTTTCAGAAAATATATATATATAGCAAAACTACCTTATCATAACCTCCTGGATTGTTGTGTGCCTGCTTAATTGCTTCCAGTCTAGCCTAAGAGGAGATTAAAAATGACTGAATTAAACTAATTATGATATGTGCATGAAAATTAAAATGTATCTATTTATAATTAAATCATTTTGCTCTTAAATGCACACCTTTAGAGGTATTTTCTTTCAAAATACACCAGTCTAGCTGTATTTTGTTTCAAGATAGTCATGTTGAAATTTACCCAGACAGGTTTTGGAACCATGGTGGGACACTCAGGAGCTAAGAGTCAATTCCCATATTACCCTAGAACAGGGGTCTTCAGACTTGGCCCTTTTATGACTTCTGGATGTCAACTCCCATAATTCCTCAGCCAGGCATGCTGGCTGAGGAATTCTGGGAATTGAAGTCCACAAGTCATAAAAGGGCCAAATTTGAAGACCCATGCCCTAGAATCAGTGTTTTTTTTTATCTTAGCAACTTTAAGATGTGTGAACTTCAACTCCCAGAATTCCCTAGATAGATAATTGGCTGCCATTGGTTGGCTGGCTGAGGTATTGTGGGAATTGAAGTCCACACATCTTGAAGTAACACTGGAACTCAGGGAAAAAAATAGTATTTCTTGAACCCTTTTAATGACAAATTGAAAATATCACTCACTTAGCTCTTTTATATTCTGATTATAGCTTGTCTCATCTTGTTTACATTTAGCTTGCTAAAATCTGAGTTGCCCTAATTCATCTGCATTCTCTACTTTGTCTTACATTTGATGCAACTCTTGAATAAGAGATATTTATTATACATGACTAGCGGTGCCTATGAGTGCACAGAATTCAACATTTTCATATGGAGACTAACCTTCCTGCTTCTAGAAGACAAAAAATATATCAGTTCCAGACAAAGGGAAAGGCGGAATTAGGAAACATACAGCATATTTTAATGGTTGGTTGAATTGTATCTTTCCTTGATCAATCATACATAATTCCCTTTCATTTATCTACTTACTGACTATGCAAGAAATGTATGTATCAGCTCATGGCTGGGTGAGAATTTGAACAGAGGTCCAAAACACCAGGAAAGTTTCAGATGCTGATTTAGATGTTACAGTCAGACCAGGTACATTCAAATTCTGAATTCTTTGTGTGAGTTATTTGGAACCACAAACAAATCTCAGCTTAAAGATCTCACAAGATGGTTGCAGGAATAAAGTCAAACCGGTGTTATGTGGCAGAAAAAGGGAGGATCTGGTAAATGAAGAAATTCATACAGGTAGTCCCTCAATATCTGAATAGAACAGAACAGAATGGGACATCAGAAGTCTTCTAATCCAGCCCCCTGTTCAAGCAGGAGAATCTATACCATTTCAGACAAGTGACTGTCTAGTCTTTTCTTAAAAACCTCCAGTGATGGAGCACCCACGATTTCTGAAGGCAAGCTGTTGCATTGGTTAATTGTCCTCACTGTTAGGAAGTTTCTCCTTAATTCCAGGTTGCTTCTCTCTTTGATTGGTTTCCAACCATTGTTTCTTGTCCTGCCCTCTGGTGCTTTGGAGAATAGTTTGATGCCCTCTTCTTTGTGACAGCCTCTCAAAGACTGGAATACTGCTATCATGTCATCCCTATTTCTTCTTTTCTTTAGACTAGCCAAACCCAAGTCCTGCAGTCTTTCTTCATATATTCTAGTCTCCAGGCCTTTGATCATTTTAGTTGTTCTTCTCTGTTTTTTCCAAGGTCTCAACATCTTTTTTGTAGTATGGTGACCAAAATTAACTGCAGTATTCCAGGTGTGGTCTCACTAGGGTTTTATAAAGCGGACTAATACTTCACTTGATCTTGATTATATGCCTCCGTTTATACAGCCCAGGATTCCATTTTTTGGCTTCTGCTGCACGTCATAATGGTCATAAAACTAGCCAGTCACATGACCAACTCAATTTTACAATCTTTTTGTGGTTATCATTAAACAAATCATTGTGGTCACTAAATGATTCAATAAGCAAACCAATGGTTCACTGTGGGCATAGTTTTGCTGGGTTTTGGCAAAACTATCATTAAATTACCAGTGCAGTCACATTACTGTGATCCACTTGGCTTTTATAAAATATATCTTTCACTACAAATGGAGTCGAGGGTCTTTCTTTGCTAAGGAGCCAGGTCTGACATCTTTCTTCCTTTATAACACAACCTGACCATGAAGCATCCAGGCTTTAAACACTCCTGAACAGCAAGAAGAATAATTACTTGATATAATTGATGAAACTCTCCTTCTAATAACCGTATGGACACCACAGAGACACCACGTAGACCTCATTTAACCACTTCAAATGATAGATCACCAAGCTATCCATAACTTGGTTGGATGCTAGACAATAAAGAAAGCAGTATGAAATTTCAAAGGCAAAAAGGTCAACATCCTGTACCCCCTATAGAATTAAAGGACCGGACATCTTTATTAGCTTTTTAAGGGGCTCTTAAAACATGTCACTTTCTATAAGCTTTTAACCAATTATTTAACTGTCAGTTTTAATTAGCCATTCTCCTTGCTTTACTTCTTTGCTTTAATTGCTACATGATTTCATTCTACATTGCTGAGAGAATGCCGTAGTTGGTATATCAAGTTAAATAATGAGAGGTAACCTTGCTGCTCTAACTGTCTGTCAAATGATATGTGAAGTTAGGAATGTCAGTAAACTTCTCCTGTCCTGATGATGTTACCTAGTAGGGTAATGAAATGTCCACAATCCCAAAACCAAGCTTGGAAAACTACAAGAAGTCAATGTCAACCTGGGCTAGACATATTTGCCAGCAGTATGGTGGTCTAGAATTGTCATGGTCTAATCATCATCTTGAACAGCAGTTTCCTCTCTGACCTGGTTAGAAGTTGGTTGGATCAGAAAGACCAGCAGGAATATTTTTAGACTGCTTGCAATTTCTGAATCAGAAATTCCCAAAGCGGAAATTCCAGGCACGCTGGCTGAGGAATTCTGGGAGTTGAAGTCCACAAGTCACAAAAGGGCCAAGTTTGAACACCCCTGTCCTAAAAGCATATACCATATTTATACAGGAGATTATCAAGTACAGTGTTTGTCAACCTTGGCAGATTTAAGCTGTGTGGACTTCAACTTCATGCTAGCTGGGGAATTCTGGGAAATGAAGTCCCCACAGCCTAAAGCTGCCAAGGTTGACAAACACTCATCTCGTGCTTTTTTTCACTTGGTGTAAATCAATGGCCCCCACCCTTTCTGGCACTAGGGACCGGTTTCAGAAGAAAAATTGTCTTCCAGGGACCAGGGGTGGGAGAAATTTGGTTTCGTGCACAACCTAGATCCCGTGCATGCTCAGATAAAGCTTCACTTGCTTACTATTGTCTCCCTGTGTAGTATTTAGAAACATGTTTTCTCCAACCTAGTTCCAACATTGAAAATTCCAGACTAATAATTTTTAATTGATCTGCCCACCATGAAGTTATTTCATTTCAAAGCTGTCCAAATTTAGTGACCAGTAATGAATCCTACAGTTTTATTAGAGCCGTGGTGGCACAGTGGTTAGAATACAGTATTGTAGGCTAATTCTGTCAACTATCCTCAGTTCGATCCTGACCAGCTCAAGGTTGACTCATCCTTCCATCCTTCCAAGGTGGGTAAAATGAGGACCCAGATTATTGGGGGCAAGATGCTGACTCTGTAAACCGCTTAGAAAGGGCTGTAAAGCACTATGAAGTGGTATATAAGTCTAAGTGCTATTGGTATTATCCATACACAGAGAACTGCTTCTGTTTGTCTGTTATGAATCTTTCCAACAATTTGTACAAATAACAGCTGACTACATTATAATAAATTGCTGAATTACAGGTTGGGGTGAGGGAGATATTCTGTGACTGTACTTAATAATACAAACATCCCAAATTTCATGTGCCAAGCAATATGCCATTATTCTTCAGCAGGTGCATTTCTTGAATGCTGTGATGCCTCCTCAGACCAAAAAAAAAAAAAAATGTGCCTATTAGAACTCCAGTCACGGTTAGATACAAGTCTGGTTTTCAACAGGCAAAATCGCTTGCAAAAATATATACATTGGATGAAACGGACACAAAGGTTTTTACACAATTATTTCAGGGGAAAATGCCACATCGAATCAGAAAACAGACCAATTGAACTCTATAGGAAAAGTGATAAACTAAAAGGAACAAATTGTCAGTATGCGACCTAAGCAAGAAGACTTAAGACTTTGCACACTTCAAAGTCTGGAAGGAATAATTTCAGCATTAAGGCTTGGCTCTGCCAGATGGCTTAGATACCCAATAGGGGAGCCTCATACTGGAGATTGTTGTCCAATTAAAATTCAGTGCCACCTCCGCCCCCATATGTCCAGCTTCATTCTTTGCCATCTTGTCTCCATGGTTTTATCTGTTAATGTTTTTACCTGCTGTGATTTTTTTTAAAAACAATAGATGTTTTTAATGTTGTTTAATGCTTTTATTTTGTAAGTCAACCAGAATCACTGGATATGAGACAGGCATCAAATAAAGTTTATAAATAAATAAATAGCAATAGCACTTAGATGTTTATACACAGCTTCACAGTGCTTTACAGCCCTCTCTAAGTGGTTTACAGAGTCAGCATATTTGCCTCCAACAATCTGGGTCTTCATTTTACCGACGGACGGAAGGTTGAGTCAACTTTGAGCCGGTCAGGATCAAACTGTTGGAATTAGCCTGCAATTACAAGTAGTCCTCAGTTGAGCCCAAAATTTATGTTAGTAAGTGAAACATTTGTTAAGTGAGTTTTGCCCCATTTTACGACCTTTCTTGCCACCGTGAATCACTGCAGCTGTTAATTTAGTAACACAGTAATTAGGTCATTTAGTAAGCGAATCAGGCCTTCCCCATTGACTTTGCTTGACAGAAGGTCGCAAAAGGGGGTCACGTGACCCTGGAACACAGCAACGGTCATAAATACGAACCACTTGCCAAGCCTCTGAATTTTGATCACGTGACCACTGGGATGCTTCCACATTGTAAGTGTGAAAAACGGTCGTCTCTTTTTTTCAGCTCCGTTGTAACTTTGAACTGTCAGTAAATGAACTGTTGTAAGTCGAGGACTACCTGTGCTGAATTCTACCATGATTTTATTTTAAATAAATAAATAAAAATAAAATAAAATAATAAAATAAAATAAAATAAACTAATAGTAAATAAAATAAAATAAAAATAAATAAAATAAAATAAAATAAAATAAAGCTCACAGTAGCAACAGCTGAGCACTGGACTTTGTAAGTGGCGCTGTCCACGGTTCTGAAGCTCCAATATTATTTTGCATTCCGAACAAATTGGACAATTCTTACCTTATGAATCCTAGCCAGCATGGATTAACAGTCAGGAAGAAAGATAAAAAGCCAGTGAAATTTGGAAGGCACAAATCACCTATTTCTGCCTTGGCCCCTATTCATCTGACTAATGCAGCTTCATTTTAGCTTCTGCCTTGGCCCATGTTCTCCTCCACACCTGGAATACTGCAGTCAAATTTTGGTCACCCTATCACAAAAAAGAGGTTGAGAGTTTGGAAAAAATTCAGAGAAGAGCAACTAAGATGATCAAAGGCCTGGAGACTAAAACATATGAAGAATGGCTGCGGGACTTGAGTTTGGCTAGTCTAAAGAAAAGAAGAAATAGGAGCGACATGATAGCAGTGTTCCAGTATCTGAGGGGCTGCCACAAAGACAAGGGGATCATGTTATTCTCCAAAGAACCAGGCAGGACAAGAAACAATGGATGGAAACTAATCAAGGAGAGAAGCAACCTGGAATTAAGGAGAAACTTCCTGACAATGAGAAAAATTATCCAGTGGAACAGCTTGCCTCCAGAAATCGTGGGCGCTCCATCACTGGAGATTTTTAAGAAGAAGCTAGAAAATCACTTGTCTGAGATAGTATAAGTTCTCCTGCTTAAGTGAGGGGCTGGACTAGAAGACCTCCAAGGTCCCTTCCAGCTCTATTCTATTCTATCAAGATGGAATGCTGATCACCATTCCATCACATATATCCCTTAAATACATTTTCGCTTTCCTTTGAAGATGGGTTTTGCTATTGTTTTTTATGAAGGTTATGCTTGTTGATTTATCTTAGCTACAAGACAGACAGACAGTTTGGCCTAGTGATTAAGATGCTGGCCTAGAAACCAGGAACCAGAAACTGGTTTTAGGTGAGTTCTAGTCCTGCCTTATGCCTGAAAGCCGGTTGGGTGACTTTGTGTGCCAGTCCCCCCCCTCTCTCCCTCCCTCCCTCCCTCCCTCCCTCCCTCCCTCTCTCTCTCTCTCTCAACCCAACCCACCTCACAGGGTTGTTATGAGGAAAACAGGAGGAGGCTTATGTATGTTCGCTGCCTTGAGTAACTTATAAAGTAATAAAGGCAATATAACAATCAAATAAATAAGTTGAAAGAATGCATGAATTCACTGGATAAAAGTTGAGTCTACAAACGTTAACATGTTTGCATTACCAGTATATATCTGGAGAAGACACAAGGTAACCAGAAGGCAGAAGCTATAAAACCCAACATTTGAGAGAGACATGGAAAGCTAAGCAGCATGGAGATGTTTAAAAGCTTTTCTCACTAGGGGTGAAACCCTTCCAGTAATTCTAGAAAAGGGCGAGGTTATGTATACCATTATTTTTCTTCTTCGGTGGAAATCATGCATATTATTTCAATTTCCCATTATGCATTTGAGGACTCCTAATTCCGGGTCCATCAGCAGTGAAGAAAAAGAATTATAGCCTTCGATGCATTTTTCTACTCTGTCCCAAAGTAGGTTATTGGCTCCGGATTGAAAAATGAGGAAGTAATAACAAAGAGCATTTTATAAGCAATCATAATGTTGTTGGGGGCTTTTTTTTTTTTTTGCAAGAAAGCACGCAGGATATTCACAAAAACCTCAAGAGGGTTTAATCGGAATACTTAGAAACATTTGCCTCCTCCTGAGGTGAGCAGCACAATGTTCATGCAATTTGACTGTTTAATCAAGACAATCACGGATACCTTTTGGAAACCAAGTGCTCCATTCCAAATAAAAACAGGATCAATAGCTGCTTCTTTTGCAGTCAATAGCTGCAATGGAGATGTGGGTAGAATTCAATCTCAGTGGTCACAGAAGGTGTCAAGTCTTAACTAGCCTTAATTAATCTCAACTAATTAAGCAGAGAGAGACCTCAATAATATCAAATTTCAAATTCAAAATAGAGTTGGAAGGGACCTTGGAGGTCTTCTAATCCAACCCCTTGCTCAAGTAGGAGAACCTATACCATCTCAGACAATTGACCGTCTAGCCCAGTGTTTCTCAACCTTGACAATTTTAAGGCATGTGGACTTCAACTCCTAGAATTCCACAGCCAGCATTGCTGGCTGTGGAATTCTGGGAGTTGAAGTCCACATGCCTTAAAATTGTCAAGGTTGAGAAACACTGGGCTAGCCTCTTTTCAAAAATCTCCACGACTTCTGGAGGCAAGCTGTTCCACTGGTTGATTGTCCTCACTATTAGGAAGTTTCTCCTTAATTCCAGGTTGCTTCTCTCTTTGATCAGTTTCCATCCATTGTTTCTCATCTTGCCTTCTGGTGCTTTGGTAAATAAGTTCCTCTTCTTTGTTGCAGCCCCCAAATAGTGGGATATTGTATCATGTCACCCCTATCCTTCTTTTCTCTAGATTAGCCTTACCCAAATCCGGCAACTGTTCTTCATATATTTTAGTTTCCAGGCCTTTAATCATCTTAGTTGCTTAATAACTGGATGGGAGACTGCCAGGAAATCGTACAGCTTTAAGCTGATAAACAAGAACATCCTAGAACAGAGGTCTTCAAACTTGGCCCTTTTAAGACTTGTAGACTTCAATTCCCAGAATTCCTCAGCCAGGCACACTGGTTGAGGAATTCTGGGAGTTGAAGTCCACAAGTCATAAAAGGGCCAAGTTTGAAGACCCCTGTCCTAGAAAGAGGTAATGGTAAACCACTGGAAGTGACCTTGGAGGTCATCTAGTCCAACCTTTTGCTCAAGCAGGAAACCTTATACCATTTCAGACAAATGGCTGTCCAGTCTCTTAAAAACTTCCAGTGTTGGAGCATTTACAACTTCTGGAGGCAAGTCATTCCACTGATTAATTGTTCTCACTGTCAGGAATTTTCTCCTTAATTCTAGGTTGGTTCTCTCCTTAATTGGTTTCCATCCATTGCTTCTTGTCCTGCCTTCAGGTGCCTTCTGAAAATTGCCTGTTTGAGTGGAGTAACATTATACCAAGTTTGTACCAACATAGACATTGGTTTGCCATGTAAAAAAAAAAAAGCTCTTCCACGGTTGCCTGAAACCTTTTGACTTGAATGATTTGTTCCAAATCGGTACAATGAAACTGTCATGGGCTACTGGAAGCTTGGCAGCCCGCAAAATATGACATCTGCACATTTTTGGCAGGAAAAGCAGGTTATCATCTATCTAGTGCATCAATGAGTAGTTCGCGTGAAAAAAATTTTTTTTTTAATAAGAACCTCTTTTCTGACCAACTCAGAGAGATAAAGTCAACATATCCATTTGCCAGGATTTCTGAAGCTAATCATTTTCCCTCTTCAGTAATACTGGTTAGAGATGACTCAGGCAGAAGCCTGCTTTTCAGTTGCAAGTGGCTGCTAAGAGGCTTGATAGAAGCTATCATTATTGTTACAAGCTGCTGAATATTTTTAGATAAACCAGGTGAAGTCCAATGGAAACCTCCTGCCAATCGCAACTGCAAGGGATTATTCTCTCTCAATTTTCTCAAATCGCTCTAGATGTTTGGATCGACTCCTGCAGATTGGCAATGAGCGATAAGAGAGAGAGAGAGAGGAAAGGAGAATCATTTTCATTTTGGAATCTGGGACAGCGGGTAGCGGGGTTCAGCTCTTCCAAATCAATAATAATACAAGTGGAAGTAAACATTCACTTGTATTGCAAGACAACTTAACAACTGTAGTGGTTCACTTAACAACTGCGGCAAGAAAAGTCGTAAAACGGGGCAAAATTCATTTCACAAGTTTCTCTCTTAGCAATATAAATTTTGGGCTCAGTCGTGGCCGTCAGGAGGACTACCTGTGTCTAAAGCAATGCAAGTCCAGCACAACTCTGGGTAACTCACAATATAAGAGAAAAGAAAATACGATGTGAATAAGAAAACAACATAAAACATGCAGAAATAAAGAACGAGGTGGCACATCTGATCAACAACGTAGAAAACCTATACAAGTGCATGCCACAAGGGCTCTAACCATACCTAGCTCAAGGTCTGGGACAGGGGTAGGCAACCTTGGCTCTTTTAGGACTCGTAGACTTCAACTCCCAGAATTCCTGCGCCAGTATCGGGGAACTATGGCCCCTTCATGATTTGTGGACTTCAACTCCCAGAATTCCTGAGCCAGCATGGGGGAAACTTTGGCCCCTTCATGACTTGTGGACCAACTCCCAGAATTCCTGAGCCAGCATGGCTGGCTCAGGAATTCTGGGAGTTGAAGTCCACGAGTCATAAGAGAGCCAAGGTTTCCTACCCCTGGTCTGGGAGAACAGCCAGGTCTTTAAGGCTTTCTTGAACAGAATTATGCAAAGGATAAACTGATAAATAAATCAAACATTGTAAGGCAGAGGTGTCCAGCCTTGGCAGCTTTAAGACGTGTGGACTTCAATTCCCAGAATTCCCCAGCCAGCATGGAATCCTGGGAATTGAAGTCCGCAGGTCCCAAAGTTGCAGAGGTTGAAAACCCCCGGATGTAACGTGACTTATTCCCCCAGTAAGTTAGTAAAGATTTCAGACTAAAAAGTTTTTTGAACCCCCAAAAGTCCAATGGAATTAAGGCTAAACACTATAATTCCAAGGTGAACTTGCTTGGAAGGACGTCAGCAGGACATAATTTCAAAATGATCCGGGGAATAAATGGGCTTAAATCTATTTTTCATTAAGCGAAGACATCCCTGTATCCAAAGCTTGAAAGGGAAAATGAAAATAAATAAAGGGTAGTTAAAGGGTTTTGAACTTAACCAATCTTGAATCTTACCAGAAACAGAGAGATGAATAAATTATTTATAAATATCCTGTCATATTGGCTCTGATGTAGCCTCACCGGAAGGCCCCTACTAAAATGCAAAGGTTGCTATAGCAAAATCCATTTTTTTCTTTCTATATTTCAGGAGGCTGGTAAAGTAACAAATAGCCTCCTTTCATTGAGGCAACAGCTTGTCCTTATTTTATTTTATTTTATTTCCTTTCAACTCTCCTTCCTGAATACTGTAAATACTACTGTGTCAGGCAATTAATTCCAACCTTTGGATCTTGTTGCCCTTTAAAATGTTTTGTATTCTCTTTGACATGCATCAGGGACCTTGTCCGATTTTTTTCGCTCGTTCGCTTTGAGAGAAAAAGCCACAGAATTTCCTTACAAACAATATTTTCTAAATATAAAAGATATTCAACTGTATGAACGGAGACCAGAATTTCTGAAGAATGCGCCAAGACCGCTCAAGATGCCATACTCAGATTGAAAGCTTTTTTTTGCTTAAAGGACATTTTTTAAAAAAATCTGCACCTCAGATTTCTAACTTTCCAACCTCTTAGTCATATAATCTACCACGTTCAGGTGAAGTTCCATGACTTCCCCCGCCCCAGTAAATTGGATTAGCTGCTTCTGAGTTAAATCACATCAAAGATCTACTTTGTTCACCGTTCTGGCTGTTAGGACAATCAGATGTTCTCAAGATACCCACGAGAGTCAATCATAAAGCAACAATTGACTCTTCTATGTTGGCCAGCATCTGGTTTTCTGGGACACGTTAAATTATGGAAGGAACATCAAGGTGTGTAGTTTAAAAGTTTCGGTGTCTTAAAAACAGACACAGAATTCCTATCAATCAGTCAGCCTGCGAATCTATCTCCAGCTTTACTACTACTAGGGGGGGGGGTCTTGATCCTCTCTGGAACTTGGATGTTTTCTTGCAGACGTTTCATTACCCAGCTAGGTAATACCATCACTGATCATCTCAACCAACCTCAGAGAGTACCAAGGAGCTACAAGTATTCTCTTTTTTCCTTGCTACACTTTTCTGGTAGAAACAGCTTAGGGCAGACATGTCAAACACAAGGCCCGGGGCCGGATGCGGCCCGCGACGTGGTTTCATGTGGCCCGTGAAGCCATCCTGAAAACAGTGAGGAAACGACCCCCTCTGCCTTGACCCTGGCCCAGGCTAGCCAGGAGCCAATGTACAATTTTGTGGTGGCCATTTATGCTGAAACGCATTCAGTCTTAGCTCCACAAGGCCGTCTGAAAATAGTGAGGAATCAGCCCCTGCCGCATCGGCCCTGCCCTCTGGGTGCATGCTGGGGAGGTGTCATCCTTTGTGAGGAATGAAGAAATGGACCATTGCCTGGAAGTGGCCAGCAAATGGACCTCGCTTACTTCACATATCCGACTTGATGGGCTCCGGGGGAGGGGTTTTGGCAGGCTCTTCCAGTGGACCATGCCTTGGCGCTTGCCCCGGTCCCACCTCCTTCTGCCAGAGACCCTCAGATCTGTCCCACTCCTGCCCAGGCCCCCACAGGCACCCTTGACGCGAACGATGTAGAGCTGGCCATGCCCACCCAGTAGGCCACACCCACTCCAGCCATGCCCACTCAGTAGGCCACACCCACCCTGGCCACACCTACCCCCCCCCCGAGGACAACCACAATGTGATGCGGCCCTCAATGAAATTGAGTTTGACACCCCTGGCTTAGGGCCTGTTTGCATAAGATGTGAGGTATAGGAAGAGAAGTTGAGTGCCTCTATCAGTATGAGAAAGAAGAAGCTGGGGATAGAGTTAAAAGAGGGATCAGCCTAGAATCTCTATGTAGTCACAAACAAACAAAGTCCAACTTCTTTTGAATTCCATTGATTCTAATGCTAAGCAAGTGTTAACCCTTAGTTGAGAAGATGCTCGATTGAATGTTAATGATTCTTGAATAATTAGCATTCAATCATTTTAATTGGACCTTCATGTGTGGACCTGATCTTTTGTGCCTGACATCACCCCAGGGTCTAGAACAGGATTTCTTAAAATATAGTCTGAGCATCATAAGACCCTCTCAGGGTCTGTGAAATCAAAATTGTTCACCAATTTTTGAAGATATTTGCCAAAATTTAAAGTAATGTCACTCTTCTCATTATTTTTATGTTTAAAAGAAATTGGGTTTTTATTGAAAAATATTTCTTGATATCTAGTGGATTTAATATTGTTGTTTTGGCATCATGTGATAAATAATCTAAGAATGTGTCCATTTTTAAAAGGATTAACCCACAGATGCCAAAGGGGCGCACACAGACTCAGGTCAAAATTCATGACATAGGAAATACAAAGCCTTAAACAGGAACAGGAAACCACTCCAAACAAAAGCCCAAGAGGATATAAAAACCCACTCCCTACTACATGTGCTCTCTCTTTTTTCTTCCAGAGCCATCTTTCTGTCTGGCTCTCCTCTTCAATAAACTGCAATCTTCTTTCTAAAGCAGTCTTCATTTTGTTTATTCCCAGCTTGGACTGGACCCTGATGAAGACTTTTCTTTCAACAAATGTATTGACTGACTGATTTTTATATTGATTTATATCCCAACTTTCTGTTTATTCCACAGCTCAGGGCAACTTACAACAATAAAAGAAGTATGAATAAAATCAAACCAAATCGGGGAGAAATCAAAACTGTTATTTTTTTTTCTTATCTCCAACTGGTAGCAACTTCAGGGATAATAAAATGCATACCTTCAACAAATTGTATTTGTTGGGAAAATTGTGTTACATCTCCTTGTACATTTGTTTTTGATTCAAGTGAATGTTATTTATAAAACAGGACATCGTTATTTTATCATTGTACCCAAAGATGTTCATTAATTTAATATTTCAGGTCCCCACTCAATGTTTTCTGCTGCTGTACAGAAGTAAAAGGCTCTTTAGGAGAGTTCAGAAGTACTTAGAGCAATAAACTGTCTCTATTAATTCTGGTTCATTGGTTAAAGTTTACAATATTAAGATGCATTGAATCTCTGCCCAACTCTTCCAGACAACGAAACATTAAGACAAGTGTGAAACTTTTTCCACAAAGCATTACTTGTCATAAGGAAAGATGGATGATAAAATATAACACATTATCTTACAGTAAATTAACAAATAAAATAACACAGAGAGAGAGACAGAGAGAGAGAGAGAGAGAGAGAGACAGAGACAGAGAGACAGAGACAGACATACACACAAACACCCACATTTCAAAGTTCCTGAGTTAATTGGGGAATAGAATAATAGAATTGGAAGGGACCTTGGAGGTCTTCTAGTCCAACCCCCTGCTCAAGCAGGGAATCCTACACCATTTCAAACAGATGATTGTCCAGTGCTGGAGCATTCACAACTTCTGGAGGCAGGTTGTTCCACTGATTAATTATTCTAACTATCAGGAAATTTCTCCTTAGTTCTAGATTGCTTCTCTCTTTGGTTAGTTTCCATCTGTTGCTTCTTGTCCTGCCTTCAGGTGCTTTGGAGAATAAGTTGACTGCCTCTTCTTTAAGGCAATCTCTTAGATACTATTGGAAGACTGCTATCATGTCACCCCTCGTCCTTTTCATCATGCCCAATTCCTGCAACCATTCTTCATACGTTTTAGCCTGGCTGAGTGTGCATTGCCTAAATCCTTCAGAAATAATAAGAGTTCCTGTTAGCATATTTTAAGTACTCTCCTGAATTTTTATTCATGGGAAAATATCGATCTTATAAATAAATCTTAAATCCATCAAAAGTATATTTAAGTGAAGGAGCCAGCGTCAGAGCTCATAAAATAAGACAATAAACTGCAAAATCACAATCCTTTTATTAAGTAGCCTAAAGTCTTGGCACCTTTTCTTACACAGTATTTTGCCAATTGCCAGAGCAGCCATGAATGAGCAGAAATAAAATCTATGGAACAGCGCATTTGCTAAATAAAACTATGGGGGCTGACCCACCTGTTTATTGCTTGACAAAGAGCTACTCTAAACCCCAACTTCAATTTAGCGGAAGATGAATTGCTACATGTTCCGCTGAATATCTACATGCTAGTTATTTTTCTGATAAAGTTGAGTGATTCCAACCTAATCTCATTTCAGCATTCAGACCTGAACGCACTTCACGGGAAGCAAAATAATATTTCTATATTTGGAAGTATTTCTGATTTATCTTCAGTAGATAGGCTTCTGTTCTAATGCCCTAGAAATGGGAGGAGAATAGATATTTTAATTCAAAGTGCTACCCAATCAATACTTATTTGGAGAAATGTGCAAATTGAGATGTAGATATTAAGACCGCATGAATGTTCTAGTCAAAATTCTAGCAATGTGATCTATGCCATACAATGCAGTGAGACGTGTGTAGATCTGTGCATCAGGGAAACAAAACAACCACTTCACAAGTGCATGGCACAACATAGGAGAACAAACCCATCAGGACAAGATTCAGCGATCTATCTGCATTTGAAAGACAAAGGCCACTCTTTCAAAGACAGCAAAGTCCACATTCTGGATAGAGAAGTCTAGTTGTGGGATTCAGCCAGTTCTCCTGAATTCGGAGAACCGGCTGGCTTCTGGAAGTCCAGTCTAGGCCTTGGAGGCCTCCCAGGCCTAGAACAGCCCACCGGAAGTGCATGGATACCAATTCCGGAAGTCCATTCTAGGCATCGGAGGCCTGAAGGAGGCCTCCCAGACCTAGAATGGCCTAGAACGGCCCACCGGAAGTGCATTGATGCCACTTCCGGAAGTCTGTTCTAGGCATCAGAGGCCTGGAGGAGGCCTCCCAGGCCTAGAATGTCTCACCGGAAGTGCGTGGATGCCACTTCTGGAAGTCTGTTCTAGGCATCGGAGGCCCAGGCCTGCATCACATAATAGAACCAGTTGTTCAGGTGTTTGAATCCCACCACTGGAGGAGACCACTGGTTAGAAAGGGATAAAACAGGCCATTTATATTAAAATTGAGCACCCCTCTCTCAACAGAGGGGAGGGATAAGATACCACCTATCTCCTGTCTACAACACAGTCCTTTCAGCAGTTCCAAGAAGATTTCGCAACCATTTGCACTCTGCTTCAGTTGACCACGGGGGCACAGATAACCCTCCAAGTGGCCTCAACAGCCCTCAGAGAGAGCATTAACAAACAGATGACTGCACAGAAATGCAATCTTTTCATTTCCCACCACCAGCACCACCATCCTATCAGAATCTATCCTTCCATCCCCCCACCATCCAATTACAACCAATGAAGCTTCTTGGATAAGAAGCGAAACTTCTTCTTTCTCCTCAAATTAAAAAAAAAAGTCCATTTGCCCTTTTTTGGGAGGGAGGAAGCACCTTTGAGTTCTAGTCAAAGATTTAATTAAAAAGTGTTTATTCTGAATCATCCCTTCAAACCGAATCTTCAAATCAAATCATCACATGCGTTCCGTGAGCTGAATTGGGCACCTTAAACCTCCGTTTGGAAAGCCTGAGATACACTTTGGAAATGAACAAGCTATTTTCATAGGTGTAAACGCACATTTCCTCCATTAATTTGAAACAATCAGAGCCAATCAGTCCGACTCCATTTCGCAAATCAATTTGAAAACCCCCCAAATTGAATCAAATTGATTTTCCAGATTGAATTGCAAATTTCAGTCCCAGTTAATTCATGCAGACCTCATAAATGTTCGGCTGTTACTGTATTGTAGAACAGCACACGTGGCATTGCATGTTTTTGATGATCTACACAAGTAAAAAGGTAAAGGTTTCCTTTGTCAGTTGTGTCTAACTTTAGGGCGTGGTCAGTGGTGGGATTCAGCCAGTTTGCTCCATTTCAGCAGAACCGGTAGCTATTTTTTTGTTGCCCAGGCCCAGAACGGACTTCTAGAAGCAGCATCCACACAGAGAACCGGTTGTTCACATATTTGAATCCCACCACTGGGCGTGGTGCTCATCTCCATTTCTTAGCCGAGGGAGCCAGTGTTGTCCAAAGACCTTTCCGTGGTGATGTGATGTAGCCAGCATGGCTAAATTCCGAGGTGCACGGAAAGCTGTTACTTTCCCACTGAAGTGGTACCTATTTATCTACTCGCGTTTGCATGCATTTGAACTGCTAGGTGGGCAGGAGCCAGAGCAAGAAATGGGAGCTCACTCCTTTGCATGGAACTCTGGACTCAAATCCCAGGTGTTTCGCGCTGACAAGCTCTGCATCTTTTATTTGGAAGAGGATGCAGATAAATATTTCAAACAAATAGTGGCTTGAACACTTCATGCTACTCAGGGCACACTTTGAACACTTAAGGCACTCAATGCATGCTTAACTACTATTTCAGCGGTTCTCAACCTTTGGGTCGTGACCCCATTTGGGGTCGAACGACCATTTTACGGGGGTCGCCAAACAACGTGATCCGCCATTTTTCCCCTCAGGGGGCGCCGCCGCGCATGCGCGCCGCACATGGGGGCGCCACCGTGCATGTGCGTGGGCGCACCGCCGCGCATGTGCGCTGCGCCCTTATGACCGGGGTTGCCGTATAAAAAGGTTGAGAACCACTGTACTATTTAAATGCATGCTTAAACAATGTTTTTTAAAATATTTGTGTTGTTGTTTTTCAATGGACAAATAAACCAATATCCTCTCCTTAAAAGCCCTTAAATTAAATGAAGGAATGTGTTCCTTGAGCACAGCAGAAGACAAATTTCTAAAATGGGAAACTCTTCTATTCATGGAGGATCACTGCATTGTCAAAAACGTTTCAGGATTAATATTAAGACAAACAAATTCATCTACTTCAAAAAAAAAAGTCATCTTAAAGGTTACAGATTGATGCGATTGAACAGATTGAACATTGGGTGGGTGGCTGTATACTGCTCGTAACTTAGGAGGTGACCAGGCTGAGACCGAAGAAGGGGTCAAGCCTGTCATTAGTCTTGAGTCTCTTCGTGCCTACAAGAGATCTAAGTCCAGCCCACCTTGAATTCCATTGACTGTTATTTACCGCCTATTTGCTTTGACTGTTAGTAGTTCAGATTCTTGTAGAGAGCATACGTTGCAATAAACCTTTCTATTTGTTAGAACTGTTTGCATTTCCTGATTTCTTGTGCTTGACAAGTAACCCCTAATGCATTCTTTCTCTCTCTATCTATCTATCTATCTATCTATCTATCTATCTATCTATTATCTAGCTAGCTAGGTGTTGGCTTACAGACAGTGAACAAATGTGATATAAGCATTAAAACCATAAATATAGGCCTTAAATTAAATCCAATTAAAATCAAACTTGCCACCAGCAAGATTAGCAAAAATGTTTAAAAATATGTCAGATAGATGTTAGAAATGTAAATATAAATCAGGCACGTATTATCATGTTTGGTGGACATGTGATAAAGTAAAGAATTATTGGAAAAAGATACATACTTGGCTAGAAAAGATGTTGGGAGAACATGTAGATTTTAAACCTGAACTTTTTCTATTAGGTATAATGCCAGAAAAGACTAACAAACAAAGCCTATATTTGATTTTGCATGTCACAACAGCAGCAAGAATTATATTTGTGCAGTACTGGAAAAATGAAGGAATACCACCAGATGAAGAAATAAACAAAAAAATACTAGAATGCGCAAAGATGGACAGATTGACTATGAGACTGAAAGAAAAAGAAGAAATAGAATATTATCATACTTGGGACTTATTTTATTGGCTAGAGGAAAGAACAAAGGATTAGGAATTAAATATGTATTAGTGAATGTAAACTCAGACAGCACATTGGTTGAAAAAATATTATTGTATGTATGGAAAAAAATTAATAAAAGCTGTAAAATAATAAATAAAATCAAACTAAGCAAGTGAAGTGTCCTCTACTCCATCAGCCATCTCCAACATACCACACCGCCCATTGGGCCCCAATGTTCCCTCAACAGCTGTCCAGACCCAGCTGTTCCAGAGGAAAACAATCTACCCCCCATTTGGCATGAAGGCAGCTCTCTCATTGGGGAGCATCCTTTGGTGGTTTGGAGTCTCCCACCCCCTTAAATCTGCTTCCAGCTAATATCTGTGTATCCTTCGTGTCAACAATCCCTTGATTTTCCCTGGAGAGAAATTTTTCTCCCGGTAACACATGTTTTTCCACCTGGTTGTAATGAGCTGGCGAGGCTCTCAATTGAGATGAGCAAATCTGACAGTTGCATTTTCACAGGTTGTATCCACAACAATTTTTTTTCCTTCGTTTCGCTTTCCTGTTTATGAATTGCTTCTGATAATGTAGGCATATTTGTCAGGTCTGACATCTTATTGCTTGTCTTCCCAGCATCTTGAGACCAATGTACATTTAATATGGTATACTAACACATTGAATGTAGGAAGATAAAGAGAACGTGTAACCCCCCCTAAAATAACCCAATTGACAATCAAGCCATCTTTTCCTCATAACTTTGTTCCATGACGTTGATAGAAACATACAGCTTTCGATACGTTTTCCTAGCACCTCCCTCTGATGTTGTTTTCGCTGTGAATTACATATTAAAATATTGAAAGGTGAAAATGTTGGCGTCCCCACGCTACCCATATTTTCAAGAAAGGATCTACAGGTAGTCCTCAACTTATGACGATTCATTGAGTGACCGTTCAAAGTTACAGTGGCACTGAAAAAAAGGGACTTATGTCCATTTTCCACTTACAACCGTCGCAGCACCCCCATGGTCATGTGATCAAAATTCAGCCACTTGGCCACTGATACATATTTATGACGGTCGCAGTGTCCCAGGGTCATGTGATCCCCCTTTCTGACCTTCTGACAAAGCAAAGTCAATGGGGAAGCCAGATTCATTTTATAACGGTGTTACCGGCAATAGCGACAGTACTTAGACTTATATACTGCTTCACAGTGCTTTATAGCAGGGGTCTGCAACCTTGACAACTTTAAGACTTGTTCAGCTCCCAGAATTCCTCAGCCAGCGTAGCCTTAAAATCTTAAAGTTGTCAAGGTTGCAGACCCCTGCTTTACGGCACTCTCTGAGTGGCTTACAGAGTCAATGCAACGAATTTCGCTGAAACCATTTCCACTTCGTTTTCGGTTGCCACAATGATGGGAGGGGGGATGTGTGCTTTTAAGGTTAGACAAAACAATAAATTGTCCAGTAGGAACCAAGGTCATTGCTACTTGGGTTTTGGCGGGCTGAGGCTTCCATTAAAAGCCTGCCAAAGTTTATTGCGGAATGTGATTTATGACATGTTACTGGGGTGGGAAATTCAACTTTGTAATGTTGTAACCTTTCGGAGGGAACTTCAGTCTTGGTTTCACTTATGATCATGCCAATACTTTGGAACAAATAAAGATGTTCTTTAAGGAAACCTCTTGCCTCGGAGTTCTGTTTTTACTTGTCTCATTTATCGGAACCATGACAGTCAACATATTGCCCCCAACAATCTGGGTCCTCATTTTATCACCCTCAGAAGGACGGACGGCTGAGTCAACCATGAACCGGTCAGGATCGAACTCAATGGGCAGAGCTAGGTTGCAATACTGCATTTCTAGTCACTGCGCCACCACAGCTCTTAACAACTGCAGTGATTTATTTAATGACAAGAAAGCTCATAAAATGGGGCAAAATTCACTTAACAGCTATCTCGCTTAGCAGCAGAAATGTCGGCCTCAATTGGCCTCAATCAAGTAGAGGACTACCTTCCTACATTAAGCAGATCTGATACAGATGTGTTGGATTCTGTCTGAAATGGTATAGGGCCGTGGTGGTGAACCTATGGCACACGTGCCACAGGTGGCACGCAGAGCCCTCACTGTCGGCACCCGCACCGTCGCCCCAGTCCTAGGCTTTCAGCTGGGTTTTATAAAACCTTTTCGCTTTAGGCCTCCACCGCCGTGTGCAAAAAAAAAAGGTTCAATCAATCAATCAATTTCAACTTCTCGCAGGGAAAAAAAAGTTCTCGCAAAGTTGGAATTGATTGATTGAACTTTTTAGTCCCACCAAGGCTGCTATTATCACTGCAGCCATGCCCACCCAATGGGCCATGCCCACCCAATGGGCCATGCACACCCGGCACCCGACGATACATAAGTGGGTTTTGGGTTGCAATTTGGGCACTCGGTCTCTAAAAGGTATAGGGTCTCCTGCTCAAGCAGGGGGTTAGACTAGAAAACCTCTAAGGTCCCTTCCAACTCTGTTATTCTATATTCTATGTTCATTCTGGTGGACCAGTTCTCATCCACCCCATTCTTGGTTTGATGATGCTCCTTCACGATCCTCAACTTCTAAGATTTATGATGCTGATATTCTCAGAGAATAAGTGAGAATTCAAAGACCTCCTGGCCTTTTCTCAAGAATTCCCTTGAATAGACTTGCTTCCCACTCAACCAAAGAAAGGGGAACAAGTCAAGAGGGAGTTTATCTGAAAATTCAAAGAGCCAGATGAACCAATAACCAATATTCAGATTACTCTGTGAAAGTGTGAAGTTTTCAGCTACATCAGTAAAGGAAAGGTCTGTACATGGCTATCTTAAAAAATAAAGCAGATATAAAGTAGGTATAGTCTGTGAATATTAGGAAAATTGGTTTACAGACATGGTTAGAGCAGGGGTCCCCAACCAGTGGACTGTGGCCCACTGCCGGTTCGTGGCCTATTTGCAACCAGGCCACATGAGTAGGTGGGTGGTGCATGTGTGTGCGTACAACCCCACTCACGCAAGTGTCATGGGCACTTGGAGCCCCACTTGCAGGGGGTCGAGGCCCCACTTGGCAAGCATGGCGGGGGTTAACGGCCCCACTTGTGCAAGTGTCATGGGTTCTCGTAGCCCCATTCATGTGTCATGGGTGCTCACGGCCCCATTTGGTGCAAATGTCGCGGGCATTCGCAGCCCCACTCAAGCGAACGAGGGATGCTCGTATGCGCACACATGCGCGCACACTCCTGGCCCTCCCATAAAACCATCCCCTTTTTCTCCCCTCTTCATCACTCTGGGCCACTAATCCAGAAAGGTTGAGGAACTCTAGTTTAGAGGTCTGGTACCCAGAAACTGGTATAAGAAGGTTTCGGCTGTAGCAAAAAGGTAGAATCTTTAATTTATAGCGCCCTATTCTGCCCAAAGGTATTATCTCACTTTATAATCCTTGCAAGAGCAATCTTTTTCTTCCCATTTATGGAAAGCTATTACCTCATGTAAAGTGTAATTTGAAGAGGAACTCTGCAGCTCACTAGCTTACTCAATATAACATATAATAGATAGATATCAATATTTACAACCGTTGCGGCATTCCCCATGGTCATGTGATCAAAATTCGGACGCTTGGCAACCAGCACGTATTTATAACGGTTGCAGTGTCCCGGGGTCACATGATCCCCTTTTGCAAGCTTGTGACAAGCAAAATCAATGGGGAAGCCAGAGTCACTTAATAACCATGTTACTAACTTAACAACTGAAGTGATTCACTTAACAACTGTGGCAAGAAAGGTCGTAAAGTGGGCAAAACTCACTTAACCAATGTATCACTTAGCAGAAAACAGAAATTTTGAGCTCAGTTGTGGTCGTAAGTTGAGGACCACCTGTATCATCTTGCTCATATCCTGCTCAGCACCTTTGAAATGACACTAAGTTTGTGTAATGTCAGGCATGAAAAATCAAGACCACATGTTAAGTTCCAGTGTGATTTATTGCTCAGGCCTATACACAACAATCTAGTCAAGTAATGCTCAGCACTAAATTGGTGCTAGAGAAGAGTAAATGTAATTCAAGAGGGTTGGACTTTGACCGCATAAGGATTCTAAACTGATTCCTCTCTTGACTCCAACCCCAGGCTCTTACTGTCTTTATCTCACACACACTTCTGAGTCTAAATTTTACAGAGCTGAATTTATGTCAAAAATTCCATTATGTTAGTACTGTACCTACAATAGGACACAGTTATTTTCTCAGTTCACTTATACATTCAATACAGCTTCCTATAGGAGGATTCCAGATAGTGGACAATACTTACTCTCTCTTTAAAAACCCCTTTTGCAAAATTTTCCCCAGAAGAAGAAAACTGTTTACAGGGAAAAAAAAAAATCTTTTCATTCAGGAAACAATTTCTTCCTCCTAAGAAAATTTACCAAGGAATATCTTAAAACTGGCATGCTTTGAATTCAATCATAATGTCATGTTGGAGATTACATTTGTCACAAATCTTAAGTTTGCTTGGCATTTCCTACCAAGCATTTATTGAAAACTCCCTTTAAATCGTACATTGAATTTTAATATTGTATCAAATCCTTCACTTGCTTTCCTCCACTGAACAATAAAAACAGGTTGTAAATTCAATCCCAGTTTTTATTAATCTTGGAATCATTGCTATGAGACAGTGGAATTTTATTTATTTTATTTATATATCAAATTTGGAGACTGCCCATGACAATCACAGAGCCACTTTTGATAGAATTTAACCCTTTATGTTAAACTTGACACAGGGCAATCTTGTTTGTTTGTTTGTTTGTTTAGGTAAGTAGGTAGGTAGGTAGGTAGGTAAGTAGGTAGGTAGGTAGCCAGTCAATTTTTATCCTACCTTTATTACTATATACATAACTCAAGAGAACATACATACATAATATTCCTTCCCACTCCTGTTTATCTCAAGGGTGTCCAACCTTTGCAACTTTCAGACTTGTGGATTTCAATTCCCAGAATTCCCCAGCCAATATGGCTGTCTAGAGAATTCTGGCAGTTGAAGCCCACAAGTCTTTTAGTTGGCAAGACTGGGCACTCCCAACTTGCTTCCTTTCTGGAAGCAAGGAAAAAAAAGGAAGAATGTCCGCTGTGAGTCATTTCTTGATATTTGTCAAGAGGAAAATAGCAACAAAAAGCAACAGTTTTGTGGGTCAACAGGCAAAAAGGGGGAAATGTTCAAAATTACCCACAAAGGGAGAAACACAAACAATTTGATGACTCTGATTCTGGAGTTGGCCGTGCCAAGTTGTCCTAGACTAGTGGCTGCAATCTTTTGGGCACCAGGGAGCAAATCCACGGAGAGAGGTTTTTCCGGATACCGGACTGGAAATGGTTTCAGATGCTGCCTGCATCCCACGGATGGGGCTTCACTTGTTTGCGTGGACCAGTTTCTGGCATGCCATGGACCGGTGCTGGTCCATGAACTGGTGGTTGGGGACCCCTGTCCTAGACCCATTCTATTATGGCCAAATCTAATTTTGAGTATTGTATTTTGATCTTGTGGGAAGTCAGCCCCCCCCCACCCAGAGAAGGAAATATTAAAAGGGCAGAATATTATATTTCCTCAAAGGATCTTAAAGAGGCAGAAAAGCATGCCCAGTTTTTCTTAATAGCCCCAAGTTTCCCTCCCCCAAGCAGAAACCAGCTCTGTAGAAATGCAGATGTGATAATCTATTCAGGAAGGTTGGAGCCCTCCAGCTAGAACAGTGGTTCTCAACCTGTGGGTCGGGACCCCATTTGGGGTCGAACGACCATTTTACGGGGGTCACCAAACAACTCAGTCTGCCATTTTTTTCCCCTTTTCCTTAGCTGTGCTACTCCCTTTTATTCTATTGGCTTTTGAAAGCCAATAGAATCGACTCTCTTGAATAGAGTCTAATTCTATTGGCTTTCAAAAGCCAATAGGAATTGTCCAGGCTATCTCTGCCCTGATGAGCCCGCCAAAAGTCCCATTCTGCAAACGGTGCTGCACCAGTTGAGTAGTCCTCGACTTACGACCGGCTGAGTAGTCCTCGACTTATGACCGGTTGGGGGTGGTGGCATTAAAAAGGTTGAGAACCACTGAGCTAGAAGCTTAGGAAGACAAAGACACCTAAAATCTACATACCCCACCCAAACTCTAGGACAGGACATAATAGGATTAACCCACAGATGCCAAAGGGGGGCACACAGACTAAGGTCAAAGTTCATGACACAGGAAATACAAAGCCTTAAACAAAAACAGGAAACAACTCCAAACAAAAGCCCAAGAGGGTATAAAAATTCACTCCCTAATACATGTGCTCTCTCTTTTTTCTTCCAGAGCCATCTTTCTGTCTGGCTCTCCTCTTCAATAAACTGCAACCTTCTTTCTAGAGCAGTCTCCATTTTGTTTATTCCCAGCTTGGACTGGACCCTGATGAAGATTTTTCCTTCAACAATCTGATAACAGATTATGAGAAAGGCAGTGATTATTATCAGAAGATTAGAAACTAAATATTTTGAAAAGTGATTGAAAGTAGATTGAAGTCATACTTAATCTCCAAAAGAGAAGATGATCACTTACTTTAGATATCACCTAGGTCCTAGGATCATCATCTATCCTCTATCAGTTCACATTGCAGAACACTTCAAGGTCAGGAAAGACTGTGCTTCTCAATCTTGGCCATTTACGTTTAGGTGGACTTAAATTCTCAGAATTCCTCATGTTGGCTGGAGAATTCTGGGAGTTGGAAGTCCACTCATCTTAAAATGGCCAAGATTGAGAAACACAGCAATAGTGAAACTAGCAATCCAAAGAGATTGTGGATTTGTCTACTTTGAATGTCTTCAATTAGAAATCTATAAAATAGAAGCAATCTCTCAGCGACTTTTTTATCTGGATTCTTGCCCTAAGCAGGACTCTGTGGCCTTATTCTTAAGTGGCCATTTCAAATCCAGGAATTGGGGAAATGAGGATTGAAAGAAGTGAGTATGCCACACACATGGGAGAGTCTGAAACCCCAAAGAGATGGGAAGAAAGAAAAAAAGATCACTCAGTGGTGCCAGCCCCTTTTCCACCTAAGAAATAGTAGTAAGTAAACTTGGAAGGAGGAGTGAATTGGGTTGAGCAGACTTTGATCAACCTTTATAAAATATGTTTTGGACTTTGCCAAAATATGAACCCAGCATGTCCCTTCTCTTTAGTTAAAGTAGCCACTTGGTGGGGGGGGGGGTTGTTTTTTCTTTTGGTTTCCGTAGAAGCTAAAATCTTATTTCAGTTTCATGAACAAGCTTGGAAAACGACAGGCTCCTTTAATTAAAAGCAGAAACCTGCTGGGCTCACAAGCCTTTCTTGAGAATTAGTTTTCAAGCATGCACGACGATCCTATTAATGGACAGAGCACGAGGGAGGCCAGAGATTAGATAATGCAAAGCTTCCTTGGAAAAGCCTGTACTGCAAACCCTTTTTAAAAAAAAGTTAATTATGTTTACCTCCAGAAATATCACCGCACCTCTAGCAGCAAGGAAGCACATGAAACAAACCACGAAAGCAAAGGCTACAGCCAAAGTTGACTTGAAAGAGAGCATTGAGAATGAGAAAAGGACCTTAGCTTTATAGAGGCGGAACAATTTGTTCATATTTGACAATAACAGGGTTGTCCCCGGCTTACAGCCACAATTGAGCCCAGGATTTCTGTCGCTAAGCAAGGCAGTTGTTAAGTGAGTCTTGCCCCATATAATCATAATCATAATGTTGGAAGGGACCCTTGGAGGTCATCTAGTCCAACCCCCTGCTCAGGTAGGAAACCCTATACCATTTCAGACAAATGGCTGTCCAGTCTCTTCTTAAAAACTTCCAGTGTTGGAGCATTCACCGCTTCTGGAGGCAGGTTGTTCCACTGGTTAACTGTCCTCACTGTCAGGAAATTTCTCCTTAGTTCTAGGTTGCTTCTCTCCTTGATGAGTTTCCATCCGTTGCTTCTTGTCCTGCCTTCAGCCGCTTTGGAGAATAGCTTGACTTCCTCTTCTTTGTGGCAGCCCCTGAGATATTGGATATTTATGCTCTTTAGGAACTTTTAGCAAAATACCATCCATGGGACAGTTCATGCATCCCTAGAGTTATGCTTCTCTAGTTGCAGAGAAAGTTCATTGCCCATTTGAATTTTCTATACTGCTCGGGAGAGATCCCCCGTGAAGATTGAGCCGTATACAAACCACATTCACAAATATCCTCACTGCAGGAACAGTGGAGGCACCGTTTATACAGAAGGAGAGAAAAAAAAATACAATACTGCAGCTTGGCTTCTAAGCAAATATAATAATCTTTCCAGCAACGCACTAAGCAAATAACATATTTGAAACTACAAAGGGGGTCCTGAATAAAATGTTTTTTTGAGTGCTTCACAACTCCGGTCACTACTACAGATTGTGTATAAACTGAACACCTGGTAACAAAGGAGGCTGGCTTTTAGGAGAACAGTAAGTACATAGGTTTGGATTTTGACTTTATTTATTTGTAGCAACAGTAAGAAAAGAGTGTGAGAGAGAGAGTGCCAAGCACACAATCCTTTTAGTAATAGGCCTGTGGAGAGGGGAGCACAATGCAAGGCATTATGTGAACGAGCCTGGCTAAAAGGACACAAATAAATGCAGTTTCTAAATGCAGGCCTTTCATCAAATATTCATCATCTTTTGCAACTACTTTTCCAAAAGCTAAGTTTACTCTGCTTGCAATTTTTTTAAAAAATAAAAATAGTTTGAAGCAAACTTTTGGTTCAGCACCAGGGGCAGGACATGGTAGCTTTGATTTGAAAAGGTGGTTCTCGACTTAGTACCACAGTTGAGCTCCCAAAGTTTGGCTGCTAAGGGAGACAGTTGTTAAGTGAATTTTTGCCCCATTTTATGATCTTTCTCGTAAAACATTGTTAAGAGAATCTCTCTAGGTCTTAGGTTAATAACAGGGTTATTAAATAAATCTGGTTACCCCATTGACTTTGCTTTTCAAAAGATCTCCAAAAGGGATCACAGACCCTGGGACATGGCAAGCCGTCATAAATGTGAGTCGGTTGCCAAGCGTCCAAATTTTGATCACGTGACCATGGGGATGGTGCAATGGTCGTAACTGTGAAAAACGGTCCTAAGTTCCTTTTTTCAGTGACATTGAAAATTACAAATTACAAATTAACTGTTGTAATGCCTTGGTAAGGCCACACTTGGAATACTACATCCAGTTTTGGTCACCACGATGTAAAAAAGATGTTGAGACTCTAGAAAGAGTACAGAGAAGAGCAACAAAGATGATTAGGGGACTGGAGACTTGTCCTGCCTTTAGGTGCTTTGGAGAATAGCTTGACTCCCTCTTCTTTGTGGCAACCCCTGAGATACTGGAACACTGCTATCATGTCCCCCCTCGTCCTTCTCTTTGTTAATCTAGACATACCCAATTCCAGCAACTTTTCTTCATATGTTTTATCCTCCAGTCCCCTGATCATCTTTGTTGCTCTTCTCTGCACTCTTTCTAGAGTCTCAACATCTTTTTTACATCATGGTGACCAAAACTGGATGCAGTATTCCAGGTATGGTCTTACCAAGGCATTGTAAAGTGGTATTAATACTTGATTCTATCCCTCTGTTAATGCAGCCTAGCACCGTGTTGGCTTTTTTGGCAGCTGCAGTTGTGTTGGCTTTTTTGGTGGTGCAGTTGTTAAAGTGCAATATTGCAGGCTAACTTTGCTCACACTTTGATGGACTCAAGGTTGGTAAAAGAAGGACCCAAATTGTTGGGGGCAGTAGGCAAATAAAACTTACATTTTAAGCTACCCAGAGAGTGCTGTAAAGCGCTATCGGGCGGTATGTAAGCCTAAATGCTATTGCTATGCTATATCTCACTGTAGACATGGTAGAACGAATCTAGTAGCATCTTTTCTGAAAGGCATAAAATTGCATGTTGCACCTCACTTCCTCAACTGCATGGAGTAGCTTCCTGATGTAGAGCTGACATGGATCCCTTCTGATTTTTCACTGTGAAAAAATGTCCTTTCTGGGTTGCTTGAGGGTGTCATTCTTCTCATTCATTAATAAATATGTGGGAGTGACCCACAGGAAAAACACCCCTATTGGTTAATTAAACGTAAGTATAAATTGCATTTATACTTAGCATTTGCGAGCACTCCGCAAAGCCAGAGCTGCAAATGCTGAAGTAGCAGTGTCTACGTTTCTTTGTTCAGTATGTGGCAGAACATTCCGTGCCAACATTGGTCTTATTAGCCACCTACGGACACATCGTTGATGGCCCATAACCGACAAGATGGCAAGGTCTTCATCGAAATCGATGGACAAACAACACACATAAATTGCATTTGAAAGCTAACGGAATTTAGGCAAGTAGAAGAAAAAAAACTGCAGCTCAGGGTTGAACTGTGGGGTCCCTGCTGCACTCTGAGGTTGGTTGTTTCCTGGCAGACATTTTGTTACCCAACTAGGTTACATCATCAGTGCTAGTAAAGCCAGTAGTGAACAGAGAATTTTTTGTGCAGTCCTTAAAGGACAATAGTGAAGGGGATCAGCATCAAAGAGAAATTGACCCAAGATCTTGTGTTTAACAACATGGTGTATTTTATTAGTGGGCACAGGAATACAGATCGCTTCTGCAATAAATATTACTGTATAATTGGGGATATATATGCAAAACTAAAAAAAGGCAATTAAGAGTAAGATTAAGCATCTTATCACAGCCAATAAACTTTTCAATTGCTTTTGCTCTGCATGGCAAACATTTTTAATCATCTTAACGTAAAGCACTAAATAACACCAAGAGGACTGGTTGCTTCTTATAACCAAGCTAGGAACATTTTTTTTTCCAGAGTCTTCCCAATCCTAGTGTTGTCCTCTAAACCTGTGATGGAGTAGTGAGAAGGTGGATGGAGATGATCAGGCTGAGCCTGAAGGAGAGATCAAGTGTCCTCAGTCTTGAGTTCCTTCTGCCCCCAAGACATTTAAGCCCAGCCCATCTTGAATTCCATGGATTCTTATCTACTGCCAATTTGTCTTGACCATTAGTAGTTCAGATTCTTATAGAGAGCTAGCATGGAATAAACTTGTACTCTAATGCAGAAGTCCCCAACCTTTTGGGCACCAGGAACCAGTTACACGGAGAGAGGTTTTTCTGTGGACCGCAGGGGGTGTGGTTTTGTGTGCTGCCTGCATTCTGCGGATGGGGCTTTGCGTGTTTGGTGTGGCATTCCGCGGCCTGGTACCGTTCCATGGACCAGGGGTTGGGGACCCCTGCTCTAATGAACAACCTCTGTTTCTGATTTTGTGTGCCTGATAGTTAATTTTCAGGAGAGATTGAGAGACAACTCAGGCTGGATTATGTGTGAGAGAAAGAAGGTGAAGACATCTCCTCCCTAATAGTTCACAGAATATATGGTAGGTGTAGAAAGTAGAGTCTTATCCAAATCAACCAAGTGCTCTACCACGAGGGAAGCTGTGTAAGAAGACTATTTAGCTGAGCACACTGCAGCAACCCTGAGCATCAGGAAAAGGAAGTAGATCATCTACACAACATCCTTCCAACAAAATGGATACCTACACAACTTTATCAAAAAGCGCCTTATCACTCAACCCAATACAGCACAAACAACACAAGCGGTGAAAAGGATAATGCTGCATACATCAAAAAAAATCTCAGAAGCAACCAAAGATTATTAGAATCACATGGCATCGCTCTAGCACAGTGGTTCTCAACCTATGGGTCGCGACCCCATTTGGGGTTGATCGACCATTTTTCGGGGATCGCCAAAGGCAGCGATCCGCCATTTTCTCCCCTCTGGGGGTGGCGCTGCGCATGCGCACCACGCATGGGGCACCGTGCATGCGCACCGCGCCATGCATGCGCATGGCGTTTGTGTGACGGGGGTCGCCGTCACACAAACGTTGAGAACCGTTGCTCTAGCACAAAATCCAACTGAAGCCCTCCAAAACATCTTAAGCAAACCAAAATATCCAGGAGACACAGAAGAAAAAACAGGAGTCATCTATAATGTACAATGTAAAGATTGCAAAGGCAATATGTAGGACAAAGAGGCAGGAGAACAGCAGAGCACTTCCATGGGCATCAATACACAGACAGAAGACATGATGAAAACTCTTTAATTACATAGCATATGGAATTGACTTGATCATAGTTTTAACTGGGAAACTGTGAGCATTCTAGATCAGAGGTCCCCAACCTTTTGGGCACCAGGGACCAGTTCCGTGGAGAAAGGTTTTTCCGTGGGCTGGAGAGTCCGTGGTTTTGTGTGCTGCCTGCATCCCACGGATGGGGCTTTGCTTGTTTGTGTGGACCGGTTGCTGGCATGCCACGGCCCAGGACCGGTCCACGGACTGGGGGTTGGGGACCCCTGTTCTAGATCAAGCCAAGTCCAAAAATGCTAGAGAATTCCTGGAGGCCTGGCGCTTAGACAAATAAGTTAGCAACAAGCACATAGAGATAAACAATATCTACATACTATTCAAAGACGACAACTAAAAAGCCAAAAAAAAAAAAACCCAAAGAACAAAACACCTCCTTATCAGCAATCAAGATTACCACCAAGATTAACACTAGATCAACAATCAAGAGGTAAAAAGATACACCAGTCAAGGAACTACCAACTCAGACAAACAATCAAACAGTAAACAACAGGGAACTATCAAGACCAGGGGTGGGGAACCTTGACTCTTTTATGATTTGTGGACTTCAGGAATTCTGGGAGTTGAAGTCCACAAGTCATAAAAGAGCCAAGGTTCCCCACCCCTGACCAAGACCATACCCACCACCTCTGGTAGGGCAAGCCACTTATATAGGAACAGACAGCAAACCCCACTCCTTTCTAGCACTGATGATGTTAATTAGTTGGGTAATGAAACATCCGCAAGGAAAAAAACCAACCTCAGAGAACATCAAGGACCCCATGGTAGAATCTTTAAGTCTGGCAAGATTTTTCTATAGGTATGAAACTCAGACTGGAAGAATTTCCATGTGCTATTCTTGGCTTTGGGGTCTGACAATACTATCCTGGCTCTCTGCGGAATCATTCTTTAGTAGAAAGGCAGGATATAAATTAAGAATTATGTTTATATGTGTGTATCACATGCTGTGCTGTTTTTCCAGGTTGACCTTAAATTGAAACCTGGCTGTGCAGAAGTCAAGAGTTCCAGCTTTTCGCCTGGGCTTCTCTTAGAATTGCTATTAGCAAACAGCGGCAGCTTTGTCTATAAGAAGACCATTTCTGATTTGCTTTCTGGTGAATCACTCTCTATTTACAGTCAGGTTGCAAGCACTCCTACTTATATCTCCAAAACAGCATGGATGATATACAAAGGGAATGCATCTGACTATTTGGGAAACCACAAGTCTGCAAAGGTTGTGTACCAAACACTTTGGGAGAGGGGGAAAAAAGGCAGAGATGGGAACACATGGTGTCTCAGATATGTCTGAACATAAACTCTAATGACCCTACCCAACATGGTAAAAAGTGAAGGATACTAGGAATAGCAATATCTGGAGGATTCCAACTCTTATGGTGGCTAGTAATAGCAGTGGTGGTTGTGTGGGTGTGTGTAGAAAAACAACTGATGGGAGACAGATTGGGAAGTGGTGTGATTAACTGATTAGAATATGCAGGAGCACTGCACCAGGCAACTTTCTGCTGCAATGTCTTTTTGTGTGTGATAATATACACAGCATGAAAAAAAGCCAACTGAATGTATGATCGAAGGAAAATAAAATAGAATAGAACAGAGCTGGAAGGGACCTTGGAGGTCGTCTAGTCCAGCCCTCTGCTCAAGCAGGAGAACCTATACCATCTCAAACAAGTGACTGTCTAGCTTCTTTTTAAAAATCTCCAGTGATGGAGCACCCACGATTTCTGGAGGCAAGATGTTCCACTGGTTAATTGTCCTCATTGTTAAGAAGTTTCTCTTTAATTCTAGGTTGCTTCTCTCTTTGATCAGTTTCCAACCATTGTTTCTTGTCCTTCCCTCTGGTGCTTCGGTGAATAATGTAACCCCCTCTTCTTTGTGGCAGTCCCTCAGATACTGGAATACTGCTATCATGTCTCCCTTATTTCTTCTTTTCTTTAGACTAGCCAAACCCAAGTCCTGCAGCCATTCTTCGTATGTTTTAGTCTCCAGGCCTTTGATCATCTTAGTTGCTCTTCTCTGATTTTTTTCCAAACTCTCAACATCTTTTTTGTGATATGGTGACCAAAACTGGCTGAGTATTCCAGGTATGGTCTTACTAGGGTTTTATAAAGTGGTACTAATACCTTGTGTAATCTTGATTCTATGCCTCTGTTTATGCAACCCAAGATTGTATTAGCTTTTTTGGCTGCTGCTGCACACTGCTGGCTCATAGTTAAGTGATCGTCCACCAGGACTCCAAGGTCCCTCTCACAGTTACTTTTTCTAAGCCAGGTCTCACCCAATCTGTATTTTTACCTTTGATTTTTCCTGCCTAAATGTAAAACTTTGCTTTTCTCCACATTGAAACTCATTTTGTTAGATAGGGCCCATTGTTTAAGTTTGTCAAGATTTTTTTGGATCCTGAGTTTGTCTTCTGGGGTGTTGGGTACTCCTGCCAGTTTGGTGTCATCTGCAAATTTGATGAGTTCCCCTTCTAGTCTTTCATCTAAGTCGTTGATGAAAATATTGAAGAGTACTGGTCCTAAGACGGAACCTTGTGGTACCCCACTGCTTTGGCATGATCTGTTTTTAACAAACCCGTGCTGGCTTCTAGTTATAACTTGGTTTGCTTCTAGTTATTCGCAGGTTTGTTTTTTTATTATCTTTTCTAGGATCTTCCCAGGTATTGATGTTAAACTGATTGGTCTATAGTTTCCTGGGTCCTTTTTTTTCCTTCCTTTCTTGAAGATAGGAACCACATCAGCCCTTTTCCAATCCTCAGGTACTTCCCCAATACTCCAGGATTTTTTGAAAGATATGATGCAATGGTTCTGAGATAACATCCTTCAGAACTCTGGAACGTAATCTGTCAGGCCCCGGTGATTTATATTCGTCAAGGTTGGATAGGTGTTTTCTTACCATTTTCTTGCTTATTTTAATTTTTGTTTCTAATTTGTATTTTGCTGTGGGGTATTTTTGGTACGTTGGGCTATAGTTTCTTTTTGTATGAAGACTGATGCAAAGTATGAGTTAAGCAGCTCTGCTTTCTCCCTATTGCCTATTTTTTCCTAGCCAACCTCTCTCTTTAGTGGACCTACAGTTTCCTTGACTTTTTTCTTGTTGTTAATATGTTGGAAGAAACTTGTTTTTATTATCCATGATTTTTGTCTTTGTTCATTCTGAGCCTTTGCTTTCCTGACTTCATCTTTGCATGTTCTGGCTGTCTGCTGATAATCGGCCTTAGTTATGTTCCCCTCTTTCCATTTTTTATATTTGTCCTTTTTGTCTTTCAGTTTGTCAGAGAGATCTTTGTGCAGCCATGCTGGTTTCTTCTTGAATTTCTTGTTTTTCTTTTTCAGTGGTATTGTGTTGGTCTGGGCTTTTATGATTGCATTTTTCAGAGTTTCCCATCCTTCTTGGGTTGTTTTCCCCTTTAGGGTTTTCATCCATGGGATCTTTCCTAGGTTCTCTCTGAGTTTGTTAAAGTCAGCTCTTTTGAAGTTCAAGACACTGGTTTTCTGTTGCTAGTGTTTGCATTATATTAAATTCCAGTATGATGTGGTCACTTTCGCCCAAGGTTCTGGCAACTTCAACTCTCTATATCACTTCCTCTCTATTAGTTAGAATTAAGTCCAGGATGGCTTTATGTCTAGTTCCCTCCTCCTTGTCACCTTTTGGATGACAAATTTGATTGATTAGAAATCTGTTTGATCTCCTGCTCACTGCAGAGTTTGTCTCCCAGTTGATATCTGGATAGTTGAAGTCTCCCATTACTACTGTGGTATGCTTTCTACATACATTTGTTAGCGGGTTGGCAAAGAGTTCATCTATTTCTTCTGTTCTTCTCCACCTTTAAGCATTAAATCAGATAATGTGCATAAATGGTTCAACCTCACTACACAAATTGGGCAAAATGAGGCCATCAAGGATCAGGTGTATAGGTAGTCCTTGACTTACGACCACAATTGAGCCCAAAATTTATGTTGCTAAGTGAGACATTTGTGTGAGTTTTGCCCTGTTTTATGACCTTTCATGCTACAATTGTTAGGTTAATCACTTGCAGTTGTAACCCAGCTGGCTTCCCCACTGACTTTGCTTGTCAGAAGGTTGCAAAAGGGGATCCCATAACCCTGGGACATAAATATGAATCAGTTGCCAAGTGGCTGAATTTTGATCACATGAACATGGGAACGCTGCTATGCTTATGTAGTGTGAAAAATGTCCACAAATCATTTCTGTCAGTGTCGTTGTAACTTCAAACGGTCATTAAATGAACTGTTGTAAGTCAAGGACTCCCTTGTATTGGCGGACCCAGAATATCTGCATGGTTGTCTGCTCTAAATATGTGGATCCACTCGTGAGAAGGGTTTGCAGATAATGAAGTGTTTTGTTCTGAAAGGATCACATAATTAATGCATCTGTAATGGCGCTGCAACCATGATCTGTCCAGAATCTTAAGAGCAGCAACGTCACACGCACGCACGCACACACGCACACACACACACACACACAAACACCGCAAATCTCAGAAATAAATGCACATCTCTAGAAAAACCTGCTCATTCTTGCTTTTGGTAAAAATAGAGTGGAAGAATTTGGGCTTACCATATGCCAGCAAGAAATACAAACAGAACTAAATATACAAATAATATTCTCAGTCTCATTACGATTGTCTGGCTGGTGCCGATGGAGGGAGGGGAAAGGGGAGTTGTGGGTTCTTGCATTGGGGAATTTTAATGTTGTAAGCCACCCAGAGTCACTGTGGTGAGTCAGAGGGGGACACAGAAATTTGTTCCATAAGTAAATTATCCACCCATCCACCCACTCCACATAGAGGGAGACACAGTTACATTGCAACAGAGACCTTCACAAGAAGAATGCCAAGGAACATTGAACAGACTTACTAGTGGAAGACAAACAATTTCAAAGACAGGGTGGCATGTAGCTACCTTGAAATAAACCACCTGAAAATAAAATGGAAACAATTTTTATGCAAGGTACAATCATGTCTCACCTGGTTTAATTTTAACATTTAGATTGAGAGGCAGAGTGTCAGACCCAGCCCAAGAATGTCATAGAACAGTGTTTCTCAACTTTCAATGGAAGGTTGAAAATATGTGGACTTCAACTCCCAGAATTCCATGGCTGGCTGGGGAATTCTGGGAATTGAAATCCACACGTCTTCAACTTGCCGAGGTTGAGAAACACTGACATAGAACAATCCATCCAACATTTGGTTGTTTATCTGCTCACACCCAATAGACAGAATCTTGCCAGACTAAACCCTTGTGGCCAGTGGTGAACAACTGATTCTCTGTGTGGACACCACTTCCGGAAGTCCATTCTGGGCCTGGGCCTCTGAGGCCCAGAACAGACTTCCGGAAGCAGCGTCCACGCACTTCGAGCAGGCCGTTCTGGGCTTGGGAGGCCTCCTCCGGGCCTCTGAGACCCAGAATGGACTTCTGGAAACAGCATCCATGTACTTTGGGCAGGCCATTCTGAAC
The DNA here is from genome assembly GCF_016545835.1 of Crotalus tigris. Lineage (NCBI taxonomy): Eukaryota > Metazoa > Chordata > Lepidosauria > Squamata > Viperidae > Crotalus > Crotalus tigris. The sequence goes on from NW_024097335.1 coordinate 603,374, forward strand.
CTGGGAGGCCTCCTCCGGGCCTCTGAGGCCCAGAACTGGCTTCCAGAAGCAGCATCCATGCACTTCCGGAAGGCCTTGTGAAAAAGGGATAGGGCTTCAGTGGGCGCCATCCAGTTGTGGGATTCAACCGGTTCACTAAACTCAACAAAAAATTAGCTACCGGTTCTACCAAACTGGTGCAAATTGGCTGAATCCCACCCCTGCTTATGATTCCCAGTCTAACGAATATAATCTGGGAGATTCTAGGAAGTGGCTATCCTGACTCGCTTCCTCTGCTTCCTATCTAGCCCTAGCTTTTGCTCCTCTTGTCTCACCCCCAACCCCTTCCCTTGAAATGTGCTTTCTCCATCCTGGAAAACTTCACTGTAGCCCATCACATCACTTCCTTCTTCATGTGCACAGTCCATCACATAGAGAGTTAGAGGAAGAGAAGGGGAACTGGGTGGGTAGAGAGATAAGGACTGAGACTGAAATTGAGATTATGATATACATAAAATTAGGAATGGCAGAACGATTAATTGGTCAGGCGCCTGATGCTGCAAGTAAGCCTGTCTGATTTCTTGGAATCAGTGCTTTTCAAAACAATAGAATGGAATGGAATGGAGTAGACTGGAGTGGAATGGAATGGAGGAATGGAATGGAATGGAGTGGAGTGGAATGGAGTAGAATGGAGTGGAGTGGAATGGAGGAATGGAATGGAATGGAGTGGAATGGAGTAGAATGGAGTGGAGTGGAATGGAGGAATGGAATGGAATGGAGTAGAGTGGAGTGGAGTGGAATGGAGTAGAATGGAGTGGAGTGGAATGGAGGAATGGAATGGAGTGGAGTGGAGTGGAGTGGAAGAATGGACTAGACTAGACTAGACTAGACTAGACTAGACTAGACTAGACTAGACTAGACTAGAACAGAACAGAGGTGTCACTGCCGGCCCATGGGCTGGTTGCATCATGCAGAGGCGGCACCCACCCCAGCTCCAACAATGCAAAAAAAGTTGCAATATGTCATGACACATCCCATGACACAGCGAGTTTGACACCCATGGAATAGAAGATGGGGATAGGATAGGATAAGATAGGACTGGACACACAAGGAATTTGTCTTTGTTTCCTATTTTGGAATGTGACAAAATATCCCTCTAGCGTAAATGAATAATAGTGAAGCCATACAATGGTCATCTCAGCCACTTGGAGCAAACAGGCAAAACTTGGCAAACTATATTTTCTCTCACATCAGAAGGACTTGCTACGCACAGTTCAGGGAACCGAATACTATCTGGACATCAAAAAAAAAAAAAGTTTGCAAACCCTGGAGAATCAGAGCAGCATGAGTGTTGCTTATGTTTTATCAGGCTTTCAGTTTTGAAAACAAGACTCCGTATAAAGTTGAGGACTTCTTCTAATAGTAGCACAGTTAAAAATATCTTGCCATGAATCACTGCGCGAAAGGTCTTCTTAGTTCTCCTCTGGCTTTTGCAACAGTAAGCCTGAATTAACAGGGTTTGAAAGCTCAGAAGGAAGAACTGCTTTGGCACATTAACAGTCTAACTGCTGTGCTTTTCTTCTAATAATAGAGTTTTGATTGCTCTACTGAGAAAACACAAATAGCCCTTATTCATTCTGCTTGGGCTCAATATGAGACACCCAACAATTGGCAGACAAGAAAAAAGAAAAAAAGCTCAGAATCTTGAACAATTCCTATATTTTTCCACCCAAATTCATCCATCAGTTGCTTAGTTATCTAGCCTTCTTAGGAACAGCTGATGGTTGGATGGCAACTTCACTGCAGATACTATCCCTAATGCAAATTGTGTCAGTCCTCCGAAGCCAAGAAAGATACAGAGAGTTATTTCTAAGCAGTGTCCTTTATTGTCCTCACCTGTACAAAGAAATCTCGCCAAACTCAAGCAACGACTTGCATCATGAAAGATATACTCTGAGTATTGCTAGGAAGGAGCCTGGAGAGGCTCGGTGGCCTAGAGGTGAAGACGCTTGCCTCCCACTCAGAAAGTTGAGAGTTCAACAAAGAGGGCACAAAGAGAAAATATCTGCTGCGAACTCTGCATAGGTGTCAGGAAGGGCAGCCAGCCAGTAAATGCTCAGCTCCATCCAGTCACCCCGACTCCCTCCGGAATAAAGGGATTAAAGGATCATAAAAGCAAAACAAAACAAAAAAACACTAGGAAGGAGCCTGCTTAACTCTCTTTCTCCCAATGAAACTATCTAAACTTCACTGTCTCTTGGACCTCTGGAATGCAACCCCTCCCTTCTGGGAATCCAGGCTACTTTCTACCACACTTTGATTATCAGTTGTCTCTGGAATGCGTGCAAGCTGCCTTTCCTCTCCATCAGACCAGGTACATTCTCTAGGCATCCCTAGAATGCGGGCTAAGTTTGTGAAGTTTCAACAAACCATCGAAGGACTTCTTATATAAAAGAAACCACTTTAGAACCATAATTCTTGGCTACCTTTCACACCTACTCTCCCTGTGTCTTGCTTCCGAATAAACTTCACTCCTGCTTCAAAAATAACTGTCCTGGATTCTTTCAAACCCAGCTTGGAACAGACCTAGATTTTCTTCTACAGATAGTCCTCGACTCACAACCACAATTGAGCCCAACATTTCCATTGCTAAGCAAGGCAGTTGTTAAGTGAGTTTTGCCCCGCTTTATGACCTTTCCTGCCACAGTTGCTAAGCAAATCACTGCAGTTGTTAAATTAGTCACACGGTTGTTAAATGAACCTGGCTTCCCCCATTGACTTTGCTTGTCAGACGTTGGCTGAGAAGGTAACAAATGGTGATCAAATGACCCTAGGACAGTGCAACTGCCACAAGTACATGCCAGTTGCCAAGCATTCAAATTTTGATCGTGTGACCACGGGGATGCTTCAACAGTTGTGTGAAAAATGGTCATAAGTCACTTTTCCCAGTGCTGTTGTAACTTTGGAGAGTCACTAAATGAATGGCTGGATGCTGAAGACCACCTGTAACAGTTCTACGTATCTTCATTTTATATGTACATGTTTCCAAAATTCCCGCAGTTTGACAACTGTCCAGGTAGTGCTTGGCAGGATCAGGAAACCAACCTCCAACATTTAAGCTTCAAGACTGACTTTCAAGCAAAACCCCCAAAAGCAAGAAACTATCTGGTTGAAGGTTGGAGACTTGCTTCGGTGACATCCTCAATCTATTTCTCAAACAAATAAAGAGCTATCACAAAGAAGGGGGAGGGTTGACCTATTCTCCAAAGCACCTGAAGGCAGGACAGGAAGCAAAGGAGAGAAACTGACCTAGGAGAGAAGCAATCTAGAACTAAAGAGAGATTTCCTAACAGTGAGAGAAATTAACCAGTGGAACCACCTGCCTCCAGATGTTGTGGGTGCTCCATCACTGTAGGCTTTCAAAAAAAAAAGTCCGGACAACCATTTGTTTGAACTGCTATAGGATCTCCTGCTTGAGCAGAGGATTGGACTAGAAGACCTCCAAGGTCCCTTCCAACTCTATTATTCTATGTCAGTGGTGGCGAACCTATGGCACGGGTGCCAGAGGTGGCACGCAGAGCCCTCTCTGTGGGCACGCACGCCGTCGCCCCAGTCCTAGGCCTTCAGCTGGGTTTTATAAAGCCTTTTCGCTTTAGGCCTCTGCCGCCGTGTGCAAAAAAAAAAAGAGGTTCAATCAATCAGTCAATTTCAACTTCTTGTGGGGGAAAAAACAAGATCTCGCAAGGTTGGAATTGATTGATTGAACTTTTTAGTCCCACCCAATCTGCCGTTACCATCGCAGCCACGCTCACCCATGGGCCACACCCAGCCAATGGGCCACACCTACCCAGCACCCAACGATACATAAGTGGGTTTTGGGTTGCAGTTTGGGCACTCGGTTTCTAAAAGTTTCACCATCAATGTTCTATGTTCTCTCGGGGTCTACTGCTACCTCCCTCCTGATCTTAGGTGGGGTGATACTAATTGCATAAGCGACTGTACGCTTATGCAATAACGTCTGTTGCCCTGCCTGCTAGTAGTTATAGTTGGAAAGTCTCCTTCTACTATTGTTACAAACTGCTTACTCCCTCTCTAGCTCAACCAAATGCTTCTCCATCTGCTCCTGGCTAAGTCTCACCCATTTCAAATTGATTAATTCCAAAGAAAGTAAAATCCTTTTTAAGTAAAACTTAATTCTTGATGCCCTCGTGGACTTTTTCTCCCATCCAAAATCCAACCAGACCAATTCTTCTTAGCTTCCAAGCCCAGGTAAGTCCTTCAGGGAAGATTAATCATGAAAAAAAAAAACCTGGAAGGCTATGAAAATTAAATGCATTCCATATAGCTAATGGCCCAAGTGAATAATGGTTCTCTTTTCATCCTACCATTAGGTTACAATGGGCCCTATCCAACAAAATGAATTTTCATGTGGAGAAAAGCAAAGTTTTACATTTAGGCAGGAAAGATCAAAGGTTTAAGTACAGATTAGGCCAGACCTGGTTCAAAAAAAAGCAACTGTGAGAGGGACCTTGGAGTCCTAGTGGACAATCACTTGACTATGAACCAGCAGTGTGCAGCAGCAGCCAAAAAAGCTAATACAATCCTGGGTTGTATAAACAGAGGCATAGAATCAAGCTCACACGAGGTATTAGTACCGCTTTTAAAAAAAAACCTAGTAAGACCACACCTGGAATACTGCAGGTCACCATACTACAAAAAAGATGTTGAGACCTTGGAAAAAGTGCAAAGAAGAGCAACTAAGATGATCAAAGGCCTGGAGACTAAAACATATGAAGAATGGCTGCAGGAGTGGGGTTTGGCTAGTCTAAAGAAAAGAAGAAATAGGGGTGACATGATAGCAGTATTCCAGTATTTGAGGGGCTACCACAAAGAAGAGGCATCAGGCTATTCTCCAAAACACCAGAGGGCAGGACAAGAAACAATGGTTGGAAACTGACCAAGGAGAGAAGCAACCAGGAATTGAGGAGAAACTTCCTAACTGTGAGGACAATTGACTAGTGGAACAGCTGGCCTTCAGAAATCGTGGGTGCTCCATCACTGGAGATTTTAAAGAAAGGACTGGGCAGCCACTTGTCTGAAATGAGCAGGGGGCTGGACTAGAAGACCTCTAAAGTCCCTTCCAGCTCTATTCTATTCTATTCAATGGGATGACATCACCCTAATATTTGGCGTAAGACCACATGGTGTGGGCTCCTTGATGCTGTCTGTACTTGTTTGTTTTCTTGTAAACATTTCATTACCAGACTAAGTAATCTCATCAGTGCACTTAGTTCCTCCTTATCTACCTTCCCTAATCTTTTAGACAGCATTCGTGACTTTTGTCCACCCTGCACTGATGATGTTATCTAGTTGGGTAATGAATCATCTGCAAAAAAACAACCCAGCTCAGACAGCACCAAGGACCCCACGGTTTAATCCTGAGCGACAAATATTACTGATATTTCTTGATGTTTCATTTGTTTCTTGTAGATGCCATTACCTGTAGCACTAGGATCTGATTTCTGACTGTACTATGAGACCAGGAGAAGCTGCCATAACTAAGGATGAAGCAGGGTGGATAAAACTCAAGAATCTCATCTTTAAAAAATCCCTTAGGGAAGGTAGATAAGAAGGAACTAAGTCAGGCGTAGGCAACCATGGCTCTTTTATGACTCGTGGACTTCAACTCCCAGAATTCCTGAGCTATGCTGGAATTCTGGGAGTTGAAGTCCACAAGTCATAAAAGAGCCAAGGTTGCCTACCCCTAAACTAAGTCGTTAAGGAAACAAAGAAAACATGTCACCTGAAACAAACAAAAGACATTAGGCATGAGCACATGGGAAATTCCTCCCCAAATCCCATCAACAGCTACCAGACCTGTCAATCAGCAAGGCAAGGCTAGCTGCCAGTCTTGTGAATCAACAGAGCAAGGACTTGGGGGGGGGGGGTATAAAAGAGGACCAAAATTCTGTCCATTTTTTGAGTCATCTTTGGATCTTCAAAACAGATGAAGAACAGAATAACAGAATTGGAAGAGACCTTAGAGGTCTTCTAGTCCTACTCAGGCAGGAGACCTATACCATTTCAGACAAATGGTTGTCCAATCTCTTCTTCAAAACCTCCAACTTCTGGAGGCAAACCATTCCACTGATTAATTGTTCTAACTGTCATGAAGTTTCTCCTTAGTTCTAGGTTGCTTCTCTCCTTGGTTGGTTTCCATCCATTGCTTCTTGTCCTGCCTTCAGGTGTTTTGGAGAATAGCTTGACCCCCCACTTCTTTGTGGTTCTAAACTTGGTGGCCTCCAAAATTAGATTAGACTCTGGCTAGTGTTGCCAACCTAGATGAGAAGGACATGGATTACTTTAAACTTCACTGGGTCTTCTAGAGCAGTGGTTCTCAACCTGTGGGTCGGGACCCCATTTGGGGTCGAACGACCATTTCACGGGGGTCGCCAAACAACGCAGTCCGCCATTTTTTTTCCCTTTTCCTTAGCTGTGCTACTCCCTTTTATTCTATTGGCTTTTGAAAGCCAATAGAATAGACTCTCTTGAATAGAGTCTAATTCTATTGGCTTTCAAAAGCCAGTAGGAATTGTCCAGGCTGTCTCTGCCCTGCTGAGTCCGCCGAAAGTCCCATTCTGCAAACGGTGCTGCACCCGTTGAGTAGTCCTCGACTTACGACCGGTTGAGTAGTCCTCAACTTATGACCGGTTGTGGGTCGCGGCATTAAAAAGGTTGAGAACCACTGTTCTAGAGCCAGTTGTGCCTCAGTGTTTGGTTGAAAGTGATTTGAGTGTGGCTCTTTTTCACAGCTGTGAATGTCAGGGAACCAAACTGATATTCATCCCATGCGCAACAAACTTTCCATCTTCCTCTCAAGGACCCTTGTTGCAAAATTCCACCTCAAAACGCCTCTCTGTCCACCATTCTATCTACACCCCCATTATTTCTCAAAATTACATGTTGGGCTATGTGAAGGAAAATGTTTATTGAAATTTATTTTGATTCCACCAGTATTGTTATAGAGCACTTAAATTCAGCAAAACACACTTAATGTTCCCTGCTCCTCCTCCTCTTTCCTCCACCTATTTGAGTTCAAATGGATGGGCAAGAGGGCTTGGGTTACGAAATTCCTATGAAAGGCAAGTCACTTCACGTTACAAGGGCATGATGAATAATGCACCAGCTGCAGCTTTTAGTTCTGACTGCCGCAGATTTCCTGGGACACAAAATAAATCAACGTACTCAAGCAGATTGCAACACAGAACGGACAACAGCAGTGAACTGTACTAGCATTCTTACACAGCACACGTTTGAGCATTTTGGATCCTTTGCTCAGTAATGTGATTTCCAACTGTTTGTTCCTCTTTAATTCAGCCTTTTAGATCCTTAACTAAGTATATGTGATTTCCAACTGTTTGTTCCCCTTTAATTTACCCCATTTGCAAGCTAAGAGGAAAGAACAAAATTCCTTTGAGAATTCTTTCATTTACTTTTTAAAAAAAACATACACCTATAAAAGCATAAAGAATGCTTTAATTCCATGCTTTGTGTCCATGCGCTGATCAAATGATCTAGAACAGGAGTAACAGAATAACAGAGTTGGAAGGGACCTTGGAGATCTTCTAGTCCAACCCCCTGCTTAGGCAGCAAACCCTACACCATTTTAGACAAAGGCTTGTCCAATCTCTTCTTACAAATCTCCAGTGTTGGAGCACCCAGAACTTCTGAAGGCAACTTGTTCCATTGATTTATTGTTCTCACTGTCAGGAAATTTCTCCTTAGTTCTATCAAGTACTGAAATGACTTTCTGATTTTCTGTCTTGTTTTGGTTTTCAACCATTGAAAACTTTACTTATATAGGTATTTTTAAAGTTCTTAATTAGTCTTTCCTGAGATGTATTGAGTAACAATGAACCTTGACTGCTATTTTCAAATTGCCTGGTTATATACTTTAATTAGTTTTATATTGTTTTGTTAGTTGCTTTATAATGTTTCTTGCCTGCTTTAGGACTCATAGAATAGAATAGAATAGAATAGAATAGAATAGAATAGAATAGAATAGAATAGAATAGGGAATAGAATAGAATAGAAAAGAGCTGGAAGGGACCTTGGAAGTCAGATAGATAGATAGATAGATAGATAGATAGATAGATAGATAGATAGATAGATAGATAGATAGATAGATAGATAGATGATGCTGTTGTTTAAATCTTTTTTCCCCAATAATAAATAGTGAATCTGAAGAATCTCCTAGGTGTTCCCCCCCCCTTGATTCTGTCTATCTTCTGTAATTGCTCTGACAACAATTGCAACATGTCCACTTGACTGTAGTTTATCTGCTGTACTTTTTACACAGCTCTCTTTTTCAGTGATTGGAATAGTTCTTAACTATGGGGTGGCCTAGAAGCCTGTTGTTTTTTCCCTCATTTAAGACAGATTGATATTGAAGCTAGATTAAAGACAGCGGTTGCAAACAGAGCTGACATGACTAACAGCCTCCCCTGAGAATTGAAGGATCCTTCATTGGCTGCAGGGTTTAAGGCTACACCACTGCAATATTTAAATGTTTTATTGTCCTGTCATGGGTTAAAGAAGATAGAAAGAATACAGCTGGAAGAGACCAGAATCCAGTTTCACACATGCAACTGAACCTAGATGTACAATACCTATCCAGACCTGGCTGACCGGCCATACGCAGTGTGTGGTCCTCAATGGAACTGCGTCTACATGGAGGGAAGTGTGTAGTGCCCCAGGGCTCTGTTCTAGGCCCAGTGCTCTTCAACATCTTCATCAACAATTTGGATGAAGGGATAGATGGGGAACTCATCAAATTTGCAGACGACACCAAGCTGGCAGGAATAGCCAACACTCCAGAAGACAGGCTTAAGATACAGGAGGATCTGGACAGACTTAAACACTGGGCACTATCTAACAAAATGAAATTCAATGGTGAAAAAAATAAGGTTCTACATTTAGGCAAGAAAACCAAATGTACAGGTATAGTATAGGGCAGTGATGGCGAACCTTTTAGAGACCGAGTGCCCAAAACCTGCCCCCGCTCTGCCCACCCCTGCTCCGCCCCAGCTCCCGCCCACCTGGGCACCCACAGCCTCCATGGCCCGCCGCAGATCACCCAGGCAGCCCAGCAACACCATGGCAGCCACGCCTTCTGCCCGCGCCCCGCAGCATCAACTGCGCGCAATGGGGCACGAGGGCAGAGTCTTGTCCCCTCTGCCTGGCTGCCATGTCCTTGGCTGCGCTGCTCTGCATGGGTCGTGCTTGGGGGCAAATCTCCGGAGGGGCTGCTGGTGAGGAGGGGGCTGTGGGGGAAGGTGGGGCTGGGCCGATGGCATGCGTGCCCACAGAGAGGACTCTGAGTGCTGCCTCTGGTGCACGTTCCATAGGTTCACCACCACTGGTATAGGGGGTACCTTGTGAGAGGGACCTCAGAGTCCCAGTGGACAATCACTTAAATATGAGCCAGCTGCAGCTGCCAAAAAAGCCAATACAGTGTTAGGCTGCATTAACAGAGGGATAGAATCAAGATCATGTGAAGTGTTAATACTACTTTACAAGGCCTTGGTAAGGCCACACTAGGAATACTGCATCCAGTTTTGGTCACCATGATGTAAAAAAGATGTTGAGACTCTAGAAAGAGTACAGAGAAGAGCAACAAAGATGACTAGGGGACTGGAGGCTAAAACATATAAGGAACGGTTGCTGGAATTGGGTATGTCTAGTTCAGCGGTTCTCAACCTTTGTGTGATGGCGACCCCCGTCACACGGACGCGCCGCGCATGCGTGGCGCCGCCCCCATGCGCGGCGCGGCGTGCATGCACGGCGGCGCCCCCTGAGGGGGGAAAAATGGCGGATTGCGTTGTTTGGTGACCCCCGTAAAATGGTCGTTCGACCCCAAATGGGGTCGCGACCCATAGGTTGAGAACCGCTGGTCTAGTTTAATGAAGAGAAGGACGAGGGGGGACATGATAGCAGTATTCCAGTATCTCAGGGGTTGCCACAAAGAAGAGGGAGTCCAGCTATTCTCCAAAGCGACTGAAGGCTGGACAAGAAGCAACTGATGTAAGCTAATCAAGGAGAGAAGCAACCTAGAACTAAGGAGAAACTTCCTGACAGTGAGAACAATTAACCAGTGGAACAACGTGCCTCCAGAAACGGTGAATGCTCCAAACACTGGAAGTTTTTAAGAAGAGACTGGACAGCCATTTGTCCAAAATGGTATAGTGTTACCTGCCTGAGCATGAGGTTGGACTCGATGACCTCCAAGGTCCCTTCCAACTTTATTATTATTATTATTATTATTATTATTATTAAGTTATCTATTTCCCCCATCTTACATCATCTAATTAATAATACAATGTCCCCTTTAATAAATCAAAGCCCATTATATATATTATCTGAGTTAATCAATAAATCAAACATATTCATAATATTTTTTTTCTTTTGGGTCTATTTTTTAAGTATTAAACAAATAGTATCCTTATTTTTGACTAATTTCAAAATATTTTAAATTTAATGACCAAAATTTCCCTTATCTTAACTTCTCCCTTAGTAGTAATAGTTAGTAGTATGTAATAGTTAGTAATAGTTAGTAATATGAAACCCCTCTAGTTAGTAATATGAAACCCCTCTAATAAATCAAAACCCCAATTTTCTTCAGCCTTATTCTGGCTTTCTTTCTTTCTTTACCAACTAGCCTTCCATGTCAACGCTTTTAAATCATCAAATAGATCTCCCTCTATTATTATATATATTGTTTGGAATAAGAGATACCATTTAGTTGCCATTTTTTTGGAAGGGCTAGCCCATTTGTATTCCTTAAATCATCTCCCTGTTATTCCAAATCCCCATAATTGTCCTGGTATGTTTATCTTCCATTCAGTCTGTTCTTCTTCTTGCTTCTCAAATTACTTCTAGTTTATATAGAAAGTCTTTCCCATTTTCAGTGTTGTCAGTCCCTTTTCTGGATATTCCATTGACTGTATTTGTTGGTCAATTGAGTCCTCTGTCTTAGTATTTGATTGTTCCACTTCTTCTGTTATCTTCTGCATTGTTAGTTCTTTAGTTGTAGTCGGAATTTGGATTTTTATATCTAAGCTGACATCTTGTTCTTTTCTGTAACATCTTATTTCGTCACAAGCTGAAAGGATAGTTTCATGTATTGCTTTCAACATGGAAAGAATCTTTTCCTGGTCTTCATCCATCTCTTTCACGTTTTTATAAATAGTCTTTATAGTAGAAGTTGTTTGTCAAGCAAGACTTTATAGTCTAAGGTATTTCATCGTCTCATATAGTAACCAATATTCCTCAAATAAAGAGATAGGAAGGCAATTCCCCACATAACTCTGAAAGTCAGTAAAGGTTTACATTCACGGTTCAAGTAGGCCAGTTATGCTGCCCAGATGTTCTCTTACAGGTGAGTTTCTCACAGATGGTGCCAAAGTCAAAAGAGTCTTATCTGAGGTCTGGGCTTCGAGCCAAGTCTCTTTTAGGAAATAAAAGTTGTAATACTAAACTTTGCCACAAGATGTCACTGATGTCATTTAAAGTTTTTTAAGTCCAAAATTTTTATAATCCTTTTTCCAATTTTATTTCTTTTTTTGTAGATAAAAGCAAGTCTCCAATAAAAATAGGAAAAAATTTGGTCCCCAAGTTTCAGGAACAGATAAATCCAATTAGAGTAAATTATTCTTTTAGTGCTTTAATTCCCCTGGGCAGTCAGTCGCCGCTATTCTTAGAGGGTGGGATAGAAATTCCCTTCCCTCTCTCCTCACAGGGGGAAAGATACTTCAGGCAGCTTTTACAGGAAAAGAAAATACTTAGGCTAAAGAGAAGATCGGATCTCACCCAGTTTCATCTGCGTTGCTTTAGAAGTGTTTGGTGGTAAGTTTGACTTTGGCTGTCTGCAGCCTAGTGACGGGCCATGGTATTATGGCCAGTCTTTCCTCCACCGGTTTGGAGGCTGCCCCGGATCAAGCAAAAGGGCTACCACCCTCCTGCAATCAAGTGGGGGTCCCCTCCTTGCTTGTTGCCCCTACAGGGCGACTTTCGACCCTTTCCAGGATCCCCCAGCAGAGCAAAACTGAACGCGGAAGACGTAGCTCGCCTTCCAGCGTCTGCGGCAGCCGCGTAGGCAAACCGCCTAATTCCTTAATTTTAAAAACCTGTGATTTCTTCACGTCCTGTGGAGTAAGTTGGCATGTTAATGCCACACTTCCAGTCTAAGACTGCAACAGCATCCAAAGCCAGGAATAAACAGTAGTCCTAAATTAAACTTAGTTCGCCCCATCCGTATGTTTATTCATGAGTTTTGAATTACTTCACAGAAATTAAAATAATATTTAAAGGTTAATTCTTTTCGCTCATTAAGCCATTGAAGACATTTATCATAAACAACTGTTTCTAAAATTAAAAGAGACAATTATCTTTCTCCAGCAAGGGTGAGGGATGAGAAGGAACCAGTTGACATTATTTTTACGTTGGTGGTTTAGTTTTAAGCTGTCTATTTATTCAAGAGAGGTTGAGGAAAGGTTGGTTTAATGGAGAAGTTGAAAGTTGTCACTCAAAATTCCCTAACGACCAAAGATTTTCTAGCACAAGCAGAAACTGTTCAGGAATAAACTAGTTGATACAGCTAAAATATACTAAGGATGTCAGAGACTCTTGGACTTTGACCTGTTTTAGGATTGAGAAGGCAAAAATAGCCCAGCTTTCTGTCGATGGAGCAAAATAACATATCTTCAAGTTGCGGTTGCAACTTGTTTGCAGGAAACCCATATTATTTCAAAGGATCAAAAATATTTGATTAATGCTCGATTGGGTTCTCATTTTGTATCATCTGCTCTTGGGAAAAAAGGGGGTGTTGTTATATATGTTAAGAAAAATATATCAGCTATATTAATTGATTCTGATCCTCAAGGGAGATACGTTATGATTGAAGTAGGAATGTATGGGAAGAAATTGCTTATAGTGGGTTTGTATGCCCCTAATCAACAACAAGAACAGTTTTATAGGTTTCTTCATCAAAAACTGATTTCATTGGATTACAGATCTGTTATTTTGATGGGGGATTGGAATGGAGTTTTGGATACACATAAAGATAAGAAAGGATCTTCTACTTCTTTTAAGCAAGCCAAACTACCTAAGGCTTTTTTTGATTTGAAGGAGGATTTTGAATTGAGCGATTTTTGGTGGGAACGTAATATGGAAGAGAGAGACTTTACCTTTTTTTCCTGATAGACATCAATCGTTTTCAAGAATTGATTTTTCTTTATTACAATGGATTTATATTTTAGGGTTAAAAATGTAAAGATTTTTCCAAGGACATTGACAGATCATAGTCCAGTATGGTTGGAATTGGTTGCTGAGAAAGAGGAGAGAAGATCTTGGAGGTTGAATGAAAATTTATTCAGACAAGAGGCAAATGTTCAGAAACTTAAAGAGTATTTAAAGGAATATTTTATTTTTAATATGCATAAGGGAACCTCAATGGCAATGGTTTGGGATGCTAGCAAGGCTTATATGCGTGGGGTTCTGATTCAAATGAATAAAGCTCATAGGCAAAAACAGATGCAAAAGCGTAAGAAATTGGAAGAGGAGATTAAAATAAAAGAAAAAGCATTAATCTTGAATCCTTTGGATAAGAATGTAAAGGTTTCTGTAAATTTGCTTAAAACACAGTTTAACATGTTAATGGCTGATCAGGCAGCAACTAACTTACTTTATATGAAACATAATACATTTTGTAATGCAGATAAGCCAGGGAGGTGGTTGGTTTATCAATTAAGGAAGAAACAGAAGTCGAGAATTATAGATAAAATAAATTATAATGGAAAAGTGGTTTTTCAGAAAGAATTGATTAAAAAATCTTTTCTAGATTTCTATACAAAATTATATATGGTAAGAAGGTACAGAGTTCAGATATAGATAAATATTTGCAAGATGCTCATTTTCCCAAGTTATCAGATGATCAAAGAGATGTGATTAATGGATTTATCACTGCACAGGAAATTATTATGGCAATTAAACAATTAAAAATTGATAAAGCACCTAGTATTGATGGATTGACATCAATTTATTATAAGACTTTAAGTGATGAGATGATAGAGCCCTTAAAGGAACTTTTTAATAATATATTATTGGGTTTAGAGACCCCCCGTCTTGGGGAAGGGCTTTTATATCTCTGATTCCAAAAGAGGATCAAGATCTTACTTTACCAAAAAATTATAGACCTATATCTCTTTTGAATGTAGACTATAAAAATTTTCAAAATTTTTAGCCAATAGACTTATGATTGTATTGAACCAAGTGATACATATTGATCAAACAGGTTTTATAACCGGGAGATATATGAAGAATAATGTTAGACAAATTATTAATTTAATAGAATATTTGGATAAAAATAATCAGATTCCTGCAGGATTGATTTTTTTAGATGCTGAGAAAGCCTTTGATCAGGTTAATTGGCAATTTATGATAGGATTGGTTGAAGAGATGAATTTTGGAGATAAAATTTTGCAAGCCCTTCGAGGTATTTACCAAAGACAATCGGCTCAACTTATAATTAACGGAGGTTTATCAGATGTTTTTCAAATTGAAAAGGGTACAAGACAGGGTTGTCCATTGTCTCCTTTGTTGTTTGTTTTAACATTGGAAATTTTGTTGATTAAAATTCGTGAATCATCTAAAATAAAGGGAATAATGATTGATAAGAATGATTATAAATTAAGAGCTTTTGCAGATGATTTGGTTGTTACCTTGTCTCAACCAACTTATTCTGTATTGGAGTTGTTACAGCTGATAAATCAGTTCGGACATGTTTCTGGTTTTAAAGTCAATAATAATAAAACTAAAATATTACTTAAAATATGACTAATTTGGATAAGGAGACGTTGGTTAAATTGACGGGCTTTGAAGTTGTAAAAAAGGTCAAATATTTGGGGGTTTATATAATTGCTTCTAATGTAAAATTGTATAAAAATAATTATGAAATGTTATGGTCTAAAATACAGAAGGATTTGAATGATTGGAAAAAATTGCAACTATCTTTATTAGGGAGAATTGTTATAGTTAAAATGGATGTTTTGCCAAAGTTTCTTTTTTTGTTTCAAATGATACCTATTTTAAAGAAGGAGGCAAATTTAGAAGAATGGCAGAAGGGTATCAGTAAATTCATTTGGGTGGGGAAAAAACTAAGAGTAAAGCTTAAGATTATACAAGATGTTCGAGAGAGAGGTGGACTCAAGGTGCCGAATTTGAAATTGTATTATGATGCGGTGGTTTTAACATTGATTAGTGATTGGATTAATTTAACAAATTTAAATATACTCTCTTTGGAGGGATGGGATTTATTATACGGATGGCATGCCTATTTAATTTATAATAAAAAGGTGGATAGGGTTTTTAAGTCCCATATTTTGAGAATTTCTTTATTGCGAGTTTGGAAGAAATATTATAGATCAGATTTTAGAATACCGTTGTGGGGAATTCCAGGGCATGCAATAGAAGGGATAAGGAAAGGAGTGAAAATGGAGAGCATTTCTTATAAACAATTGCTTAATTGGGAGGGGATAATTGGCATTTAAAATCTATGGATGAATTAGCGCAAGAAAATATTAATTATTCTTGGTTTCAGTATAGGCAATTATTAGAAAGGTGGAGAATAGATCAAAAAGTGGGTTTTATTAGGGAGGATGTGAATTTGATGAAACAAATTAAAGATCAAAGTCGATTTCATATAAAAAGAGTTTATAGTGTATTAGTGGAATTGGATTCAGAAACAGAATTAGTCAAAGATTGTATGGTTAAATGGGCTCAAAATTTTGATGAGCCAATTTTATTAGACATATGGGAGATGATTTGGGTGAGGAATGTTAAATTTACTCAAGCTCAAAATTTACGAGAAAATTTTTACAAAATGTTTTATAGATGGTTCCTTGTATTCAAATGTGCAGCCCAAATGTTGGAGATGTGGTTGTTTGGATGCAACATATTATCATATTTGGTGGTCATGTAGAAATATAAAGGCTTTCTGGATCAAGATTTGGTGGAATATTCAGAAGATTTTTAATAGAAGGATAAAATTTACACCACAATTGTTTTTGTTAGGTATTATTGATGACTGTGATGGTAAAGAGATTATTTTAATGCTGAATTTAATTACAGCAGCAAAGTTGCTGATTGGGCAATACTGGAAGAAGGATTTTTTGCCTACTTTAGAAGAATGGCTTCTTAAAGTTTCTTATTTATCTGAAATGGCAAAAATTTCGGCTTATTTGAAATACCAGTCGCAAGAGAGATATACTTTGGTGTGGAAAAGATGGGTGAATTTTATACAGAATAAATATGATATTAGAAAGTATTATTTAGCTTTTGAATGATGTATATTTAAGGGTACGCTTTTGAATAACTTATGTTTAAGGATGGTAATTTCTGTTTTTATGTACTGGAGTTAAAGTGTTTAAAATTTTGTTTTTTGGATGTATGTATAATTGTTTGATGTTCATTTAAATTCTATGTTTTCCGTTGTTTTTAACACTGTATTTAGCTCTGGGAAGTAGGGGGGAGGGGGTGGGGGGTTAAGAGGGGGGAGTATTTTATTGTACATTTCATAAACTTTCAATAAAAAAAAGAAATTAAAGTAATATTTAAAGGTTAATTCTTTTCGCTCATTAAGCCATCGAAGACATTTATCATAAACAACTGTTTCTAAAATTAAAAGAGACAATTATCTTTCTCCAGCAAGGGTGAAAGATGAGAAGGAACCAGTTGACATTATTTTTACGTTGGTGGTTTAGTTTTAAGCTGTCTATTTATTCAAGAGAGGTTGAGGAAAGGTTGGTTTAATGGAGAAGTTGAAAGTTGTCACTCAAAATTCCCTCACGACCAACGATTTTCTAGCACAAGCAGAAACTGTTCAGGAATAAACTAGTTGATACAGCTAAAATATAGCAAGAATGTCAGAGACTCTTGGACTTTGACCTGTTTTAGGATTGAGAAGGCAAAAATAGCCCAGCTTTCTGACGATGGAGCAAAATAACATATCTTCAAGTTGCGGTTGAATAATTTCTCTCCAATTTTTAATTGAAAGTAGGCACCAATATGGCTGGCTGGGGAATTCTGGGAGTTGAAGACCACACATTTTCAAGGTGCCAAGATTAAGAAACAACTACTTTATCTTCTTCTACTGGGATGCCAGATTCCATGACACCATGAGGATTATAAGTGGATGTATTAAAACCACTCTGACTCGCTGGCTCCCTGTTCTGAGGGATCTACGACAGCTCGCCCCAGCCAATTCTCCACGGGACAACTTGTGTGGGATAAAAATTACACTAATATCAAAGAAATAGTGGAATAGGATCATTAAAGAAAGGATGCCAAAGAAGGGACAAAATGAAATGGGAATGACAAAAATTAAAATATTTTTTAAAATGAGTTTAAATAATTAAGTTGAATTGTTGAATTGTCCAGCAGCAAGGTGTCCTTTGGTGAGTTAACCATAATAAGTGGTCCCGCTGCGAGTTGGCCACGGTGGGATGGCCACGGCAAATTGGCCATGGCAAGTTGACCACGGTGAGTTGACCGTGGTGGGTTGGCTGCAGCAAGTTGCAGCATCTTGGTTCTGAGCCATATAGCACCGCCTGCTTTACGAAGGCAAGATGCACTATTGAAGAAACTCTACGGCAGTGGTTCTCAACCTTTTTAATGCCGCGACCCCTAACCGGTCGTACGTCGAGGATTACTCAACCGGTCGTAAGTCGAGGACTACTCAACTGGTGCAGCACAGTTTGCAGAATGGGACTTTTGGCGGGCTCAGCAGGGCAGAGCCTGGACAATTCCTATTGGCTCTTGAAAGCCAATAGAATTAGACTCTATTCAAGAGAGTCTATTCTATTGGCTTTCAAAAGCCAATAGAATAAAAGGGAGTAGCACAGCTAAGGAAAAGGGGGAAAAAATGGCGGACTGCGTTGTTTGGCGACCCCCGTGAAATGGTCGTTCGACCCCAAATGGGGTCCCGACCCACAGATTGAGAACCACTGCTCTACGGTCTCAAGGTGCCATAAGAGATACTCTTTATTGAATACACATCCCGGCACTGAAGAAGCAAAATCAACTCTAGGTTTCCTGCATGGAAATCTGGTTAGTTAACAATGGCTTTTCATAACCCTCACCCACCATGTGTAACTAAAGGAGATGGAGAAGGAAAATGGGATTTTCTCAATGAATATAAACAGATTGAACTCCCCCCCCAAAGAAAAAGAAACTTTACACGGCTACGAAAATTAAAAATGGATATAATTTGTCTCCAAGAAACGCTTATTAAGAGACAACACTATAAACTGTTGGAACAACCAAAAATTGGGAAACTCCACTTCACATTAGCACAACAACAACAAAAAAAGAGGAATAGCTTTATATATTAAAGAAATAATGAATCCCAAACAAATCAATGCAGACGAAGAGGGAAGAATATTAATGGTGGAAATAATGATGAATCAAAAACAGATACTGATGGTAACTATACATGCACCTAATAACAAACAAGAAGAATTTTATCAAAAATTACATTAAAAAATAGTGGAATTGGAATATCAAAATATTTGCTTAATGGGAGACTTTAATGCAATTGTAGACGGAAAGCTGGATTACAGAAGCAGTAAAATACCATCCTCATTTATCAGCCGGAAGACTCAAATCCAGAAAGACCCCACTGGCACTTGCACAACATCTGCCCAACAACTTTAAGACCGATTCACAATAGAAAGTCAAAGGGGTCACTGAATGCTCAGACATAGGAAGACATATAAATGACCCCACAGGAAAGGTGTCAAATTTTAAACTACCACATCAGCAATGGACAATGCTGAATAGGATTCACATCTCTGCTGGGACTCTTTGTATAAATGGGACACAGTATCCTCCCTTCAGTGTGACTGTGGGATCCCACATCAAACTGTAGATCCCATCCTGACCGACTGTAAGCTGAGAGCATCTACTGGTCCAGTATCTAATTTTTTTTAATATAAGCGATGCTGTGCTTTAATGGTTAGATGGCCTAGACCAGGGGAGGCAAGCTTGGCTCTTTTATGATACGTGGACTTCAACTCCTGGCTGAGGAATTCTGGGAGTTGAAGTCCACAAGTCATGAAGGGGCCATAGTTCCCCCATGCTGGCTCAGGAATTCTAGGAGTTGAAGTCCACGAATCATAAAAGAGCCAAGCTTGCCTACCCCTGGCCTAGACATTGGTATTTGAATATAGATTTTTTTAAAAAAGTATAGTTTAGTATATTTTATTAATCTAGGTGAAATGTTAATATCCATTGCTAGTCCATGTATGATATGCCATATGCTAAATAAATAAAATATTCAAGGTAAACTCTCCTTCAAATTGAACTTGAGTCGTTCATGTTTTCTTGGAAACCTTATGGAAATAGTTTACTTTTTTCCCCCCCAGAATTTGTTTTTCATCTCAGCTTCCTAGAAGAATTTTCAAACCCTGTAGTCTCCCATACTTCCAGTCCTAACCAGATGTAACTCTCCTTAATTTCCAAATGTAGACATGGTTAATCAGAGCCCACCACTTACACACAATCATACATATGTAAAGTAATCTATGCATTCAACACTCTTCTATGACTGATATTTCTGTAACGTTCATAATCCTTCATTTATCCTGGAGAAGGTAATACAGCTAGTTCTCAACTTACGATCACAATTGGGACCAGAATTTCTGCTGGTGAGCAAGACAGTTGTTCAATGAGTTTTGCCCCGTTTTACGACTTTTCTTGCCACAGTTGTTAAGTGAGTAACTGCAGTTGTTAAGTTAGTAACATGGTTGCCAAGTGAATCTGGCTTCCCCATTGCCTTTGCTTGTCAGAAGGTCGCCAAAGGGGATCACATGATCCCAGGACACTGCAACCGTCATAAGTACATGCCAGTTGCCAAGCGTCTGAATTTCGATCACGTGACCACAGGGATGCTGCAATGGTTGTAAGTGTGAAAAACAGTGATAAGTCACTTTTTTTCAATGCCGTTGTAACTTTGAGCAGTCACTAAACAAATGGTTGTAAGTCAGAGTACTTTGGACAGTCCCTGAGCCCAATTTCAAGATAAGAAGAGTCGCTGGAAGGAAGCTAACTACCATTATATCTACGAGCAACACCATTTAAAAAAAAAAAAAAAAAGGAAGAAGAAAAGTACTACAGCCACTTTCTTCAACACATAAAGCAGCATAAATCTCCTTCACAAGGGACACCTCTCCTCTCAAACATATGGTGTGAGATTTCAGCCGGCTTTGGTGAGCTACTCCACCTTAGAAGGAGCAATCACCAAAGGATTTTCTCAAGATAGCTGAAGTTCCTACTCTGCTACCATCTTATGCAAACAACAAGACAAACAATAAGACTTATCTCTTGGTCTGAGTGCACTTAGTTGCTAGCCACTTCAGTATCACTGAAGCACTCCTTGGACTGAAAACTAAGGTTTATATCGGACAAATAGCATAGCCTGTCGTTCTAAGGCAGTGTTTCTCAATTATTTTCTGTCATGCCCCCCTAGGAAGAAGAAAACATTTCGCGCCCCCCCGCGCGACTGTCTATCCAATCGGGTCCTTTGCGTGTGTCACGTGCGTCCAATATGACAGTATTTGCCGAGGTCAAACGAGCCCCCCTTTACGGAGCCTCGCGCCCCCCCTGGGGGGCCCACCCCACTATTTGAGAAGTACTGTTCTAAGGCAATATGGTCTTCAGCTATCCTACTTCTAGGTCAGATCACTTAGCTTTCTGGGTGATTTCCCATTTAAGGCCAAACCATTAGAGGGCAGGAGAAGCAGTAATGGTGGAAACTTGTTAAAGACAGATCAACCTGGAAGTAAGGAGAAATTTTCTGACAGTGAGAACAATACGATAGCTTGCTTCCCAGAGTTGTGGGTGCTTTATTGCTGGAGGTTTTCAAAAATAGACTGGATGACCATTTGTCATGGTGGTGACGCATTGATCAGAGGCGTGGTGGTACAATGGTTAGAATGCAGTACTGCAGGCTAAAAATCTGTTGATTGCCAGTAGTTTGATCCTGACCGGCTCAAGGTTGGCTCAGCCTTCCATCCTTTTGAGGTTGGTAAAATGAGGACCCAGGTTGTTGGGGGGAGCAAAAGGGCTGAATCCCTAAACCGCTTAGAGAGGGCTGTAAAGCACTGTGAAGTGGTATATAAGTACTATTGCGCTCTCTCTCTCTCTCTCTCTCTCTCTCTCTCTTTCTTGTAGCATTATGGTTAGAATGCAGTATTGCAGGCTGGCTCTGCCCACTGCCAGCATTTCAGCAGTTCGATCCTGACCAGCTCAGGGTTGACTCAGCCTTCCATCCTTCCATGTTCGATAAAATGAGGACCCTGATTTTGGGGGGCAATATGCTGACTCTGTAAACTGCTTAGAGAGAACTGTAGAGCACTGTGAAGCAGTATAGAAGTCTTAAGAGCTATTTCTTTCTTTCTTTCTCTTTCTTTCCTTCCTTCCTTCCTTCCTTCCTTCCTTCCTTCCTTCCTTCCTTTCTTTCTTTTAACATTATGGTTAGAATGCAGTATTGCAGGCTGACTCTGCCCACTTCCAGCAGTTCAGCAGTTCGATCCTGGCCAGTTCAAGGTTGACTCAGCCTTTCATCCTTCCAAAGTCGGTAAAATGAGGACCCAGATTGTTTGGGACAATAGGCTGACTCTGTAAATGGCTTAGACAGAGGGCTATAAAGCACAATGAAGTCTAACTGCTATTGCTATTTGATCAGGATGGTATAAGGTCTTCATACATCTCCACACATCTTCAAGTCACCAAGTTTGATTATTGATTCACAGCTTTGACAAGCCTCTTTTGTAAATCCAACATAGGAAAGTTATCCAAGTTGCTCTTTTGGCTTGTTATTTGTATATGCCTTTTAACTATTAAGAAATCTGCCTGTTTCTTATGGATAACCAGTGTAACATCTTTTGGCATCTCATTCCTGTCTCATGTTTAAATCCACTTTCAGATCAATGTTTGTCTAGTTCAGTAAATTTTATTCCTCTTCCATAACATCTTTTAAACACAGTTTATTTACAGAGGCAGACACTCTTAAAGTTAACTTCTGGATCCATTGTTCAAACGTGTCCTTCAATACATCCACTGTTAAAATAGTTTGCTGTATTCTGCATTAGTAAACCAAAATTAAATGTTCTTCCCCTTTAATCATGATCTCTAGTTCCTTTCAGCTCCCTCTAGTGTCCAACCTTCAAAATGTCATCCTATTAATTTTTTTAAAAAACTTAAATGCAAACCAAAAGCATTTTCCTATGGCAGTGGTGGCAAACCTATGGCAAGCGTGCCAGAGGCGGCACTCAGAGCCATCTCTGTGGGCACACACGCTATCACCCACCTCTCCCCGTGGCCCCCCTCCTCACCAGCAGCCGCCCTAGAGGAGAGTCGCCCCGGGAACAGCACAGCCAAGGACATGGCAGCGGGCAGCAGGGAAAGACTCTGCCCTCATCCCCCCATGGTGCTGTTGGGCCACCTGGACAATCTGCTGCGATGGGCCGTGGAGGCAATGGGTGGCCCTGTAGGGGGGCAGGGTGGAGGCACGAGGGACAGGGCAGTTTTTGGGCACTCGGTCTCTAAAAGTGTCGCCTTCACTATCCTATGAGAAGGTTTCTTATAATAAATTTCAAAATCTAGTTTCAAATCCATCTGGATCTGTCAAGAAGTCGGTTCAAAATTTGCTGTTTATTTCAAAATATTCTTTTCCCGAAGTCCTTCAACTTAAGTCCTTTTTAGAAACTTCTTTTGCTAAGAATTGAAAGAAACTCATCTGGTGCTGTAAAACCTGTCACTCCAACGGTGCCTAATAGCTGAAAACCAGTTAACAAGCAACTTCCAAATAAGTGATTGGAAAGGGAAATGTGCGAGTGTCGATTTGAAGGATGCTGACTGTGGTTTGACCAAAGATAGCTTTCCCTAATCTCCCACTGCTCTAAACCTGCCAGTCTTGCAGTCTCCTCACGAGAAATAACCGTCTGGAGCATTTGTGGGTGATCTCAGTTCCTCTCCTTGCCTACAGAGGAATCACAATTTTATTCTGCAGCAATGTCAGCTCCACCTTTGGTGGAACCATCTTCACCATTTTTTCCCCAGAGATCCTCTAATTTAATGTCTGTCAGAAGAATAATTTGGGGTCCCATCTCGAGCTGGGGTCGTGCAAAAATAAATAAAAATGAAATCCAGACAGCTGTGAGGAAAGGAGAAATATTTATTCCCAAAAGCAAAGGAGTTTTGGGGAAAGGGGTAGAGAGACATTGTTTTATAGGGGAGTTTGTCCTGGATGTGGAAGTATGTATGTGCTGATTCTAGGATGACGCTTGAGGGGTGTGGGTGCAGTGGTGGGATTCAGCTGGTTTGCACCAGTTCGGCAGAACCGGTAGCTAATTTTTTTGTTGCCCAGGCGCAGAACGGACATCCGGAAGTGGCATCCACACAGAGAACTGGTTGTTCACATATTTGAATCCCACCACTGTGTAGGTGTATGATGTTTATTCTTGTGAACCTCAATTCTGTAGACCAATTTAATTAACTCCATTTGTCTTTACAAACCTTTGATATGTGGATTAGATCTGGGTAACTTATTTGAAGGTTTTGAGGAGCTTTAAATAAAAGATCCCCCCCCCCCCGTTTGCTATTTTTACTGGATTAACTTAGTTTCAGCTTGACTGCCAATTATCTAGTGGAGACACTGATTCTCAATCCATTGTGGATTCTGTTAATGCATTACGGGAAAATGGAGACAGTATAAGGAATAAAATATATTTTGATATAAAACTCCCCACGTGTCCTTGGCCTTTTCTAAGAACATTATTTTACATTTATTACTGTACAAAGAATATTTTGGCTTTATCATCGTTTATTACAGATTGGCTTCCATTGTAGAAAGCAAGATGGATTTTGGTCTTCTTAAGTCTGCTGTAGTAGGAAGAGAGAATTATGGCATCGTCCATGTAAAGGAGTACACAGAAGAATTTATTTGCCAATTCTGGTGGGGATAATAGCCTGCACTTTCTTTGAGCAACAAGTGAGTTAATGTAGAAGTCGAACAATAATGGAATCAGCCTGCCTCCCTCCCTGCAGGATTGAGTCGTGAGGTCAACCAAAGAGAAAAGAGAAGCCAGAATTAAGAGCCCGGTCGTTCTAACTTGTTCCTGATTACTTCCAATATTACCTAATTACACTCAGAGACTTTGCCAGGAGATGTATGTGAGTTCAGGTTGTTGGTGGCCACATCTAGAGATACTGTTTAATAATAATGTCTTCTTCATCCCTCTTATATAACAGTTGATAATGTTCCTCCCACACTATGGAAGGAATAAAGCAATCAAATTGAAGGAGCTTCTCTAGTGAATGGGATGCAAAATGCTCCAGAAAGGTGCTTAATTGTTGGATTGTGCTGCAGCAATGAGTTGTTGCCAAGTCCTTTTTTTTTTTTTTTTTTGGCTCTTGAGCAGCTTGGGGGGAGCTATTTGTGAATAAAATACTGTGAGAGAAAAGGATAATGGATGTTTGCTGTATGTTTGGTATGTATTGATAAAGAGTTCTTTGGGCATTTATCTGCCGAACCACACCTTGGAACAATAAAAAACAGCTTAAGTTAGTTAAGATTAGTTGCAAAGCTTGAATTGTCCTGGTCTAATGGTCCAAGTTGCTACTTTATTATTTCAGAAGTTGACTACGTAAAATGAAGATGGAAAAGAGGTGAGGTAATCTGTTCATCTAGATTTTTTAAAAACCATTTTGACTAAGAGTCTAGAAAGAGTGTAAAGAAGAGCAACAGCAATGATTAGGGGTACTGGAGGCTAAAACATATAAAGAACCATTGCTGGAATTGGGTATGTCTGGTCTAATGAAGAGAAGGACGAGGGGTGATATGATAGCAGTGTTCCAATATCTCAGGGGCTGCCCCAAAGAAGAGGGAGTCAAGCCATTCTCCAAAGCACCTGAGGGCAGGACAAGAAGCAACGGATGGAAACTAATCAAGGAGAGAAGCAACCTAGAACTAAGGAGAAACCTCCTGACAGTTAGAACAATTAATCTAGCCAACTGCATTTGTGTTTAAGAGCACAATAGTCCTTTTACACACATTTCAAATTTGGTCCAAGTGGACTGAATCTGTGGACATTGCCAAAGGGCTGGTTTAGAAATATTTATCAACGGCAAGTAAGTGACTATTAGAGGGATTGCATAGTGTTCTCCTGATGGGAGGCTGGGAGTTGTAATTTAAGTTCCCATAGAAAGAAGCAACGCCAGCCACACAGCCTGCCCTTTCCAGCATCTGGAACCAGCCTTAATGAGAATACAGCAAACCATCCAGAAAAGGGTATTCAGACAGCCAAGTCCCTTGTAAAAACAGCAGGTCATAATCGGTGGTACATCTAACAAATTAACATGATTCAATCTGGCTCTCCAACCAGCAAGCCTTTGTGAAATGCAAGTTAAAGAACAGTATTGAGATAGAAGTCACTCTGATTTCTGGAACGAAAAAGTTCTCTGGTGGAAATTCTTATGACAGATGTCCTGAGCAATCAACAGTATTTCTCCCCATCAATGGTTTTCAAGGTACTGGCTCAGGGTGAGGATGAATCAGAATGCATCCTCCAGAAATGGATGAGTTACATAGAAGTCAAGAGGGAAGGTCAAATGTAACGACTCATTTTTTAATAATATAGTCCTCGACTTACAACAGTTCATTTAGTGACCATTCAAAGTTTCAGTGGGGCTGACTTATGACCATTTTCACACTTATGACCATTGCATTTATGGCCATGGGTCATAGCTTCAAAATTTCACAATTGACTCATATTTATGACGAAATGGCTCATGAGGTTAGAACTCTGGGCTGATGATCAGCAGACTCAGGTTCAAGGCCCAGTTGTGGCCACAAGGTGGGGTGAGCTCCTACCACAGGCTCCAGCTCCTGTTGACCAGCGGTTCAAAACCAGGTAACCGACTTTGATGGGCAACTTAACAGGGACACGAAAGAAATCCCCAACTGGACGTCCCTTGGGCAACGGTGATGTCAGGGTCAAATTCTTTCACTGCAACATGTAAGTATTACTATTATTGTAACAACTGGAGTGATTCACTTAATGGTGGCAAGAAAGGTTGTAAAATGGGGCAAAACTTAGTTATGATGGGTCACTTAGCAACAGAAACTTTGGGCTCAATTGTGGTCGTTAAATTGAGGATTACCTGTAAAGAGAGGCGAAGGATAACTCTCTGTTTGTCCACAAGTCCTTGTCTCATTACCTGCCTATCAGGCCCAAGCAACCAGATCCATTCATGAAAGGTTTAGTATGTTCTAGCTCAGGAGTGTCAAACTTGCTGCGTCACGTGACATGTCGTGACATGTCGTGACTTTTTTTTCCCCTTGCTGGAGCTAGGATGGACGTGGCTTCCATGTGGCACATCTGGCCTGCAGGCTGGCAGTTTGACACCTCTATTCTAGCTACAGTATATTACAAGAATCTCATGACAATGTTGTCAACACTGCTAACATCGGATGTTTTTACTTTGACAACAGATGGAGATGCAACCATTTTATGTTTTACTCTTAGAGTTAGAGTTAGATGATGCTGGGGGGAAGAATGTGCATGAGAATTTAGCTAGACATAACAATACTGAACTTAGTGTGTGAACCAAGATTACTGAAATAAGAGATGATAAGAATTGGCAGGTTGGAGAACTGGAGGGGAAGCCTGCATTTCAAGCTAATTGGGGGATGTGATTTATGACTGTTCATTTGAGGAGGGAATTGTGCTTTGATACTATGTGCTCAGGGGAGGGGAACTCAGTTTTTGGCTTCGATTATGTTAGTGCTGATGCTATGCTATTCAAATAGAGATTTTTTAAGGTAAACAATGCCTCGAAGTTCTTTGAAGAGTTTCATCTGTCGGAACCACGACACATGTTTTATGACGGTTGTGCCAAAAACTGGCATTTGCTTTCAATTTTCAGCAAAAACCAAACTCTAGCAAACCACTGGTTCGCTTACCAACTGTGACATTCAGTATCAATCATGTGGTTGCTTTACGACCACAGCATTCACTTAGTGATCCCTTGAAAAAATGATCATAAAATCGGGATGATGATTTGGTTGACCCGATTTATAACTGTCAGAAGTTACAACTGTGATGAGTCATTGGCTCTATTACAGTCGTAAGTCAAGGACTCCCTGTAAAGTCCAGTCCACAGTAGATAAACTCAGAATGTAGCCTGACAAGTTGAAAACCAGTTTGGCATGATGGATTAACGCACTGGGATAGAAACCAGGAGACTGTGAGTTCTAGTTCTGTCTTATAGACACTGGGTGACTTTGAGCTGCTCCCCCTTTTTCATCCATGGGAAAAAGGCAAGGTCAACCACAATGTCGCAAAGAAGCCTAGATTTGTCGGTGTAGTCACTGGAAGTGAACACTGACTCAATGCTATATGTGCATGCACACACACACACACACACACACACACACAGAGAGAGAGAGAGAGAGAGAGAGAGAGAGAGAGAGAGAGAGAGAGAGAGAGAGAGAGAAAGAAAGAAAGATTGCCAAAAGATAATCAACAATCACTGTGAGGATAACCTACTAGAAAGGCCTTCTTAATGGGACAAATCAATGTTATACAGACGGCTACGTAGAATCCAAAATAAGTAAACGAAATAGATCTGCTCACTCATTTCTACAGCATCCCAATTTTAGCCTGTTATTCACTGTTTTAAGCAAAATCTTTTAAAACATCATCAGTAATTGGCCAGGCACTTATAATTTCTGGCTGGGAAGTCAGCAGGATCAAATGAGACATCCTGTTCTGCACTTTTCCTGGTTATCTGTGTTTCAGCAGGCCTTCCTTCTTTGAAGGAGCTGCAACCTTTCTTTTCTTTTTTCTTTTTCTGATTTCTTTTGCTAACATCTTCTGCCTGCTGTTTAACTTTGTCCTGTTCCTCCGCTAGAAAACATCCAGCCAGGAGAATATAGTCTAAAAGCACAAAATTAGCCTTGAATTCTTGAGCAGCGCCAAGAGTTCCAGAACTGAATCCCTTTAAACTCCATAGAGCTTTATCTATTTGTTCCCCGGTGATGGCTGGCAGTCTGGGGAGATTCCTGTATAATAATAATAATAATGATAATGATGATGATGATGATGATGATAATAATAATAATGACTTAACAACTGTCGATAAGAAAGACAAAAAAGTCTGGATAGTGGACGTGGCAGTGTCTGGAGACAGCACAATAGACGAGAAAGAACTGGAGAAGATAACAAAATACAAAGACCTACAAATAGAAATAGAAAGACTGTGGCAAAAGCAAGCAAGGGTAGTACCAATAGTCATAGGCTCCTTGGGTGCAATCCCAAAACAACTGGAGCACCACTTGAACACCATTGGCATTGACAAATTCGCTATTAGTCAATTGCAAAAGGCGGCCTTATTAGGAACTGCTTCCATCCTGCGACGATACCTGTAATACCATCAAACATCCACATCTGCCTATCCCAGGTCCTGGGTAAGGACTCGATAGGTAGACAAAATGCCAAATCCAGTCTGAACATCTGGCTGACTGTGCGATGATCCATAATGATGATGATGATGATGAGGAGGATGATAATGATGAGGATGATAATAACAACAATAACAACAACAACAACAATAATAATAATAATAATAAAGTTGGAAGGGACCTTGGAGGTCATCTAGTCCAACCCCCTGCTCAGGCAGGAAACTCTATACCATTTCGGACAAATGGCTGTCCAGTCTCTTCTTAAAAACTTCCAGTGTTGGAGCATTCACCGCTTCTGGAGGCAGATTGTTCCACTGGTTAATTGTTCTCACTGTCAGGAAGTTTCTCCTCAGTTCTAGGTTGCTTCTCTCCTTGATTAGTTTCCACCCGTTGCCTTCAGAGACTTTGGAGAGTAGCTTGACTCCCTCTTCTTTGTGGCAGCCCCTGAGATATTGGAACACTGCTATCATGTCCCCCCTCGTCCTTCTCTTCATTGAACTAGACATAGCCAATTCCAGCAGCCGTTCCTTATATGTTTTAGCCTCCAGTCCCCTGATCGTCTTTGTGGCTCTTCTTTGTACTCTTTCCAGAGTCTCAACATCTTTTTTACATCGCGGTGACCAAAACTGGATGCAGTATTCCAAGTGTGGCCTTACCAAGGCATTGTAAAGTGGTATTAACCCTTCACGTACTCTTGATTCTATCCCTCTGTTAATGCAGCCTACCGCTAACTTTCTCCGCCATTCAGTCAGAGCTGAAGAAGCTTATTGGATAAGAAGCGAAACATCTTCAAGGAAAAACAAAGTCCAGTTGCCTCATGAAAAAGCAACTTTGGGACAACCATGACCTGGATAGCTGAGAACCTCCGTAGATCTAAAACTTAAGATGCAGTTATAGAGCTGGGGAATATAAAACTCCACCTTCCATTCTTCTTCTATCGCAACAGGCTTTCCTTCATTCAGTATCTATGATTCCCATTAGGCTGCGTGGGACAATAAATACTGGTTCCGTCTTACAAATAGCCATAATAGCTGCAAGCCTGGCCTTATCTTGCTTTGGCGTTTATTACCCTGTTTGCCCATAAACTGTTTGTAAATGTTGATAAACAGCATTCACGTCATTATTAAAAAAAAAAAAACGGTCTCTCCTTGGGAAATCATCCGTATGACATTGCATTCAGGTTTTTTTTTTTTTTTAGTCCAATGAAAGACATTTAATCAAAAGAAAGTCACTTTGCTTTCATTTCCTAAAACAAGCCAGGCTCCTTAATACAGCAATATGTTCTTTTGATACAATCTCTTTTCAAAAAAGCTCCCAGCCTTTCGTACCTGGCTGCATTAATTATTTCCGCTCAGCACAAATCCAGTATGATTAAACTGCCGGAAGAAAAAATGGTAAGCAAATCATGTTGGTTTCCTTTAACAATACTGCAGATTAGTGCTGTGCTGAATTTTATACTGGCTCTTCAAACGACAAACTCATACGAGATGATGCAAAAGTGTCGTATAAATTCAGGAAGTCCTCAATTTACGACCATTTGTTTAGCAACCGTTCAGAGTTACGATGACATTGGGGGG
The DNA here is from genome assembly GCF_016545835.1 of Crotalus tigris. Taxonomy (NCBI): domain Eukaryota; kingdom Metazoa; phylum Chordata; class Lepidosauria; order Squamata; family Viperidae; genus Crotalus; species Crotalus tigris. Next base: position 633,509 of record NW_024097335.1, read on the forward strand.
GGAAGTGACTTACAACCGGTCTTCATGCAGGCAGTCCTCAACTTACGACCACAACGGAACCCAACATTTATGCTACTACGTGAAATATCTGTTAAGTGAATTTTGCTCCATTTGACCACCTTTCTTGCCACGGCTGTTAAGTGGATCCCTGCAGGGGTTAAGTTAGTAACACGGTTGTTAAGTGAATCTGGCTTCCCCCACTGACTTTGCTTGTCAGAAGGTCGCAAAAGGGGACACTGCAGCTGTCATAAATACGAGTTACTTGCCAAGCCAAGCGGCCAAATTTTGATCATGTGACCCTGGGGGGATGCTGCAACGGATGTGTCAACAACGGTTGTAAGTCGCTTTTTTCAGTGCCATTGTAATTTTGAACGGTCACTGAATGAACTGTTATAAGTCGAGGGCTACCTGTACTTACAACCATCGTAGCATCTCCAGGGTCACATGATCAAAATATAAACTGGCCGGTGTTTACAAGGGTTACAGAGTGCTGGGATTATGTAATCACCGTTTGCAACCTTCCCCCCCTGGCTTCTGACAAGCAAGGTCAATGGAGGAAACTGGATTCATTTAAGGGCTGCACGACGCACTTAACAACTGCAGTGATTCGCTTAACAGCCACGGCAAAACGTTGCAGAATTGGATGTGAGTCCCTTAACAACCACCCTGCTTAGCAACTGAAATAATAATAATAATAATAATAATAATAATAATAATAATAATAACAACCCCCAGTGAGACACTACCTTGACGTGGTTGTGGGGCTTGTGTACTCTGAGGAAGATGAGAGCTATGCCAGAGGCTCAACCATACTGGACAGATCTCATCAGAGGAGTCAGACAAAGAGTGTCTCTCCCATAAAAAATATGGTGAGACGTAAATTGCAGAATGCCATACCAGCTCGGACGTCGCCCGGGTTAACAAGGTCCGCGCTAGATATTGGAGTTTCTGAATATCTGGTGAAAAATGGGTTACAGGACTCAGGACTGTTGGCTGAGCAACCAGGGCCAGCAGCTGCAGAACTACTGGAAGAAAAGGTGTTTACCCGTCGCAGATACACAGTGATGGAAAACAAAGAAATAATGATCTGTTACTACAGATCAAGTCCAACAAGAAGAGGATATCTAAAACGAATGTACCAGTTCTGGAAAGAACAACATCCAGAATCAGAAATAACAGAACAGAGACTAGCAGATCAACGCCGATTTATAACACGAAATAAAGTATTCACAGAAACAGAATTGGACGAACTGCAAAGGTTTACCCAGGGCAAAGAAATCAAAGCCTTACCAGAAGTAATTCAGAATGTAGAGGCAAACCAGGGGGAGTTGGCAGTGAAGGAATCCAGCAGAGATATACAACTGTTCTCATTTGGAAACCAGGCACCTCTTCCTCAGGAAGAACAAAACCCTCTAACTAAAGAAATAAAAGAATTGAAACAAAGAATAACTGAGCATCTAGAACAGCACAAAAACAACAGAATAAGGCTGCCTGCATTGAAGCTTGTTCCAAAGAAACAGCTAGCACAAGCATTAAAAGATGCAAATACTGCAATATCAAGTATAAGCACCAATTCACTGCAAGAAACAAACCAACTAATGTACAGCACAGCTGCAGTTATAACAGAATACCTGGGATGTAAAATCAACAAAAAAGAAAAACAAACAAACAGTGCACCAGAAAAATGGAAGGTTAGACTAGAAAATAAGATCAGCAAGTTAAGATCACATGCAAGCAAGCTAGAACAGATGAAAGAAAAGAAGCTGAAGAACAAGAAGACCAAAGAATACCTAATCAAGAAATACCACTTAGAAACAAGGAAGATCAAGGAAGCACTGGAAATAATAAAGCAACAAATAACAGCTATAGCCAGGAAAATCAGTAGATATGAAGCTCGAATTGCAAACTATAGGCAGAACCTCCAATTTCAATCCAATCAGAAACGTTTCTACCAATCCATCAATGGAGAAACTGCAAGGAATCAGTCAGTACCTGACAAGGAAGAAACAGTGCAGTTCTGGAAGCAGATATGGGATAACCCAAAGAAATACAACAAGGATGCGGCTTGGTTAAAAGAGGTGGATGCAAATAAAACAGAAGTTGAAATGAAAGAACTAGTAATAACAACAAAAATGGTAGAAAAAAGAGCAAGGAAAATCAAAAATTGGTCAGCACCAGGTGAAGATGAACTGCATGGGTTTTGGTTGAAACATCTAACTGTTATACACCCACTCATTGCCAAGCAGTTCAACAATATACTACAAGGAGGAGAAATTGAAAAGTGGCTAACAACTGGGAAAACCTACCTAATAATGAAAAATCCAGCAAAAGGGGCAACACCGGGCAACTACAGGCCAATTACCTGTTACCAACAACTTTCAAATTACTAACTGGTGTGGTAGCTGATGCAGTACAACAGCATCTAGTTGAAAACAATCTCTTTCCACCTGAGCAGAAAGGAAACCGCCCCAATAGCAGAGGAACAAAAGATCAACTCCTAATAGACAAAATGATCTTGGAAAACTGCAAGAGAAGGAAGACCAACCTGAATGTGGCATGGATTGACTACAAAAAGGCATTTGACTCTCTGCCACATGATTGGATAATAAAGTGCCTAGAAATAACAGGAGTCAGTAGAAACATCAGAAAATTTGTGCAAAGATCGATGGCACAATGGAAGACACAGTTGCAGATCAATGGTGAGAGGCTGGGAGAGGTTAATATCAAGAGAGGAATATTTCAAGGAGATTCATTATCACCATTACTATTTGTTATTGCACTGTTTCCTCTGTCAACAATACTGAATAACTCAGGACATGGCTATCAAACATCAAAAACATCTGCCAGACTATCCCACCTCCTTTACATGGATGATCTGAAGCTGTATGGAAAAACATCATCTGAAATAGAATCGCTGCTCAACACTGTCCGTATATATAGCCAAGATATTGTAATGGAGTTTGGCTTGGACAAATGTGCCACACTTACTATCAAACAAGGAAAAATAGTGAAAACTGAAGGAATCAAGATGCCCCACGAAAATAACATTAAGAGTCTGGATGAGGAAGAGTACTACAAATACTTGGGTATCCTTCAAGCTGACAACATCAAGCACACTGAAGTCAAGAAAAAGATTAGAGGTGAATACATCAAGAGAGTGAAGAAGATCTTAAAATCCAAACTCAATGGAGGAAATACCATAAAGGCAATCAACACCTGGGCAATCCCAGTCATTAGGTACACAGCTGGAATAGTGGACTGGACTCAAGCAGAACTAAAAGCAATGGATAGGCAGACCAGAAAAATAATGACAATGAATCATGCCCTTCATCCACGCAGTGACATTGATAGACTTTATCTACCAAGGCAAATAGGTGGGCGTGGAATGCTACAAGTACATCAGATTGTTGAAGAAGAAAAAATGGCTTTGGAAGAATATCTGAAGAACAATGATGAAGATGCACTGAAATTAGTATATCAGGAAGGCTTACTAACTACTGGAGAGACCAAACTGGCCTACAAGAAAGACCAAATGAAGAACAGAATAGAGGCATGGGAAGACAAAGCACTACATGGCCAATACATGAAAAAAATAGCTGGGAAAGCAGATAATAATAAAACCTGGCAATGGCTAAGAGCAGGAAAATTGAAGAAAGAGACCGAGGGACTAATTCTGGCTGCACAAGACCAAGCCTTAAGGACAAATGCATACAAAGTCAAAATTGAGAAGACAGCAACAGACAGTAAGTGCCGCCTATGCAAAGAAGCTGAAGAAACAGTGGACCACTTGGTAAGCTGTTGCAAGAAGATTGCACAGACTGATTACAAGCAGCGGCATGACAAAGTAGCAACAATGGTGCATTGGAAGATCTGCAAAAAATATCATTTGCCTGTAAGCAAAAACTGGTGGGATCATAAAATAGAGAAAGTCATAGAAAATGATAAAATTAAACTGCTCTGGGACTTCAGAATTCAAACAGACAAGCACCTGCAACATAACACCCCAGACTTAACAATTGTCGATAAGAAAGACAAAAAAGTCTGGATAGTGGATGTGGCAGTGCCTGGAGATAGCAGAATAGAAGAGAAAGAACTGGAGAAGATAACAAAATACAAAGACCTACAAATAGAAATAGAAAGACTGTGGCAAAAGCAAGCAAGGGTAGTACCAATAGTGATAGGCTCCTTGGGTGCAATCCCAAAACAACTGGAGCACCACTTGAACACCATTGGCATTGACAAATTCGCTATTAGTCAATTGCAAAAGGCGGCCTTATTAGGAACTGCTTCCATCCTGCGACGATATCTGTAATACCATCAAACATCCACATCTGCCTATCCCAGGTCCTGGGTAAGGACTCGATAGGTAGACAAAATGCCAAATCCAGTCTGAACATCTGGCTGACTGTGCGATGATCGATAATAATAAAGTTGGAAGGGACCTTGGAGGTCATCTAGTCCAACCCCCTGCTCAGGCAGGAAACCCTACACCATTTCAGACAAATGGCTGTCCAGTCTCTTCTTAAAAACTTCCAGTGTTGGAGCATTCACCGCTTCTGGAGGCAGGTTGTTCCACTGGTTAATTGTTCTAACTGTCAGGAAATTTCTCCTCAGTTCTAGGTTGCTTCTCTCCTTGATTAGTTTCCATCTGTTGCTTCTTGTCCTGCCTTCAGGCGCTTTGGAGAATAGCTTGACTCCCTCTTCTTTGTGGGAGCCCCTGAGATATTGGAAGACAGCTATCATGCCCCCCCCCCCGTCCTTCTCTTCATTAAACTGGACATACCCAATTTCAGCAGCTGTTCCTTATATGCTTTAGCTCCAGTCCCCTGATCATCTTTGTCTAGTTCCAATTGTGGTCCTAAGTTGAGGACATGAATGGGGAACAAAACATTCTTCCCACTGCTCATCTTTTAACAAGCCCGAGAGATTATTTATTTATTTATTATTTATTTATTTATTAAAATTTATAGACCGCCCCACTCCCGCAGGACTCCGGGCGGCTAACAATAAAAACACAATATAACTTAACAAGACAAACAATACAGTAACATTCATCCAGGGGTCAGATTTTATAAACCCCAGGCCTGCTGGAAAAGCCAGATCTTAAGCAGCTTGCGGAAAACCAACAGGGTGGGAGATTAAAATAATGAATATTCTTAATAGCAACCCAGTGTTTTTCACTGAGCAGTCCTCCTTTTATTGAATATATCACACCGTTTTAATTTCCCTTTTATATAAAAAAGAGGTAAGGCACTTTGGTAGTAAAATCTGGCAGGAGCAGAAGGGTTTGCGTTTTAGCCGTTCTTTTTCATTAGTTCGTGTATCAGCAAAGCTTCCTATCTGCACCCTTTTAGTAAGGGCTCTGATTAGATAAGAGCCGAGGTGGCGCAGCAGTTAGAGTGCAGTACTGCAGGCCACTTTAGCTGACTGTGTTCAGCAGGTCAGCGGTTCAAATCTCACCAGCTCAAGGTTGACTCAGCCTTCCATCCTTCCGGGGTAGGTAAAATGAGGACCCAGATTGTGGGGGGCAATGTAAATATATATATACATTGCTTACTGCTGTACACCGCTTAGAGAGTGCTTGCACTTAAAGCGGTATATAAGTCTCATAAATAAATAAATTTTCACATACATGTACACCAAGAGTGAGGCTTAGAAAATGATAGATAGATAGATAGATAGAGACAGACAGACAGACAGACAGACAACCTTTATTGTCATTTTTTTTTTACTGTGGGCACAATGGCACACATGAAAAATGAAATTTAGTTGCTCGCTCTCAAAGTGTACAATACATAACACACAGGTAAAACATACTATATACAACATATGTATAGACCTACACCCTTACATATAGGTAACATATAAACATTAATCACTGTCCATCTTGAATGCATAACGGAAGGAGGAAGCTTGAGAGTTCACAAATTTAATACTATATGGAACAAAACTGTGACTGAATCTGGACGTTCTGCTTCGGGTACCACAAAGCCCTCTCCTCCCAGAAGGTAACAAGGAAAACAGGATGTGAAGAGGATGTGTAGTGTCCCAGACAATCTTACGGACCCTGCTCAAGCAGCCCTATGTGCTATATCCTGGATGGAAGTGAGGGAACTGCCAATAAACTTTTCTGCTGTCCTCACCACTCTCTGCACCGCCTTCCTGTCTGAAGCAGTGATGCTTCTAAACCAGACTGATACTGTATGACGGGATGCTCTCGATCGTCCCTCTGTAGAAAATGGTGAGGACAGGGGAAGGAAGATGTGCTTTTCTCATGTGACGCAGAAAATGCAGGTGCTGCTGTGCCTGCTTCACCAGTGTCTCGCTGTTGAGAATATTCTATTCTAAGAGCCGAGGTGGCGCAGCAGTTAGATTGCAGTACTGGAGGCCACTTTAACTGACTGTGTTCAGCATGTCAGCGGTTCAAATCTCACCGGCTCAAGGTTGACTCAGCCTTCCATCCTTCCGAGGTAGGTAAAATGAGGACCCAGATTGTTGGGGGCAATGTAAATATATATATATATATATATATATATATATATATATATATATATATATATATATTATATAGGTCTTTGGTTGTTCGGGTTTTCTCCCGCGTAAAATTGGAAGTGTCTTGGCAACGTTTCGACGAAGTCACATTCGTCATCTTCAGACTGGTGTTTTTAGCTTCTTGCTTTGAGCTTTGCTGCTCAAAGCAAGAAGCTAAAAAACACCAGCCTGAAGATGACGAATGTGACTTCGTCGAAACGTCGCCAAGACACTTCCAATTTTACGCGGGAGAAAACCCGAACAACCAAAGACCTACATACAAACACCCGCGAAAACCTCAGAACACATATATATATATATATATATATATATATATATATATATATATATATATATATATATATACACATTGCTTACTGGTGTACACCGCTCAGAGAGTGCTCGCACTTAAAGCGATATATAAGTCTCATAAATAAATAAATAAATAAATAAAGCCAGCCTACTTGTTAACTGCACACCCAGGAGTTTGATGCTGGTAACCATCTCCACAGGTGAATCATTGATGCACAGAGGAGTGTGGCTGTGCCTGCCTTTTCTGAAATCGGCAATGATCTCTTTGGTTTTTCCAATGTTTAAAACTAGGCTGTTCTCCTTACACCAGTTCACCAAACCCTCAACCTCCTTGCGGTAAGCACCCTCATTGTCATCTTGAATAATGCAAGGGATGTTAGACCTCCACAGCCAGGAAATAGAAGGCAGGTCTGCTGATAACTGATATAATACATAGCAACTCAATTCAGCTGACAAGCAACCTGGAGAGAAATGATAAAAAATGTTCCAAGTGTCTCAGTCTTAATTATCTCACTTACACATTAGAAGAAGAAATTCTCCTTGCATTTTACAAAATGCTGTATTTACCTCCAGACTAGCATTAAAGATATCTGGTGACGCAGTGGTTAGAATACAGAACTGCAGGCTAAAATCTGCCGACTGCCAGCAGTTCACTTCTGATGGGGCTCAAGGGTTGATTCAGCCTTCCATCCTTCCAAGGTCGGTAAATGAGGACCCAGATTGTTGGGGGCAAATATGCTGACTCTGTAAACCACTTAGAGAAGGCTGTGAAGCACTGTGAAGCAGTATATAAGTCTAAGTGTGGAAGGAAGGAAGGAAGGAAGGAAGGAAGGAAGGAAGGAAGGAAGGAAGGAAGGAAGGAAGGAAGGAAGGAAGGAAGGAAGGAAAGAGCCATGGTGTCACAATAGTTATAATGTATTATACTATTAACTCTGCTCACTGCCAGGAGTTCAATCCTGACTTGCTCATGGTTGACTCAGCCTTCCATCCTTCCCAGGTCAGTAAAATGAGGACCCAGATTGTTGGGGGCAATATTCTGTCTCTGTAAACTACTTAGAGAAGGCTGTAAAGCACTATGAAGTGATATATAAGTCTAAGTGCTATTGCTATTTACTGCGGTCTATGTAATTTTGGTGTCTTGATCTGGCATAGCTATGAGGGTCTTGAGGCACACATCCCTACTCAACCACCCTTGTTTCTTGTGTGCTGGGAAAGAGCACACACAAATAAAGTTTGCACATCCATGCAACACAGTTCTACTGGATATGATTACACTTCTCTAAAACAATTCCATAATTCCATCAAATATTGCTTCACAGTCCCCATGACCATGCAAAGTATTAGTGCTGCTTTATAAAACCCTTGTAAGACCACACCTGGAATACTGCAGCCAATTTTGGTCACCATATCACAAAAAAAGATGTTGACAGTTCGGAAAAAATTCAGAGAAGAGCAACTAAGATGATCAAACGCCTGGAGACTAAAACATACGAAGAACGGCTGCAGGATTTGGGTTTCGCTAGTCTAAAGAAAAGAAGAAATAGGGGAGATATGATAGCAGTGTTCGAGTATCTGAGGGGCTGCCACAAGGCAGAGGGCGTCACGTTGTTCAACAGAACACCAGAGGGAAGGACGAGAAACAATGGTTGGAAACTGACCAAAGAGAGAAGCAACCTGGAATTAAGGAGAAACTTTCTGACGGTGAATAGAAAGTGGAACAGCTTGCCTTCAGAGATCATGGGCACGCCATTACTGGAGATTTTTAAGAGGAGACTAGATATTCACCTGTCTGAGATGGTGTAGGTTCTCCTGCTTGAGCAGGGGGCTGGACTAGAAGACCTCCAAGGTCTCTTCCAGTTCGATTCTATTCTATTCTATTCTATTCTATTCTATTCCCTATTCCATTCCCTATTCTATTTTATTCCTATTCTATTCTATTCTATTCTATTCTATTCTATTCTATTCTATTCTATTCTATTCTATTCCCTATTCCCTATTCCATTCCCTATTCCATTCCCTATTCTATTCTATTCTATTCTATTCTATTCTATTCTATTCTATTCTATTCTATTCTATTTCTATTCTATTCCATTCCATTCCCTGTTCCATTCTCCTATTCTATTCTATTCTATTCTATTCTATTTCTATTCCATTCCATTCCATTCCCTGTTCCATTCTCCTATTCTATTCTATTCTATTCTATTCTATTCTATTCTATTCTATTCTATTCTATTCTATTCTATTCTATTCTATTCTATTCTATTTCTATTCCATTCCATTCCCTGTTCCATTCTCCTATTCTATTCTATTCTATTCTATTCTATTCTATTCTATTCTATTCTATTCTATTCTATTTCTATTCCATTCCATTCCATTCCCTGTTCCATTCTCCTATTCTATTCTATTCTATTCTATTCTATTCTATTCTATTCTATTCTATTCTATTCTATTTCTATTCCATTCCATTCCATTCCATTCCCTGTTCCATTCTCCTATTCTATTCTATTCTATTCTATTCTATTCTATTCTATTCTATTCTATTCTATTCTATTCTATTCTATTCCATTCCATTCCATTCATGGCATGACGGGGTGAGCTCCCATTCTCACTCCAGCTCCTGCCAACATAGCAGTTCAAAAGCATGCAAATGCAAGTAGATAAATAGGTACCACTTCAGCGGGAGGGTAACAGCATTCCCTGTACCTTGGTGTATAGCCATGCTGGCCACATCCTCAGGGAAGCATCTTTGGACAATGCTAGCTCCCTCAGCTAAGAAAGAGAGATGAACACTAGAGTCGGACACAAATGGACTGGGGAACCCTTTAACTTTACCTTTATGACTTTCCTATCAAACCTGAAGATGAGGCAAGCTATCTTACTGATTAATTGTTCTCGCTGTCAGGAAGCTGCCATAACTAAGGATGAAGCAGGGTGGACAAAGCCCAAGAATCTTGTCTAAAAGATCCCTTGGAGGAGGTAGATAAGAAGGACCTAATGGGTGTGGCGATAGAATGGTGGACAGAGAGGAGTTAAGGAAACAAAGGAAAAGGGTCAACTGAAACAGACAAAAAAAAATGGGGCCTGAGTACATGAGAAGTCCCCCTCCCCAAATCCCATCAGCTAACAGACCTTTCAATCAGCAAGGTAAGAGTAACTGCCAGTCTTATGAATCAACAAAGCAAGGACCTGGGAGGATAAAAGAGATCACGAAGTCTGTCCGCTGATGATTCATCTTTGGATCTTCAAAATAAATGAATAACCGAATAACAGAGTTGGAAGGGACCTTGGAGGTCTTCTAGCCCAACCCTCTGCTCAGGCAGGAGATTCTACACCATTTCAGACAAGTGGCTATCTAATCTCCTCTTAAAAACCTCCAGTATTGGAGCATCTATAGTGGAAGCAAGTTGTTCCACTGATTAATTGTCCTGTCAGGAAGTTTCTCCTCAGTTCTAAGTTGCTTCTCTCCTTGATTAGTTTCCATTCCTTGCTTCTGTGGGAAGTCAGCTCACCAGAGAAGGAAATATTAAAAGGGCAGAAAAATATATTTCCTCAGAAGGATTTTAAAAGCAGGAACCAACCCTGCCCCCAAGTCTCTCTGTCCCAAGCAGAAGCCAGCTCTGTACAAATGCAGATGTAAACCACCAGAAAGGCCCCAGCTAGGAGATCAAGAAGACAAAGACCTAAAATCTGCATACCCCACCTGAGATGGAACATAATAGGACTAACCCATCACTATCAAGAATACCAGAGAGGCACACCTAAACTCAGGTCACAGGAAGCCTTAAAGTTCATGCCACAGGAACAGGAAACTATTTCAAACAAAAGGCTTTCGGAGGGTATAAAAACCTACTACCCATGTGCTCAGCCCTTCTTTTCTCTGGTCTTTCCTGCAAGAACTGTCTTTCTGGCTCTTCAATAAACTGCAACCTTCTTCCCAAAGCAGTCGCCATGTTGTTTATTTATCCCCGGCTTGGATGAACCAGGATGAAGACTTTTCTTTCAACACTTCTTGTACTACCTTCAGGTGCTTTGGAGAATAGCTTGACCCCCCCTTCTTTGTGGCAGCCCCTCAAATACTGGAACACTGCTATCATGTCACCCCCTAGTCCTTCTTTTAGTTAAACTAGACATAACCCAATTCCTGCAACTTTTCTTCATATGTTTTAGCCTCCAGTCCCCTGATCATCCTTGTTGCTCTTCTCTGCACTTTTTCCTAGAGTCTCAACATCTTTTTTTATAGCACGGTGACCAAAACTGAATGCAATATACCGGTCTTACCAAGGCATTATAAAATGATATTAACTTTATTTAACAACCTACACTTGTGTTTGAAGCCCATCTACATCACTCATCTTTGTGACACCAAGCATCATTAAGGGCAGCTTGTTGTCATGAAATCCCCATCGTTAACAGCCTTCCTGCATCTTTAATTTTGCTCCATCGTTGCTTTATTGTTTTACATAACATTGATTTTTACAACTGTGTTTACAACCTGCTCCCTAGAGATAAGTTCTTGTTGCCAACTGTGGTCTTGTTAATGCCAGGTAATGGCCTTTTTTGTTTCCTAAGCATTTTAAAAAATGTTCTAGTGCTTTTAAATCTTTACACTTTTGTTTTCTTTGGCCGCTAATCTTACCGCGGTTATATCCTTGTCATTTCTTCAACGTTTTCAGTGACTTGCACAAAATTCAGACAATAGCTATAGGGCAACCCAAAGGTGCAATAAATAATTCAAGTATGCCCTCAAACGCTACAACTGTCCCAATCAAAATATAGTCTCCGAACAAATATTTGAATGTAATACATCAACTGTGTTTTCTCTGTGCAGGGGGAGATGTGTGCTTTCCTAAATCCAACGTTGTGATTCCAAAAGTCAGTTCAGCTATTGCAAAAGTTTAAGAAATTTATCTGGTGCTACTGATAATTGGTTTTTAGATTGCTTAGTTTGTTTTTGTCGGAGGTCACCAAGCTTGGATTGTGACTGCAAATGTTTCTTTACCTGATTAAGACACAGCAGGATTGTGGAGTCCTTAGTGCTCTCTGAGCTTGGCTATTTTCTTGTAGACATTTTATTACCCAACTACATAACATCAGTGCTGGAAGGGAGTGAATTTTACTCTCTGTGGGGAATGGAGTGGAGTAAACCTTCTAGCAATGATGATGTTACATGCTTTGGCAATGAAACATCTACTAGAAAACAACCAAGCCCAGAGAGCACCAACGACCCCATTACTTGTCCTCCTCCTCCTCCTCCTCCTCCTCCTCCTCTTCCTCCTCCTCCTCCTCTGCAAACCCCACTCCCTTTTAGCATTAATGATGTTACCAAGTTTGGTAACGAAGTGTCTACAAGAAAACAACTAAGCTCAAAGTGCACCGAGGACCTCACAGTCGTCCTCCTCCTGCTCCTCCTCCTCTCTGTCCCAAACCGAAACCAAGTCTGCGGAATTGCAGATGTGATAATCTTGTCAGAAACTGGGATTAGGAAGAAAGATCCCTAGAATCAACAATCCCTCACACCAAAAAATCCAACAGCCACAGCCCCAGGGAATCAGGATATGACCTTTGGGACATAATAGGATTAATCCACCACCATCAGAACACCAGAAAGGCACACTCAGACTCAAGTCAAAGTTTATGCTACAGGAACAACTCCAAACAAAAGGCTCAAGAAGGTATAAAAACCCACTCCCTACATGTGCTCTCTCTCTTTTCTTCCAGAGCCATCTTTCTGTCTGGCTCTCCTTTTCAATAAACTGCAACCTTCTTTCTAAAGCAGTCACCATGTTGTTTATTCCCAGCTTGGACTGACCCATGATGAAGAGTTTTCCTTCAACACCACGAATATATAGAGAGTAGGGGTCCCCAGCCCCTGGTCTGGGGATCAGTATCGGGCAGCAGCATGCCAGCAACCGGTACGCATAAAGAAGCAAAGCCCCATTCGCGAGCTGCAGGCAGCACACAAACCGACGCCTCCTCCGGTCTACGGAAAAACCTGTCTCCACGGAACCGGTCCCTGGTGCCCAAAAGGTGGGGGTCCTCTGATTTAGAGCAACCAAAAAGGACGCCAGCAGAAATGTCACTGCCCCCCTTGGCTAATCCTCGTTTTGTTACAGCAACAAAGCCAGAGAAACTAAGCCACATTCCTTCTTTTCTTGCTGAAAGCTACATTAAGGAAAGTAATTGATAGTTTCCTCTGGTTTTGTTTCCGTTTCTGCTAAATGTCACCTGTATGTAGGAAAACAACATCAATCACTCTGGGTAATGTAGACAAATTTGTCCTAATGCTTGCTTTGGGTCCCATCAATTAAACAATGCCGTCTGGCAGAACTCAAGAAATGGGCTTTCATTTATCTCCACACCTTCCGTTTGAAGCAACATTGCCTGCAGATTAATATTGTCCCCATCTTGGCCCCCTTTGGGAAGTCTTTTAAAAACTCATCCTTGGGTTAGATTGCCCGGAAGGACCCTTTTTAGCTGGAGACGATGCTGCGATCTGCTGCATTTGGTTGTCTCCTGTTGATGTCCTTTGCAAATTGGACCTCAAAAAAGCAAGACAGGAAGAAAATTGACTCCTTTCAGCTGCGGTGCCAGAGATGACTCCTGCGTATTCTTTGGACAGGAAAGGTGACCAACAAGCAAGTAGTGGAGCACATAACACCAGGAAGACAAAATCACAAAACTGCATCTCGCTTATTTTGGCCATGTCATGTGAGAGAATACAGGTAGTCCTTGACTTAAGACCATCATTGAGCCTAAAAATTCTGTTGTTAAGTAAAACATGGCTAAACATATAAAGGAACGTTTGCTGGGCCTGGGAACGTCTAGTTTAATGAAGAGAAGGATGAGGGGTGACATGACAGCAGTGTTCCAATATCTCAGGGGCTTCCCGAAAGAAGAGGGAGTCAAGCTGTTCTCCAAAGAGCCTGAAGGCAGGACAAGAAGCAACATATGGAACCTAATCAAGGAGAGAAGCAACCTAGAACTAAGGAGAAACTTCCTGATAGTTAGGACAATTAACCAATGGAACAACCTGCTTCCAGAGGTCATGAATGCTCTAACACTGGAAGTGTTTAAGAAGAGACTGGACAGCCATTTGTCTGAAATGGTATAGGGTTTCCTGCCTGAGAAGAGGGTTGGACTAGATGACCTCCAAGGTACCTTCCAACTTTATTGTTGTTGTTGTTGTTGTTATTATGGATCATCGCACAGTCAGCCAGATGTTCAGACTGGATTTGGCATTTTGATAGGCAGATGTGGATGTTTGATGGTATTACAGATATCGTCGCAGGATGGAAGCAGTCCCTAATAAGGCCGCCTTTTGCAATTGACTAATAGCGAATTTGTCAATGCCAATGGTGTTCAAGTGGTGCTCCAGTTGTTTTGGGATTGCACCCAAGGAGCCTATGACTATTGGTACTACCCTTGCTTGCTTTTGCCACAGTCTTTCTACTTTATTGTTGTTGTTGTTGTTGTTGTTATTATTATTATTATTATGTGTTAAGTGAATTTTGCCCCTTTTATCACCTTTCTTGCCACAGTTGTTAAGCGAATCACTGCAGTTGATATGTCAGTAACTTGGTTGTTAAGTGAATTGGGTTTCCCCATTGACTTTGTTTGCCAGAAGGTTGTAAAAGTTGATCACAATGACCTTGGGACACACCAACGGTCATAAGTATGAACCAATGGCCAAGCGTCTGAATTTTGATCACATGATCATGGGGAGGCTGCAAAAGTCGTAAGTGTGAAAAACGTCCTAAGTCGCTTTTTCCAGTGCCATTGTAACTTTGAATGGCCACTAAATGAACTGTTGTATGTTGAGGGCTACCTGTACTCTAGAAAAAGCAATTATGTTGGGAAGAGTAAGTGGTAAAAGAAAACCAGGATGTCGAAACCGGTTGTAAGAGATCGAAGAACCCAAAAGTGCTTTTCCAAAAGGCAGCTGGGCTTCATGAACTGAAGAAGCTTCTGGGATGAGAAGCAAAATGTTATCAAGAAAAAAAAAACCCAAGGAAGTCCAGTTCCTTTTGGATATATACTTTTGGGACAACCATGACTTGGATGATTGAGAATCTCTAAAGATGTCAAAGAATCCAGTTACGACTTCATGGCTAGCCTGAAGAAATAGCTGTCAGACGGACATGGGAAACATCCACCCTGGACCAGATTTCTGAATTTGTGCTGTTGTACTGGCCTACACACAATAACATCGCCATCACCAAGCAACTGAGTGCCCCAAAAGAAGAAAAAGAGCAAATAAAATGGCACCACCCACTGCCAACATCAAGGTCAATATAAATAACTCTAGGATTGTATGAACAGCTGTGGAACTGCTGCTTGGTGAAATTCATTCCAGGAACACTGACCAGTCAGAGCAATGCTATACCCTACCATCTGTGCATAAATCCTTAAAAATAATTACAATAATAATAGAAAACATATATATACAGCCACATAAATACAGCCTCTGTTGGCAGGAAGAGCAGAAAATCTGCAATGCAGATTTGTTGGTTGTGAAAATTGGACCTTACAAAAGCAAGACTGGAAGAAGAAGAAGAAGAAGAAGAAGAAGAAGAAGAAGAAGAAGAAGAAGAAGAAGAAGAAGGAGGAGGAGGAGGAGGAGGAGGAGGAGGAGGAGGAGGAGGAGGATGAGGAGGAGGAGGAGGAGGAGGAGGAGGAGGAAAGCAAGACTAGGGAGAGAAAGGAAGAAACAACCACACAACACACCGTGCCATACATTAAAAAAAAGCAAGAAAAGGGAGAGAAAGGAAGAAACAATCACATGACACACCCTGCCATATATGAAAAACATTTTGGAAGCTGTAGGACGCAGCTTCCGAGATCTGCAAGCACACCGCCCAGAGGCTACAATACGAGGACAAATTATGCTGTCATGGTTCTGATAAATAGAGACAAATAAAACAGAACTCCAAGGCTTGTGAATGAGCAGCTAGGCTCATTGTAGAGTTGACATATGCATTGTAAAAGATCGTTCGGAGGTGGGAGATATGTCCAATGTGATCTACTGGATCCCCTGCATGGACTACGTAGGACAAACGGGGAGGAAGCTAACCACCAGATTGCAAGAACACAAGGCAGCAGTCAGATGAGGAGACCCAAACTCATTGGTAGCCTCACACTGCAGTGAACAAGGACTCACATTCAATTTTGCAGCTACCAAGATTGTTGGACGAGCAGGCACAAAAACAGCCTGGGATTGAAGCCTGGGAAACGGGCCCCTCATCAATCAACAGATGTTCTGATTTGCCACCAGACTATCAAGTACTCAGAAAGCAAGGAGGGCTGGGCAGCACAAGCAAACGACAGCTAATGACTTAAAAGCAGCCAGCAACATACCCCAATCAACATCTAAAAAGCCACTTGCAACAGGCACTATAAATACCACATACAGAACAGCACAGATTCTGCTAGAGAGAAATTCCCTGAAGATGAGTTCCAGCACGAGTCTGAAAGATTGGAAGACAAAACCTTTGGTCCTGGTGACAGATCCAGAATGGATCCTAGGAAAAAATCAACTCGTTTGAGCCTTAGTGCTGGAGAAGGCTCCTGCGTATTGCTTGGACAGCAAAAGTGACTAACAAGCAAGCACTAACACCAGACATGTCACTGAAAGGCAAAATCACAAAACTGATTTCACTTACTTTGGCCATGTTATGCGGGGGAATTCACTAGAGAAAGCAATTATGTTTGGGAGAGTTAATGGTAAAAGGAAACCAGGCTACCAAAGAACACGGTGGCTGGACACCATCAAAGGTGACACCAGCCAGAGCATAGAAGAACTCAAGAAGTGCAAAATTGGAAGATGTTGAGAGACCTGGCCCACAGAATGCCCAAAAGTCAGACACGACTGAATGCATAACATCATCGTCATCCTCCATCCTGTCCTACAGCTCAATTCAAAACTTTGGAGACCAGAGGGAAGAGTTGAGTCGATCCCAAACTCAAAATGTGTCCGCCACCAAATGATCAACAGACGGCACCAGATCACATCCAAGGCAGAAATCATACTGTATTAGAAGAGGGAAAACACGATGTTGAAACTAGAAGAGCTAAAGGGATAAGGTATTAGCTAGTAAGGGATGAGGTATTAGAATGAGAAATAGAATATGTTTATGAAATAAAGTAAGAAGTTATCTGAGTAAATAATAAATGTATTTTAGATATGGCAATTATTTTGTAATGAACTAAGGGAACTTTGGGTCACCCGAAATCTAAAGATTATGGATATTAAGTTAAATGAAATACTGTAACTGAAATTAGCTAAAATTCAAAACAGGATATGAAGGCATATAAGACAAAATATATTGATAAATGTCTTAACTGACTGAGTTATAACTAGCAATGTATTAATTTGAATGTGATACAATAATTAAGGGAAATAGAGAGGAAATTTTTGATGATATAACCTGACATGTGTATGAAAGAGTTTATTATTGGATTATGGATTACCCAATGTTGCTTCCTTAACACTCAGAGCTTTTTAAAATTGGAATACTAATAAAACTTGGGGGGGGGGGTTGTTTTTTTTGTTTAAAAAGAAACTAGAAGAGCCAAGGGTGGCTTCAAATTGGCTCAGCTATGGTCTGGGGATGAGATGAAATGAATTTCATCTTGAAGACATGGCCTTCAAATGCGATATCCTGTTTTAGGATGGCACCTATAATAGAACGGACCAAAATTAATACACATCAAAACGTTGTATGCAATATTCACAATGGAAAGAGACAAACGTCTAGATTTGTATAGCAGGAAATGTAAGCAGATAGTCGTCCAGTTACAACAATTTGTTTAGTGACCATTCAAAGTTATAAGCTCACTGGAAAAAAGCGACTTATGACCGTTTTTCACGCTTACAACCGCTGTAGCATCCTCAAGGGTCATGTGATCAAAGTTCAGTCGTTTGGCAACTGACTCGTGTTTATGATGGTCGCAGTGTCCTGGGGTCACGTGACCCCCTTTTGTAACCTTCTGACAAGCAAAGTCAATGGGGAAGCTGGATTCACTTAACATCCATGTTACTAACTTAACAACTGCAGTGATTCACTTAAAAAATGTGGTAAGAAAGGTCGTAAAATGGGGCAAACCTCCCTTCACAAACATCTCACTTAGAAACATAAATTTTGGGCTCAATTGTGGTCATAAATCAAGAACTATTGTACTGATGGTGTTATATACTTAAAATTAAGTCTACTCAATTGGCATTTGTCACATATGAATCAACAAATTTTTATTGTTGTCCTTTTGCACTACTTCTGTCCCCATTATAGTTGCTAACGATGATAATGAAATATAATAATGAACATCCTGAGTTAATAAACAAACTGATCCCTGATTTTTTTGGTTGGTGATAATGATAAACAAGGTTTGATGGACATCTCAAGAAAATAAACGAATTACATCAAATTTCTATTCTGCTCACTTGAACAGCGACAGACCATTTTCAAGCAATAGAAAATCTATTATGTCAACTTGTTTTTCTGAAAAGCATTGACACTAAATTATCTGTGGAGAAGTATTTCTAATCAGCCTTCGCAACTGAAGTCATGTCAGCTTATATTATTCCTGAATGAGCATCCACACTTGAAGATATTGCTCGTTCTTTCATATGAATAAGGCTAATTAATCAAAGATTGCAATGAGCACTCTATGATAATTTGCACTCTATAGGGTTATATCTATTCTATTCAACAGATGCAGGAATCTATACTATGTAGATCCAACCGAGAAAATCTATCCTCCAGTTATTCAGGCATAACTAAATATATCATCATGTTCAATCAGAACAAAGCTGGAAGGGATCTTGGAGGTCTTCTAGTCCAACCCCCTGCTCAAGCAGGAGAACCTATACCATTTCAGACAAGTGGCTGCCAGTCTCTTCTTAAAAGCCTCCAGTACCCACCACTTCTGAAGGCAGGCAGTTCCATTGATAAATTGTTTTCACTGTCAGGAAATTTCTTCTTAATTTCAGGTTATTTCTCTCCGTGATTAGTTTCCATCCATTGTTTCTTGTCTTCTGATGCTTTGGAAAATACGTTGACCCGGTCTTCTTTGTGGCAGCCCCTCAAAAATTGGAACCCTGCTATCATATCACCCCTAGTCCATCTTTTCTCTAATTCCTGCAACCGTTCTTCATATGTTTTAGTCTCCAGGCCTTTAATCATTCTAGTTGCTCTTCTCTGCAATTTTTCCAAAGTCTCAACATCTTTTTTTTTAGTAATTGTTACCCAATTTAAATTTAAATTACATTAAAATTACATTTTAATTAAAACTGTTATTGTTACACAATTCCTTCTCCGTAAATGCATATCTTAGAAAGTAATAATTGTCATCCCAAATGCAAGAGAATGATGAAATCACAAACACATTTTTTTTTATTTTTATTTTGTTAGCATATGGCTCCTCTGAGATTGTTTTCAAAGCAGGCTCTCCTGTGAGTTAAAATTCCTTACATGATGAGATGCCACAGGCTTCTGAGGCATACTAGAAATAAGAATTTAGGAGTGAGGATTGCTTATCCCAAAGAGAAAAATCCTATTTGGTCCCAGCGGCTGGTTTGGGAAGACCAAAAGTGTTTCAAGTTTAAAAATGCAACGTGATTGTTTTTTAAAAACAACTATGAGCTTTTTATTGTATAACTGTGGGAGTCTCTACACACCTGTTAGTTAATCACGATGCCTCTGTGGTTCCACAAAAGTGTCTCAGTGTGTGTGTTTAGTATTGTAAATTATATCTTTATTATGTAAGACATTTCGGGACCTTTGTTGAGCTAGATGCTTAGTACATAAGTAATTACCTTCCAACTACATTGTGAGGTTATTCACTGAGGCTACATTTTGTAATTGGAGCACGCTTTGCAGTTTTGATTCAGCATTGTAAAATAAGTGATCTCATTCTGGCTGTTGAATTGTTTTCATGGTATTATAAAGAGCTATTTTTTTTAATAAAAAGCACAGGATATAGTTAAATGACTTCCTGTACACATCTCAGTCAGTTAATTGGAGCAGACTATACGAGAGAGAGAGAGAGAGAGAGATATTGTAGATAGATAGATAGATAGATAGATAGATAGATAGATAGATAGATAGATAGATAGATAGATAGACAAACAGACAGATGATATAGATGATAGATAGATAGATAGATAGATAGATAGATAGATAGATAGATAGATAGATAGATAGATAGATAGGTAGGTAGGTAGGTAGATAATTGATGGATGGATAAAGAGATAGATAGATAGATAGATAGATAGATAGATAGATAGATAGATAATTGATGGATGGATAAAGATATAGATAGATAGATAGATAGATAGATAGATAGATAGATAGATAGATAGACAGACAGACAGACAGACAGATAGATAGATAATAGATGGATTTACTTGCAACCATTTGCTTAGCAACCATTTAAAGTTACAACAACACTGAAAAAAGTGACTTAAAGCTGGTGCTTGCACTTACCATCAATGTAGCATCCCCACTGTCACATGATCAAAATTCTGGTGCTTGGCAACCAGCTTGTATTTACCATAATTGCAGCCTCCCAAGGTCACATGATCACCATTTGGGATCTTACCCTTTGCATTCTTGTCAAACGAACATTTTGTTCCAGTCACATTTCTAGAAGGATTTCCTGACTCTCCAAGCCAGGGGTCTTGAAACTTGGCAACTTTAAGACTTGTGGACTTCATCTCCCAGAATTCCTCAGGATACTTGTAGTACACTTTTCAATTGACACATTTCATTAAAAGCCGCAGGTTTTTATGAAGCTGCAACTCATTTCATGAGTAAGTTTCAAAAAGTCATATGCTACAGCAGACTGCTGTTGCCAACCACACACATACACACGCAGTCTAACACATATACACATATATTCCTTGTGATAAACTTCAGTGCAACTGTGGAGACTGTTTGCAGAAAGATATGAAAATCCTTAACATAGTTTGGGATAATGAAAACCCAAGCAGCTTATACTCCCAAAAATATTAATTTCTAGAAAAATCTGTTGGGAGAAAAAAAAAACCCTACCAATGTAAGCCACAGGTTCTGAAGTTCAGAAAAAAGCCAGAAAAATCTACACATTCTGTACTTCTGTTGTTAATGTTCTCCTTTCTACACAGTCACAAATAAATGTAATCACCTTTGAAACAATTCTGCTTCCGGATACACAAAGCATCCCTAAAAATCACACAACTTACACTTAATAGACGTTCTGGAATTTAAATTAAATTAAAATTAAATTAAATTCAGCATTTAAATTAAATTAAATTCAGCATGTTGTGCATTTACTGATTTTCCTGTTTGGCATTCTGTTTCCAAGAGGTTCTTCTCCACTTAGCAGTGTGTTCAATCCCCCAGACTACTATCAAAGAGCCTTTATGCTAAATATTATCTTTTATGAGGAAAATATTATCAAAGCCACTTTTATAGACTTAGGGAGTGTTGCCCGTTTGCTCAGGTTTAGAGCTCTCACTTCAGAACTGCTTTCCCATCAATCATTTAGCAGAGCTTTTTGCTTGACAAATAAGGAATTCCAGATTAGCACTGGTTAAGAAAAAAAAAGGGAATCTTTTTTCAAGCTCAACTTTAATTAAGTTTTGGCCAGTTTCAGTGTCCATCTGTGTAGATAGAAGTAAAATGAAAAATGCATGTTTGCAACACATCATGAGCGATCGGAAATGGTTGCACAAAATTCCGAAAAATGGGGCGAAATTGATAAAACAGAAAAAAGGGAAATGCCGACATATTAGTAAGGAGACTATCGGCGAATTCAGTTCATGAAAGAAGGATAAATTAAATTGCAGAAAATGTTTTAGAGAGCTATCTCTGTGTTTCAGCTCATTTTGACATAGCTTGGAGAACCCTTAAATACTGAACATTAAAGACTAAAAGCATTAGAAGAAACTGCAGAATTTTACAAAAGCTGCTAAAATATACTTGATCATATCCAGTGTACAGGTATTATTGGACTGTGATCATAATTGAACTTGGATAATTGTAAAGCAAGTCATCGTGTGGCTGAGCTGATTTTACAAACTTTTTTAAGCAAACGCCTTGGTCATAAAAATGATTGCGATGATTATTTAAGCACACTTCATGGTCATGAAATAAGCCCATTAAACAAACCAAGAGCCGTAGTGGTGCACTGGTTAAAATGAAGTTTTGCAGGCAAACTCTGCCCACAGCTTGGAGTTCGATCCTGATAGAGGTCAAGGTTGACTCAGCCTTTCATCCTTCCAAGGTCATAAAACCAGGACCCAGGTTGTTGGAGGCAATATACAAACAATATTTCTATTAATTAATCAATGGAACAACCTGCCTCCAGAAGCTGTGAATGCTCCAACACTGGAAGTTTTTAAGAAGAGACTGGACATTCACCTGTCTGAGACAGTATAGGTCCTCCTGCTTGAGCAGGGGGCTGGACTAGAAGACCTCCAAGTCCCTTCCAACTTTCTTCTTTCTTCCTTCTTCTTCTTCTTCTTTCTTGTTCTTCTTCTTGTTCTTCTTCTTGTTCTTCTTCTTCTTCTTCTTCTTCTTCTTCTTCTTCTTCTTCTTCTTCTTCTTCTTCTTCTTCTTCTTCTTCTTATCATCATCATCATCATCATCATCATCGGATGTTCTTGCTTTGACAAAAGATGAAAATGCAGCCATTTCCTCTATGCTTTTAGAATTAGTTGATGCTGGGAGGAGGGATAGGGATGAGAGTCCAGCTAGTCATAACAATAATAACTTAGTCGTGGGAACCCAAGGACATTGGGCCCACAGATGATAGTGTTTTGGCGGGCTGGAGGGCTGGGGAGAAAGCCCCCGCTTCAAGCTAATCGGGGAATGTGATTTATAACTGTTTATTGGGGGTGGGAATTGTACTTTGTTACTTTGTATCCCGGGGAAGGGAATTAAGTTTTTGGGTTCAACTATGTAGTGCCGATACTTTGCTTCCCGAATAAAAGATTCTTTAAGATAAACAATGCCTCAAAGTTCTTTTGAAGGGTTTCATCTGTTGGAACCATGACATTCGGATTCAGGTGACCCTGAGGCTACAGATAAACTATCGATTCAGGTGACCCCGGGTCCTCATTTTACAACCTCAAAAGATAAAACCGAGTAGCCTCAATGACTCTCAGAGAACCAGCAACTAACATTCAGAGTGCTAATGACCAGATGACTGCAAAGAATATAAAGCCTTCTACAATCTCAGTTAAAATATCATTGTTCTTTTTTCTCTACCTTTTTCAATACAATTCAAATCTCCACCCCTCTTGCTAGGGTTCCACATCTAGAAAAATATGTTGGGAGAAAAAAAAAACCTACCAATCTAAGCCACAGGTTCTGAAGTTCAGAAAAAAGCCAGAAAAATCACAGATTCTGTACCTTGTTAAGGTTCTTCTTTCTACACAGTCACAAATAAATGTAATCACCTCTGAAACAATTCTCATCCTTGACCACCTCCCCACTATTCCTGGCTCACAAAAAAGAGCCAGGAGACCCCTCCCCAACCCCTCCCCCCAAACCACATATCCTTAAACTATCTTTCCCTAGCCAACTTTTGCAGTCTCTAGAGGGCTTTTCATCCTTGCAGTATATGAATTGCCTCCATGTACAGGGAGTCCTTGACTTACAGCCACAATTGAGCCCAACATTTCTGTTGTTAAGTGAGACATTCGTTAAGTGAGTTTTGCCCCATTTTCACCACCTTTCTTGCCACAGTTGTTAAATGAATCACTGCAGTTTTGAAGTTGTAAAGTGAATCAGGCTTCTCCCCACTGACTTTGCTTGCCAGAAGGTCGCAAATCGTATGAACCCCCCCCCTTCCCCAGGACATTGCGACCATCACAAATAAGAGTCAGTTGCAAGGGTCTGAATTTTGATCATGTGACCCTGGGGATGCTGCAACGGTCATAAATGTGAAAAAACAGTCATGTGCCGCTTTTTCCAGTGCTGTTGTAACTTCAGTCACTAAATGAACCGTTGTAAGTCGAGGACTACCTGTAATATGCCTCTGGAAGTAGGTATTTTCTGGAGCAGGTGTAGGAAAGTCCATAGCTTGTATGAAAACTGCTTTGGCTTCTTTCTAGATGAGGTTTTTTTCTTTTTTTTTTACATCATATCACTAAGCTTTAAAGAAACAAGTTAGGGATCCGTCTTCTTTACACACACTGCGCAATGCAGAGGGAATTAATCGGCCTTCGTTGGCAGGTGCTAGTTGAACCTGGCTGGGGAAAAAAAAATCCAACGAATTACACAGTCAGCATATAGCTACTACAGCTAAAAAAAAAAAATCTAACTTGTCTTCTCTCTCTGAGAGGTAACAGCATTAAGGGCTGTCAAAGCTAATCTTTGGCTTGCTGCAGGATTCTTGAGAACATAATTCTAGGAGAGGTCTAACCCCACACTTGGCTTGAGGATCACTGTTGCTAGAAAGAAAAAACAGAAGCAGTATTATCCTGTTGCAAAAACACCAGGCATTTGATGCCTTAAAGACAGGCGGATTTATTATTAAGATTCCGTGGCTGAGAGATCTTTTCAGATGGGTGCTTCTAATGAATGCTAAGAAGCTTACCGTATTCATATATTTATTTACTCATTCACTGTCAGGCGCAAAGAATAGGGATCACACATTAAGTCTAGTTAAGATGATGTACGATTCGTGTCTATACACAAGAATCTAGTCAACTAATGGTCAGCACTAAATAGATAAGAATTAATGGAATTAAAGGGAGATTGGACTTCGATTGCTTGTGGGAACGTAATGACTCCAATCTGATTCCTCTTTTGACTCCATCCCCAGGCTCACCGTCGTCTTCTCCTACATTCATTCATTCTCTCACTTTCTCACTCACTCATTCACTCACTCACTAGGGTTTACATGCAACTCCTGTCCAGCACCATACATTCCTCTCACAAAAAGGAGGTTAAAATACGAGGAATAACGTTGGGAACTAATCTGCAATTACTACAATACAGTTACTCCCTGTTCAAAGTTATTGTTCAGGATACATAGTCTCCTGCTAAGGTTGCTAGCGGAGAAGGAAAAGATGACTCAATCTTCTCCTGTTTTCACACTCCCCTCCCCACAAATCCAGTTTTTTGCTAATATGCTGTGATAGAACATGATAAGAAGGTAGATCCCCAAGAGGGAAAGGCTGCATGCCAGAGACAACTCAGCCCAGATAACTTGTGTGAGAGAAAGAGGATGAAGACAATCCCTTCTTAATAGTTCCCGGAGTATATTGTAGATGCAGATCGTTGATTCTTTAGTGTGCCAAGATTTTGTCGACAGCTGTGCAAATAATAAAGAACTCAGATTGGAAGAATCACCATAATGCCATTTTTGGTCAGGGGCCTGAAATATACTCAGAGACTTCTTGCAAATATCACATTTATCCACAAATATGGTGATATTTGTAGATACTGTAAATTCTACAACTTATTCACAAATATCCTACATTCCACAGGAGACCTAGTGTGTTAGCATCACTAAGGTGTTGGACAAGAACAGGGAAAGCGCCTGAAGGCAGAACAAGAAGCAACAGTTGGAAACTAACCAAGGAGAGAAGCAACCTAGAATTAAGGAGAAACTTCCTGACAGAACAATTAACCAGTGGAACAACCTGCCTCCAGAAGTGGTGAATGCTCCAGCACTGGAAGTCTTTAAGAAGAGACTGAACAGCCTTTTGTCTGAAGTGGTATAGGGTTTCCTGCCTGAGCTGGGGGTTGGACTAGATGACCTCCAAGGTCCCTTCCAACTTTATTATTATTATTATTATTATTATTATTATTATTATTATTATATTTCAGGTTTACATCGCTCCTTAACTAAGGAAACTTCCTGGGTGATTTTGTTTTGTTCAAAGACTTTCTCTTTGTCAGCCCAACCTAATTCGCAGGGTTGTTAGAAGCAAAAAATGAAAGGCTTCTCTCATGTAAATTGCCTTGAGAAGAGAATGAAAAGTAAGATATATATTTGGCCAATAGATACCTAAATAAATATATTTGATCAATCGATACACAATAAAATACTTTTAATGAAATCAACAGTCAAAATCTGTTATACACCCACCTACCTATTTGAAATCCAGGCTGTGTTTACTTGAACAGAAAAAAATAAATTCTCCAGTCAATTCTTGCCTTCAAATATCTTTTCCCACTCTATTAGCCATCATAACTCAGACAAAAACATACATTTATTTGCAATATTTATATAAATTGCACTTCCACTGGGGGAGAATAAGAGTGGCATGTGCGTATGTAAAGATTGGGCTACAAGACATGTAGAAGAACCTCCTATAAAGATCCAAAAAGAAATACAGGTAGTCCTCAGTTTATGACTAGTCTCTTAATGACCATTTAAAATTACAATGGACCCCCCAAAAAAAGGTACTTATGACCTGATTCTGATGGCTGATCTTCCCATTCCAATGGTCAAGTGACTGCATTTCGGTCACTTGGTTAGTGACTCTCATTTATGTCAATTTGCATCATCCCACGGTCATGTGACTTTTTGCAAGGTTTTTTTTTGTTGTTGTTGTGAAAAACAGCATTAATTTCCAGTTTGGGGTAAAAACCAGCCCAAAGCACACAATTGGTTCATTTAACAATCACAGTGTTTGCTTAATATCTTCTGGAAAAAAAAAAAGTCATAAATTCGGGTCAGTCCATGAGTTTGCATGCTTTGCAATTGTCATTACTTTCAACGGTGATGGGCAGTTTCCATTACAGCCATAAGTTGAGGACTTCCTGTAGGATAGAGTGATTTCTCTCCCGCCCCTGTAATTTTATCAGAAACAGAACGCAAAAATTCAAGCAGTTTTCGACAACTAAAAAAAAATAGCGTGTGACCTCAGTCATATAAAAGAAAGAAATTTAGAAGGTTGGCCTGCTAAAATCATAGGGATAGAAACAACTGCAGAGATGAAAAGGCTCATAGGAAGAGCTGAGATAGAAGAGAACGGGATGAGATGGAATAGATCCAAAATAGATCATTTAAGACTTTATCTGGGAATTCTTTACAGAATTCTAATTCATAGATTCCTAACCAGTCTCCCCCCACCCTTTTTTAAAAAGATATTACATAACCGGATGCACTCTCTTTATGTCATTGTTTTACTGCTGTTTTAGTTGCCATGGCAATAAAAATGATTTTAATGAGAGGCCTTTTTTTACCATCAGTTGCTTTTGAACTGAATTTATGTGGGGGTGCCGGGAGAGATTGCACATGCCAAATTATTTTGCTAGTGTGCCAACTCCTATCCAATTGTCAGCAAATGGAAAAGTTTTGGACTCGGCGGTTTCTTCAGAAGCTGATGTCTTGATTTTAACTGGTCATTTAGCAGTTTGAAATACATCTTCTGGCTTCGCTTTTTTACAAGCTCTTGAAAGTATTTAATGGGCAGTAACCCCAAAGAACTAACTGGGGGGGGGGGGAACAGAGTATCTACGGCACGATTTAGCCAAGACTGAAATCCAGCTCAGTACGGACTGCTTTTTCCTGTTTCAATTTTTTGATGAGTGGATCAGAGTATAAAACACGAGGGAAAATGAAAATAAGGAGAAACTAAGGGAGAAAAGAGGGAAGAAGAGAGACTGTAAGGCAGTGTTTCTCAACCTTGACGATTTTAAGGCATGTGGACTTCAACTCCCAGAATTCCACAGCCAGCATTGCTGGCTGTGGAATTCTGGGAGTTGAAGTCCACATGCCTTAAAATCGTCAAGGTTGAGAACCACTGCTGTAAGGGAAAAGAGGGAAAAGAAAACATTGACTTCCCACTCTTTTTAGCGCAGAAGATAATGATAGCCTCCGCTTTTTGCTTTTACGCAATAATGCATACTAGCCATTTCTATAACAGCAAACCTATCTCACCAGCAAAAGCACCATCAAAATTTTGCTTTGTTCCCTCTCAAGCACAAAGAAGTGGTTTCCCAGTGGAAACAAAATAACCAAAATAATTAGGCCTGCTGATTACTACCCTTTCCTCTTCCTCCTCCACATTGGGACAAATGACACAACAAAGAACCTGAGTACAATAGTGAGAGATTACAAACAATTAGGCAATAAAGTTAAGAAGCTAGGAGCACAAGTAGTGTTCTCATCCGTACTCCCAACGAAAGGCCAACACCCACTGAGGGGAAAAAAGAATTCTACAAATAAACCATTGGCTAAAGGGTTGATGTCACCAAGAAAACTTTGGTTTCTTGGATTTTATTTACGAGACTTATATACCGCTTTAAGTGCAAGCACTCTCTAAGCGGTGTACACCAGTAAGCAATGTATATATATTTACATTGCCCCCAACAATCTGGGTCCTCATTTTACCTACCCCGGAAGGATGGAAGGCTGAGTCAACCTTGAGCCGGTGAGATTTGAAACGCTGACCTGCTGAACACAGTCAGCTAAAGTGGCCTGCAGTACTGCACTCTAACTGCTGCGCCACCTCGGCTCTTTGATCTTTGGATCATGGACTGCATGATGTACTTGGAAAAAGACTGGCCCAACTCATCAGGAGGGCTTTAAACTAAAATTGAGGGGGGAGAGTGACCAATCTTTAGAATCTCTAGAACCCAAAACCAATCATAAATCCCAAGAAAACAAATCAAACAATGAGGTAGGCAGAGACGAGAAAAAAGAAAAACCCAAACAACAATCAGGAGATGGAGGAAACATGCCCACAAACAGGCATAAAAGTCTTAAATGCTTATATACAAATGCTCAAAGCTTGGGGAACCAAGAGGCCGAACTAGAAGCACGAGGGGGGGCATGACATAGTTGGCATTACATAAACCTGGTAGGATGAAACCCATGAATGGAATGGACTGATGGATGGATACAAATTGCCCAAAAGAAACAGGTCTACAAAAAGAGGAGGGGGAGTTGCACTATAGATAAGAGAATGCTACATATCTACAGAAATGCACAGGATCCAAGATAAAATCTCTCCAGAATGTATATAGAACAATATAAAAGAGAAAAAAAGTGACGCTACCATAGGTGTATATTACAGGCCACCCACCAATCAGAAGAAATAGACAAGATCAACCGAGGTTTTAGTACTGCTTTATAAAACTCTTGTAAGATTACACCTGGAGTACTGCAGCCAATTTTGATCACCATATCACAAAAAAGATGTTGAGGGTTTGGAAAAAATTCAGAGAAGAGCAATTAAGATGATCAAAGGCCTGGAGACTAAAACATAGGAAGAACGGCTACAGGATTTGGGTTTGGCTAGTCTAAAGAAAAGAAGAAACAGGGGAGATATGATAGCAGTCTTCCAGTATCTGAGGGGCTACCACAAGGCAGAGGGCGTCACGTTATTCACCAAAGCACCAGAGGGCAGGACAAGAAACAATGGTTAGAATCTGATCAAAGAGAGAAGCAATCTGGAATTAAGGAGAAACTTCCTAACAGTGAGGACAATTAACCAGTGGAACAGCTTGCCTCCAGAAATCATGGGCGCTCCATCACTGGAGGTTTTTAAGAAGAGACTGGACAGTCACTTGTCTAAGATGGTATATGTTCTCCTGCTTGAGCAGGGGGCTGGACTAGAAGACCTCCAAGGTCCCTTCCAGCTCTATTCTATTAATATATACATTTCGGTTTGCACTTATTAATCTTTTTGCAGTATCATCATTGATATTGACAAAATTCGCTATCCAGACAGTCCTCAGCTTACAACAGTTCACTTAGTGACTGTTTGAACCACACTAAAAAGGGACTTACTGTTTTTCACACTTATGACCGATACAACATCCTCACGGTCACATGATCAAAATTCAGGCACTTGATAACTGGCATGTATTTACCATGACTGTTATGATAGTTGCAGCATCCTTGGATCACGTGATCCCCTTTTGTGATCTTCTGACAAGCAAAGTCAATGGGGGATCCAGATTCACTTAACAACCATGTTATGAACTTAACAACTGCAGCAATTCATTTAACAACTGTAACAAGAAAGGTTATAAAATGGGGCAAAATTCATTTGACAATTGTCTCATTTGGCAACAGAAATTTCGGGCTCCGCACTTACTTATAGTTTTTCAAATTCTTAAAGGGAGAAAAACCTTTTCATTTTAAAATACAAAATTTTTCTTTAAGAATACTTGTAAAGCCAACAAATATCTTTTTTTTAAACTTCCTCTTAACATACATCATTTTCAAATTCACTTTCAATAATATTTTACAAGCTTTAGGAATGAACTCACCATTATATATAAAGGAAAGAAAGAAAAACCCCATTTTCAAACCCACTTTATAAACACAGGACCATACAGGTGATGGATTACATTTTACTGGAAAGGGAAGAGAATTAAGAGAGATGCTTTCATTCTGGTTCTGGTGTGTTAGGGTGATATTTCTGGGGTTCATTTATTTATTTGCTAATTAAATTTTCCAAACCTCCTAATAGCTCAAGAAGTCTGGTTCCAATCATAGGCAATAAAAAAAAAATCTACGTTTTGAGAGTGAAACTATACAGCTCAGCAGCAGTTCAGAGCCTTGCTGAAAATTGCAACACCTGCTTGTGACATCCTAAAGAACCACATTTAGATGTAGCAAACAAATGCTATATTAATAATAATAATAATAATAATGGAAGGGACCTTGGAGGTCATCTAGTCCAACCCCCTGCTCAGGCAGGAAACCCTATAGTACCATTTCAGACAAATGGCTGTCCAATCTCTTCTTTAAAACCTCCAGTGTTGGAGCATTCACAGCTTCTGAGGGCAGGTTGTGCTCCTATGCAGTCTGAAGTACTTTCTGAGATTTAGTATTGAAGCACAAGATCACTTGAGAAGAATAGAATAGAATAGAATAGAATAGAATAATAGTAGTAGTAAAGTTGGAAGAGACCTTGGAGGTCATCTAGTCCAACCCCCTGCTCAGGCAGGAAATCCTACACCATTTCGGACAAATGGCTGCCCAGTCTCTTCTTAAAAACTTCCAGTGTTGGAGCATTTACCACTTCTAGAGGCAGGTTGTTCCACTGATTAATTGTTCTCACTGTCAGGAAGTTTCTCCTTAATTCCAGGTTGCTTCTCTCCTTGATTAGTTTCCACCCGTTGCTTCTTGTCCTGCCTTCAGGCGCTTTGGAAAACAGCTTGACTCCCTCTTCTTTGGGGCAACCCCTGAGATATTGGAACACTGCTATCATGTCCCCCCTCGTCCTTCTCTTCATTAAACTAGACATACCCAATTCTAGCAACCATTCGTTATATGTTTTAGCCTCCAGTCCCCTAATCATCTTTGTTGCTCTTCTCTGTAGAATATAGAATACAGAATATAGAATATAGAATAGAATAGAATATAGAATATAGAATATAGAATATAGAATATAGACTAGACTAGACTAGACTAGACTAGACTAGAATAGAATAGAATAGAATAGAATAGAATATGGGCTTAGAAGAGAAGAGAAGAAAAGAGAAGAGAAGAGAAGAGAAGAATGAATAGAATAGAAGAATGAATAGAATAGAATATAGAATAGAATAGAATATAGAATATAGAATATAGAATATAGAATATAGAATAGAATAGAATATAGAATAGAATAGAATAGAACAGAATAGAATAGAATAACAGAGTTGGAAGAGACCTTAGAGGTCATCTAGTCCAACCCCCTACTCAGGCAGGAAACCCTATACCATTTTAGACAAATGGTTGTCCGATCTATTCTTAAAAGAAGGCTTTTGGAACATTCACAACTTTTGGAGGCAAGTTGTTCTTCAATCAATTCTTATTTTAATATAGCTCCTGTAACAACTCGCCGTAAAAGAATAAGCTTTCAGAATTTAAAAAAAAGGGGCCTTGGGAAGATTGAAGAAATTGCCATATAAACATCTCTTTCTAGAAACGGATTTTACTCAAAAACACAGGCTAGAAGATCAGCCTAAAACAAAGAAATCTGAGTACAGGATAAGAACGTAGCCCAATATTTCATACAAAACCTAATTATTTAAATCAAATACATTATGGACTCATCTTTCTGGCAAAAGGTCCTTTGAAACGTTGGAGGAAATTGTCACAACTGGATAAAACTGATTAGAAATGTCTCAGAAACAGGGGTGATTTGCTTGATGGTTAAATAAACCCGTGAATCATTGCAAGAAGGCTGTACAACATACCCTAAAGAGATCATTCTCCTATCTGTCAAACTTCAAGATAACAAGCCATATGAATCTGGACTGTCTGAGTATATCTGATCATTTTTAGACAGCATCCAGCATAGCCAGGATATCTGACACGCTGTAGGAATTTCAGTATGTACAGTATATGTGTATATATATATGTGTGCATGTTAAACCTTTTTCTTTTGATTTGCACAATCCCAAAGGAGCTATAGCAGGTCGTCTTTTACCCCCTGCTTCTTTGAGAAGCAGTTCTCTTTGGATTTTAAACCATTTTGACCTTTTGTGATTCTATCCCAACTTCGCATTTTCCACTTTTTGCAAATTGCCCTGTAGGGATTTAAAACTGCCATGGGAGGGAAGAAATTCAACTGAGCCTTGAGGGCATTACATCCATCTTGCACTGAATGGGACTATACTAGAATCCTTTCTAATGACCATCCCAGCTGCTGTGGAATATCTAATTTGTTCAGCAACATTGACGTAATGACTTAGCCTTGCAGGAAGACGCTAACGCACAAACAAATCAATAGAAGCAATCATCAGTAAAAAAAGTTGTCTCTAGACGTGATGGGGGCCAGTTGTGACCTGCCCAAATCGGGCACGTAATTGTCATAAACTCACAAATTTTATTGGCATCTCTGTAATAGCATACAAGTTTAGGCACAGGAAGTAATGCAACAAGCAAAATATTACAGAATAGCAGAAATAATAATAATAATAATCAGTGCTTTTTTTCTAAAAAAAAAAAAAAAAGGTGCCGGAACTCACACACGTCATACAACCCGCCTTGCCTACCCTACAAGGTTCCATCCAAAAAAGGTGCCGGAACTCCGTTCTGGGTGTTCTATAAGAAAAAAAGCCCTGGTAATAACGATGAGATGATGATGATGATGATGATGATGTTGGAAGGGACCTTGGAGGTCATCTAGTCCAAACCCCTATACTATTTCAGACAAATGGCTGTCCAGTCTCTTCTTAAAAACTTCCGGTGTTGGAGCACCCATGACTTCTGAAGGCAGGTTGTTCCACTGATTAATGCTCTAAATATCAGGAAATTTCTCCTTAGTTCTATGTTGCTTCTCTCCTTGATTAGTTTCCACCCGTTGCTTCTTGTTCTGCTTTCAGGCACTTTGGAGAATAGCTTGACTCCCTCTTCTTTGTGGCAACCCCTGAGATACTGGAACACTGCTATCATGTCATCCCCTGGTCCTTCTTTTCACAAGAATAGACATACCCAATTCCTGCAACTGTTCTTCATTATAATAATAAAGTTGGAAGGGACCTTGGAGGTCTTCTAGTCCAACCGCCTGCTCAAGCAGGAGACAAATCATTGTACACAATCGCTTCTAAAAAACCTCCAGTGATGGAGTACCCACAACTTCTGGAGGCAAGTCGTTCCACTGATTAAACTGCTCTAACAATCCGGAAAATTTTCCTCAGTTCTAGGTTGATTCTCTCCTTGATTAGTTTCCATCCGTTGTTTCTTGTCCTGCCTCCAGATACTTTAGAGAATAGGTTGACCCTCTCTCTTCTTTGTGACAGCCTCTTAAGTACTAGAAGACTGTTATTATGTCACCCCTAGTCCTTATTTTCATTAAACTAGGCATACCCAATTCCTGCAACCGTTCTTCATATACTTTAGCCTCCAGCCCCCTTAATCATCTTTGTTGCTCTTCTCTGCACTCTTTCTAGGCTTTCAACATCTTTTTGAATATCATGGCAACCAAAACTGGATGCAATATTCCAAGTGTGGGCTTACCAAGGCATTATACTTATCTGCAGGCTATTATAGTGAACGGCAACACAAAATAGCAGGGATCGCCACACAGTATGGTTAAAAAAGGTCAAGGTGGCAGCCACAATGCTGTGTCTGAAGCTCTGCCATTTTGGGGCTGCACATGGGTAGAGCTTCAATCACAATCTCATAGGCATCAACTGGCCTTTCCTATCACCCCCTGAAGGCAGCCATTTCTGCCTGCTATAATTATATTATTGTACCTGGAGATGGTTGGGGAACTTTGGAGTGAAATCTTGTTTATTCTCCTTTGTTCCAGACAACACCCAGAATCCTTTGTAATATTGTAGATGTCTAAGGCAGATGTCCTCTCAATTCCTGGCAAATAGAGGTAGTGACAGATTTATTTTTCTGAGCTCCAAGATCACCGCAGATGGGGACTGCAGCCAAGAAATTAAAAGACGCTTGCTCGTGAGGAGGAAAGCTGTGGCAAATCTAGACAGCATACTAAAAAGCAGAGACATCACCCTGCCAACAAAAGTGCGTATAGTCCAGGCCATGGCTTTCCCAGTTGCAATGTATGGCTGTGAAAGTTGGACCATAAGAAAGGCTGAGCGCAAAAGAATTGAGGCCTTTGAACTATGGTGCTGGAGAAGACTCCTGCGAGTCCCTTGGACTGCAAGGCGTTCAAACCGGTCAGTCCTAGAAGAGATCAACCCCGACTGCTCTTTAGAAGGCCAGATCCTGAAGTTGAAACTCAAGTACTTTGGCCACCTAATGAGAAGGAAGGACTCACTGGAGAAGGGCCTAATGCTGGGAAAGATTGAGGGCAATAGAAGAAGGGGACGACAGAGAATGAGATGGCTGGATGGAGTCCCTGAAGCAGTAGGTGTGAATTTAAATGGACTCCAGAAGATGGTAGAGGACAGGAAGACCTGGAGGAACCTTGTCCATGGGGTCATGATGGGTCGGACACGACTTCGCAATTAACAACAACAAAGGCAGATGTGCCGATTTCTTTCACGGAAGAGGTGCAAATGAAAGGATAACCTGGAAGTAATTCACACATTCCTAGAACTGGGAAGAGGCAAAACACCTACTTACTGCTGCAATCCAAATTATACTACAGGTAGTCCTTGAGTTACGACCACAATTGAGCCCAAAATTTATGTTGCTAAGCGAGACAGTTGCTAAGTGAATTTTGCCCCGAGTTTACAGCCTTTCTTGCCACAGTTGTTAAGCAACCACTGCAGTTGTTACGTTAGTAACACAGTTGTTAAGCAAACAATGGCTTCCCCATTGACTTTGCTTGTTAGAAAGTTGCAAAAGGAAAAACTGATCGAGGAGAGAACCAACCTAGAACTAAGGAGAAATTTCTTGACAATGAGAACAATTAATCAGTGGAACAACTTGCCTCCAGAAGCTGTGAAAGCTCCATCACTGAAAGTTTTTAAGAAGAGGGTGGACAGCCATATATTTGAAATGGTATAGGGCAGGGGTCTTCAAACTTGGCCCTTTTATGACTTGTGGACTTCAACTCCCAGAATTCCTCAGCCAGCGAGCCTGGCTGAGGAATTCTGGGAGTTGAAGTCCACAAGTCATAAAAGGGTCATGTTTGAAGACCCCTGGTATAGGGCTTCCTGCTTGAGCAGGCTGTTGGCTCAGGAATTCTGGGAGTTGAAGTCCACGAGTCATAAAAGAGCCAAAATTGCCTACCCCTGCTCTAAAAGACCTCCAAGGTCCCTTCCAATTCTATTATTCTTATTTATCAAACCTTGCCAGATGACTGTTGGATTAAGTTGGCCCTTAGCCTGATCTGGCAGCCTATTCTTATGTTACATTCTAGAGAGGGGTGCACGAGCACGATTCCACAGTGAAACGTCACCCTGAAATCCTTCTTTTTCCTTCTGTGGATCACTATAGTAATAGTAATAGTAGTAAAGTTGGAAGGGACATTGGAGGTCATCTAGTCCAACCCCCTGCTCAGGCAGGAAACCCTACACCATTTTGGACAAATGGCTGTCCAGTCTCTTCTTTAAAAAGTTCCAGTGTTAGAGCATTTACTGCTTCTGGAGGCAGGCTGTTCCACTGATTAATTGTTCTCACTGTCAGGAAGTTTCTCCTTAGTTCTAGGTTGCTTCTCTCCTTGATTAGTTTCCACCCGTTGCTTCTTGTCCTGCCTTCAGGTGCTTTGGAAAATAGCTTGACTCCCTCTTCTTTATGGCAGCCCCTGAGATATTGGAATACTGCTATCATGATTGTGTTGTCATATGAAGTTGACTGTCAGCTACCCAGTACTAAGAGCTTGAATCTGAATTGATGCCGCTATTTTTAATCTGGAAACCTAAGGCTTTTTGGAAGAACGGCAAATGGTAAATGAATAGATAGAAGACAGAGAGCTGCTCTGATATGTAATATCAGCCAGTAAGATCCCATTAACTTTCCAGTAACTTTTCATTGAGAGAAACATCATTAGGCATTCTTCCAATGGTTTCTAGCATTTGTTAAAAAACTTAATTACAACAACCGGGGCAATTTGTTTATTCACTTCGTACACATCTCTGTGGAATTCTAAAATATTATTATATATTGGCTGTGGTGATAGATTTGATGTTCTGTGTATACTGAGAAGCCAAGGAATGAAATGAAATGTCCTTCTGCCCAACAGAAGGGTCATTAATGTTACATTGATAAAGTGAGACAGATGCCTGGATGCCATTAAGTTCAGTAAGAATGTTAGCCAATCTCAGGCCATCTGGAATTCAAGTTCTCCTTGCAAAATAAATTCCCTCTAATCCTCCTACTTTCTTGGAACTTTGAACATAGGATGGATCCTCCTTGGCAAACCGTGATATAATTATCTAGAATCCAAATATCAGAATGGGACACCGTAAGCCAGTGATGGCGAACCTTTTAGAGGCCCAGTGCCCCAAACCGTCCTGCTCCCTGCCGCCCCCCGCTCCGTTCACACCCCGCCTGCCTGCAGGGCTACCCACCGCCTCCACTGCCCACCACAGCACATCGCCCAGGTGGCCTTGCAGCGCCACCCACGCTCCGTAGCAGCATCTGCACATGAAGGGACATGAGGGCGGAGTCTTGTCCCTGGTGCCCAGCTGCCATGTTCTTGGCTGCGCCACTCGGCGCAGGCCGAGCCTGGGGGCGACTCTCCTCCAGGGGGGCTGCTGGTGAGGGTGGGGGCCACAGGGGGAGGTGGGGCTGGGGCGATGGTGTGCGTGCCCACAGAGAGAGCTCCGAGTGCCGCCTCTGGCACACGTGCCATAGGTTCGCCACCACTGCCCTAAGCACAGCAAAAAGAAAAAAGAAGGTATCAAAGAGAACTTCTGTTTACAATCTGTGCAGTGGTTCAGACTGGGTTCCAGAAAGCATGTGGGGCAGGGGTCTCCGAACTTGGTGACTTTAAGACTTGTGGACTTCAACTCCCAGTATTCTCCAGCCAGCCAGCCAATATTTGAGGGGCTGCTACAATCTCTTCTCCAAAGCACCCGAAGGCCAGACAAGAAGTAACAGATGGAAAGTAATCAAGGAGAGAAGCAACCTAGAATTAAGGAAAAATTTTCTGACAGAACAATTAACCAGTGGAACAACCTGCCTCCAGAAGCGGTGAATGCTCCAACACTGGAAGTTTTTAAGAAGAGACTGGACAGCCATTTGTCTGAAATGGTATAGGGTTTCCTGCCTGAGCAGGGGGTTGGACTAGATGACCTCCAAGATCCCTTCCAACTCTGTTATTCTGTTATTTTTTCTAAGTTTGGAGACCTCTGGTCAGTGATGGGATTCAAATAGGTGAACAACCGGTTCTCTGTGTGGATGCCACTTCCGGAAGTCCATTCCGAGCCTGGGCAACAAAAAAATTAGCTACCGGTTCTGCCAAAGTGGTGCAAACTGGCTGAATCCCACCACTGCCTCTAGTCTAGGACATTTCCAGAAGCCGATTTTCCCTACCACAACAACTGCTGAAAAAAACAAAGATCATAAAATCAGTCATTTGATGACTTGCTTAACGACCATTGCAACTTGCAACAATAATTGTAAGTCATACAGTTATGTAACAGTCAACCGGGCTCAAAGTCATCAGCTGAGGAAGTGATGATGGAGTTTGGCTTTATTTTTCTCCACAGGGGAGCCTTGCAATGCAACCTCTGCAAGAACCCCTGATCAACCAGGAATGAATGCAGGACGCTTTGCAGCATGGGCTGGCTTATTTTGTTAGTGCAGAAACAGCAGCAAATTGGGCCTGTTTACTCCGTGACTGAAGATCAATACCCCTGCAAGATGAGAAAAAAAGGTCTGGATTTGGAACAATCCACGATAAAGGCCAAGCTGTCTATTTGAAATGACAAGCAGGATAATTTTACAGTGATTATTTTTAAGTTGGCTTGACTTTTAAGGCCATTGTCGGCAGTTGGAAACTAAGTAAAGCCTAAGAGGTAAAGACAATGGCCACCAGCCAAGCTCCACCTGGTGT
The DNA here is from genome assembly GCF_016545835.1 of Crotalus tigris. Taxonomy (NCBI): domain Eukaryota; kingdom Metazoa; phylum Chordata; class Lepidosauria; order Squamata; family Viperidae; genus Crotalus; species Crotalus tigris. The sequence continues at coordinate 671,715 of NW_024097335.1, forward strand.
CTCTGTGTGTATGTGTATATGTGTGTGTGTTGCACAGAAGTAGACCTGATTAGTACTTTGATGGGAACCCCCCCCCCCAGATTTCTAGGGCTCTAGGCTAGTATGTGGAGTCAGAAAAATGTCTTGGAAACGGGCAATTGTAAGACCACACTTGGAATATTGCATCCAGTTTTGGTCAGCACGATGTATTTCCCTTGATACCCGAAGCAGCAGAGGAGGAGGAGGAGGAGGAGGAGGAGGAGGAGGAGGAGGAGGAGGAGGAGGAGGAGGAGGAGGAGGAGGAGGAGCCTTGGAAAGATTACAGAGAAAAGCCAACAAAGATGATTAGGGGGCTGAAGGCTAAAACAAATGAAGAACAGTTGCAGGAATTGGATATATCTAGTTTAACAAAGAGAAGGACAAGGGGGGACATGATGGCAGTGTTCCAATATCTCAGGGGCTGCCCCAAAGAAGAGGGAGTCAAGCTATTCTCCAGAGCACCTGAAGGCAGGACAAGAAGCAACGGATGGAAACTAATCAAGGAGAGAAGCAACCTAGAACTAAGGAAAAATTTCATCAGTTAGAGCAGAGGTCTCCAATCCTCAGTATGTGGACTGGTATCGGGCTGTGGCATGCCAGCAACCTGTCTGCACAAACAAGCAAAGCCCCATCCGCGGGATGCAGGCAGCACACAAAACCACGCACCTCTGATCCGCGGAAAAACCTTTCTCCACGGAACCGGTCCCTGGTGCCCATAAGGTTGGGGACCTCTGAGTTAGAGCAATTAATCAGTGGAGAGACTTGCCTCCAGAAGTCATGGGTACTCCAATACTGGAAGCTTTTAAGAAGAGACTGGACAACCATTTGTCTGAAATGGTATAGGGTCTCCTGCTTGAGCATGGGGTTGGACTAGATGACCTCCAAGGTCCCTTCCAACTCTGCTATTCTGCAAACTACTTCAAAAGGTTCCTTGCACTCAGGGGGGGGATACGTGTTTGTTTGTATAAAGATTGTCCTCACTTAACCAGTCAGTTTGTGACTCTTTAAAGTTACGAAGGACCCCCCCCCCAAAAAAAGCTACTTATGATCCGCTTCTGGAGTCCCGATGGCAACACACACACACACACACACACACACTCACATACACCCTGCATTCACATGACTGCATTTCAGCCTCTTGACTCACTTATATGTCTGGTTGCAACACTTTACATCAGTGGTTCTCAACCTGTGGGTCGGGACCCCATTTGGGGTCGAACGACCATTTCACAGGGGTTGCCAAACAACGCAGTCTGCCATTTTTTCCCCCTTTTCCTTAGCTGTGCTACTCCCGTGTGGGGCCCAGCGGGTGCCTTACCTCCCTTGGGCTGGGCCAGCTGATGGCCCAGCCGGTGGTCGCCCTGCGCTGTCGCTGCCCCTTGCCAGCTACGCCTCGGTCAGCGCAGGGGGCGGCACCACGCATGCGCGGCGCTCCCGGGCAGGGAAAGTCCTTGACTTACGACCAGTTGGGTAGTCCTCGACTTACGACCGGTTGGGGGTCGCAGCATTAAAAAGGTTGAGAACCACTGCTTTACATCATGGGACCCTGATTTATGACTTTTTTGCTTGTTCCCAGCAATAGCGCCCATAAGAAAGAATGGATTCACTTAACGACCACCATATTTGTTATATGACCGTAATGTTCGCTTAACAACCACGGCAAAAAACTTGTAAAATCGAGTTGGTCACGTAGATGCCTTGACCTACGACCGTCATGTCTTATGATGGAAACTCTGAGCTCCCCTATGGTGTAAGTCGAGGACTATCTGTATTGAGCTCCGAATAGTGGCTGTCAATCAAAAAGACACAGACAAACCTGTGCCATAATAGAAAAGGGGCCCATTCTCTCTAGTGTTTGTTCATTCCTAATTCTGTTAGAAATATCTTTTTTGTGCCCTTTAATTGTATTTTGTATGAACAAATGGAAAATAAAAACTTTTTAATAAAAAAAATAGAAAAATAAAAAGAGAGAGTGTGCACTCAATAACATAGATGTGATAAGGTATGACAATCAATTGGATGAAATTTGAAGTTTCTGTAATGAACTGAAGTGAATTAACATTATTTTTTAACTAAGATAGCTATTGTGTAATGGAAGAAGAAATAAATGAGATTGGTGATAAAAGGAAGGATGAGAGAAATTAAGAACTAGAATATACCTGGAAGGCATACCTGAATTGATAACTTGTTGAGTTAAAGTGAAATTTGATTTTGGTAATTGTAAACTGATAAAAGTTTTAAAACAGGTTTAGTAGTAATATTTTAAACGTATTATGTTATTTGAGGGAAATAGAGAGGAGACAGTGAATGTATTGAGTTGAGTTGTTTATTTATGTTTTTACTTTGGAATGTATGATTACCCAAACACCACGGTGTGTCCCAAGTACTTTTTCTTAAAAATTAAAAAACCAATAAAATATTTTCAAAAAAAAGAGAGAGAGAGAGTGTGTGCACTGATCTGCGCTTAAATTGAAAGAAATAATTCTTGAAAATTTTCCTCCCCATAATTTCTAATTTCTTCCAACACACCCCAGCAGTTCTCCTAATAGTAAACCTGAGTGAAGGAAAAAAGACCTTATTCAAAGGTAGGTCTGCATGTTGGAAGCCACATTTCCCACAGGCAAACAACCTGATATTGAACTGCACGCTCCTCTGATCTTCACTCCAAACATTGAAACCTTATAAGAAATAAGTAAGTCACCGCTGCTCGCCTTACGCAAGGGTACTAAATCTCAAGAATGCGCACACACTTCAGCAGCCTTTATTTCCTTCACAACTCAGAGGGGAAAATGTAATGCTTGATTTGCTGTCTATTTAAACTTTAATCTAGTCCTCAACATTAACTATACAAAACAAACACACACACACACACACTCCCTCCTCCTCTTCCTCCTTCTCTTACTCTTCTTCCTTGTCCTCCTCTTCCTCTCTCTTCCTCCACCTCCCCTTTTGCAAACCCCACTCCCTTCTAGCGCTGATGATGTTACCTAGTTGGATAATGAAACGTTTGCAAGAAAATAACCAAGATCAGAGAGCACCAAAGATAATAATAATAATAATAATAATAATAATAATAATAATAATAATAATAATAACAACAACAACAATAACAACAACAACAACAATAATAATAATAATAATAAAGTTGGAAGGGACCTTGGAGGTCATCTAGTCCAACCCCCTGCTCAGGCAGGAAACCCTATACCATTTCAGACAAATGGCTCCCCAGCCTCTTCTTAAAAACTTCCAGTGTTGGAGCATTCACCACTTCTGGAGGCAGGTTGTTCCACTGGTTAATTGTTCTAGCTGTCAGGAAGTTTCTCCTTAGTTCTAGGTTGCTTCTCTCCTTGATTAGTTTCCATCTGTTGCTTCTTATCTTGCCTTCAGGCGCTTTGGAGAATAGCTTGACTCCCTCTTCTTTGGGGCAGCCCCTGAGGTATTGGAACACTGCTATCATGTCCCCCCTCATCCTTCTCTTCATTAAACTAGACATACCCAATTCCAGCAACTGTTCCTTATATGTTTTAGCCTCCAGTCCCCTAATCATCTTTGTTGCTCTTCTCTGTACTCTTTCTAGAGATTCAATATCTGTTTTACATCGTGGTGACCAAAACTGGATGCCGTATTCAAAGTGTGGCCTTGTAAAGTGGTATTAATACTTCGCGTGATTTTGATTCTATCCCTCTGCTAATGCAGCCCAGCACTGTGTTGGCTTTTTTGGCATACTGCCGGCTCATTTGTAAGTGATTGTCCACTAGCACTCCGAGATCCCTCTCACAGTTACTACTGTTGAGTTACTACTATCTTCTTCTTCTTCTTCTTCTTCTTCTTCTTCTTCTTCTTCTTCTTCTTCTTCTTCTTCTTCTTCTTCTTCTTCTTCTTCTTCTTCTCCTTCTTCTTCTCCTTCTTCTCCTTCTTCTTCTCCTTCTTCTTCTTCTTCTGGAACGGTTGCTGGAGCTGGGAACGTGTAGTTTAATGAAGAGAAGGACGCGGGGGGACATGATAGCAGTGTTCCAATATCTTAGGGGCTGCCACAAAGAAGAGGGAGTCAAACTATTCCCCAAAGCGCCTGAAGGCAGGACAAGAAGCAACGGATGGAAACTAACCAAGGATAGAAGCAACCTAGAACTAAGGAGAAATTTCTTGACAGTTAGAACAATTAATCAGTGGAACAACCTGCCTCTAGAAGCTGTGAGAGCTCCAACACTGGAAATCTTTAAGAAGAGATTGGACAGCCATTTGTCTGAAATGGCATAGGGTTTCCTGCCTGAGCAGGGGGTTGGACTAGATGACCTCCAAGGTCTCTTCCAATTTAATTTTTTTAATTGTTATTATTACTAGAACTCATTGTCTCCTGGTGATTGGCCCAAAGTCACCCAGCTGGCTTTCCTGCCTAAAGTGGGACTAGAACTCACAGTCTCCTGGTGACTGGCCCAAAGTCACCCAGCAGGCTTTCATGCCTAAAGCGGGATTAGAATTTCCTGTCTCCTAGTTTCTAGGTCAGCACCTTAACCTGCAATTGAATTAAGGATTGAATTAAGGAGTTTGAGTAGTCAGTATATGTACTTGGAAAATAGATTTTCTGTGAATATGGAGATGGTTGCATCTGCTGTGGCTATATGGATCTGAGGAGTCTTGACATTGTCCTTCCGATCACAGACCTCTACATCCTTGCCATTTTGCTTTATAGCCCTGTCTTGCTCTGCTCTGGAAAATATATTGCTGCTCTATGGATAATATATGATGCTGATAGCAGCAGAGTAGCCTTTAGGATAAAAGATAAATAGCCTACCCAATGCTGTTTGCAGGAAGACGAGAAATAAATCCGCTTGTGATTCAAATAACTCCTCTCTTTTAAACTCAATTAGCACTGCTTTGATAAAAGCAGATAAAAGCCTCCCCCCCCCTTCTTTCCACTCTTCCTTATAAAGCTGTCTAATAGGGCTAGTCAAAGAAGGATTTGTGATGATGGACTTCTAATAGCAAAGCCCACCAAATTTCACACCTGCAGGTTTTCCAGTCATGCAAGAAATTCTATCATATTCAAGTAGACAGAAATTGAGTGTATTTTTATCTTCGTATTTTGCATTTCCTTCCAGTAGGGAAGAAAAGAGTGAATGGGATCCTTAGAATACTGCAAAAAAACAAAGTTCACATACTTCTCTATACTATGCCTCATACATTTACACATATTTACACCTGTGGAAACAGAGTGGTTTGATTAGCTTCACCCGTTGCTTCTTTTTCTGCCTTCAAGTGCTTTGGAGAATAGGCAAGCCATTGTTGAAAGAAAATCCTTCATCAGGGTCCAGTCCAAGCTGGGAATAAACAAAATGGGGACTGCTTTAGAAAGAAGGTTCTTGTTTATTTAGTTGCCAGAAACCTCAGTGACAGAAGCATGTTTCTGGGGTGTCTGATCACATGGAGCAGGGAGTGGTGGGTTGTTATACCTTCTTGGGCTTTTGTGTTTGGAGTTGTTCTGGTAGTATGAACTTTGACCTGAGGTTCAATGTGCCCTTCTGATATTCAAATGGTGGTGGGTTAATCTTATTATGTCCTAAAGGTCATGTCCTGCTTCCCTGGGGCTGGGACTGATGCTTATGTCCTGTGTTGGATTTTTTGGGTGAGGGGTTGTTGGTTCTAGGGATCTTTGCCTTTCTAATCCCATCAGCTCTAAGCTTCCTGGCTCCAGTCTTTCTGAAAGGATTATCAAATCTACATTTCTACAGACCTGGCCTCTGCTTGGGGCAGAAAGACTTGGGGAAGGGAGGTGTTCTGCCTAAGATTTTATTCCTTTGGGGAAATATATTCTGCTTTTTTTAATATCTCCCAAATATTTCTTTTTGTGGGGGTGGGTGCTGTCTTCCTACACCATTCCACGTTGATTGTTCTCAGTCAGGAAATTTCTTCTAGGTTGCTTCTCTCCTTGGTTAGTTTCCATCCATTGTTTCTTGTTTTACCTTCTGGTCTTTGAAAATAAGTTTACCCTCTTTTCTTTGTGGCAGCCCCTTAGATATTGGAAGACTTCTATCATGTCTCCCCTAGTTCTTCTTTCCATTAAATTAGACACATCCAATTCCTGCAACTATTCTTCATATGTTTTATCTTCCAGTCTTCTAATCATCTTTGTTGTTGTTCTCAGCAAACTTTCCAGGGCTCCTCCTCCTCCTCCTCCTCCTCCTCCTCCTCCTCCTCCTCCTCCTCCTTTACCACTTCAGGTGTCAAGGGAAAAACAAAGTTCTAATTTTTTACTTCTGGTAGCCTCAAGTCATTGTTATTTGATGCTGTTGTATTGTGTATTCACTGTTATCTCTCCATCTTCTTCTGGATCTGCCTCATATTCTTTGGCCTTCTCTTTTTGTATATGCCTTGGTCTTCATATGCTTTAGCTTCCAGCCCCCTAATCATCTTTGTTGCTCTTCTCTGGACTCTTTCTAGAGTCTCAACATTTTTTTTATAGTGTGGCAATTGAATGCAATATTCCAAGTGTGATCTTACCAAGGTCTCATAAAGTGATACTAACACTTCACGTGCTCTTGATTCTATCCCTCTATTAATGCATCCACACTAACTCAAGGTGGCAAACATATCCAACACACCTTCCTCCTCCTATTTTCCCCACAACAACAACTTGGTAAGATGGGTTGGGTTGAGAAAGAGTGACTGGACCAAAGTCACCCAGCTGGCTTTTATGGCTCCTTTGAAACTAGAATTTACGGTCTCCCAGTTTCTAACATGTCTTAACCATTAGACAAAAATTTCTCTCTCTCTCTCTCTCTCTCTCTCTCTCTCTCTCTCTCACACACACACACACACACACACACACACACCAACACCCACATACACACACACACATCTATCTATCTATCTATCTATCTATCTATCTATCTATCTATCTATCTATCTATCTATCTATCATCTATCTATATCTATCTATCATCTATCTATCTATTATCTATCATCTATCTATCTATCACCTATCTATCTATCTATCTATCTTGGTCAATCTTGAGCGCTAATTTGGAGGCTGGGGAATAAATATATAGTTTTGTACATGGGTTTGGAATACTGAAGGACACAATAAAAGCAAATAAAAAGTGTATGGTGTCATAACAGAAAGTGATATTTGAAGGATGGTCATCTTATGTCAACAATTTAGAACAGTGTTTCTCAATCTTGACAACCTGAAGATGTGTAGACTTCACTATAATTCCCTAGTCATCAGAAAATTGATACAAGTCCTGTTATATTTTTTTTTCCTCTCAATCTTTCTCCAAAACTTTACCAAATCAAATCAAAATATTGCTCTTGCATTTAAAGTCCTTGAAGACTTAGCACAGCCTGCTCTACATTCCTCCCTGATTATTAAAGTCAACGAGGTGGCACTATCCTCAATGCTCTGACAGATGTTTTTGGTGCAATAAATAAATTACTCTGTCTGATAATGCTGATAAATAGATGCAGATGCCAAGTTTTGCTGCTGATTGATTAATTTGTATATGGCATTATCATTGTTACAATTTTTCTCAATTGCATGGATCATTCTCTCTCCCCCTTTCTCTTTTTCTCTTTCCCTCCCTCCCTCTAGCTTTCTTTCTCTCCCTCTTTCTTTTTCTCTCTCCTTCTTTCTTCTCTCTCTCTCTCTCTCTCTCTCTCTCCCTTCCCTTTCTCTTTCTTTCTCTCCCTCCCTCCCTCTAGCTTTCTTTCTCTCCCTCTCTCCTTTTTCTCTCTCCCTCTTTCTTTCCCTCCCTCCCTCTAGCTTTTTTCTCTCCCTCTTTCTTTTTCTGTCTCCCTCTTTCTTCTCTCTTTCTCTCTCCCCTCCCTCTAGCTTTCTTTCTCTCCCTTTTTCTTTCTCCCTTTCTCTCTCTTTCCCTCCCTCCCTCTAGCTTTTTCTCTCTCCCTCTTTCTTCTCTCTTTCTTTTCCTCTCCCTCCCTCTCTCTTTCTCTCTCTCCCTGTCTAGCTTTCTTTCTCTCCCTCTCTCCCTCTTTCTCTCTCTCTCTCTCTCTCTCTCCTCCCCCCTCATACACACATAAACACATTTAAAGTTCATACCCACACAACTATTCTTATATAACAGTATAATAAATATACCTAAGGTGCTCTTGCAAAAATATTTGTTGCTATTCTTGGGATGGGGGTGTTGAGCTTTGAAAAAAGCTACATAATATATTTTAATATACAAATACTGGTGGGCTTTTTGTTTTGGTACAAAAAATCTCTAAGACATTTGGCTAATAGAATGTTTCTTTTAATTTCCTGCCATCAGCTATTTTTCCAGGGTAAGTGTGTGGGGAAAATCAAACTAAGAATTTAACATCAGTCAAGATTTTTGAAGGTTGCATCCTAATCGCATCATTTCTCATTAAATTATACTAGAGCGTAGCATAATCTGAGGCCTTTTTAATGAAAACCAATGTCTTCAACCATAAAACTTTGCTTAATTGCTAATATGCACAATTTGGGGCAGGAAAGCAAACAAATGCCTAGTTATATAGCGACATTATGTTTTTGATAGAATGAAACCTGCAGGTAGAGATAAAATTTAGTTGTGAGAGAAAGCTTCTCAAATCAAACTACAACTAATCCTCAACTTACACTTAATGACTGTTCGAAGTTGCAATGGACTCCAAAAAAGTCACTTACAACCCATCTTCAAAGTTACAACTATCAAACCACCCCCAGTGGTCACATGATCTCATTTAATGTGCTTGGCAACCAGTTCGCATTTATGACCATTTATAGATTATTATAGAATAGAGCTGGAAGGGACCTTGGAGGTCTTCTAGTCCAGCCCCCTGCTTAAGCAGGAGAACCTATACTGTCACAGACAGGCGATTGTCTAGTAATCTCTTCTTAAAGAGCTCCAGTGATGGGACACCCATGATCCCATGATCACGTGATCACATTTTGTAAATTTTTGTCACTTTCCAGCAAAAAAAAAACGACCATTGGATAAGCTGGGTTTGGACTTACGACAACCTTGTTCAATTAACAACCTCGTGATTGGCTTAACAACATGGTGATTTACTTTATGACCATCACAAAAAGAGTCATAAAATCAAGTCCAGTCATGCAGTGACGTGACTTATGTCTGCAGCGACTTAGGACCAAAATTCAAGGCTCAATTGTAGTCATGAGTTAGGAACAAACTGTACCATACAGATGTTTTCAAATAATACATGTTTGTGCATGTGTTCATGTCTGCACGATCTGTCTCTAACTATTGGTGATATAATATACCTACAGTCACTGAAAGTCAGGCAGCATATACATCTAAAGAATAACAGTAACAACAATACATATCCAAAATATATATTATGTCTGCACAAGCAAACAGCTAGCTATGTATATGCATGATATATATATATGTATACTGGCTACATGAATGACTGTTGTTTTTCTTGGCTGCTATGTATTTCACTTCTTGATGTAAGGTAGATAGATAGATAGATAGATAGATAGATAGATAGATAGATAGATAGATAGATAGATAGATAGACAGACAGATGGAAGAGAGGAGAGATAAGATGATAGAGAAATAGATAAAGAAGATAGAGAGAAAGAAAGATGATAAACAGATAGATAGATAGATAGATAGATAGATAGATAGATAGATAGATGACAGAGAGAAAGGGAGAGAGAGAGAAAGGGAGAGAGAAGAGGGAGAGGGAGAGAGGGAGAGGGAGAAGGAGGGAGGGAGGGAGAGAGAGACACACACACACACACAGAGAGAGAGAGAGAGAGAGAGAGAGAGAGAGAGACCAATCATTGATCAATCAATCTCAGGGCAATTTGGCCCCAATAAAATATTTCCTTATTCAACAAAAGTATGGAAGGCTGAAAAAATATGTATCCCTCTTCTACAGCTTGATGTTTTGTGATCTGAACACGATTGGGGAGAGCCAGTGTCAACAAACCTAGATAAGGCAGGGAAGCAGAGACGGTGATACAATCAGCAATTACACTAAGCATGCTTTGCTTGGCTTTAAGGGCCACGCATGGCACAGGGTGTCTCATATGGTTAGCCCTGGCTTGAAATATTAAAAAGTGGTGGGGAAAGATAGTCTAACGCAACAAAAATGGATTGGGATCATAGTAAAGATATAATTTCATGGGTTGCTCAAGTCAGCCCTAATAGTAAACCATTCCAGCTAGAAATGTTTTCACACAAATTATGGCTTTGGTGGGGAATAGTAGAACTGTGAACAGGTCAATCCTGGAATTGCACCATGGGGAAATACAACAGGTTAAAATTCTCCCATGCCAGTTATTTATTTGGGGGGTCCTTGGTGTTCTTTGAGTTTAGTGGCTTTCTTGCAGACATTTCATTACCAATGCACTGATGATAGTTTGGTAATGAAACATCTGCAGGAAAATCACCAAGCTCAGAAAGCACCCCCAGTTGTGTTCTTCTTCTTCTTCTTCTTCTTCTTCTTCTTCTTCTTCTTCTTCTTCTTCTTCTTCTTCTTCTTTCTTCTTCTTCTTCTTCTTCTTCTTCTTCTTCTTCTTCTTCTTCTTCTTCTTCTTCTTCTTCTTCTTCTTCTTCTTCTTCTTCTTCTTCTTCTTCTTCTTCTTCTTCTTCTTCTTCTTCTTCTTCTTCTTCTTCTTCTTCTTCTTCTTCTTCTTCTTCTTCTTCTTCTTCTTCTTCTTCTTCTTCTTCTTCTTCTTCTTCTTCTTCTTCTTCTTCTTCTTCTCCCTTCTCCTTCTCCTTCTCTCTCTTCTCCTCTCTTCTCTTCTCTCCTCTCCTCCTCCTCCCCTCCTCCTCCTCCTCCTCCTCCTCCCTCCTCCTTCCTCCTCCTCCTCCTCCTCCTCCTTCTTCCTCCTCCTCCTCCTCCTCCTCCTCCTCCTCTTTCTCTTCCTCCTCCTCCTCCTCCTCCACCACCACCACCACCACCACAAACCTCACTCCCTTCTAGCACTGATGATGTTCCCTAGTTTGGTAATGAAACATCTGCAAGAAAACCAACAAGCTCAGAGAGCACCAGGGACCCCTTATTTCAACCCTGAGTGACAGATATTCTCTCCTATCAGTTATTTGTGTATGTCGAGCCTCATTGTGGAAGAAACGTAACACGAGCTGAGTCCTCTAAAAGTTTAGTTTACCTAGTCCAGGTCCTCTGAAGCAGAGATCTGAAAAAAAAAGGAAGCCCAACTCTTTTATGAAAATATCAGATATTTTGAAAAGGTAATATTTGCTCTCCTTGTGCCCAGATCTGCAACAAAACCTCTCTGAGATTGCAACCTTGGTCTTGGTCATCAGGCAACAACACAAAGTCAATTTGGTGTTCTGCTTTTTCACATTAATTTGTTTCCATTCTCCTAAAACTAGACAAAGAGAACCCAATTAGACAAATGAGTCAAAATCATTACACTTGTTCATTTTATACTTTGTTATACTTTATTTATTGAGGAAAATGATCCAAGGCTACAGATCATGGGTTAGGCCATATTTGTGCAGAAATACGGGCAATTCAAAAAGGTTGACAAACTTTTTTTATTATTAAAAAGTTTTATAAAAATTACAATATCAACCCACCCAAAAACCCCCCTCTCCCTCCCCCACTTCCCAGAGCTGAATACAGGGTTACAAATATGATAATCATAATCTAAATAACATTAACCAACTATATAAATATCATAATTATTTTTGTATAATTTAACATTAGAAGCTGTAATATATACTCCCAGATATTTAACCTTTTTCACTATTTCAAAACCTGTTAATTTAGCTAACATATCCTTTTCCTTCGTAGACATATTTTTCGGTAATATTTTAGTCTTATTGTTATTTACCTTAAAACCAGAAACTTTCCCATACTGGGTTATGATTTCCACCAAATCCCTTACCGAATCTGTCGGTTGAGATAAAGTCACAACCAAATCATCCGCAAAAGCTCTCAACCTATAATCATTCTATTTTATTTTTATTCCCTTTATTGTAGTTGATTCACGAATTTTAATTAATAAAATCTCCATTGTTAAAACAATTAACAATGGGGATAATGGACATCCCTGTCTTGTACCCTTTTCAATTTTAAATGCTTCTGTTAATCCCCCATTAATTATAATTTGTGCCGATTGTTGTTGATATATAGCCTTAAGAGCATATAAAAAAAAAGGTTGACAAACTTTTAAGCACCACTGTATCTGCTCTAAACTCCTGTTGAGAAGCTAGATATTATCCATGGAATTCAAAAAAGAAACCAATATTGGGACATGAAGATATCAATAAAGTTGATGTAAAGTCAAACCTTCCTCAAAAAGCTTAGAAGGGAGGAGGGGGAGGGGGAGGAGGGGGAGGAGGAGGAGATTGGTAATGTCCCAAAGGAGATTTTTTCACAAGGCAACTGGACTTTTTTTGTTTTTCTTTGAACACATTTCGCTTCTCATCCAAGAAGCTTCTTCAGCTCTAACTGGATGATAGGGGAATAGAAGGATTTATACTCCTTGCAGACAGCTGGTCATTTGCATTCTTTCAGAGAGTCGTTGAGGCTACGTGGAGGCTTATCTGTGTTGTCAGGGTCACCTGAGTAGTGCAAATGGGGGTGGAACCTTCTTGGAACTGCTAAAAGGACTGTGTGTTGTAGACTGGAGATAGATGATGTTGTATCCCTCCCCCTCTGATGAGAGAGGGCTGTTCAGTTTTGACATAGATGGCCTCTTTGATCCCTCTTTCAAACCAGCGGCCTTCTCTGTCCACAATGTTTTGGGCTTTGCTGTCTTTGAAAGAGCGGCCTTTGTCTTTTAAATTCAGATGGACTGCTGAATCTTGTCCTGATGGGTTTCTTCTCCTATGTTGCGCCATGTGCTTACGAAGTCGTTGTTTTGTTTCCCCAATGTACAGATCTGCACATGGCTCACTGCATTGTGCTGCATATACCACATTGCTCAGTTTGCGTCGGGGTGTTTGGCAATGGTGTCCCTATTTCCTGCTCGCCACCTCAAAGTTGACGGGCAGCTTAGATTCCATTTTATCCCCTGGTAATTAATTTGTACTTTACGGTTTGTTTAACTGTGGTTTGTGGAATAAGCCACAACTGACTGTGTTAATTACTGCAGGAACCCAGAAGTCATGGTGCTTGAATAAAAATGACTTCAAACTCGCAACGTCATGTGACGTGTCACGACGAATCGCGACTTTTTTTCCCCATTGCCAGCAATGGGGTGGGCACGGTTTCGCCAGGATGCATCCGGCCCATGGACCGGCAGTTTGACACCCTTGTTTTTGGAGCAGTTTGGCTTAGAAAGTTGCCTAAACCCAGCTACAGAGTTACGGCTAATACTGGGAGTTTAAATCCATATCTAGAGTGCTAAAGCCATATTCTCACAGTGAACTGAAGCAGAACCAGCAGATGGAAGTTATCGCTGCTGTACTTATTTTAAATTAAGTTGCCAAGGTTGAAAAACGTTGCGCTACACTAAGGCGAGCACTGAAAAATCTGTTGTGAGGAAACAATGGCAAACCACATAGCATACAGGGAGAAAAAAACATGGACATGGACATTGTTTGGCTTATGTTTCTGTCAAACAAAGTTCAGACTGATTAATCACTGGACAGACAAAAAGGAATATTCCAGGGCTGTGGGGTGAGACTTGCTTTTTTTTTTTGCCCAAAAATGACAGGGACGTGTCCATATAGCCACCAGGAATTTAGTCTGACTTGATCCTCTCTACTTTTGGATGTAGCATTGCATGCATCACAGAGTAATTTACAACCTAAGGTTCCCTGCACCATTAATAATTACTATGGAGAAGAAGGTCATTTTTGCAGCATCTCTGTTCTTCTCTGAATGAAGTCCTGGGTGCCCTGGTAAGACCACACCTGGAATACTGCAGCCAGTTTTGGTCACCATATCACAAAAAAGATGTGGAGAGTTTAGAAAAAATTCAGAGAAGAACAACTAAGATGATCAAAGGTCTGGAGGCCAAAACATACGAAGAACAGCTGCGGGACTTGGGTATGGCTAGTCTAAGGAAAAGAAGAAATAGGGGAGACATGATAGCAGTGTTCCAGTATCTGAGGGGCTGGCACAAGGCAGAAGGGGCCAGGTTGTTTACCAAAGCACCAGAGAGAAGGGCGAGAAACAATGGTTGGAAACTGATCAAGGAGAGAAGCAACCTGGAATTTAGGAGAAACTTCCTTACAGTGAGGACAATCAACTAGTAGAACAGCTCACCCCCAGAAATTGTGGGTGCCCCATCACTGGAAATCTTTAAGAAAAGACTAGAGTAGACAATCACCTGTCTGAGATGGCATAGGTTCTCTTGCTTAAGCAGGGGGCTGGACTAGAAGACCTCCAAAGTCCCTTCCAGCTTCTATTCTATTCTATTCTATTCTATTCTATTCTATTCTATTCTATTCTATTCTATTCTATTCCATTCCATTCCATTCCATTCCATTCCCTGTTCCATTCTCCTATTCTATTCTATTCTATTCTATTCTATTCTATTCTATTCTAATTCCTATTCCTATTCCATTCCATTCTTTCTATTCTATTCCTATTCCTATTCCATTCCATTCCATTCTATTCTATTCTCATTCCCATCTATTCTATTCTATTCTATTCTATTCTATTCTATTCTATTCTATTCTATTCTATTCTATTCACCAGCACAACAGTCCTCCATTTTTAATTTGTTGCTTTGCGACTGTTCAGAGTTACAACTCAGCTGAAAAAGGAGGCTTACGACTTGGATCCAAACTTTTGACTGTTGTCCTGCCCATAGCATTTTGGGTGCTCAGCAACACAGCCACATTTAGGGCCATTGGCAGCATCCCTTGATGACATAACCCCGTTTTGTGACAGGTTTTCTGAAAACCGGCACTGACTTCCAATGGGTTCGCACTTAAGACTGCTGTGTTTGCTTAATGACAAGACATTCACGCTTACGATTCCCCTGTTCACTTTATGATCAATGCAAAAAAAAAAACCCCTCAAGACAAAATTAGACCAATCAAATAGTTTTACAACCAGAGCCATAATAGCGCAGTGGTTAGAATGCAGTATTGCAAGATAATTCAGCAGTTCGGCAGTTCGGTTCTCACCGGCTCAAGGTTGACTCCGCCTTCCATCCTTCCGAGGTTGGTAAAATGAGAACCCAGATTGTTGGGGGCAATAGGCTGACTCTGTAAACTGCTTAGAGAGGGCTGTAAAGCCCTGTGAAGCGGTATATAAGTCTAAGTCAGTGGTTCTCAACCTGTGGGTCGGGACCCCATTTGGGGTCGAATTACCATTTCACGAAGGTCGCCAAACAACGCAGTCCGCCATTTTTCCCCCTTTTCCTTAGCTGTGCTACTCCCTTTTATTCTATTGGCTTTTGAAAGCCCATAGAATAGACTCTCTTGAATAGAGTCTAATTCTATTGGCTTTCAAAAGCCAATAGGAATTGTCCAGGCTGTCTCTGCCCTGCTGAGCCCGCCAAAAGTCCCATTCTGCAAACGGTGCTGCACCAGTTGAGTAGTCCTCGACTTACGACCGGTTGAGTAGTCCTCGACTTACGACCGGTTGGGGGTCGCGGCATTAAAAAGGTTGAGAACCACTGGTCTAAGTGCTATTGCTATTATAATTTATAATTTATGACCATAATGGGCAGACTCCATTGAGGTTATATCTTGAGGATTACTTGCATTATAGTTTATGCCTATAAGAGCTCCATTTTCATGGAATCCTGGCATTTTGAAGTTACTGATTTGATGGAAAGCCCTTGATTTATCTCTTCGTACCCTCCAGTTAGTTTTAAAACCAGACAGTTTAATTTGACACTGTAGTTCAGCTGACAAGTTTTCCATTATTATTTAGTGAGCTTTCTCACATCTCTTCTACATAAACATATAATTGTTTTCCTCTCTGAAATGTTACCTTGTTCCTCATTTTCCATCCTCCACTTCTCAACATTTTTAATCAATTCCCACTCTATTCCATGAACTATTGAAACCTGTTGATTTACTGATTTGAAAATCATGGTGTGTGTCTCATTTTCATTAAGCTTGCTTTGCCCATATGGGGAAAAAATGGAAAAGCTCACATGGACTTAGGTCTAAGATAAAGACTTAAGAATTAATGGAATATATCCTATACCTGTTCCCCATCCTCTCAAGTGTCCTGCTGATCTGCATTCCATATTGTTCAACACACACCTATACATAGTTTGCACTGCTTTCCCAAATAACATAGTATAGTATCCTGGCCCTGCCTGAATGATTGATAGCAATAGTAATAGCAATAGCACATAGAATTATATATCGCTTCACAGTGCTTTACAGTCGTCTCTAAGCGGTTTACAGGGTCAGCATATTTGCCCCCAACGATCTGGGTCCTTATTTTACCGACCTCGGAAGGATGGAAGGTGGAGTCAACCTTGAGCTGGTGAGAATTGAACTGCCGAACTGCTGAATTAGCCTGCAATACTGCATTCTAACCACTGCGCTATTATGGCTCTGGTCGTAAAACTATTTGATTGGTCTAATTTTGTCTTGAGGTTTTTTTTTTTTTGTGCATTGATCATAAAGTGAACTGGTAAGACTCGAGCTGGTAAGACTCGAACTGCCACAGAAATAATTAGGGGTCTGGAGGCTAAACCATACAATGAATGATTGACGGAACCAAACATGTCTAGTCTAATGAAGAGAAGGACTAGGGATAATATGATAGCAGTCTTCCAATACTTGAGGGGATACCACAGAGAAGAAGGAGTCAACCTTTTCTCCAAAGCACCTGAGGGAAGGACAAGAAGTAATGGGTGGAAGATTATTAAAGAGAGACCCAACTTAGAACGAAGGAGAAATTTTTTGACAGTGAGAACAATTAATCAGTGGAACAGTTTGCCTTCAAAAGATGTGGGTGCTCCATCATTGGAGGTTTTAAGAAGAGACTGGACAGCCATTTCTCAGGAATGGCATAGGGCACAGGTCGGCAACCTGCGGCTCCGGAGCCGCATGTGGCTCTTTGAGCCTTCTCCTGTGGCTCCCAGCCTCCTCCGCCATTTGCAGAGAGAGACAGAGACAGAGAGAGGCACTTGCGCTTCCCTTCTCTCTCTCTCTCTCTCTCTCTCTCTCTCTCTCTCTCTCTCTGTGTGTGTGTGTGTGTGTGTGTGTGTGTAAAAAAGAGAGTAGACTCACTGTGTTCTCCGAGAAGCTGAAAAGCTTTTTGGGCGGAGCTCCTCCCTTCGCTGCATGTCTGCAGGAAGCAGGAAACAGGAAGCAGGAAGGGCAGGAGAGAACTAGCTAGTCCAGCTACGCTGGCTCAGGAATTCTGGGAGTTGAAGTCCATGAGTCATAAAAGAGCCCAGGTTGCCTACCCTGAACTTGTTGGAGAACAGCTTGAAACCAGCTTGCCAGGTGAGCAGAAGATGGGAGGGGGGGAGAGAAAGAGGGGGAGAGAGAGAGAGAGACCCTTTTGATATCTAAAATGAAGATAACACCGACCAAGGGCAGATAGAGAGGGAGGGAGGGAGGGAGAGAGAGAGACAGAGAGACAGAGAGAGAAAGACCCTTTTGATATCTAAAATGAAGATAACACTGCATATACCATTTTTTACCTTTATGAGTAAAAAACATGCTCCTAGATTGGAGCTAAATGCAGAACAGACTGATTTATAGTTGGTAGACTGGGTGCCTCACCCAGCAGGATGGATGGATGGATAGATGGATGGATGGATGGATGGATGGATGGATAGATAGATAGATGACAGATGATAGACAGACACATACACACACGTATATATATATATATATATATATATATATATATATACATACACACATACATACATACACACACACACATATACACACACATACATACATACACACACATACACCTATAATAAAGGTAAAAAAGGATATATGCAGTGTTATCTTCATTTTAGATATCAAAAGGGTTTTGCGGCTCCCGGTGTTTTGTTTTCGGTGGGAAACGGGTCCAAGTGGCTCTTTGAGTGTTTTGGGTTGCCTGCTTGAGCTAGGGGTTAGACTAGAAGGTCCTTTCCAACCTTTTATTCTATATTCTATGGATGAATTTGTCAGGTTTGCAACAAAGATGAAGTGTGTTGGCTTAGATCAGACATGTCAAACACAAGGCCCGGGGGGCGGATGCGGCCTGCGATGTGGTTTCATGTGGCCCATGAAGCCATCCTGGAAATAGTGAGGGAATGGCCCCCGCTGCCTTGGCCCCATCCCAGGCTGGCCAGGAGCCAATGTACAATTTTGTGGTGGCCATCTATGCTGAAACGCATTCAGTCTTAGCTTCACAAGGCCACCCGGAAACAGAGAGGGACCGGCCCCTGCCATGTTGGCCCCGCCCCTGAGTGCACGCTGGAGAGGTGTCACCCTTTATGAGGAATGAAGAAATGCACCATCGCCTGGAAGTGGCCAGCAAATGGCCCTTGCCTACTTCACATATCCGGGTTGGGGTTTCAGCAGGCTCTTCCAGTGGAGCATGCCTTGGCGCTTGCCCCGGTCCCACCCCCTTCTGCCAGAGACCCTCAGATCTGACCCACTCCTGCCCAGGCCCATACAGGCACCCTTGACGCGAACGATGTAGAGCTGGCCATGCCCACCCAGTAGGCCACACCCATCCAGTAGGCCACACCCACCCTGGTCACACCTACCCTCCCCAAGGACAACCGCAATGCTGATGCGGCCCTCAATCACCCCGGCTTAGATCGTGATTATTATACGTTTACGTATAAAAGCAGCTACTGAAATATACCTCTAACCCTTAGCACAGAAGATGCATTGATTCAAAATGCATAAAAAAGAGCCAGCTGAGAAAATTCTCAATTCCCCAAACATCAGAGCTACCTTCTGTCTTAAACTGTAAGCAGAAAAATGAGATACAAACCGGAAAACATCACTTTAGGGAGTGTTAGAATGACTTTCATCGTCTTCCAGCTGAAAGACTGGATGGATCTGAATCTGCAAATTATAAATCTCTTAAAAGACTCATCTGATAATCCAGTGGTTCTCAACCTGTGGGTTGGGACCCCATTTGGGGTCGAACGACCATTTCATGGGGGTCGCCAAACAACGCAGTCCGCCATTTTTTTCCCCCTTTTCCTTAGCTGTGCTACTCCCTTTTATTCTATTGGCTTTTGAAAGCCAATAGAATAGACTCTCTTGAATAGAGTCTAATTCTATTGGCTTTCAAAAGCCAATAGGAATTGTCCAGGCTGTCTCTGCCCTGCTGAGCCCGCCAAAAGTCCCATTCTGCAAACGGTGCTGCACCGGTTGAGTAGTCCTCGACTTACGACCGGTTGAGTAGTCCTCAACTTACGACCGGTTGGGGGTCGTGGCATTAAAAAGGTTGAGAACCACTGTGATAATCAGCACCCCGATCTGCATAAAGACGTTTTCATTCTCATCTATTAAACTGATCTTTTATTTTTTGAACCTCAGGTGATGTAAATTACCAGAAAGTTTCCATGGTTTTATCAAAACCAGGCAGGAAGTCACTGCTGCATATGATTAGATTATCTTCCTTCCCCAAGATTTTTAAACCATTGGTCCAGTTCTTTTTTTCCTGGCAGGATATTCACCTGTTTCCAAATGTCAAAAGATACTCAACCAAGGGTTTTGACATTAAAGTCAGCTCAAGCTGCTTCAACAAACAATAAAAACAGCCAGGGTAGTTGGGTTAAGGCTACATATTATTTTGAATAGACAGATATAGTTATTTATCTATCTATTTATTTATTTATTTCCTGCCTTTACTATTTTTACAAATAATTCATATCACAAATAACCTCCCTCCTCTTATTTTTTCCCCACAACATCAACCCTCTGTGGTGGTTTGGGCTGAGAAAGAGTGACAGGCTCAAGGTCACACATAGCTAAGGCGGGACTAGGATTCACAATCTCCTGGTGATTGGTCCAAAGTCACCCAGTCAACTCTTGACTAAAGTGGGACTAGAACTCACAGTTTCCTGGTGACTGGTCCAAAGTCACACAGCCAGCTCTCACGTCTAACGCAGGACTAGAACTCACGGTTTCCTAGTGAATGGCCCAAAGTCACCCCAACAATTTTTATGACTAAAGCCGAACTAGAACTCATAGTCTCCCAGTTTCTAGCTTGGTGCCTTAACCATGCACACTTGCATGCGCGTATTCATCAAACAATTCCTCCTTCAAGTAAGCAACATTATGCAAAGAAAAGCTAAGTCAAAGATACTGTGAAAGGATTTGATTAGAAAAAACAATGGGAACATAGCTGAAACTGGTAAACATCCCTCTTTATGACCTTCCATATGTTTTTATTCTATTTGTTCCATTTTTGGTCCCCCTGCATCCATATAATATTTCAGTGGTAGCTATGGAGAGCATCAAAACAGATGCAGAGGTAGTCACAGCAACACAAAGCCCCATCTGTTTGTATATGTTTCATCACTGTATATACGTATAAGGGGCCCAGCTTCAAATATGATGTTATGAGCGCCATCTTGCCTGTTTTGACCTCGTTCTCCCTATTAATCCTGCTGCTCCTTTTGTTCTTTAAATTCCCTTTCTGGGAAGCTCATATCAAGTCAATCTGATTGCAATATCTTTGATCTTTCTCTTCTTCTTAACCCAATTTATTTCATTTTAATTATTTCTACACTCAAAAGTTCTGTTGTTCAGTGAGTTTTGCCTCATTTTACGACCTTTCTTGCCACAGTTGTTTTGTGAATCACTGTAGTTGTTAACTTAGTAACACACTTGTTAAATGAATCTGGCTTCCCCATTGATTTTCCTTATCACAGGCATGTCAAACTGCCAGCCCGCGGGCCGGATGCATCACGCCAAAACCGTGCCCACCCCAGTGCCGGCAATGGGGAAAAAGTCCCGATATGTCGCGCGAATCATGTGACATCACAAGTTTGACATACCTGCCTGATATATCATAAGGTTATAAAAGGTGATCTCACCACGATGTAAAAAAGATGTTGAGATTCTAGAAAGAGTACAGAGAAGAGCAACAAAGATGATTAGGGGAACTGGAGGCTAAAACATATAAGGAACGGCTGCTGGAATTGGGTATGTCTAGTTTAATGAAGAGAAGGACGAGGGGGGACATGATAGCAGTATTCCAATATCTCAGGAGCTTCCACAAAGAAGAGGGAGTCAAGCTATTTTCCAAAGCCCCCGAAGGCAGGACAAGAAGCAACGGGTAGAAACTAATCAAGGAGAGAAGCAACCTAGAAATAAGGAGAAACTTCCTGGCAGTGAGAACAATTAACCAGTGGAACAACCTGCCTCCAGAAGTTGTGAATGCTCCAACACTGGAAGTTTTTAAGAAGAGATTGGACAGCCATTTGTCCGAAATGGTATAGGGTTTCCTGCCTGAGCAGGGGGTTGGACTAGATGATCTCCAAGGTCCCTTCCAACTTTGCTATTATTATTATTATTATTATTATTATTATTATTATTATTATTATTATTACTACTACTACTACTATTATTAACCCTCAGATACTGGAAGACTGCTATCCTGTCACCCCTATTTCTTCTTTTCTTTAGACTAGCCAAACCCAAGTTCCACAGCCGTTCTTCATATGTTTTACTCTCCAGGTCCCTGATCATCTTAGTTGCTCTTCTCTGAACTTTTTCCAAACTCTCAACATCTTCTTTGTAGTTATCCAATCTCTTCTTGGAAGTACCCGATCAATCTTAAGGCAGTTGGGAACTTAATTTTATGTTGCGTGTTTTTAAAAAAAGAATAAAAAAAAAATTCAAGCCACTCTTTAAAACTCTTAAACCAGTGTTTTTCCAACCTGTCAACTTTAAGATGAGTAGATTTCAACTGTTAGAATTCCCCAGCCAGCACATATCCACTGGAGAATTCAGAGAGTCGAAGTCTATTCATCTTAAAGTTGCCAAGTTTGAAAAACACTGTTCTAAATAAATCATTTCAGAAGCTGCAGGTAACTGGTGGAACTGAGCAACAACAAAACAAAAGAAAACCTGCCATTGCAGAAATGCAAATAAAAAAAAGAAACAATGACATTTCATCCTGGAAGAATCTGGACAGATACAGGTAGTCTTCAAAATTACGACGGATCTGAAAAAGGGGACTGATGACCCACATTCAAAGTTCTGAAAGTTAGCACTCCCCCATCCACACAGTCATGTGACCACATTTTGGGCACTGTGGCAACACGGTCACATGAACAGCCATTTGCAACATCCTATAGTCACATGTTTTAGGAGGGCTTGGTGAAAACTGGCAGTTACTTCCAGTTTTCACTGGCTCGCTTAATGACTAGGCTGTTTGCTTAACAACCACGGGTTCATTTTACAACTGCTCTCTTTGCTTAACAACCACCATAAAAAAAGTCATAAAATTTCTTGAGGATATAATTACTATTTATAGATTTTTATAATATTTGATTTATAGTAGATTTGTTTATGTTATTATTATTATTATTTAAGTTTAGAGAGAGTTAAGGGTAATGTATGAATTTGTTTATTGTATAGAAATTTTTTGTTGTTGTTATTTTATTGTGATTGCATTTGCACACACCCTTTTAAAAATATAAAAATACAAAAACTATATACTGTATTTGTTTTGTTTATAATAACCCTGTATTTTGCTCTGGGAAGTGGGGGGGGATTAGGGGGGGAGGGGTGGGGTGGGATTAAGTATATATAGAAATATTAAAGTATGAAATAGATGGAGTAATTTAGAGGGAGGTGCCGCTCGGGTGTTTCCCCTGAACTGTATCCGAAGAGGGATAAGAGGGGAGGAGGAGGGAAGGAAGGAAGTTGGATGGGAGGAAGGGGTGAGGGGAGAGAGGAGAGGAGAGAGGGAGTAGGGAAGTAAGGAAGGAAGGTTGAGAGGGCGGATGCAGTCGGGGGGAGATAGACGAGCGACACCTAAGGTCTTATTTTAAAGGTATTTTTCTCTTTTTTTTAGTTATATATATATATAATGTATGGAAAGTATTATATGTATTGAAAATTCAAATAAAATTTTAAAAAATAAAAAAGTCACAAAATCAGGTGGGTCATGTGACTGACTTTTCTTACAATCATTATGACTTACGACCTCAATGGGCAAGCTCCGTTACGGTCGTAACTCAAGGACTCCCTGTAAAAGGAAACTTTTTATTAACCCAACGCATAATTCAGCTTTGGAATTGACTATCATAGAAATGGTGCTGGCTTGGTCACTCAACAGTGAGACACTGCTGAAGCGGGCACAGCAGCACCTGCATTTTCTGCGTCACATGAGCAAAGCACATCTTCCTTCCCCTGTCCTCACCACTTTCTACGGAGGGACGATCGAAAGCATCCCGTCATACAGCATCACAGTCTCATTTGGAAGTATCACTGCTTCAGGCCGAAAGGCGGTGCAGAGAGTGGTGAGGACAGCAGAAAAGTTCATTGGTAGTTCACTTCCTTCTATCCAGGGCAAGGCATATAAGTGATGGTTGAGCAAGGTCTGCAGGATTGTCTCAGATGCTATACATCCTCACTTCTCTTTGTTCTCCTTGTTATCTTCTGGGAGGAGACTTTGTGATATCCTGATCCGCAGTATTGTCTGGGATGCTACCATCCTCTCCATGACTTGTTTTCCTTGTTACCTTCTGGGAGGGGGTTTTGTGGTATCTGAAGCAGAACATCCGGATTCAGCCACAGTTCTGTAACCTTGTGAATTTTCAAGTGTCCTCTTTCCGCCATGTATTCAAGATAGACAGTGATTAATATTTATATGTGTATATCTATGTATGGGTGTAGGTAAGAGCCATGGTGGTGCAGTGGTTAGAATGTAATACTGCAGGCTAACTCACTGCTCACTCCAGAAGTTTGATTCTGACCGGCTCAAGGTTGACTCATCCTTCCATCCTTCCAAGGTTAGTAAAATGAGGACCCAGATTGTTGGGGGCTGTAAACCGCTTAGAGAGGGCTGTAAAGCACTATGAAGCGGTAAATAAGTCTAAGTGCTATATGTATATAATCATCATCATCATCATCATCATCTTACTAGGAACCGCCTCCATCCTGGGATGATATCTGTAATAACATCAAACATCCACATCTGCCTATCCCATGTCCTTGGTAAGTACTCGATAGGTAGACAAAATGCCAAATCCAGTCTGGACATCTGGCTGACTGTGCAATGATCCATGATAATAGTAGTAGTAGTAGTAGTAGTAGTAGTAGTAGTAGTAGTAGTAGTAGTAGTAATGTTGGAAGAGACCTTGGAGGTCATCTAGTCCAATCCCCTGCTCAGGCAGGAAACCCTATACCATTTCAGACAAATGGCTGTCCAGTCTCTTCTTAAAAACTTCCAGTGTTGGAGCATTCACCGCTTCTGGAGGCAGGTTGTTCCACTGGTTAATTGTTCTAACTGCCAGGAAGTTTTTCCTTAGTTCTAGGTTGCTTCTCTCCTTGATTAGTTTCCATCCGTTGCTTCTTGTCCTGCCTTCAGGCCCTTTGGAGAATAGCTTGACTCCCTCTTCTTTGTGGCAGCCCCTGAGATATTGGAAGGCTGCTGTCGTGTCACCCCTCGTCCTTCTCTTCATTAAACTATATGTATATGTATATGATATGTATATGTATATAGCATGTATATATGTGTGTTATATATGAATATGAGTAGATATATACTTTCTTTTGAGAGAAGAATTTCATTTTTAATGTGGGCCAGTATGCTCACAGTTACAACTGAGAATAAAGATTATCTTTTTTTATCCTCAGTAAAAATTCGGATCAATTCATGAGGAATAATGGTTATTAGCCTCCATGCTATTAGAACTGCCCCTGAAAGCCGCCTCTAGAAAGTGTCCTTGTGTAATTGTTTGGCACTGCTTTTTTCTTAAGCAGATGGTGAACTACCTGTAGCTATCAATGAAATTATCTTGGTTGTAGGAAAATACCTTCAGAGTACATTAATATTAAAAACCACCTTCTTTAAACTAAAAAGGCACAGAAATCCTCATCAGCACTTACTAGTAATCCAATATAGGAAGTCCTCAATTTACAACTTAGTGACCGGTTGAAGTTACAACAGCACTGAAAAAAGTGACTTATGACCATTTTTCATGCTTACAATTGTTACAGCATCCCCAGGATCATGTGATCAAAATTCAGGCGCTGGTTCATATTTACGATGGTTGCCATGTCCCCGGGGGTCACATGATCCCCTTTTGCGACCTTCTGACAGGCAAAGTCAAGGGTAGGCAACCTTGGCTCTTTTATGACTCGTGGACTTCAACTCCCAGAATTCCTGAGCCAGCATGGCTCAGCTTAGAAACTCTCCCTTTCCCCTCAGCATGGCTGGCTCAAGAATTCTGGGAATTGAAGTCCACGAGTCATGAAGGGGCCATAGTTCCCCCATGCTGGCTCAGGAAGTCTGGGAGTTGAAGTCCACGAGTGATAAAAGAGCCAAGGTTGCCTACCCCTGGGCAAAGTCAATGGGGAAGCCAGATTCACTTAACAACCGTGTTATTAACTGAACAACTGCCATGATTCACTTAACAACGGTGGCAAGAAAGGTTGCAAAATGGGACAAAACTCACTTAACAAGTGTCTCACTTAGCAACAGAAATGTTGGGCTCAATTGTGGTCATAAGCCAAGGATTTACCCGTACTGTATATATTAACCAGAAGTTGTTGAGGTCTTCCTAGTATTTCCAAGTAACTGTACATTCAACCATAAAGATCAACAGAACAGAAAAATTGTGTTTAATACAACCTGTGCCGTTTATATATTCATTCCAAGTGGTGTTCCTCACCACTTAACTTACCTCCAGAATTTGTTAGCTAATGTGGTGTGAAAGGGATTGTGGGGGGGGGGAGATGAGGGCACTGTGTTGTACTGTGCAGAAACAAATTTTGTATTTATTTCATGAATAAATTGTATTTATTTTTTTCAGGGAAAAGAGATGTTATATCTTATAAATGATTGCACTTGCACACCCCCTTTTAAAAATATAAAAATACAAAAGCTATATACTGTATTTGCTTCACAGTATAACAATTAAATGAATCAGCCTTTTATTATTTGTTTTTTATATTTTAGAGAAAACAAAACAAACAAAATAAATAATGGTGTATAGAGAGCAGATGAAGAAAATGAAAGAATAACGCACAACTAAGTAAATAAGGGATCAAAAAATGTCAAGGAGATTAGCTTTCTAATACATCGTTAGTAAATTATCAGTGGTTGAATCTAATCTTTAAATGAATAATAATCAGTATTAAGCTTTAAGAATAGATCAATCTCAGCAAACATGGCCAAGAGTATGTATGTATGTATATATGTATGTATGTATGTATGTATGTATGTATGTATGTGTGTGTGTATATATATATCTGTGTGTACTCACAGATAAGATGAGAATTTTAGGTGCCAAAAAGCTTGGTTTATCAGCAGATGGGCTTATCCACAAGTATATATGGTAGTACTTTTTAAAAATAAATGTGTATTGTTATACATACATATACATTCATATATAAGACCAGGGGTTTTCAAACATGGCCCTTTTATAACTTGTGGACTTCGACTCCCAGAATTCCTTAGCCAGCGTGGCTGGCTGAGGAATTCTGGGAGTCGAATTCCACAAGTCATAAAAGGGCCAAGTTTAAAGACCCCTGTATAAGACCATCCATGGATAAGCAGACCCCCAAACCTATAATCTAAATACAGGTAGTCCTTGACTTACGACCACAATTAGAATTCTGTTGACAAGTGAGAGATTTGTTAAGTGAATTTTGCCCGTTTAATGACTTTTCTTGCCAAAGTTGTTCAGTGAATCACTGGTATTGGGTAAGTTAGAGACACAGTTGTTAAGTGAATCTGACTTTCCCATTGATTTTGCTTGTCAGGAGGTTGCAAAAGGGGATCACGTGACCCCTGGACCCTGCAAACATCATAACTATGAGTCCATTGACAAGGGTCTGAAAAACAGTCATTTTCCAGTGCTGTTGTAACTTTGAATGGTCACTAAACAAACTGTTGTAAGTCAAGGATTTCCTGTACCATGAAAAATGCAGGTTACTTTATCCATAGTGGTGCATTTTTCATGGTATTTTGCTTAACAATTTGAGGGTTATCTTTATCTATGGATGGGCCTAAGTGTGAATATATATGTGGCAAATCATCACATAAGATTATAAACTACTATGGTTTAGCCCTCTCAATTCCTGGCAAATAGATGGGGAAGAAATGGAGGTAGTGACAGATTTTATTTTCCTGGGCTCCAAGATCACTGCAGATGGGGACTGCAGCCAAGAAATTAAAAGACGCTTGCTCCTGGGGAGGAAAGCTATGGCAAATTTAGACAGCATACTAAAAAGCAGAGACATCACCCTGCCAACAAAAGTGTGTATAGTCAAGGCCATGGTTTTCCCAGCTGCAATGTATGGCTGTGAAAGCTGGACCATAAGAAAGGCTGAGTGCCAAAGAACTGAGGCCTTTGAACCATGGTGTTGGAGAAGAATTGAGGCCTTTGAACTATGGTGCTGGAGAAGACTCCTGTGAGTCCCCTAGACTGCAAGGCGTTCAAACCGGTCAGTCCTAGAAAAGATCAACCCTGACCGGTCTTTAGAAGGCCAGATCCTGAAGTTGAAACTCAAGTACTTTGCCCACCTAATGAGAAGGAAGGACTCACTGGAGAAGGGCCTAATGCTGGGAAAGATGGAGGGCAAGAGAAGAAGGGGACAACAGAGAATGAGATGGCTGGATGGAGTCACTGAAGCAGTAGGCGTGAACTTAAATGGACTCCAGAAGATGGTAGAGGACAGGAAGACCTGGAGGAATGTTGTCCATGGGGTCGCGATGGGTCGGACACGACTTCGCAATTAACAACAACAACAACATGGTCTGCTTTAAATATTAGATGACTTTGAAGTGTAATCTCTCTCTCTCTCTCTCTCTCTCTCTCTTTCTCTTCCCCCCTCTTTCTTTCTCTCTCTCTCTCTCTCTCTCTCTTTCTCTTCCCCCCTCTTTCTCTCTCTCTCTCTCCCCATATATACATACACACACATATACGCATATATATATATGTAGGTCTTTGGTTGTTCGGGTTTTCTCCCGCGTAAAATTGGAAGTGTCTTGGCGACGTTTCGACGAAGTCCCATTCGTCATCTTCAGGCTGGTGTTTTCAGCTTCGTGCTTTGAGCGATGCAAAGCGGTCTATCTTGTAGTGTCGTATAAACGGGGAAGGCGAGGACCATGTCGCGGCCCTGCCAACTTCCTCGATTGATGCCTGGGTAGCCCATGCCGCCAAAGTTGCAGCGCTTCGGGTGGAATGGGCTGTGAGATGACTTGGGGGCGGCAGGGATGATACATTGTAAGCTTCTGCGATACAGCTTCGGATCCACCTTCCAATGGTGCCCGCGGAAACTTTCCGCCCCAAGGTGCCCGCTTGGAAGGACACAAATAGGGCCTCCGATTTGCGGAAGGGTTCTGTACGCTTTATATAACGCCGCAAGGCTCTGCGGACGTCCAATGTATGCCACTGCCGCTCCCGGTCATGTGTTGGATTTGGACAGAAGTTTGGGAGAATTACTTCCTGTGTCCTGTGAAAGAGTGAATTCACCTTCGGTATGAAGGCAGGATCTAACCTAAGGACCACCCTGTCCTTGTGGAAAATGCATAGGTCGTTTCTGACTGACAGTGCGGCCAGTTCCGAAATTCGTCTGGCCGATGTGATGGCAATCAGGAACGCCACCTTTAGCGACAGGTGTCGCAAGGAAACGGTCGCCAATGGTTCAAATGGTGACCGAGTGAGTGCGTGAAGGACTCGCGGTAGTTCCCAGGACGGGTACCTGTGAATTACTGGAGGTCTGGTGTTATAGGCGCCCTTGATAAAGGCGCGGATCCTGGGGTGGTGAGCTAAGGGAACCGAATCCGTGCAGGTGAGGAGGGTGGACAAGGCCGCCACTTGCCTGCGGATGGTCGCGGGGGCGAGGCCTCTGTCTAGTCCCTCCAAGAGGTAATCTACTATCTGAGGGATGTAGAGTTTGTGTAAGTCAAACTGCCGTTCCCTGCACCAAAGGCAAAAATTTTTCCAAGTGGTTGTTTGTTGGGCTGATGTAGATGGCGGATCCAGTGGTTGCGGTGTTGAAGCACGAAGCTGAAAACACCAGCCTGAAGATGACGAATGGGACTTCGTCGAAACGTCACCAAGACACTTCCAATTTTACGCGGGAGAAAACCCGAACAACCAAAGACCTACATACAAATACCCGCGAAAACCTCAGAAAACAAATAGATAGATAGATAGATAGATAGATAGATAGATAGATAGATAGATAGATAGATAGATAGATAGATAGATAGATACAGATACAGATACAGATAGATAGATTGGAATGGAATGGAATGGAATGGAATAGAATAGAATAGAATAGAATAGAATAGAATAGAATAGAATAGAATAGAATAGAATAAACAGAGTTGGAAGGGACCTTGGAGGTCTTCTAGTCCAACCCCCTGCTCAGGCAGGAAGATGGCTATCATGTCACCCCTAGTCCTTCTCTTCATTAAACTGGATGTACCCAATTCCTGCAACCCAGCCCAGCTGGCTATGGAATTCTGGGATTTGAACTCCACAACTCTGAGAGTTGCCCAGGTTGGACAGCCCTGGTTCTGAATCTCTTTTTTCCCAGGCTGTTTCAAGACAGACGAAGGATCCACATCTTTTAAGACGTCAGTAATGCCTTCTTCTATCTTCGTTCTTCCTCAGCGTCCACAGAATCTCTCACAGCAGAGTAGGATCACGAAGTACAAAAAGGTTAGGAGGAAATACAGCATAGAGAATCTTTTCCCAATCTGAGAATGAGGAATGCCTGGCTGAGGAATTCTGGGAGTTAAAGTCCACAAGTCATAAAAAGGGCCAAGCTTGAAGACCCCTGAGCTAAGGTTTTATTTCCCCCCCCCCCCCAGGGATCAGATGGGGAAACTGTTGAGCATTAAAGGAAAACTTAAAACACTTTTTGTTACATACTCTTGTTTTTCTCAGCTCTCACACAACACACACATACGTATATATAAACATATATGTCTTTACAAGGGGCAACTGAGAAAGAACGAAAAAAATAAACATTTGGTATAATTAGTTGTGACACCATCCATACAAGACCACAAGCCCCTGCTGCACACCAGGCTGTAAAGTGACAGCAAACACTGGACAGGAGAAATGACAAAAGGGTGGAAAGATTAAGAGGTGTCGTTGTAACGTGTGTGCTTGGTTATTAAATGTCAAGATTGATTTCCACCCCCATCCTGCCTCACCCCAAAGGTTCCTTTTTGCTCTGCTGGCTGATCCACAGCATCTGGTAGATCAGGGATCACTGCTGTTACACAACCATCCGTCACTGTAAGCCATCATTTCATCTCCATTTGTTTCCCCTCATATTTGCTAATTGCTCCTGTCATTACGACCCCTGATACCGTTTAGCAGCTCCCATCTGTCCAACTGTCCCCCCCCCCGCCCCGTAGGATGTCCTCACACTCATTTCAAACAGGGAGAGCCTAAATTTTAATTAATTGCCAGAGGAGGGGAATTTATCTGAAAATTTGGCTCCTTTGCAGTGATTTTATAAGCATCTGAGATATGACGTAGTCCTGAGATTCTCTATACAGGTAGTCAACTTGAAAGCACAGTTGAGCCCCAAAATTTCTGTTGCTAAGTGTGAAGTTGTGCCCCGTTTTACAATCTTTCTCGCCGCAGTTGAACCACTGCAGTTGTTAAGTTAGTAACACGGCTCTTAAATGAATCTGACTTCCCCATTGACTTTGCCTGTCAGAAGGTCCCAAATGGGTATCAGATGTCCCAGGGACCCTGCAATTGTTATAAATATGAGTCAGTCCAAGTTCTCTATAGAAGGGAGGGAGGGAAGGAAGGAAGGAAGGACGGAAGGAAGGAAGGAAGGGAGGATAAAGAAGGGAGGGAGGAAGATGTCCCAGGGACCCTGCAATTGTTATAAATATGAGTCAGTCCAAGTTCTCTATAGAAGGGAGGGAGGGAGGGAAGGAAGGAAGGACGGAAGGAAGGAAGGAAGGAAGGAAGGATAAAGAAGGGAGGGAGGAAGAAAGGAAGGATAAAGAAGGGAGGGAGGAAGGAAGGAGGGAAGAAGGAATGGAAGAAAGAAAGAGAGGTAAGGAAGGAGGGAGGGAGTAAGGAAGAGAGTGAGGGAAGGAGGAAGGGATGGAGGAAGAAATGAAGAAATAATAAAGGCGGGACTGAGGCAGAGAGGGAGGGAAAGGGAGGAGGGAAGAAGGAAGGAATAATAAAGAAGGGAGGAAGCAAGGAATAATAAAGGAGAGAGGGAGGAAGGGAGGAAGGAAGGAAAGAAGGAAGGATGGAAGAAAGGAAGAGAGAGAAGGAAGGAGGGAGGGAGTAAGGAAGATAGAGAGGGAAGGAGGAAGGGATGGAGGAAGAAATGAAGAAATAATAAAGGCGGGACTGAGGCAGAGAGGGAAGGAAAGGAAGGAAGGGTAAAGAAAGGAGGGAGGAGGGAAGAAGGAAGGAATAATAAAGAAGGGAGGAAGGGAGGAAGGGAGGAAGCAAGGAATAATAAAGGAAAGAGGGAGGGAGGATAAAGAAGAGGGAGGGAGGGAGGGAGGGAGGAAGGAAGGAAGGAAGGAAGAAAGAAAGAAGGGATGGAAGAAAGGAAGAAGGAATGGAAGAAAGGAAGAGAGGGAAGGAAGGAGGGATGGGGGAGTAAGGAAGAGAGAGGAAGGGATGGAGGAAGAAATGAAGAAATAATAAAGGTGGGATGGAAGCAGAGAGGGAGGGAAGAAGGAAGGAATAATAAAGAAGGGAGGAAGCAAGGAATAATAAAGGAGATGGAGGGAGGGAGGGAGGGAGGGAGGGAGGGAGGAAGGAAGGAAGGAAGGAAGGAAGGAAGGAAGGAAGGAAGGAAGGAAGGAAGGAAGGAGATGACCCACACAAGGTAGAAGAACTCATTAATAGTGACAATGGGGGAATGTTGGGAGAGTTGAAATTGACTTGAAAGAAAATAATCAATCAATACAAAGACCCAGTTCTCTGGAAAAGACTTTAATGTTGGGAAAGATGGACAAAAAGAGAAGAAGATGAGGGCCAACAGGGATCAGTTACAGGGGGATGGAGCATCATTGGAAGACCTGAAGGACCAACTTAGGGACACATCGCCATGGAGAAACTCTATTCATGTGGTCGCTAAGAAATGACACCAACTTGATGGCCAATAATCAATCAATCCACTCCACAGTTACTACAGTTACTTAACACTATGCTGGCTATCCTATTTATTCTTTATTCTTCTATACCTTTTTTGAAAAAACTTTTTAAAAGTCAGATGGGGCAGGAAGCCCGGCAGTTGTCAAATCCACGGGCAACTTGGCCCAGAGGAACGCCAGCTTGTAACCTCCAAATGTTTTTTGCACAACTGTTTTCCTTATCTCCTATCATTTTCTAGGTTGGCAGGAGCTGTGGAAAGTTACTGAGAGAGTCCTACAAGGTGCCCTAGAACGTCAGCCAAGAGATATTACTTGTCTTATGGTTACTCTGAGTTAAAAAACATTACGGTGATTGATGGCTGGCACTGTGAGAACCCTAACAGCCCAGGCTTAATGAAAGCTTGCCGTTTATAAGCTTCTTTGGAAGCAACTCCACGTTTTTGACAAGTTGAAGAGATTCAACGATATGATGGAACAGCAGTAGGGGGTATAATTTGTAGACTCTCGTGGTCTGCGTCGATTAGCAATCCTTGCAGGAGAAGTGTCTTCTTTAGAGTGTCATAGAAACTTCTTATCTCCTTTTCCTTAATGCCAGAGGGTTGAACCTTGACAACTTGAAGACTTGTGGACTTCAACTCCCAGAATTCCTATTTTCCAAAGCACCTGAAGGCCAGACAAGGAATAATTGACGGAAACTGATCAAGGAGAGATTCAATGTAGAAATGAGGAGAAATTTTCTGACACTGAGAACAATCAACCAAAGGAACAGATTTGCCTCCAGAAGCTGTGGAAGCTTCATCACTGGAAACTTTTAAGAGGAGACAGGACAGCCATCTGTCAGAAATGGTGTAGGGCAGTGTTTCCCTACACCATTGGGTTGCTGGCTGTGGAATTCTGGGAGTTGAAGTCCACATGCCTTAAAATTGTCAAGTTTGGGAAACACTGGTGTAGGGTCTTCTGCTTGGGTGGGAGGTTGGACTAGATGACCTACAAGGTCCCTTCCAACCCTGTTATTCTGATTCTGATATTTTAGGCTGTAACCGTTGCCCATAACATCCTGAAAAGGCTCCCTTACTTTCTGTATATCATTTGCATCTGCCACTGATTTGCAACTGAAACATTATTTAAAAAAAATAAAATAAGAAAATAAGCAGCATTCCAGTTAGAACTTAGCAGGGCATTAAATAATGTTGTGTAATCTTGCAACTAACATGAATCAGCTACATCAGAGGTCCCTAACCTTTTGGGCACCAGGGACCAGTTCCGTGGAGAAAGTTTTTTCCACAAACCGGAGGGTGCGTGATTTTGTGTGCTACTTACATCCCGCGGATGGGGCTTTGCTTGTTTGTGTGGACCAATTGCTGGCATGCTGCAGCCCAGTACTGGTTCACAGACCAGGGATTGGGGACCCCTGAGCTACATGATACTACCCCAAAATCTAGCTCTAGCTGGCTTTCATTGCAGGGAAAGGAACTAAAGTGAGAAGCCAGCATGTGACCTCAACTTGCAATTTTACTGCCAGCTTCTCCATGGACTTGGCCTGTTGGAAGCCGACTGTGACATGTACGGATGGTATAAACCAGTGTTTCTCAACCTTGACAATTTTAAGGCATGTGGACTTCAACTCCCAGAATTCCACAGCCAGCATTGCTGGCTGTGGAATTCTGGGAGTTGAAGTCCACATGCCTTAAAATTGTCAAGGTTGAGAAACACTGGTATAAACTAAAGTGACCCGGGACACTACAATAATGATAAACACCCATGGGTTGCAAAGTGCCCGAATCTTGATGCTGAAATGGCCGTAAATGTGGGAACTGGTTTTAATGTTATTGTTTGCAGCACCACTGTAACTTTAAACAGCCACTAAACCAGCGGTTCTCAGCCTATGTGTCACGACCCCATTTGGGGTCGATCGACCATTTCATGGGGGTCACCAAGCAAGGCTGTCCGCCATTTTTTCCCCTTTTCCGGCGGGTGCCTTACCTCCCTTGGGCTGGGCCAGCTGGTGGCCCAGCCAGTGGTTGGCCTGCTCCGTCTCTGCCGCTTGCCAGCTACGCCTCGGCCGGCGCAGGGGGCGGCACCACGCATGTGCAGTGCTCCCGGGCAGGGAAAGTCCTCGACTTACAACCGGTTGGGTAGTCCTCGACTTACGACCGGTTTAGTCCTCAACTTACGACTGGTTTAGTCCTCGACTTATGACCGGTTTAGTCCTTGACTTACGACCGGTTGGGGGTCGCGGTATTAAAAAGGTTGAGAACCACTGCGCTAAAGAAATCAATCATTACCGCAAGGACGACTTGCACACTTAAAAATCACTTAAATGTGTTCCAATTCTTGTCCCTTTATTCTGAATGAGGCATGTATAGGTAACCCTCAACTTACAGTGTCCATTCGAAGTTACACTGGCACCGAAAAAGTGGCTTATGATCGTTCACACTTATGATGGTCACGTGATCAAAATTCGGATGCTTGCCAACAGGTTCGTATTTATGACGGTTGTCATGTCCAGGATCACGTGGTCTCCTTTTGTGACCTTCTGACAAGCAAAATTAATGGGAAAGCTAGATTCACTATAACAACCACCTTTACTAACTTTAACAACTGCCTTCGTTCACGTGAAGTGTTAATACCACTTTACAATGCCTTGGTAAGGCCACACTAGGAATACTGCATCCAGTTTTGGTCACCATGATATAAAAAAGATGCTGAGAATCTAGAAAGAGTACAGAGAAGAGCAACAAAGACGATTAGGGGACTGGAGGCTAAAACATATAAGGAACGGTTGCTGGGATTGGGTATGTCTAGTTTAATGAAGAGAAGGATGACATGATAACCGTGTTCCAATATCTCAGGGGCTGCCACAAAGAAGAGGGAGTCAAGCTATTCTCCAAAGCGCCTGAAGGCAGGACAAGAAGCAACGGATGGAAACTAACCAAAGAGAGAAGCAACCTAGAACTAAGGAGAAACTTCCTGATGGTTAGAACAATTAACCAGTGGAACAACCTGCCTCCAGAAGCTGTGAATGCTCCAACAAAGGAAGTTTTTAAGAAGAGATTGGACAGCCATTTGTCCGAAATGGTGTAGGGTTTCCTGCCTGACCAGGGGGTTGGACTAGATGATCTCCCAGGTCCCTTCCAACTTTATTATTATTATTATTATTATTATTATTATTATTATTATTATTATTATTATTATTATTACTATTATTTAACAAATGTGGTGAGAAAGATTGTAAAATGGGGCAAAGCTCACAAGAAATGTCTCACTTAGCAACATAAATTGGGACTCAATTGTGGTCATAAGTCGAGGACCGCCTGTATCTGAAATGAAAATTAGTCAAACATACGGTCAACTATTTGACGTATAAAGATATGTTTCCCCTGGGAGCACAAAAATCAGCAAACAAGAAAGCAATTAAGCTAACCTAGGATAACTTCCCGTTCTGGCCTCAACTGAATGATTTCTATTATAGCCAACCTTGCAAAGAATGAATGCAGCCCTTTCTGATACCAGACCAATGAAGCCAGCTGTTTCCAACGTTGAAGCCTCTATGCTGAGCTTCTGAAAAATCAATTTTTGCCCCTCGCTGCTTTGTAATAAGCAAGCGAGATGAACTGGAAAAAGGAACGACAAAGAACTGATCACAAGAAACAACAACTAAATACAGAGGAATATTCAATAGAACTGCCACCTCTTCAAAGAGGGCCTTGCTCTCATCTCAGTTGTTCAAATATATAAAAGTATTCAAGTAAATATTTTTTTAAAAAAAATCACCCTTGGCATCAAAAATGGTATACCGGTAAAACGAAGAATCCGGAACAGTATCCTACAGCCATAGTCATTTTTTTTTTTTAACTTCAGTATGCAGATGATAAAAGTAAATAATATAAATTTGGCTAACAATAAACTTTTTATGCATATTTCAACATTAATTGCACATTTTCCTGATTGTTAGAATCATCTCAGCAACACTATCAAGTCATAAGCCTGTTCACTTGTTAGTAATTTCTAGTAAAGTTTCTTTCTCCTTAATTCTTCTGATCAGTTTGTACTGCTCCATATCAATCTACAGCAACACTTTAAAAGCTTATTTGTAAATCGTTCATTAGGATCAAAGATTTCTAGGGAGAAGGCCAGCAAAGGAGAATTTATTGATATAAGGATATAAAATAGTACAACACTAACGTCTGTATGTAAAAACATCTGTATTTTAGCTAAACTACACCACTATTGCACTGCTGGAGTGCAAATATTGTCTTTCTGTGATGGTGCCCAAACTTTTTTTAAACATAAGATCAGTCCTACAAAACTCTGGAGACGTAAATGCGTTATCTATTTTCACAGGATTGTTCCTATCCAAATTACTGTTTTCTCATCAAAAAATGCTAACATAGTAGTTTAGAAACCCTGAACAATCCAGAATCAAATTTGCTTTTTTAACATCCACACATTTTCTGCATAACTTTGGAGTCATGGAAATAAATCAGACAAGAGACTGTTTTAGGAATCAAAATGTATACAGCTCCAATGGGGCCCCTTGAAGCCTCCTGCTTTTGGCCAGGAGATTCAAATGCTTCACACTGACCACCAAAATCAAACTTCAGCTTTTCAGAACACATTTTTAAGCGGGTTGCCCAGCATATTGACACATCTGTGATAATACTTCAACCAACCCTTATTTGTGTTAACAGAGGCATA
Source organism: Crotalus tigris (assembly GCF_016545835.1). Taxonomy (NCBI): domain Eukaryota; kingdom Metazoa; phylum Chordata; class Lepidosauria; order Squamata; family Viperidae; genus Crotalus; species Crotalus tigris. The sequence continues at coordinate 708,582 of NW_024097335.1, forward strand.
AATCACGCTCAGCTTAATAAGACCTTAAATGCACTGCATGCACAAATTTGCAGCTGCAGCCTGAGATGGGAAATGGGCCATCTGAAATGTGAACGACACATAAACAAAAATAGAGAGAATCACAAGAGCAGGAAACTGTTTCCCCCTGTGAACTTACGCTAGCCATCACCAGCAAAACATTTACAGGTTTTCCCAGTCCTATTCTGGCAGTGATCCTTGTTTAACAACTGCTTGCTCGGTCACTATTCAAATATACAATGTCACTGAAGTAGCGGTTTGACTGGACTTCTATTTTTGGCCCTTGCAGCACACCCAAGTGATCACAATTTTGTCACCTACTCTGCTGGATTCCCTCAATCAAAACCCGTGGGAAGCCAGCGGGAAGTCGGAAGACATGGTTATATGAGTTCTTCGCTTAATAACTCACGTGGTCCTCGCTTAATGACAGCAACCAGGATTGCCAAGAACTGTTGTCACTAAGTCAGTGGTTCTCAACCTTTCTAATGCCGCGACCCCATAATACAGTTCCCCATGTTGTGGTGACCCCCAACCACTTATACATCACTTGGTGCCAGGGGCGTGGCCAAAGAAAAGGGGAAAAAAATGGCGGACAGCCTTGTTTGGCGACCCCCGTGAAATGGTAGTTCGACCCCAAATGGGGTCCCGACCCACAGGTTGAGAACCACTGCACTAAGTGGTGTGGGCCTATGATTTTTTTTTCCCATTTACAACCGTGTCACTTAAAGACAGAGCTTCCGATTAGTGCTGTTAAACAAGAACTGCCAGTACTGAAAACTAGCTAACTAATATTCTGCAGATGGCACGCTTACGAAGAATTACGAAAACTCACAGCCAGAGCAAAAATTTAGCTAAAGCTAAATTTCAGAAGGAATCTATGTAGATTGATGTGTGTCTGGTTCCCTCCATTGGGGTTTGGGAAGCTTCTTTGAGAACATTTTTGATTTTATTGCTAGGTCCTGGTGTCTACTTCTAGCATACATCACTTTCCATCTTTCTTTCAAACATCACACCAGAGAAGAAAGAGATAAAATATTCTCACTTACAGAATGTTGAATAGGCATCCATCCAGGCGATTCGACTGAACATTTGTGAGCAGGACATCTCGTGTGACTCTGCTGCAAGCAATTGAAAAAAAAAAAAAAAAGAGAGAGGTATGTGTAAAATTATCTGCACACTGTAAGGTCTTCCTCGACTTACAATCATTCGTTGAACGACTGTTCAAAGTTACAATGGCACTGAAAAAAATGACTTATGACTGTTTTTCAGACTTACAACCATTGCAGCGTCCCCCCCCCAGTCACGTGATCAAAATTCAGATGCTTGGCAACTGATTCATATTTATGAGGGTTGCAGTGTGCCAGAATCGTGCGATCAACCTTTTGCGACCTTCTGACAAGTAAAATCAGTGGGGAAGCCAGATTCATTTTGCTAACTTAACAAGTGCAGTGGTGCTAACTTAACAACTGCAGTGATTCACTTAACAATTGTGGCAAGAAAGATTGCAAAATTAACGAAATTAACACTGAACAACTGTCTCGCTTAGCAATAGAAATTTTGGCCACACTGTGGCGCTTTGCCACAGTGAACTGTTGTGGTTGTCCCATTAGTAACACGGTTGTTAAGTGAATCTGGCTTCCCTATTGAGTTTGCTTGTCAGCAGGTCGCAAAAGGTGATCACAGGACCCCGGGAAACACTGCAACCGTCATAAATATGAACCAGCGTTACCAACACGAGTCATTTGGTACCGTCCATAACACGGCCATCTCGCCATTAATTCTAACTCCAGATCATTTATCAGCAAATTAAAATGCACTGACCCTGCTATGTGTATCTCATCACTTTTCAGAATTACCCATTTGTTTGTACTCTCTATTTTCTATTTTTTAGCCCATTTCCTATACTTGAGAGTGTCCATCCCCTTATCTCACAGCAGCTGAGTTGCCCAAAGGCCCTTGGTGAGAGATTTCATCAAAGACTTTTCAAAGTCTGCATGCATATAATTACTTATTGGATCGTTTTTTGCTCAAAGAAGAATCCCAGATGTTAACACACAAGAGCCTCCATGTGGCCTTTCCCAAATTCAGCCCAGAAATTATATCACCATCTTTTCTATTAAGGTTGCTGCTATAGTAATTAAATGCCAGAAAGTTTTGCCAAGCTACTGACATTACAGGTGTTCCTCGACTTACGACCGCAATTGGGCCCGGAATTTCTGTTGCTAAGCGAGAAAGTTATTAAGGGAATTTCACCCCATTTTACAACCTTCCTTGCCACAGATCTTAGGTCAGGGGTGTCAAACTCAATTTCGTTGAGGGCCGCATCAACATTGCGGTTGCCCTCGGGGGGGGGCGGGTGGGTGTGGCCAGGGTGAGTGCGGCCTACTGGGTGGGCATGGACAGAGTGGGTGTGGCCTACTGGGTGGGCGTGGCCAGCTCTACATCGTTCGTGTCAAGGGTGCCTGTGGGGGCCTGGGCAGGAGTGGGACAGATCTGAGGGTCTCTGGCAGAAGGAGGTGGGACCAGGACAAGTGCCATGGTCCACTAGAGGAGCCTCACTGTTCCTCTCAGGCCACGCATGGGAGGCTGGATGGTGGTGCAGGCTGCCCAGAGCCCTGGTAAGCAGAGATCAAACGCCCAGCCTGGCCGTCGAGCACCTGTGGCACCAAGCTGTTTCCAGACGGCCTTGTGGAGCTAAGACTGAATGTGTTTCAGCATAGATGGCCACCACAAAATTGTACATTGGCTCCCGGCCGGCCTAGGCCAGGGCCAAGGCAGAGGGGGCCGTTCCCTCACTGTTTCCAGGATGGCTTCGCGGGCCACATGAAACCACTTCGCGGGCCGCATCCGACCCCCGGGCCTTGTGTTGGACATGTCTGTCTTGTGAATCACTGCAGTTGTTGAGTTAATAACACAGCTCTTATGGTAAGTGGCTTCCCCATTGCTCGTCAGAAGGTCGCCGAAGGGGATCACCCAGACATTGCAGCCGTCATAAATATGAGTCAGTTGCCAAGGGTCTGAATTTGGATTACATGACCACGGGGATGCTGCAGTGGTCGTAAGTGTGAAAAACGGTCATAAGTCACTTTTTCAGTGCCGTTGTAATTTCAAACGGTCACTAAATGAACTGTTGTAAATTGAGGGCTACCTGTACTCCTGGATTCTCCTTTTCAATATAAGACACATAGGTCCACAGCCACTCTCTAGCACAGGGGTAGTCAACCTTGGCTCTTTTATGACTCGTGGACTTCAACTCCCAGAATTCCTGAGCCAACCATGCTGAGGGGAAAGGGAGAGGTTTCCAAGCTGAGCCATGCTGGCTCAAGAATTCTGGGAGTTGAAGTCCAGAAGTCATGAAGGGAGCCATAGTTCTCCCATGCTGGCTGAGGATTTCTGGGAGTTGAAGTCCGCAAGTCATGAAAGGGCCACAGTTCCCCCATGCTGGCTCAGGAATTCTGGGAGTTGAAGTCCACGAGTCATGAAGGGGCCTTAGTTCCTCCATGCTGGCTCAGGAATTCTGGGAGTTGAAGTCCACGAGTCATAAAAGAGCCAAGGTTGACTACCCCTGCTCTAGCATAACAAAATATAATGAGAGAAGAGGGAAATTATGGTCTCCGTTTGAACTTTTATTCTATGTTATGCCTGCAGTTTATTAGCGTGAGATCAGTTAGAATCTAAAAGAATGAAACATAATTTAACATCCAGCTTCCTGTAGTTAGAACACACTTCTTCTCTACAAAGGACAACATGAACATTTTCCTTGCTGTTCATTGCAACTTAATTTTATTTCTCCAAAGACAACGTGCCGGCTGAAATTAATAAAAATCAAGGGCAATTCTGTAATTGAATTGTATCAGCTCACGATGATTTAACTCTGTTTTCTAATTACGCCATAAACCATCCTGTGTGATCAAAGAGATAGAAAATTAATATTCCACACAGAGGCTGATATCCAACTTCTGGTGTTTAGCAAGAAGATATTCAATCAAAGATGGAGGGCGAATAATAGATTTGAATTTATCGCGAGATCCCAAGAGGATTATCTTTAGCTCCTCGCTCTCAATTAGCAGCAATGTTAATTACATGTCAGCAAGTCCAATTCAACCTCTAATGACACAGGCTCCCCATTGTATTGCTTCCTAAATTATATTGTTGAGATAAAGAGCGCATAGTAGTAAACAGAGAGGACTTTTATGGAGAATTTGAAATGTGTCCTTCACAGTGATTCCAGTTCACCGATCTTGGCATTATAATTCTCTACTTTCCCATCTTGAAATACGACCTTTCTCATACAGAAGGATACCAAATGCTCTTCAATTTGAATTCAATTTAAATATTTAAAATAATTTTAATTTTTTAGTTTTAGTTCGGTCCTTCACATTGCATAATAATAATAATAGTAGTAAAGTTGGAAGGGAACTTGGAGGTCATCTAGTCCAACCCCCTGCTCGGGCAGGAAACCCTACACCATTTCGGACAAGTGGCTGTCCAGTCTCTTCTTAAAAACTTCCAGTGTTGGAGCATTTATTGCTTCTGGAGGCAAGCTGTTCCACTGATTAATTGTTCTCACTGTCAGGAAGTTTCTCCTTAGTTCTAGGTTGCTTCTCTCCTTGATTAGTTTCCACCCGTTGCTTCTTGTCCTGCCTTCAGGGGCTTTGGAAAATAGCTTGACTCCCTCTTCTTTATGGCAGCCCCTGAGATATTGGAATACTGCTATCATGTCCCCCCTTGTCCTTCTCTTCGTTAAACTAGACATACCCAATTCTAGCAACCGTTCATTTCTGTCCTTCCTTTTGCGTAACTTGTTTAATGATTCTATTCCACCATTTCTTCGATATTAAGGTAACGCTTATGCCACGGCAAGTTGTCCCACAGTGAGTTAGTTGGGGCAATTTGGCTCTGGCGAATTGGTCACAGCAAGCTGTCCGCGGAGAGTTGTCCATTTAGAGCTATGATAGAAAACTGTGTATCATGCTCTTAAATATATATATATATTAAGCATGAAACTGAAATCTGCAAAATCCTACAGGCAACAGAGCGCCAAGAGGCATTTTCCCCATGACACTACTTAATTCTGCACTTTACAGGAAAATCCTCCCTCTCGCTCAAGCCTATTTCTACAATTTGCCAGCCCCGATTCATAATCACATTATAGCTTCGATGGTACAGCTATTCTGTAACTCAGTATATAGATTGCTGTAGTGATCTTAAATATAATACTGGTTATGTGCTTATCCAATGTTTCCATTACCATATCCTTCTCCTGTGAAATAGGTTTGCCGAAGAAATTACTCAGCTCGGTTCACAACGATTTAAACTCATAGTTATTTCCTTAAATTGGCCATCCCTAATCTGGATATCATCCAAGTGTGTGTGGACTTCAGTTCCCAGATATCCTTAAGCCAGCCCTGACATGGTGAAGAATTATGGGATGTGAAGTCCAGACAACTGGAGGTTGGGGAAAGTTGTATCTTAGCATAGAATAGAATAACAGAGTTGGAAGGGACCTTGTAGGTCATCTAGTCCAACCCACTCGCCCAAGCAGGAGACCCTACACCAGGGGGTCTTCAAACTTGGCCCTTTTATGACTTCTGGACATCAACTCCCAGAATTCCTCAGCCAGGCACGCTGGCTGAGGAATTCTGGGATTTGAAGTCCACAAGTCATTACAGGGCCAGGTTTGAAGACCCCTGCCCTACACCATTTCTGACAGATGGCAGTCCAGTCTCTTCTTGAAAGCTTCCAGTGATGAAGCACCAACAACATCTGAAGGCAGTCTCTTCCATTGGTTGATTGTTCTCGCTGTCAGAAAATTTATCCTTATTTCCAGGTTGAATCTCTCCTTGATCAGTTTCTATCCGTTATTTCTTGTCTGGCCTTCAGGTGCTTTGGAAAATAGATTGACCCCCTCCTCTCTGTGACAGCCCCTCAAATATTGGAACCCTGCTATGATGTCTCCCCTGGTCCTTCTCTTCACCAGACTAGCCATGCCCAGTTCCTGTAACTGTCCTCCATATGTTTTAGCCTCAAGTCCCCTAATCATCTTTGTGGCTCTTCTCTGCACTTTTTCTAGAGTCTCAATATCTTTTTTATAGTGTGGAGACCATAATTGGTTGCAGTATGCTAGGTGTGGTCTTACTAAGGCTTTATAGAGTGGTATTAGTACCTCACGTGATCTTGATTGAATCCCTCTGTTAATGCAATTTAGGATTGCATTGGCTTTTTTGGCTGCCGCCGCACACTGTTACCTCATATTTCCTATGAATACAGCTAACACTTGATTTTTACTTTGCTAAAACTTCACCTTTTTCTTCTGTCCTGATTAGAGATGGGAAGGCCTGGGGGAAAAAAACCGGAAAAATTGGGGGGGGACCAGGTTTTTTCTCGTTTTTTTTTTCAAAACCATTTTTTTCCTGGAAAAATTGAAAAAAAGAAGTGTGGAATATGTCCTTTTCCAATGATAAATAATATATCTATGACATGGTATTCAAACTATTCAGGGGTCCTCAACCGTGGCAACTTTAAGGCTTGTGGACTTCAACTTCCAGAATTCCTCAGCCAGCATGCCTGGAAGCAGAGTGTTTGAATAAACAGTCTATCATTTAAAAGTCAGATTGGTAAGTTGTCTAAGATATGTTTATTATCCTGAAGAGAAATTTTCCATTTCAGAAGAAATACTGAACATATATTGGACATTTCCCTTTCATGCCCTTCATGGCTATACAGGTAATCCTCAACTTCCAACCCCAACTGACCCCAAAATTTCTGTTGCTAAGTGAGACAGCTGTTAAGTGAGCTTTGCCCCATTTTACGACCTTTCTTGCCCGTTGTTAAGTGGCTCACTGCAGTTGTTAAGTTAATAATAGGATTGTTAAGTGAATCTGTCTTCCCCATTGACTTCGCTTGTCAGAAGGTTGTGAAAAGGGATCACATCATCCTGGGGACACCGCAACCATTGTAAATATGAGTCAGTTTCCAAGCATCTGAATTTTGATCATGTGACCAAGGGGATGCTGCAGTGGTTGTAAGTGTGAAAAACAGTCATAAGTCACTCTTTTCAATGCTGTTGTAAGACAAAGATTACCTGTAAGGCTTCCTTGTAGAATTAGGGCCTTCAGTGGTAATGCAGGAGTGAATGAGCCAAGAAAGCAGAGTGAAACACTAAAGTGTTTCACTGGTATACCAGATCTGGGATGCAAAAATCCAGATAACCAATAGGTGGCAACCAAGAGACCCTGAAAATCCTTTGCCACCAAAAACTCCAAGCAAAATCTTGACCACAAATGTTGGCTCCAGGGCCTCTTCTCTATCTCTGCTTAAACCAAGCAGCTGAAATGTTTGGGACTTTTTGAAGAATTATTTCTTTCCAATATTCATGGACCACAAGAATATTTATTTATTTATTTATTTATTTATTTATTTATTTATTTATGAGACTTATATACCGCTTTAAGTGCAAGCACTCTCTAAGCGGTGTACACCAGTAAGCAGTGTATATATATATATATTTACATTGCCCCCAACCATCTGGGTCCTCATTTTACCTACCCCGGAAGGATGGAAGGCTGAGTCAACCTTGAGCCGGTGAGATTTGAACCGCTGACCTGCTGAACACAGTCAGCTAAAGTGGCCTGCAGTAGAATAGAATAGAATAGGATAGGATAGGATAGGATAGGATAGGATAGGATAGGATAGGATAGGATAGGATAGGATAGAATAGAGCTGGAAGGGACCTTGGAGGTCTTCTAGTCCAGCCCCCTTCTCAAGAAGGAGAACTGTCCTATATCATCTCAGACAAGTGACTGTCCAGTCTCTTCTTAAAAACCTCCAGTGATGGAGCACCAACGATTTCTGGAGGCAAGCTGTTCCATTGGTTAATTGTTCTCACTATTAGGAAGTTTCTCCTTAATTCCAGGTTGCTTCTCTCTTTGGTCAGTTTCCAACCATTGTTTCTTCTCCTGCCTTCTGGTGCTGTGGAGAATAATTTGACCCCCTATTTAATATTTAAAATAAAGCAATAGGATTGATTAGCCAGAATTATATTAAGCGGGGTGTAGAGAAGTGCAGAGATAGCCTTGACAAAGGAATATAAGAGTCCACAGGACAGCCATTAAAAACATTAAACGAAAACACAGCCTTGGGATAAGAGGACGCATGTAAAGATGCTGAGATTCTAGAAAGTATACAGAGAAGAGCAACAAAGATGATTAGAGGACTTGAGGCTAAAACGTATGAGGAACGGTTGCAGAAACTGGGTATGTCTAAACTGTGCCTAGTTTAATGAAAAGAAGAACTGGGGTGACATGATAGCAGTGTTCCAATATCTAAGGGGCTGTCATGAAGAAGAGGGGGGTCAAGCTATTCTCCAGAGTACCTGAGGGCAGAACAAGAAGCAATTGATGGAAACTAAACAAAGAGAGAAGCAACCTAGAACTAACAGAACAATTAATCCTGTCAGTGAGAACAATTAATCAGTGGAAAAACCTGCCTCCAGAAGCTGTGAATGCTCCAACACTAGAGGTTTTTAAGAAGAGACTGGACAGCATTTGTCCAAAACGGTATAGGGTTTCCTGCCTGAGCAGGGGGTTGGACTAGATGACCTCCAAGGTCCCTTCCAACTCTGTTATTCAGTTATTCTGTTAAAATAACCCCATCTTGATTCTCATTGATATAAGAGGGGACAGAGAAAAATTCTGGCAAGCTTTCAAGATTTTGTTATTATACCTCACAACAATAATGCAGCGTTCCTGTAATCCTTGTGGTTTCCATTTCTTGACTTGGCTGATAGGGTGCTGGAATTTTTTATTTACCAAACTTATATGTTGCCCATCTCTTCTGAAGCAACTCTAGGATAATGGATAATTATTATCCATCCATTATTATCCATCCATCCATCCATTAGCAATGCTTGTTGGCTAATTCAAATGTTTAGCCATTTATTTTAAAAAATCATATTAATTGCTTTAATTATCCAATGGGTTCACATTCGTTTCAGAACTTATATTTCAATAGGTTCCTTTTTTTCAAAATATCTTTTTGACATGAATGCCACTGTGGGTGATTATTAATGTCTTCGCCAGAATGCCCCAGAGTTATATTTCTCTAACATTTTTCTGGCAAATAAAGGAAACACATTTTTTTTAAAAAACCAACCCCAGTGTGGCAATCATTTTTCTCTTTTTTTATGAGAATCCAATTTTTTCCTAAAATGCCCTAGAATAATATAACAATCAAGGCATATATAGGAGGAAATTGGTAGCTAAGTGGAGAGAACTAATTGCCACAATGACATGGATATCTTCTGAATTCATTCATCATTGCTTGCATTCATTTCTTGTCTCTGTGGGTTTTTTTTCCATTAATTTTCCAAACGCACACTCTCAGTTACCTCAGAACATTTCTAGACCAGTTTTTTTGCCTCATGCGTTTTGACAGAAGAGCTGTTTTTGAACTTTCTTTCAGAACAGAGGAGCATTTCAGGGAATGTTTCCCAGGGATTTAGAATTCTTGACGTTATTTAATCATGAATTGGCCAAAGGGCCTTGAATAAATGACTTATTCTACTGCACAATCATCTCTCTAGCAGGGCCCGTTGATTTTATAGCCACTGTAGAAGCAGAGCCATGGTCTAGGGCAGGGGTAGGCAACCTTGGCTCTTTTATGACCCGTGGACTTCAACTCCCAGAATTCCTGAGCCAGCCCCGCTGAGGGGAAAGGGAGAGGTTTCCAAGCTGAGCCATGCTGGCTCAGGAATTCTGGGAGTTGAAGTCCACGAGTCATAAAAGCCCCAAGGTTGCCTACCACTGGTCTAGGGCAGCAGCCCCCAATTTTGGGGGCACCAAGGACCAGTTCTGTGGAGAAAGGTTTTTCCATAGACTGGAGGGGAAGTAGTTTCATATTCTGCCTGCATCCCATGGATGGGGCTTTGCTTGTTTTTGTGAACCGGTTTCTGGCATGCCATGGGGTTGGGGACCCGTTCTAGGGTAGCCAAAAGTGGAAAGAAGGTTGTTTTTTTTTAACATCTTTTTCAAAATAACACATTTTATTAAAAAGCACAAGCTTTCTAAACAGATTTAACAACTCTTTCTGGCCCTCAGTTGGAATTCTTTTAAAAAAATAATACCGTATTACATCCTTTGGCTGGATACAGCAAGAAAGCAAAAAAAAAAAAAAAAAGCTTGGCATACCACATCTTAAAAAATGCCAGGCACCATCTGCAGAAGGGCATCTATTGCGTTTTCATATGAGAAGGTTGTGGTGTTGCGATCTTGTAGAAACACAGACTCTTTTTTAAGAAGAGGGTGGGCAATCATTGATCTGAAATGAGGTAGGATTTCCTGTCTAAGTAGCGGGTTAGACTAGAAGACCTCAGGGGTCCCTGACAACTCTGTTATTTATGCCAGTTGCACTGTCCCGGAGTCATGGGAACACTATTTGTAATATTCCCAGCTGGCTTCCAACAAGCACCACAATGTAAAAAAGATGTTGAGACTCTAGAAAAAGTGAGGAGAACAGCAACAAAGATGATTAGGGGACTGGAGGCTAAAACATATAAGGAACGGTTGCTGGAATTGGGTATGTCTAGTTTAACAAAGAGAAGGACGAGGGGGACATGATAGCAGTGTTCCAATATCTCAGGGGTTGCCTCAAAGAAGAGGGAGTCAAGCTATTTTCCAAAGCGCCTGAAGGCAGGACAAGAAGCAACGGATGGAAACTAACCAAGGAGAGAAGCAACCTAGAACTAAGGAGAAACTTCCTGACAGTGAGAAAAATTAATCAGTGGAACAACCTGCCTCCAGAAGCAGTAAATGCTCCAACACTGGAAGTTTTTAAGAGGAGACTGGACAACCATTTGTCCGAAATGGTGTAGGGTTTCCTGCCTGAGCAGGGGGTTGGACTAGATGACCTCCAAGATCCCTTCCAACTTTACTACTACTACTACTATTATTATTATTATTAATGAGGAGGAGGAGAAGGAGGAGGAGGAGGAGGAGGAGGAGGAGGAGGAGAAGAAGGAGAAGGAGAAGGAGAAGGAGAAGGAGAAGGAGAAGGAGAAGGAGAAGGAGAAGAAGAAGAAGAAGAAGAAGAAGAAGAAGAAGAAGAAGAAGAAGAAGAAGAAGAAGAAGAAGAAGAAGAAGAAGACGAAGAAGAAGAAGAAGAAGAAGAAGAAGAAGAAGAAGAAGAAGAAGAAGAAGAAGAAGAAGAAGAAGAAGAAGAAGAAGAAGAAGAAGAAGAAGAAAGGGCCCCTGGAGCATTCACAACTTCTGGAGGCAGGTTGTTCCACTTATTAATTGTTCTAACTGTCAGGAAATTGCTCCTTCATTAAATTTCATTAAGTTTCATTAAATTCTAAAGAAAGAACTTAGAGGGAATATTCAGATGAATATGTGGGAAAATAGGGATATTCAAAACAGTGGGGACATGCACTGCAAACTAAAACATACCACTTCAAACACTAAGGACTTTTAAAAAAAAAAAAACTAACAAACCACCCTCTCAGAAATGCGGAAGGTGCTCTCCAGTGCTCCGAGAAGGAAATGAAATTTAAACAAAGCATAAAACCTCTTCTGCAAACTAAAGAAAATTTCTGAGAGACAGCAAGTGGTCTCTTACTGCATATTTCATTACATTGCTCCTGCTTTACCCAGCGACGTCTAATGCTGGGTATTAATTTTGTATTCCTGATGGTAAATGCATGATCCTTAATTTGCAAGATTAAAATAGCTAAGGTTTCCAAGGAACATCAAAACTTGGAAACTTCCTTTAGGAAATTTCCCTTATGTCCCTTGGGAGGGTGGGGGGAGGCGACACAATAACTGTCTTCTAGCTAGTACTTGAGGGGCTGCCACAGAGAAGAACGAGGGTCAAGCTATTCTCCAAAGCACCTGAGGGCCGGACAAGAAGTAATCGGTGGAAACGTGTTAAAGAGAGATCCAACCTAGAAGTAAGGAGAAAGGTTCTGACAGTGAGAACAATTAATCAATGAAACAGCTTGCCTTCTGGAGTTGTGGCTGCTCCATTGCTGGAGTTTTTCAAAAATAGACTGGACAACAATTGACCGGGATGGTATAAAATCTCCTGCCTTGAGCAGATGGTTGGACTAGAACAGGGTCCCCAACCCCCGTGCATGGATCGGTATCAGGCCGCAGCATGCCATGAGGATCTGGACAGACTTACAGGAGGATCTGGACAGACTGGAACACTGGACGCTATCTAACAAAATGAAATTCAATTGTGAAAAAAGCAAGGTTCTACATTTAGGCAAGAAAAACCAAATGCACAGGTATAGTATAGGGGCTACGTTGCTCAATAGTAGTAACTGTGAGAGGGACCTCGGAGTCCTAGTGGACAATCACCTAAATATGAGCCAGCAGTGTACTGCAGTTGCCAAAAAGGGCAACACAGTGCTGGGCTGCATTAACAGAGGGATAGAATCAAGATCCTGTGAAGTGTTAAGACCACTTTACAAGGCCTTGGTAAGGCCACACTTGGAATCCTGCATCCAGTTTTGGTCACCACGATGTAAAAAAGATGCTGAGACTCTAGACAGAATACAGAGAAGAGCAACAAAGATGATCAGGGGACTGGAGGCTAAAACATATAAGGAACGGTTGCTGGAATTGGGTATGTCTAGTTTAATGAAGAGAAGGATGAGGGGGGACATGATAGTAGTGTTCCAATACCTCAGGGGCTGCCCCAAAGAAGAGGGAGTCAAGCCATTCTCCAAAGCGCCTGAGGGCAGGACAAGAAGCAACAGATGGAAACTAAACAAGGAGAGAAACAACCTAGAACTAAGGATAAACTTCCTGACAGTGAGAACAATTAACAGTGGAACAACCTGCCTCCAGAAGCGGTAAATGCTCCAACACTGGAAGTTTTAAAGAAGAGACTGAACAGCCATTTGTCCGAAATGGTATAGAGTTAGCTGCCTGAGCAGGGGGTTGGACTAAATGACCTCCAAGGTCCCTTCCAACTTTATTGTTGTTGTTGTTGTTGTTGTTGTTATAACTGATCTGCACAAACAAGCAAAGCCCCATCCACAGGATGTAGGCGGCACAGAAAACCACACACTCTCTGGTCCATGGAAAAACCTTTCTCTACGGAACCAGTCCCTGGTGCCCAAAAGGTTGGGGAGCTCTGGACTAGAAAATCTCTGAGTTCCCTTCCAGCCCTGATTCTATTTTAAACCCGTTGCTTTTGTTTAATCCTCCTCCTCTTCTCTGCCTTCCCCACTCTCCATGGTCTCTTAAAAGCAAAAAGATATAATAATAATAACAATAATAATAATAATAATCCCCCAGTGAGACACTACCTTGACGTGGTTGTGGGGCTTGTGTACTCTGAGGAAGATGAGAGCTATGCCAGAGGTTCAACCATACTGGACAGGTCTCATCAGAGGAGTCAGACAAAGAGTGTCTCTCCCATAAAAAAATATGGTGAGACGTAAATTTCAGAATGCCATACCGGCTCGGACGTCGCCCGGGTTAACAAGGTCCGCGCTAGATATTGGAGTTCCTGGATATCTGGTGAAAAATGGGTTACAGGACTCAGGACTGTTGGCTGAGCAACCAGGGCCAGCAGCTGCAGAACTACTGGAAGAAAAGGTGTTTACCCGTCGCAGATACACAGTGATGGAAAACAAAGAAATAATGATCTGTTACTACAGATCAAGTCCAACAAGAAGAGGATATCTAAAACGAATGCACCAGTTCTGGAAAGAACAACATCCAGAATCAGAAATAACAGAACAGAGACTAGCAGATCAATGCCGATTTATAACACGAAATAAAGTATTCACAGAAACAGAATTGGACGAACTGCAAAGGTTTACCCAGGGCAAAGAAATCAAAGCCTTACCAGAAGTAATTCAGAATGTAGAGGCAAACCAGGGGGAGTTGGCAGTGAAGGAATCCAGCAGAGATATACAACTGTTCTCATTTGGAAACCAGGCACCTCTTCCTCAGGAAGAACAAAACCCTCTAACTAAAGAAATAAAAGAATTGAAACAAAGAATAACTGAGCATCTAGAACAGCACAAAAACAACAGAATAAGGCTACCTGCATTGAAGCTTGTTCCAAAGAAACAGCTAGCACAAGCATTAAAAGATGCAAATATTGCAATATCAAGTATAAGCACCAATTCACTGCAAGAAACAAACCAACTAATGTACAGCACAGCTGCAGTTATAACAGAATACCTGGGATGCAAAATCAACAAAGAAGAAAAACAAACAAACAGTGCACCAGAAAAATGGAAGGTTAGACTAGAAAATAAGATCAGCAAGTTAAGATCACATGCAAGCAAGCTAGAACAGATGAAAGAAAAGAAGCTGAAGAACAAGAAGACCAAAGAATACCTAATCAAGAAATACCACTTAGAAACAAGGAAGATCAAGGAAGCACTGGAAATAATAAAGCAACAAATAACAGCTATAGCCAGGAAAATCAGTAGATATGAAGCTCGAATTGCAAACTATAGGCAGAACCTCCAATTTCAATCCAATCAGAAACGTTTCTACCAATCCATCAATGGAGAAACTGCAAGGAATCAGTCAGTACCTGACAAGGAAGAAACAGTGCAGTTCTGGAAGCAGATATGGGATAACCCAAAGAAATACAACAAGGATGCGGCTTGGTTAAAAGAGGTGGATGCAAATAAAACAGAAGTTGAAATGAAAGAACTAGTAATAACAACAAAAATGGTAGAAAAAAGAGCAAGGAAAATCAAAAATTGGTCAGCACCAGGTGAAGATGAACTGCATGGGTTTTGGTTGAAACATCTAACTGTTATACACCCACTCATTGCCAAACAGTTCAACAATATACTACAAGGAGGAGAAATTGAAATTGGCTAACAACTGGGAAAACCTACCTAATAATAAAAAATCCAGCAAAAGGGGCAACACCAGGCAACTACAGGCCAATTACCTGTTTACCAACAACTTTCAAATTACTAACTGGTGTGGTAGCTGATGCAGTACAACAGCATCTAGTTGAAAACAATCTCTTTCCGCCTGAGCAGAAAGAAACCGCCCCAATAGCAGAGGAACAAAAGATCAACTCCTAATAGACAAAATGATCTTGGAAAACTGCAAGAGAAGGAAGACCAACCTGAATGTGGCATGGATTGACTACAAAAAGGCATTTGACTCTCTGCCACATGATTGGATAATAAAGTGCCTAGAAATAACAGGAGTCAGTAGAAACATCAGAAAATTTGTGCAAAGATCGATGGCACAATGGAAGACACAGTTGCAGATCAATGGTGAGAAGCTGGGAGAGGTTAATATCAAGAGAGGAATATTTCAAGGAGATTCATTATCACCATTACTATTTGTTATTGCACTGTTTCCTCTGTCAACAATACTGAATAACTCAGGACATGGCTATCAAACATCAAAAACATCTGCCAGACTATCCCACCTCCTTTACATGAATGATCTGAAACTGTATGGAAAAACATCATCTGAAATAGAATCGCTGCTCAACACTGTCCGTATATATAGCCAAGATATTGTAATGGAGTTTGGCTTGGACAAATGTGCCACACTTACTATCAAACAAGGAAAAATAGTGAAAACTGAAGGAATCAAGATGCCCCACGAAAATAACATTAAGAGTCTGGATGAGGAAGAGTACTACAAATACTTGGGTATCCTTCAAGCTGACAACATCAAGCACACTGAAGTCAAGAAAAAGATTAGAGGTGAATACATCAAGAGAGTGAAGAAGATCTTAAAGTCCAAACTCAATGGAGGAAATACCATAAAGGCAATCAACACCTGGGCAATCCCAGTCATTAGGTACACAGCTGGAATAGTGGACTGGACTCAAGCAGAACTAAAAGCAATGGATAGGCAGACCAGAAAAATAATGACAATGAATCATGCCCTTCATCCACGCAGTGACATTGATAGACTTTATCTACCAAGGCAAATAGGTGGGCGTGGAATGCTACAAGTACATCAGATGGTTGAAGAAGAAAAAATGGCTTTGGAAGAATATCTGAAGAACAATGATGAAGATGCACTGAAATTAGTATATCAGGAAGGCTTACTAACTACTGGAGAGACCAAACTGGCCTACAAGAAAGACCAAATGAAGAACAGAATAGAGGCATGGGAAGACAAAGCACTACATGGCCAATACATGAAAAAAATAGCTGGGAAAGCAGATAATAATAAAACCTGGCAATGGCTAAGAGCAGGAAAATTGAAGAAAGAGACCGAGGGACTAATTCTGGCTGCACAAGACCAAGCCTTAAGGACAAATGCATACAAAGTCAAAATTGAGAAGACAGCAACAGACAGTAAGTGCCGCCTATGCAAAGAAGCTGAAGAAACAGTGGACCACTTGGTAAGCTGTTGCAAGAAGATTGCACAGACTGATTACAAGCAGCGGCATGACAAAGTAGCAACAATAGTGCATTGGAAGATCTGCAAAAAATATCATTTGCCTGTAAGCAAAAACTGGTGGGATCATAAAATAGAGAAAGTCATAGAAAATGATAAAATTAAACTGCTCTGGGACTTCAGAATTCAAACAGACAAGCACCTGCAACATAACACCCCAGACTTAACAATTGTCGATAAGAAAGACAAAAAAGTCTGGATAGTGGACGTGGCAGTGCCTGGAGACAGCAGAATAGAAGAGAAAGAACTGGAGAAGATAACAAAATACAAAGACCTACAAATAGAAATAGAAAGACTGTGGCAAAAGCAAGCAAGGGTAGTACCAATAGTCATAGGCTCCTTGGGTGCAATCCCAAAACAACTGGAGCACCACTTGAACACCATTGGCATTGACAAATTCGCTATTAGTCAATTGCAAAAGGCGGCCTTACTAGGAACTGCTTCCATCCTGCGACGATATCTGTAATACCATCAAACATCCACATCTGCCTATCCCAGGTCCTGGGTAAGGACTCGATAGGTAGACAAAATGCCAAATCCAGTCTGAACATCTGGCTGACTGTGCGATGATCCATAATAATAATAATAATAATAATAATAATAATAATAATAATAATAATAATAATAATAAGAAGAAGAAAGAAGAAGAAGAAGAAGAAGAAGAAGAAGAGAAGAGAAAGAAGAAGAAGAAGAAGAAGAAGAAGAAGAAGAAGAAGAAGAAGAAGAAGAAGAAGAAGAAGCCGCCTTAAGGACAAATGCATATAAAGTCAAAACTGGGAAGACAGCAACAGACAGTAAGTGCCGCCTATGCAAAGAAGCTGAAGAAATAGTGGACCACCTGGTAAGCTGTTGCAAGAAGATTGCACAGACTGACTACAAGCAGCAGCATGACAAAGTAGCAACAATGGTGCATTGGAAGATCTGCAAAAAATATCATTTGCCTGTAAGCAACATAACACCCCAGACTTAACAATTGTCGATATTCTGTCAGGCACCCATCTAAGAATAATGGCTGCAGAGAGCAATTCTGACCCTTCTCAGTTCAATAACAACAATGATAATAGACGAGAAAGAACTGGAGAAGATAACAAAATACAAAGACCTACAAATAGAAATAGAAAGACTGTGGCAAAGGCAAGCAAGGGTAGTACCAATAGTAATAGGCTCTTTGAGTGCAATCCCAAAACAACTGGAGCACCACTTGACAAATTCGCCATTAGTCAATTGCAAAAGGCGGCCTTACTAGGAACTGCTTCCATCCTGCCACAAGATCTGTAATACCATCAAACATCCACATCTGCCTATCCCAGGTCTTGGGTAAGGACTCAATAGGTAGACAAAATGCCAAATTCAGTCTGAACATCTGGCTGACTGTGCGATGATCAATAATGATGATGATGATGGTGATGGTGATGATGATGATAAAGTTGGAAGGACCTTGGAGATCGTCTAGTCCAACCCCCCTGCTCAGGCAGAAAACCCTATACCATTTCAGACAAATGGCTGTCCAGTCTCTTCTTAAAAACTTCCAGTGTTGGAGCATTCACCACTTCTGGAGGCAGGTTGTTCCACTGATTAATTGTTCTAACTGTCAGGAAGTTTCTCCTTAGTTCTAGGTTGTTTCTCTCCTTGATTAATTTCCATCCATGGCTTCTTGTCCTGCCCTCGGGTGCTTTGGAGAACAGCTTGACTCCCTCTTCTTTGGGGCAGCCCCTGAGATATTGGAACACTGCTATCATGTCCCCCCTTGTCCTTTTCTTCATTAAACTAGACATATGAGGGAACCCACAAAACAGGCAGAGGAAAAAAGATGATACGAAAACCAGAATAACAGAGTTGGAAGGGGACCTTGGAGGTCTTCTATTCCAAGGGAACAAATGGGCTGATATGATAGCAGTGTTCCGATATGTAAGGGGCTGCCACAAAAGGAGAGGGGGATCCACCTATTCTCCAAAGCACCTAAAGGCAGGACGAAAAGCAATGAATGGAAAATAATCAAGGAGAGAAGCAACCTAGAACTAAGGAGAAATTTCCTGACAGTTAGAACAATTAACCAGTGGAACAACCTGCCTCCAGAAATGATGGGTGCTCCAACACTGGAGGTTTTAAGAAGAGACTGGACAGCCATTTGTCTGAAGGGGGATAGGGTTTTCTGGTTGAGCAGGTGGTTGGACTAGAAGACGCCTTCCAACTCTGTTATTCTGTTGATTCTCTCTGAACCTTGTTGCTTTCTTGCAAGACCTTTCATTACCCAGTCATCCCAGCCTTTTCATTTATTGCTTAGTGACCAATGTAAGGTAGAGGCCACTTGTTAACCCAAGTCTGAGGCTGAAAGGAATTTGAAGCATAGGATTGCATTCTTTTGCAAAGCTTTAGCAGTTGCATCCAATCGTTCTTCCTGATTTGTATGTAGAGGGCGGAATTCTGTCCATGCAGATGAGCGCAGCAGCTGCAAGGCTCAGGTCTCATTAAATGCAAGGACGGACTTTGCACTGCTCATGTGCTGCCTTCTCATTTTTCTGACTTGCAAGATGCAGCCCAGCGAGGCTACGCAATATTAAAACCCTAATGGGCTCTGACCAAGCAACTAATTGCAGACTTTCTCTCTTAGTTGGCGTGCTTCTCATTGATCTTCTGAAACAAATCACCTCTTGTCTTTTAGTGCTAAGCCTACACTCTCTAAAGGCAATTCACCCAAAATCAACAAATGATAAGTTAATGGAATTTTAAGGGAAATTTCATTCAACCGAACCAGGTCCATGCTTGGAGATGCCATTTAAGGCAGGGGGATCAAAGTAATCCTGTTTTTTGTTGTTGTTGTTGTTGTTGCTACTGTAGAGACCAACCAAAGGGAAAAATGAAGAAATTTACCAAGCCTGATGCCTCCAAAAAAGTACAATTAAGTACAGGGGACCTGAGGCAATTACCATTTTTTAAGGAATTAATATAGGGGGGAAAGTCTTTTCGACAAGATATAATTACAATGCTTTAAGTATGATGTGTGTAGCCAATGGGCTATAAAGAGTCCTTAAAACATTTTTTTCTTGGAAAACGTATCACTGGTTACAAAAATTCATGTGTACGAACTCCAAAACTGATGAACTGGAAGCAATTATTAAAGGAAGACGAAGAAGAAGGGGGGGAGAAGAAAGAAGAAGGAAGAAAGAAGAAAGGGAGAAGGAGGAGAAAGAGGAGAATGAAGAAGGAGGAGGAAGGAAGGAAGAGGGGAAAATGGGAGGAGGAGGAGGAGGAGGAGAAAGACTGAGGGAGGAGAAGGAGGGAAAAGAAGAAGAAGAAGAAGAAGAAGAAGAAGAAGAAGAAGAAGAAGAAGAAGAAGAAGAAGAAGAAGAAGAAGAAGAAGAAGAAGAAGAAGAAGATAGTAGTAACTCAATAGTAATAACTGTGAGAGGGATCTCCGAGTCCTAGAAGAAAAAGGAGGAGAAGGAGGAGGAGGAGGAAGAGGAGGAGGAGGAGGAGGAGGAGGAGGAGGAGGAGGAGGAGGAAGAGGAGAAGAAGAAGAAGATAGTAGTAACTCAATAGTAGTAACTGTGAGAGGGATCTCCAAGTCCTAGAAGAAGAAGAAAAAGGAGGAGGAGGAGAAGAAGATAGTAGTAACTCAATAGTAGTAACTGTGAGAGGGATCTCCGAGTCCTAGAAGAAGGAGGAGAAGGAGGAGGAGGAGGAGGAGGAGGAGGAGGAGGAGGAGGAGGAGGAGAAGATAGTAGTAACTCAATAGTAGTAACTGTGAGAGGGATCTCCAAGTCCTAGAAGAAGAAGAAAGAGGAGGAGGAGGAGGAGGAGGAGATAGTAGTAACTCAATAGTAGTAACTGTGAGAGGGATCTCCGAGTCCTAAAAGAAGAAGAAAGAGGAGGAGGAGGAGGAAGAGAAGAAGAAGATAGTAGTAACTCAATAGTAGTAACTGTGAGAGGGATCCCTGAGTCCTAGGAGGAGGAGGAGGAGGAGGAGGAGGATTTAGTCAAATTGACTCGTTCCATTTTCTGTATATTTTCATAATACCTAATGTATTTTCCTCTTTTGTGAACAGCCTTCCATGTTTTGATGTTTTCCTTTTTTCAGGTTTCCTTTCTTTCTCCTTTCTTCTTCCCTGTTCTTGTCCTCATTTACCCTCACTGCCATTTCCTTTCTGTGGCCATTTGTTGCATGAGGCATTTAAGCAAAATCGTATATGTGAACCCAACCGGTTGGATAACATGGAAGCCGAGGCAAGAGAAGCTGAAGATTGGAAAATCTGGGCTGGCAAAAAAATATGTGTGAAAAGATAAGGAGCTCAGAGTGAGTCAGAAGTGACTCATGCCTTTGGTAATCAAACACGATATTTGCCTATAGAAGAACTGTTTTAAAATCCAATGAAACTAGTAATTCCACCTTATTTTGCATTTATCATACTCCAGTTCAAGTTCTTTGTCTCATTCTGGTCCCCATATTGTACTTTGAACACTCAGAAATACTGGAAGTCAGGCAATGAAAAGTAACTAAGCTTGGGATATTGATTAAAAAAATAGTATTTTTCTTGAGAGCAAAACACAGGGATAATGACAACAATGTACGTGCATCTATTTAAAAGATATCAGAAAAAAAACACGATTTGTTCTTTGACTGCAGGACCCAAAATAACAGTGCTAATAGGGCTTCAATGCCTGGATGCGATAATTCAGCCTGCCACCAGAGGGTGGCAGAGTGTTGTCTGTAATCCTTTGCTGCCCTCTAGTGGCTCTCTAGTTGCTTGCAGCCCAGATTCAGTAGCTGAAATGAAGTTTCAGAGAAGCAGATTCCTTCTTAAAGGAAGGAAAGAGCAGATTGATTATGTTCCCTTGAGAAATGATGATCCTCTCATTGGATTTCATCAAGCAGAGGCCAAATAGGTCTTCATTGGGGGGATTTTAATTTAGATATCTGAGCCAAGCAGGGGATGGGCCATTAATGATGGCCTCTTCCTATTCTATCCATCTAAAACAGCAGTTCTCAACCTATGGGTCACGAACCCATTTGGGGTCGATCGACCATTTCACAGGGGTCGCCAAGCAAGGCTGTCCGCCATTTTTTTTCCCCTTTTCTGGCGGGTGCCTTACCTCCCTTGGGCTGGGCCAGCTGGTGGCCCAGCCGGTGGTCGGCCTGCTCCGTCTCTGCCGCTTGCCAGCTACGCCTCGGCCAGCGCAGGGGGCGGCACCATGCATGCGTGGCGCTCCCGGGCAGGGAAAGTCCTCGACTTACGACTGGTTGGGTAGTCCTCGACTTACGATTGGTTTAGTCCTCGACTTACAACCGGTTTAGTCCTCGACTTACAACCGGTTGGGGGTCACGGCATTAAAAAGGTTGAGAACCACTGATCTAAAAGCACAAAAGGAAAGGGACGATGCCCCCCCAAAAGCTGTGCCAAGCCAAAAAGCAACACGAAGGTACCATCTCTCAATAAGTCATTTGGCAGCAGGAAACTCCCTTTTTTCAAGGGGAAGATTAAAACGGGAGGCCATGCTTTACTGCCTCGCTCACAATGGCCATTGCTGAGGTGTTTTTGGAAAGAGAGTCGTGGCGATTTTGAATAAGGTTCTGATTTGTCTCAGAGCGCATTTCTATACATTTTTAATGCAGAGCCTCCTCATCTGAAATTCCATTTCCCACCAGTTCCCAGCCTAATTACCTCATTCCTAGGCTGCTCTGTCTGCCATTTCTCCTCAAGAAGGAATAAGGCTAGATTTTAATCAACAGCTTAGCCTTAGGGAGCTCTCTAATGGATCTTACTGATAAGATTCTTATTCCATTCTACCATAACAGTTTGGGTGGAAGGCCTCTAAGACAGGGGTCTGCAACCTTGACAACTTTAAGACTTGTGGACTTCAGCTTCCAGCTGGCTGAGGAATTCTGGGAGCTGAAGTCCACAAGTCTTAAAGTTGTCAAGGTTGCAGACCCCTGCTCTAAGAGATTTAGAGTAGTGGTTCTCAACCTGTGGGTCGGGACCCCATTTGGGTTCGAACGACCATTTCACGGGGGTCGCCAAACAACGCAGTCCACCATTTTTTCCCCCTTTTCCTTAGTTGTGCTATTCCCTTTTATTCTATTGGCTTTCAAAAGCCAATAGGAATTGTCCAGGCTGTCTCTGCCCTGCTGAGCCCACCAAAAGTCCCATTCTGCAAACGGTGCTACACCAGTTGAGTAGTCCTCAACTTACGACCGGTTGAGTAGTGCTCGACTTACGACCAGTTGGGGGTCACGGCATTAAAAAGGTTGAGAACCACTGATTTACAGGGTCTTCTGAACAGAAGATTCTCCATGTGGATTGATATGTATGGTCCTTGGTGCTCCAGAAGGAGTAGGGCAGGCCTGTCAAACTGCCAGTCCATGAGCCGGACACGTCACGCGGATGGTGCGCCCACCCCATTGCTGGCAATTGCAAAACTGTCTCGATACGTTGCGTGATGTCACATGACGTCGTGAGTTTGACATGTCTGGACTAGGGGGTGACATGATTGCTGCCTTCCAATATCTAAGGGACTGCCATAAAGAAGATGAGGGGGATCAACCTATTCTCCAAAGCATCTGAAGACAGGGCAAGAAATAAAGGGATTAAAATTAATTGAGGAGCGAACCAACCTAGAACTAAGAAGAAATGTCCTGACAGGGAGAACAATTAACCAGTGGAACAACTTGCTTCCAAAAGCTGTGGATTCTCCAACACTGAAGAGATTGGACCACCATTTGTCTGAAATGGCATAGGGTTTCCTGCTTGAGCAAGGGTGGGACTAGAAGACCTCCAAGGTCCCTTCTGATTCTGTTATATGATTATTCTCTCTAAGATTGTTGTTTTCTTGCAGACATTTCATTACCCAACCAGGTAATATCATCAGTTCTAGAAGGGAGTGAGGTATTTATATACTTATCCTTTCAGTGCTGATAACTACTTCCTGGTAGTTCCTTGACTGGCTATTGTTTACTGCTTGATTGTTTGAGTAAGTAGTTCCTTAATCCGTTAATACCGGACCAACAAGTAAGCAGTAAACAAGCATTAATTAACATCAGACCTTAATCCCCTAGCTGGGTAATGAAATGTCTGCAAGCAAACAACCACAGCATTTCCTGACACTCAGATAAGCAGAGACCGACACTAAGCAGTAAACAATACCCCAATCAAGGAACTACTAACTTAGTAAATAACAGCCTAATCAAGAACATCCCCACCAATGTTGATATAGCAAACCCCACTCCTTCCTAGCACTGATGATGTTACCTAGTTGGGTAATGAAATGTCTGCAAGAAAACAACCAAGCTCAGAGCACCAAGGACTCCACAGTCCTCCTCCTCCTCCTCCCCCTCCATCCTCCATTCCACAAACCCCACTTCCTTCTAGCACTGATGATGTTACCTAGTTGGGTAATGAAATGTCTGCAAGAAAACAACCAAGCTCAGAGAGCACCAAGGACTCCACAGTCCTCCTCCTCCTCCTCCTCTTCCTCCTCCTCCTCCTCCTCCTCCTCCATTCCACAAACCCCACTTCCTTCTAGCACTGATGATGTTACCTAGTTGGGTAATGAAACATCTGCAAGAAAACAACCAAGCTCAGAGAGCACCAAAGACCCACAGTTCAGCTCCGATCTACAAATATTCTCTTTCGTTGAATATATATGAGTTCTACAGATACAGGAACATTTTAGCAAGTGGTGAAGAAAAGAAAAGAGCTGAAGTCAAAATGAGATATGAAAAGACGGGACAATCTTCCAAAGATCCAGGCACGGAAAGCCTTTAATAGACAATACGGGAGAAGAAGATATGGATACTTTTAATTTCAGTTGGGAGATTTACGACATGGCTGAGAAAAAGATGTATGGCAGTAATGCAAATTAGGCTATCCGGGCACCAAACTGTACTTCCTTGGTGATTTTGTTATTTTGTTTTTTGGAAGGAGTTAGGGTTATTGATTGCCTGATCACAATGCAGATAACTGAAGCTACTGTTTGAAATAAGACACTTCAACACTCTTTGTTTCATTCTCATGAGA
Organism: Crotalus tigris; assembly: GCF_016545835.1. Classification (NCBI taxonomy): domain Eukaryota; kingdom Metazoa; phylum Chordata; class Lepidosauria; order Squamata; family Viperidae; genus Crotalus; species Crotalus tigris. The sequence goes on from NW_024097335.1 coordinate 733,024, forward strand.
AATGATATTGATTGGATTTATCTCTCCCGCTATACCATCCCAATGGGTTCAGTTAGCCTCAATGAAGAAATAGTAATGGATCTCGGAAAGCAGCAGATAGACCGTCTGATTCTTCTTAAGCAGAGTCCTCAAATAGATCTCTGTGGGGATTCTCAATCGTTCAGGTTGTCCCAAAGGTGCTTTTCAAAAGGCAACTGGACTTTCTTGTGTGTGTAAGGGGGGGGGGCGTGTTTGCCTTGAAAACATTTCACTTCTCATCCAAGAAACTTATTCAGTTCTGATTGAATGGTGGAGGATGGAAGGATATTATTATTATTATTATTATTATTATTATTATTATTATTATTATTTTGGAGGGGACCTTTATATGAATAGAATAGAATAGAATAGAAATAGAGAATGGATAGAGTAGAGTAGAGTAGAGTAGAGTAGAGTAGAGTAGAGTAGAGTAGAACAGAATAGAACAGAACAGAATAGAATAGAGTAGAATAACAGAGTTGGAAGGGACCTTGGAGGTCATCTAGTCCAACCCCCCGCTCAGGTAGGAAACCCTACACCATTTCAGACAAATGGCTGTCCAGTCTCTTTTTAAAAACTTCCAGTGTTGGAGTATTCACCACTTCTGGAGGCAGATTGTTCCACTGGTTAATTGTTCTAACTGTCAGGAAGTTTCTCCTTAGTTCTAGGTTGCTTCTCTCCTTGGTTAGTTTCCATCCGTTGCTTCTTGTCCTGCCTTCAGGTGCTTTGGAGAATAGTTTGACTCCCTCTTCTTTGTGGCAGCCCCTGAAATATAGGCACACTGCTATCATGTCATCCCCTGGTCCTTCTACTTTTTCATTCTTTGCAGTCACCTGGTCTGCAGATAAACCCCTCAAGTGGTCTCAACAACTCTCAGAGCAGTAATGACCGAGCTTCAGAGGGCTCACATCCAGATGATTGCAAAGAATATAAATCCTTCTATTCACCACCATTCCATTCTGTCAGAACGGAAGAAGCTTCTTGGAGGAGAAGCAAAATATTTTCAAGGCGAAACAAAAAAAAAAAAAACCCTACAAGAAAGTCACAGCTGCTTTTTGAAAAGCACCTTTGGGTCTTCAAGAAGAGTTCTCCAGTGAGAGAAAGTCTCTTCCCATGTTGAGTCCTGGAGAAGATGACAATGATCAACAGCTGAAAAGAAGGAGGCCCTGGTGGGTGAAGAGTGTTTACCAGTCTACACTCTATAGATGAGAGGAAGCATAGAGGTCACATAACTAAGTCTATACAGGTAATCCTCAACTTACAACCGTCCATTTACTGACCGTTCAAAGTTACAATGGCCCTGGAAAAAGTGACATGACCATGTTTCACACTTACGACCTTTGCAGCATCCTCATGGTCACATGATCAAAATTCAGATACTTGGCAACTGGTTCATACTTATGACCATTGCTGAGTCTGTCCCAAGGTCACCTGATTACTTTTTGTGACCTTCTGACAAGCAAAGTCAATGGAGAAGCCGGATTCACTTAACAACCGGCTTACTAACTTATCAATCGCAAACTGTGGCAAGAAAGATCGTAAAATGGGCCAAAACTCACTTAACCAATGTCTCGCTTAACAACAGAAATTTTGGGCTCAAACGTGCTCGTAAGTCAAGGACTACCTGTGCCCCGCTGTATCTCCCCACCAGCAATCAACACCCAGGTGAGCATGGATTAACATCAAGATTAACACCAGACCAACAATCAAAATAAGAGAAGAGAAGAGAAGAGAAGAGAAGAGAAGAGAAGAGAAGAGAAGAGAAGATAACCTTTATTGTCATTTTTTTACTGTGGGCACAATGGCACACATCAAAAATGAAATTTAGTTGCCTGCTCTCAAAGTGACACACATACACAACACACACCTAAACATACTATATACAATATATGTATAGACCCACACCCCTACATATACATAATAATAAATATTATGATATGGTCACTTTATCACAAAAAAGGTGTTGAGAGTTTGGAAAAAATTCAGAGAAGAGCAACTAAGAGGATCAAAGGCCTGGAAACTAAAACATATGAAGAACCGCTGCGGGACTTGAGTTTGGCTAGTGTAAAGAAAAGAAGAAATAGGGGAGACATGATAGTAGTGTTCCAGTATCTGAGGGGCTGCCACAAGGAAGAGGGGGCCAGGTTGTTCACCAGAGGGAAAGACAAGAAACAATGGTTGGAAACTGATCAAGGAGAGAAGCAACATGGAATTAAGGAGAAACTTCCTGAAAGTGAGGACAATCAACCAGTGGAACAGCTTATCCCCACAAATCGTGGGTGCTCCATCACTGGAGATTTTTAAGAAGGGACTAGACATCCACCTGTCTGAGATGGTATAGGTTCTCCTACTTGAGCAGGGGGCTGGACTAGAAGACCTCCAGGGTCCCTTCCAGCTTTATTCTATTCTATTCAATACCCCAATCAAGGCATTGGCAGACAAGCTAACCATAAACAAGATCACTCCTACCAACACTAATAGGGCAAGCCGCGAGATTATAAAATGAGAGCAAAGCCCACTCCTTACAAGCACTGGTGATGCTGTGGACCAGCAACACTACAGTTGAACCCTAAGCCACAAATATTCTCTTCTATCAATTAAATTCCATTAAGACCTCTGCAAATACCAACATGCTACTGATCTGGATATGATTATATGATTACAGAGAAAAGAGTTGATCAAGTGAATTGTGGATTTGCTCATGCTCTCGCTTTCCCTTTATAACAACCAACATCGTGGGACACAATATTCCTTTTAATAATATTTGTTGTCTGAAAGGCACTACCGGACACCTTCTGATTTTTGGTTAATATTTAAGGTGCTCAAATGTGGACTGTTCCATGATGATGAAATGAAGAATATCAAGCAAAGACAACTTAACCACAGTTTGTAATCGTGACTTGTTACAAGTTAGACTATCTCAAACATATTCTGTCAGGCACCCATCTGAGAATAATGGTTGCAGAGAGCAATTCTGACCCTTCTCAGTTCAACAACAACAATAATAATAGACGAGAAAGAACTGGAGAAGATAACAAAATACAAAGACTTACAAATAGAAATAGAAAGACTGGGGCAAAGGCAAGCAAGGGTAGTACCAATAGTAATAGGCTCTTTGGGTGCAATCCCAAAACAACTGGAGCACCACTTGACAAATTCACCATTAGTCAATTGCAAAAGGCGGCCTTACTAGGAACTGCTTCCATCCTGCCACAAGATCTGTAATACCATCAAACATCCACATCTGCCTATCCCAGGTCCTTGGGAAGGACTCGACAGGTAGACAAAAATACCAAATCCAGTCTGAACCTCTGGCTGACTGTGTGATGATGATGATGATTAATAATAATAATAATAATAATAATAACCTGCAAAATGAACCACAAAGATGTGATTTGAAACAACAGATTGATTTAATTAAACATAAGATGGATATTATTACGAAGGAAGATCTAGGACAGCAGATAAAACGTACTAAACAAAATTTCTTTGAAAATGCTAATAAACCAGGGAGATGGTTGGCTTATAAAATCAAAAAACACAATAATAAGCAGAGAGTTACCAACCTTTATAACGCCAAAGGTGATATGGTGTGCCAGAACGAAGGAAAAAAGCTAGTGGCATATGAGTTTTACAAGAATTTATATAAGGACGACGAAAAGAGAAATAACCATGACATAGTACAGTATTTACAACTAGTCGATTTACCCAAGGTGCCAGAAGAATTTAAAACTCTCCTAAATAAAGAGATAACACATTTAGAGCTCTCGGTTGCAATTAAGAAACAGAAAAATAATAAAACACCTGGACCAGATGGTATACCTGCAGAAATGTATAAAATTGCACAAGAATCTTTAAGCCCAATGCTGTTGGACTTATTTAACGAGGTTTTAACCCAAGCTAAAATACCAGCTTCATGGGAAGAAGCCTTCCTCACGTTGATTCCTAAAGAAAACACCAACCTGACACAAATTAAGAACTATAGACCCATTTCTCTTTTGAATTCAGATTACAAAATCTTCATGGCAATAATGGCACAAAGATTGGAAAGGTTCTTAGTGGATTTTATACATATTGATCAAAACGGCTTTCTATCTAAAAGATATATAAGAAACAATATTAGGACTGTTTTGGACATATTGGAATATTATGAAGTACATAATGAAAAGCAAATGTGTTTAATTTTTCTTGATGCCCAAAAAGCATTCGACAATGTAAAATGGGATTTTATGTTTAATCAATTATTGTATATGGACTTTGGGGAAAATTTCTTAAATATGTTTAAATCAGTTTACTCTAAGCAGGTGGCCAAAGTAATAATCAATGGAGAACTGACTGAGAGTTTCCAAATGCAAAAAGGCACAAGGCAAGGCTGCCCACTATCACCATTGTTATTTATATTATCTCTCGAGGTATTAACTAGAGCAATCCGGCAAGATGAACAGATCCAAGGTCTAGAAATCAAGAAAGAGACATTTAAAATACAAGCCTTTGCAGATGATTTAGTTTTTATTATTGAAGAACCACTACAATCAGGGATTAGGCTGATGGAAACATTGAATAGATACGGGGAAATAGCAGGTTTAAAAATAAATAAAGAAAAAACTAAAATGCTTGTCAAAAATATGACTAAAATACAGAAAAGTGAATTGGTTGATAGAATTGGTGTTCAAATTACAAATAAAATTAGACATTTAGGGATACAACTGACTGCCAAATGCGCTACGCTTAAAAGGGATAACTATGATAAGTTAATAGAACAGATTCAAAAAGACTTTGATATTTGGACTAACCTACAGCTCTCTCTTACGGGCAGAATCGCGGTGATTAAAATGAATGTGTTGCCAAAAATTTTATTTTTGTTCCAATGTATACCTATAAAATTAGACAAGAAATTTTTTCAAAATTTGAACAAAATGATGTGTAAATTCATCTGGCAAGGAAAAAGAGCAAGGATTAAATTAAAATTACTACAGGACTCAAAGGAAAGGGGGGGATTTGGTCTTCCAGACTTGGAGAAATATTACCAGGCCGCAGCATTAGTATGGGTAAGAGATTGGATATTACTAAAAAATAGGAGACTATTGTGTCTGGAGGGCCATGACCTACAAATAGGATGGCATGCCATATTATGGGATCATAAATACAAAGTACATAAATATTTTCGAAGTCACTATATTAGGCAAGCTCTTATTGATGTATGGACAAAAATTTGGCAACCAAATTATACCCAAGTACCTAGTTGGATCTCACCGTTAGAAATATATGTACACCCAAAATTTACTCAATTAGACAAGATCATAACATATAAAAATATTTTAGATGAAAGAGGGGAATTGAAATCCAGGAAAACCATCCACGATGAAGGGATAGAATTAGAATGGTGGGCATACCTGCAACTGCAGGCAAGATATCGGAAAGACAAAAAAGAGTTAGGTATTAAATTAGAACCAATAGAATTGGATAAAATAATTTTGGGGTCGGAGGATAAAATGATTAAAAAACTATACTATTATTTGCTAGATCAGGCAACGTACGAGGAACAAGTAAAAGTGACTATGTTGAATTGGAGTAAGGATTTTGGTCTTAATTTTGATCTGCATATATGGCAAGAACTATGGGCAAGAAACAAGAAGCTTACTTTGGCCACCTCTTACAAAGAGAACCTTTACAAAATGTTTTATAGATGGCATCTCCCACCCACAAGATTGTCTAAAATGTATACCAATGTCTCCCCTAAATGTTGGAAATGCAATTTGAAAAGTGGAACTTACTATCATATGTGGTGGGAATGCACGCGAGCTCGTGATTTTTGGAACAGGATTAAAATTTGGTTGGAAGAAATATTAGAGCAAGCGGTAGAACCAAAACCAGAACTCTTTCTATTAGGTTTAACTACGCAAAAACATGACAAAGGCGTATTTTATTTAATGCTACACATTTTAACGGCCTCCAGGCTGGTTTTTGCTCAAAATTGGAGGAACAAGGAAACCCCAACGGAAGAAGAGATCCTGCATAAAATTTTAATATGTGCTGAGATGGACAGGCTTACAATGATTATGAAAGACAAAACGGAACACGAATACTTCGAAATCTGGGGCAAATTTTACCGCTGGTATGAATTAAGAACTGCTCGGACTTCAAACTAATGGTAGAACTAAAAGATATACATAACTGTACATATAATTGTATATATAATTGTATTGTATAAAAGATGAGGTTTATATAGAGGTTAAGAACAAAAAAATTATAAAATTATAAAATTTTTGTACTATGATAGGAACTGATAGAAAAATTCACTCTGGAATGTCATGTTTGTCCATTGTTGTTTTAATTGTATTAATGAATAAAAATTAAAAAATAATAATAATAATAATAATAATAATAATAATAATAATAATTAAGTTGGAAGGGACCTTGGAGATCATCTAGTCCAACCCTTTGCTCAGGCAGGAAACCCTATATTATTTCAGACAAATGGCTATCCAGTCTCTTCTTAAAAACTTCCAGTGTTGGAGCATCCACAACTTCTGGAGGCAGGTTGTTCCACTGATTAATTATTCTAACAATCAGGAAATTTCTCCTCAGTTCTAGGTTACTTCTCCCTTTGATTGGAAGCTTCTTTAATGTTGATTGTATGGGAGAAGAAGAAAAAAAAAAAGAACCAGAAATTGCCAACTAGTATGAAGCTGGTGAAGACACAGCCTCAACAGGAGAACAATAGGGGAAAAATAGTTTAGTGTGGTGTTTCTCAACCGTGGACACTTGACGATGGGTGGTCTTCAACTCCCAGAGTTGGCTTGGCTGGGGAATTCTGGGAGTTGAAGACCACTCATCTTCAAGTGGCCAACGTTGGTTCAGTGTGTTCTCTCAGGCACATCCTCTGCCTGAGCACCTCAAACCTTAGTCAACAATAAGCTTAGTTGACTATTTTAGCAAAATTCCCTTTGAAAGATCTTGAGAAATTTCAGCTGATTCAGCACTTGGCAGCCCATTTATGAATCAATACTTGCTGTGATGACCACACCAAATGCTACTCCATTTCTATTTTCTGTACTTAACCCATAAAGACCTGCATTGTATACAGGTAGTCCTTGAACCTATGACTTGGTTGTGATTTGAGGACTAGCTCCACTGGCTGGAGAAGAAAAAAGGATAAAGCTTCTTTTTTGCCAGTGATCCTACAAAATAGGACTAGAAGATTTATTTATTTTTATTTATTTATGAGATTTATATACTGCTTTATGTGCAAGCACTCTCTAAGCCGTGTACACCAGTAAGCAATGTATATATATATTTACATTGCCCCCAACAATCTGGGTCCTCATTTTACCTACCCCGGAAGGATGGAAGGCTGAGTCAATCTTGAGCCGGTGAGACTTGAACCGCTGACCTGCTGAACACAGTCAGCTAAAGTGGCCTGCAGTACTGCACTCTAACTGCTGTGCCACCTCGGCAGATGTGAGGCCTTTGGGGGGGGGGGTTGAACTTCAGCTCTCACAAACTCTTGCCCTTGGTTTAAAGTCTAAAATACCTAGAAAACAATGAATTCTCTCTCCCAGCTAAGGGGCCGATGGTAGAGCCCCAGATCTGGGCTGTAAAAATCTGGATTAACATCAGGCAGCAGGCAAAGTATTTGCTGCCCATCTAGTGGTTGCTTGGATATGTTTGCAACTGATATATGGTAGCCTTAATGCAGGGGGAGGCAACCTTGGCTCTTTTATGACTCGTGGACTTCAACTCCCAGAATTCCTGAGCCAGCATGGGGGAACTATGGTCCCTTCATGACTTGTGGACTTCAACTCCCAGAATTCCTGAGCCAGCATGGAGGAACTAAGGCCCCTTCATGACTCGTGGACTTCAACTCCCAGAATTCCTGAGCCAGCATGGGGGAACTATGGCTCCCTTGATGACTTCTGGACTTCAACTCCCAGAATTCCTGAGCCAGCATGGCTCAGCTTGGAAACCTCTCCCTTTCCCCTCAGCATGGCTGGCTCAGGAATTCTGGGAGTTGAAGTCCATGAGTCATAAAAAAGCCAAGGTTGCCTACCCCTGCCCTAATGTATAGATTCTTGACTGATTGTCCACATATGTATCCCACTATAATATAGAAACTCTTGTGTATGTCTTTGTCTCTCTGTACGTCTCGCTTATCTCTCTATCCTTTTCCTTATCCTTATCATCCTTATCCTTATCTTTATCCCTATCCCCGTCTCCATTTCTACAGGTAGTCCTTGACTTAAAACCATTCGTCATCCATGTATGTATCCCACCACAATCTAGAAACTTTTGGTGTATGTCTTTGTCTATGTACAGTATCTCTATCCATCTATCTTTTATCCCTCTGCCCTTACCCTGACCCTTACCCAGTGGTGGGATTCAGCCGGTTCGCACCAGTTCGGCAACAATTATTTTGTTGCCCAGGCCCAGAATGGACTTCCGGAAGCCGCATCCACACAGAGAACCGGTTGTTCACATATTTGAATCCCATCACTGCCCTTACCCTAACCATAACTCTACCCTTTGTTGTTGTTAGTTGCAAAGTTGTGTCCGACCCATCGTGACCCCATGGACGACATTCCTCCAGGCCTTCCTGTCCTCTACCATCTTCTGGAGTCCATTTAAGCTCACGCCTGCTGCTTCAGTGACTCCATCCAGCCACCTCATTCTCTGTCATCTCATTCTTCTATTGCCCTCAATCTTTCCCAGCATCAGGCTCTTCTCCAATGAGTCCTTCCTTCTCATTTGGTGGCCAAAGTACTTGAGTTTCAACTTCAGGATCTGGCCTTCTAAAGAGCAGTCAGGGTTGATCTCCTCTAGGACTGACCAGTTTGATCGCCTTGCAGTCCAAGGGACTCGCAGGAGTCTTCTCCAGCACCATAGTTCAAACTCTAACCCTTACCCTTACCTCTATCCCTATTCTTATCTCTATCCCTATCCCTATCCCCATCTCTACTAGTAGTCCTTGACTTACAATCATTTGTGTCCTCTACATATGTATCCGACCACAATCTAGGAACTCTTGGTGTGTGTATGTCTTTGTCACTGCATCTCTGTATCTCTATCTCTATCCCTGTATCTTTCTACTACTATCTATCCCTCTATCCCTATCCCTATCCTCATCCTCATCCCTATCCCTATCCCCATCCCCATCCCCATTCCCATCTCCCTCCCCATCTCTACAGGTGGTCCTTGACTTACAACCATTCATTTAGTAAGTATTCAAAGATGCAAAGGCACTGAAAAAAGTTGATTTGCGACTGTCACTGCATCTCCATGGTCACGTGATCAAAATTCAGAAACTTGAATATACATACATACATACATACATACATACATACACACACAATGGTTGCAGTGTCCTGGGGTCATGTGATCACCATTTGTGATCTGCCCACCTGGCTTCCAACAAATAAACTTAATAGGAGAAGTTGGATTCACTTAACTACTGCATGATTCAATTAATAACCACAATGATTTGCTCAACAACCATGGCAAAAAGCTCATAAAGTCAGGTGTGACTCAGCAATCGCCTTGCTTAACAATGAAAATGCTGGTTCCAAGTGTGGTCGTAAGTCAAAGACTGTCTGTAGCTTTATTCCCATCTCTATAATCAATATTTTCCCCTCCACCAGTTTCAAAGAAATCATGAATTATTCAGTAAAGAGTGCTATCTAAACTTCAGATCCAGAATTTCACATTAATTCATCTGCTTTATTAATAATGAATATGTAGCAATCAGACATTTATTTAAATGGTTATATCTGAATCAAAGCTACATCCTTTCTCCTTTGCCAAAATGCCCCCAAGAACACATCATTCTGTCTATATTATCTTTTGGAATGGACTGATAAAACAAAATTAATTTAGAAATAGAATAGAATAGAATAGAATAGAATAGAATAGAATAGAATAGAATAGAATAGAATAGAATAGAATAGAATAGAATATGGAATGGAATGGAATGGCATGGCATGGCATTTATTTATTTATTTATTTATTTATTTATTTTATTTAATTTATATGCCGCCCAATCCCAAAGGACTCAGGGCGGCGTACAAAATTAAAACAATCATCAACAATAAAATAATACAATCATACCGCGAGTCCGATCATATCCCGCCCCCCCCCCCGGCATGGCATGGCATGGCATGGCATAGCATAGCATAGAATAGAATATGGAATGGAATAGAATGGCATGGCATGGCATGGCATGGCATGGCATGGCATAGCATAGCATAGCATAGCATAGAATAGAATAAATAGAATAGAATAGGGAATGGAATGGAATAGAATGGCATGGCATGGCATGGCATGGCATGGCATAGCATAGAATAGAATAGAATAGAATAGAATAGAATATGGAATGGAATAGAATGGCATGGCATGGCATGGCATAGCATAGCATAGAATAGAATATGGAATGGAATAGAGTGGCATGGCATGGCATGGCATGGCATAGCATAGCATAGAATAGAATAGAATAGAATAGAATAGAATATGGAATGGAATAGAATGGCATGGCATGGCATGGCATGGCATAGCATAGCATAGCATAGCATAGAATAGAATAAAATATGGAATGGAATAGAATGGCATGGCATGGCATGGCATGGCATGGCATGGCATGGCATGGCATAGCATAGCATAGCATAGAATAGCATAGCATAGCATAGCATAGAATAGAATAGAACAGAATACCAGAGTTGGAAGATCTTAGGAGGTCATCTAGTCCAGCTCCCTGCTCAGGCAGGAAACCCTACACCACTTCAGACAAATAGCTGTCCAGTCTCTTTCTTAAAAACTTTCAGTGTTGGAGCATTCACCGCTTCTGGAGGCAGGTTGTTCCACTGGTTAATTGTTCTAACTGTCAGGAAGTTTCTCCTTAGTTCTAGGTTGCTTCTCTCCTTGATTAGTTTCCATCCACTGTTTCTTGTCCTGCCCTCAGGAGCTTTGGAGAATAGCTTGACTCCCTCTTCTTTGTGGCAACCCCTGAGATATTGGAAGACTGCTATCATGTCATCCCTAGTTCTTCTTTCCATTAAATAATACATACTCAATTCCAGAAACCATTTTTTATATGTTTTAACCTCCAGTCCCCTGTTCGTGACAATCAATATATTTAGAAAAGACACTTATATTTTAAAAAAAAGTTACCTAGAAGAGTTCTATCTGAATGTACTGAAGGTACAATTGTTAGGTAAATAAAGAATTCTCAACAAAGGGAAGTGCACATCATCAGAAAAAAAATATTCAGAAAAAGAGTTGCCTTAAACTCCATTAAAATCTCTGCAAATTCCAACGTGCTGCAGATTTGGATATGATTAAAAGTACAAAGAAAAGATTTGATCAAGTTAATTGTGTGTTTGCTCATATTCTTGCTTTTCCTTCTTCAAATTCTTTATGTTGGGGTGAGACTTTGGGTGATCATCAAATAACAAAGAACAGGTATTTCATCCTTTTTCTGTGATCACCTATGAGGTTCTGCCAGACCACCAGCAAATTCCTTCCATTTTCTAAGGTGCAATCCATCTCACCCCTGAGATTTAAAATAATTTAAAGGGAATAAATATTAAAAGACCACATTAAAGTTTAATGAAGAGATGGACTAGGGGTGACATGATAGCAGAGTTCCAATATCTCAGGGGTTACCAAAAAGAAGAGGGAGGTCAAGCTATTCTCCAAAGCGCCTGAAGGCAGGACAAGAAGCAACGGATGGAAACTAACCAAAGAGAGAAGCAACCTAAAACTAAGGAGAAACTTCCTGACAGTTAGAACAATTAATCAGCGGAACAACCTGCCTCCAGAAGCGGTGAATGCTCCAACACTGGAAATTTTTAAGAAGAGACTGGACAGCCATTTGTCTGAAATGGTATAGGGTTTCCTGCCTGAGCAGGGGGTTGGACTAGATGACCTCCAAGGTGCCTTCCAATTCTGTTATTCTATTCTATTCTATTCTATTCTATTCTAGTCTAGTCTAGTCTAGTCTAGTCTAGTCTAGTCTAGTCTAGTCCAGTCCAATCCAGTCCAGTCCATACCATTCATTTAGTGATTGTTGAAATTACAACAGCACTGAAAAAGTGGCTTATGACCTTGTTCACGCTTATGATGATTGTAGCATCCTCATGGTCACATGATCAAAATTTGGATGCTTGGCAACTCATATTTATGACAACTGCAATGTCCTGAGGTCACGTGATAACTTTTTGGCGTCTTCTGACAAAGCAAAGTCAATGGGGAAGCCAGATTCACTTAACACCTTTGTTACTAACTTAACAACTGCAGTGATTCACTTAAGATCTATGTCAAGAAAGGTCATAAAATGGGGCAAAACTCACTTAGCAAATGTCTCGCTCAGTCCTCAATTTATGACCACAATTGAGCCCCAAATTTATGTTGCTCTCTGTTCCTGGTAGAACACAGAGCATACCTCAGAAAAGTAAAGTTCTTTTGAATTAAGTTGGAGTCCAAGAAATTTCATATACTTCTCCCAGCAATAATTCAGAATTCAAATGCCGCTTTCTTTTCCTTGATTGTCTACAGTCTACTCGTTAGAACAGGGCTTTTCAACCAGTGGTACGGGTACCACCTGTGGTACATTGGCACCTGGCAGGTGGTACGTGACCATCCTAGAAAAGTGGTAGCGGGGGAGGGGAATGAGCTGAACCGGTGGCAGCACCTCACAAGCCTGAGCGAGAGATGACTGGAGCTGCAGGGCTGTCAGGGCTCAGCAGAAGCACAAGGATCAGTGCTGCTTTCCAGCTGATCGGCGCTTCCTTGGGGCTGTCAGGGCTCAGTGGAAGCACTAGGATCAGCAACAGGCTCCAGCTGGAGCTCAGCGCTGATCCTGGTGCTTCTGCTGAGCCCTGAAGAAGCACCAATCAACTGGAAAGCAGCACTGATCCTGGCACTTCTGCTGAGCCCAGAAGAAGCGCCAATCAGCTGGAATGTTGCAGCATCTCCAGGGTCTTGTGATTTACCTTCAGATGCTTGGCAACTGATTCATATTTATGACAGTCACAGTGTCCCAGGGTCATGTGAAGTGACCAAAACCTGCTGCAACTACCCAGCAGACGGGGGAAATAAAAAACAAATACCCCACCCCACCCCACCCCTGCTGCCAATCTTCATAAATGCTCACAATGAAAACCTCGGACAGGAGGAAGAGCGCCGCCGGGCGGGCAGGCAGGTGTCTTGCTCGGCTGTGGCTTGGGGGGGGGGCACTTTTTTCAGTGCCATTGTAATTTCGACCAGTTACTAAGCGAACTGTTATAAGTCGAGGACTACCTGTAATTTATCACTTTTTTTCTTTTCTTTTTTTTTCTTTTTTTTTTGTTCATCAAATTTTTGACACCTTGCTAGGCAACTGGTGGTACTCAGTTGTTGCCATATCCTAAAAGTGGTACAATGGGTGAAAAGGTTGAAAAGCCCTGCACTAGAAGACCTCCAAGGCCCCTTCCGACTCGGTTATATGGTTATTCTCTCGGAGCTTTGTTGTTTTCTTGCAGACATTTCCTTACCCAACCAGATAATATCATCAGTTCTAGAAGGACTCGAAGACCTGCAACACCTCCCTTGCAAACTCTGTTATTCTGTTATATTCTGTTAATTCCGAACCATTTTGATTCATGTCATAAAATGAGACCCAGCCCTTTAAAAACTCGATCCCCTTCTCAGCTTTGTGGATTAGAAGTGGCAGCTGTAAAACTGTTTTGTTCTTCTCTGTTAAGGTAAGAGTAGACATCTTGCAGACTGCTGAATGCAAGCTAGGCATTTGAATAAAGCTAAAATTTACCATTACTCTTAACATCAGTCTTAACAGCAGTTCAAGTATTCAAAGGGTCTCCTGTGTATTATCTAGCATCAGGATGGTCCCCAGGAGTTATTGTACTTGGCCCCTGGGAGAAAAATAAGAGGACCAAAATCGTAATAAAATTCTGTGCATCTTTATGTACTCTTTTCAGATGTACAGTCTTATTCATAATGTGATTTGTTTCCTAAGCTTCGTTGGGTAAGATGTAGTTTTCTGAATTTAAACCGAGTCGCTTTTCTCACCGTGCCAGTGTGAACTAATCCCCTTTGTACGTTTGATGTCTAGAACACAGAGATCCAAACGCAGATCAATATTTGTAATTTGGCCTGATGAAGAGTGAGGCTGTTTCAAACAGCTTGCTTATCTGGTGACCTGCAAAAGCCAGGAGGGAAATATACAGCTGGTTCCTTAAGGGCTAAAGGCTGGAAACTGTCTATTCTCTATAAGATACGCTGTGTGATTTATCTCTCACGCTGCAGACCCAAGCAGAACGAGAGAGAGAGAGAGAGAGAGAGAGAGAGAGAGAGAGAGAGAGAGAGAGAGAGAGAGAGAGAGAGAGAGAGAGAGAGAGAGAGAGAGAGAGAATACCTAAAGCCACTTAATGAATCCACAATAAAGACTATATTTCCAACAATGTACTTGAGATCCGTAACTCACTGCCTTAGCCCTGAACAATAGGCCCACTCTCGCAGAATCAAGAATTGTGCCGGATAGCAGATGGCAATAATAAACTGCTTCTCGGTTTGTCATTAATTGGAGACTTTCAAGTCACACATTGTGGGTGGGTTCAACCATACGAAGCGAAAGTTGCTCTTCCGGGCTTCGAATGAGCGAGGGAACATTGGAATGTACTGGATTACTTCCTGGCCATGTTGATCTGCCTATTCTGGAACAGGCCTAATAATTCTTTTTGGAAGTGAATTTGTACCCGCTCCAGCTTGGAACAGCCACATTGGCACCGTGCAGATGAAAAACAGGATGTTCTCCAGTTCCCTTCAGTTGCACATGTTGTACACAACTACCCTTAGCGCTTACTGAATCGATCCGTGTCTTGGCTTTGCAGGATACCCTGGATGCAAATTCGCACAACAGGTTGCATTCACAGAAAAAGCCAATGTAGACAAACATCCCACATTAATCAACAATTAAAACTAACCATCCTACTAAGTAGCTTATGCAGGTATAGTCACACGCCTTTCAAGATTATACAAGGATCGAGAACCAATCATCAATTATACAACACTCTCCGCCGTTCAACTTTCGCACAGGAAGTTTGTGTAGCCTCACTCACAGAATACAGAATAACCAAGTTGGAAGGGACTTTGGAGGTCTTCTAGTCAAACTCCCTGCTCTTGCAGGAAAAACTGTACCATTTCAGACAAATGGTTGTCCAATCTCTTCTTAAAAACTTCCCGTGATGGAGCACCCACAACTTCTGTAGGCAAGTCGTTCCACTGATTAATTGTTCTAACTGTCAGGAAAATTCTCCTTAGTTCTAGGTTGCTTCTCTTCTTGATTAGTTTCCGCCCATTCCATCCTGCCCTCAGGTGCTTTGGAGAATAGCTTGACTGCCTCTTCTTTGTGGCAACCCCTTAGATATTGGAACACTATCGTGCCACCCCTCATCCTTCTTTTCATTAAACTAGACATACCGAATTCTAGCAACCGTTCTTGACCTATCGTGTTGTGCTAAAATGGTAAGAAAATCTCCCTGGATCCAGGCAACGTTAAGGCCATGAATGAATACTGGGAAATGTCTTTAGCATCAATAAACAACCTGCACCAAAGTCCAGCTGTTTGTTCTTCCTTCCTTTACGGTATGTCCATCATTCTCATCTCTGTGTCTTGTCATCTTTTCTTTCAACTGCTCCTCCCTCCTGTTCCCTCCATCACTTAAACGTGTTCCAAGTGGAACTTGTAATTGCAGCTTTGGACAAACTCATCTTAAGTCAAGGCATGATTCCAACAACTGCAAGGTGGTACATTACATAATCTGTGCTCTACAGAACCCCACTCAAGGCAGGTTATTGTCTGCTGTTTCTACTGCAGAAGTTCCCACCGCTAAAGAGAATAAGGCACTTTTCCACCTTCAACGAGTAGCTTGTTTCTTTGGCAGTGCTGGGAGGAGTTAGCAGATTTCCGACTGGACACGCTGTTTATGTTCATGTAAATATTCCCCCTTAGCACTGTGGTGGCTGGAAGCAAGAAAGTGTCCTACAGATGCAAAGAAGCAAATTGAACTGCTTGGGATCCAAGATGAAAGTTGACTTGCATCACTGAGTGTTTCTCCAAGAAAGGAAAGTCTTTTTATTCTAAGGATAAGATTGAAGCAGGATATAAAATACTAATAAATAAGTAGCAAGGAGAGCTAGATTTACAAGACGCCCTGAAACAGTGTTGGCGAGGATGGTAACGATCCTGTTATACATGCGGTGTTTTATAAAGTATCCAAAAAACTAAACCCTGCCCCAGAAAATTGACAAAGGAAACACTAGAGGAAGAGAGATATCTTTGAAGCTTTCTGATAGTACTAAATCTATGTTTCGGGCACGGGTGTCCATTCTTGTCATGCTGTTCTTTTCTAAGCTACATACAACTTTCTCATTTTTGTTTTGGCTTCCTTAGTTCCAGCATGAATACAATTTGAACGAGCGACAAGCAAGATTTTTCACATGCCGTCTTGCAAATATAATAGCACCTCCATCTATTTCAAAGATTCGCAACCCTTTGGGGTTGCTGAACATATTTTTGCATAATTCAGAGAACCCTTTTTTTAAGGAAAAAAAAGTTGTAATAAGGAATGGGCTGGCCACGATAAAGAGGATAATAACAGGCACTGTAGTCCCTGGGAACATCAGCACCACTGGAGATCCAGGACCAATTTAAAAATTTAAGAAGGGCCTTGCCGGGTAATTGGAAAGTTTCTGCATTTTGGTACTCTGTTCTCCATGGGTTCATGGAAAACTGGAAAAATGAACATCAAATGGCCATCCCCATTTTAGGGGGAAAAAAAGTTGCACTGCCTTACAAATGGGTCGTTTGGGGAAAATTACTGAAGTCCTAACTTTGAGTCACTAATCCCATCCAGTGTCCCTAAAATCTCATCGCCCACCCCCTCCATATATTAGGGGTTCAGCTGCTTTTCGGTTCTTAGGCCTCCTTTTTAAAAAAAAAATAAAAATAAAATCTAAGATACTGTTCCGTGCATCCCCTTCCGAGTCCCCCCCACCCACCGAAGCTCTGAATTCTCCAATCAGAAACCCTGCCTTTATCAAAACTCCACACGATTGGCTCTGAAGGGGAAGAACAAAAGGTGCACCCCGGTGCTCAAGAGTTCAAAGGAAAAACTGGCAAAAGGCCATTAAATGATTGCATTCAAAATGAGCCGGCTATTCTTCGTGAACACGATGGTATCTTTGCCTTCACGTGTTTTTTTTTTTCTTCTTCTTCTTCCAGGACCTGAATTATTAATAGAGGCAAGTGCAAAACCTTAAACTATATTAAAACGCACGCGTGGAACACATACATGCACAAGCACGCACACGCGCACACACATACACACACACAGAGAGAGAGAGAGAGAGAGAGAGAGAGAGAGAGAGAGAGAGAGAGAAACAGACAGACACAGAGAGAGAGAGAGAAAGAGAGAGAGAGAGAGTGTGTGTGTGTGCAGGGCTGCTTTGGGTAAAAAGCAATTCTTTGATTCAGGAGAGAGAGAGAGAGAGAGAGAGAGAGAGAGAGAGAGAGAGATTTCGCACACACACCCCGAGCCCAACCGTGGCAATAATCCGTGCCCACCCAAGCACGGTGGAGTTTTAACACTTTCCTCCCGACCCTCTGAGACTCAGAAGCTTTTCCATCAGTGCAAATCCAGAGGAACCGACAGAAAAAGCCGGGAAAAGACACCTCTCCCCCCCCACACACACACACTCTCCTGCGTGCGGTTCCTACCTTAGTAGTCACAATACACAGGCAGTCCATTCTGGAACGCTTCCCCGGAGCGTGTGGCAATCTTCAAGGCAATCCACAAAGGGTAAGGCAAGGCAAAGGTTTTTTTGAAAGAAATAAAAGGAGAGGCGGCACGCGAGCGAAGAAGACCTGGCTCCCTCACTAGCCAGGCTGCTGCTGTGGCGTTTCCCCCCCCCCCACCCCACCCGTTTTACTCTCTTACCGAGGCCCCCGTTAGGATCCCTCCTCCCCATAGCTCAAAGGCGGTTTTGTGATTCTCCCGGGCGCTCTACCAGAGCACTCGAAAGCATCTTCAGGAAAAGTTCCAGGTGATGGCTGCGTCGCTCGGCGTCCTACGGTACAAGCGATGCCTTTGGAGAGGAGAGAGAAAGGAGGATGCAGGAAAGGGAATTCTGATCAGGTGTCTTTTTTTTTTTACTCCCCTTTTCCCTGCTATAACCCCCAAAAGGCTCTGGCTGCTGAGCCTGTCACTCTCCCTCTTTTTTCCCCTCTAGCAGGCATGTTTTCTCCACATTGCCTGTGTTTTTCTTTTCTTTTCTTTTTGCAGAGGCAGAACCCTCGGAGAAAGAAGTGATGTGAAGTGATGAGCGTAGGGGAAGCACTACTTATTCTTTGAAGTGCCAGAAAAACTCTCGGGCTGTCTTCCCCCCCCCTCTCTCTCCCACAAAAAAATTAAGATTAACGCAGCTGAGCATCTCCAGGCACTTGATCCCCTGCATCAAGTCAACATGACTGCGCCGTCCCCTTTACAACCGTCCCTTTTGGCTCACAGACCTTCTCCCTACAGAGATCCCATCTCAAGCCTCTCAGCTAGCTGGAACTGCTGTGGTGTGCATTGCAGGTTTTCTTGCTTGTGTGTGTAAATGAAAGGTGTGCGCGTGTGTATGTGTGGTGTTTGTGCCTTGCCCAAATAGTTTCTCCAAAGGAGAAACGCACAGCCAAACATTGGCTGGAGAGAGGTGACTTTTTACAACTTCAGATGGTCAAACTGTGATGGACCTCATGGATCCCACGGGAATGTTCTTGGCTGGTGGTTCTCCACCCTTGAGAAGGACCAAGGAGTGGAAGTCACCGAGGAGACTGCACGAAAAAGGGGTTGTATCATACATACTTATTTCTTCTGTGGCAGGAACGTAAGGTAAGGAAGGCTGGTGCTATAATATGGTGGTAGATTTGCACTTTTAAGGAAGTTGGAGATTCTAGTCCCTGTCCTGCTCCAGTCCAAAGGGAGCAGGAAAACAACCTTACAAATGCAACTTCTGATAAATGGGAACTTGTTCTCTCCCCTATTGTGGCATCTAATTTCTGAAAGTACCCTCCTTCCTTCTTTCCTTCCTTCCTTCCTTCCTTCCTTCCTTCCTTCCTTCCTTCCTTCCTTCCTTCCTTCCTTCCTTCCTTCTTTTCCTCATTCAGCAAATTTACACAATTCGCCCACCGGAACCAAAAGTGACTCCGATCCAATAAACGATCTACAACGATCCAATAAAGCAGTAAAATAAATAAAACAATCATTACCTAAAACCATTTTATAATCATTCTTTAAAAAGCATTAAAAACTCCACCTCGACGGGAGCATCACCTTTCAGAGGGGGCTACTAGATTAGCAGATCTCATCTCCAACGCTATGCCTTGTTCTTCTTGTTGTTGTTATTGTTTTTAATCTGCTTGAACGTTAATTTTAATGCTTTAATACCCAATGTTTTCATGTTTTAATCCCGTAAGTGGTTTATTTTGTTAGTTATGGTATTGGAAGCCAGCCAGAGTTGCATGATAGTGACATGGGCGATATATAAATTTAATTAATAAATAATGTATGTGTGTATGTATGTATATATGTGTTTGTTTGTTTGTTTGATTTTTTTTTTTAAGGTAAAGCTTTCCCTTGTCCTGTCCTATCCAACTCTAGGGCATGGTGCTTATCTCCATTTACTAGCCAAAAGAGCCAGCATTGTCCAAAGACATTTCTGCGGACTTGTAGCCAGCATGACTATGCACCGAGGCACACAGAATGCTGTTACCTTCCTACCAAAGTGGTAGCTATTTATCTACTCACATTTGCATGCTTTCAAACTGCAAAGTTGGCAGGAACTGGGCAAGGAACGGGAGCCCACCATGTGAAGCTTGGATCTCTCTAACGGCCAACCTTCTGGTTGAGAATAATTGTTAATAATAACAGAGCCACCTCATGAATTCACCCATTCCCCCCCCCCCCGGGTCCTCAGTCTTCCTGGTACAACTAGGTTTTGCAAGGACCTTCAAACGCTCAGGAGCGATGAGAATGTAGGTGCCAAGGCAGTAAAAGCCCACCGCGTGGTGCCACAAAATGTAGATCTTGCAATGATGGAACTTGCAACTCTGCTCATTCTGTTGGATCGGGTGGGACAGACGGGTGAAATTGGGAGCAAGCAGTCCCTCAGATAATCTGGTCCCATGCAAGAAGGTCAACAATGCAAAGGCCAACACAAGCACCTTGAACTGGACTCAGAAGCAAAGTGGTAACCAAGGCAGCTTGCGCAGCAGAGATGTAACGTGCGCTCTACCAGAAACACCCCTAACTTTTTGCGCCACTGCATTTTGCGCCAACTAAAAATTCCCAGATACTCTTCAAGGGCGGCCCCATGTAGAGCACATTGCAGTAGTCCAATCCTGAGGTGTCCAGAGCATTGGTGATTGTGAGTAGGGCCCTTTCATCTGGGAATGGGTGCAACTGATGCAAAAGAATAAGCTGTGCAAAGGCCCTTTGCATACTATCACACTACACATACCCCTACTACACATTTGAAATTCAAAATCTACTGATTGGCCCAAAATATTTGATCACCATATTTGGCATATGCCAAACAACGGCAACAATCATTTCAAAAATCAGATTATCTTAAGAATAGTGGGGTCCTTGGTGCTCTCTGAGCTTGGTTGTTTTCTTGCAGACATTTCATTACCAAACTAGGTAACATCATCAGTGCTAGAAGGAAGTGGGGTTTGTGGAATGGAGGAAGGAGGAGGAGGAGGAGGAGGAGGAGGAGGACTATGGGGTCCTTGGTGCTCTCTGAACTTGGTTGCTTTCTTGCAGACGTTTCATTACCAAACTAGGTAACATCATCAGTGCTAGAAGGAAGTGGGGTTTGTGGAATGGAGGAGGAGGAAGAGGAGAAGGAGGACGACGACGATGACGACGACGACGACGACGACTATGGGGTCCTTGGTGCTCTCTGAGCTTGGTTGCTTTCTTGCAGATGTTTCATTATCAAACTAGGTAACATCATCAGTGCTAGGTGATAGCATTAGGTGATCAGTGCTAGCACTGATGATGTTACCTAGTCTGGTAATGAAACATCTGCAAGAAAGCAACCAAGCTCAGAGAGCACCAAGGACCCCACAATTCAATCCTGAGCTACCAATATTCCCTTCTATGGGTAACCTAAGGTTCGATGCATAAATATTTGATTTCCTTTGCCCAAACCATGCCTTTTTTCCCCCTTTCCTGTTGTGTCTCTTAAGACTGTAAGGCTGGGAACAGTTACTGTCTGATTAACCTATGAACCCTGCCTGAAATATTTACAGCTGAAGATCTGAGGACAAATGTTTACACGATTAATTAAACAATCAGGTCCAGTCTTCCAAAATACAGAAGCATCCCCTTGTTCAGACAAGTCCAGGGAATTGTCGTTCCTTTTTCATCTGGCAGAGAACCAACTTTCCTGCCAATGCAGTAAGATGAGACGATGTCAATTATCTTTGCAGCACAATCCCAGATACCTAATCGCACTGAATGTAGTTTGCTCATTTTGTGAAAATGCCACAGTAGAATAGCATCTCGGCTCTGATCTCCTCGGAGATATTCCATTACATTCTTCCACACGTGTAGTTTTTCTATTATTTTCAATATTTAGAGTCCCACCTCTCAAAAAAAAATATCTGATTTTTAATTTTTGCCTTTTAGGTGGAGATCAACGCTGCCTTGCATTTCTATGAGAATTTAATTCTTAAAGAATGCTGATACATTCCATGTCTTGGGATTCTATATCATACAAGGCATATACAGAAAAGAGGAGAAGGCCAAATAACATGAGGCAGATCTACAAGGTGATGGAGAGACAACATCAAAGACACACTATAACAGTATCAAATAACAACAGTTGAGGCTGCCAGGAGGAGGAGGAGGAGAAGGAGGAGGAGGAGAAGAGGAAGAGAAGGAGGAGGAGGAGAAGAAAGAGGAGGAGGAGAGGAAGAGGTAAAGGGAGGAGGAGAAGAGGAAGGAGGAGGAAGAGGAGTAGAAGGAGGAGGAGGGGAAGAAGGAGAAGAGGAGAGGAAGAGGAAGAAGAATAAGAGGAAGAAAAGGAAGGAGGAGGAAGAGAAGGAGGAGGAGGAGGAGGAGGAGAAGAAGAAGAAGAAGAAGAAGAAGAAGAAGAAGAAGAAGAAGAAGAAGAAGAAGAAGAAGAAGAAGAAGAAGAAGAAGAAGAAGAAGAAGAAGAAGAAGAAGAAGAAGTAGAAGTAGAATGATATTCCATTATCCACAGATGGTCCTGCTTTGACTGAATCTTCAATGGATCTCCCATTGGTAATAGGAAATAAAGAGAGGGATTCCAAACAATCCGTTTGTTAGTACCATTTTATAATCCCTTAGTAAGACCACACTTGGAATACTGCATCCAGTTTTGGTTGCCACGATATAAAAAAACATGTCGAGACTCTAGAAAAGACTGCAGAGTACAGCAACAAAGACGATTAAGGAGCTTACCACTTATTACTAGTTACGCATGGCATATCCAGAAGCGTGATTCCCTGAAACTTCATCCAAAATTCACAGAGGCCATAATTCTATTAGGCCAAAACAAGTTTTGCAAAAGGGCGCCTAAGTTTTAAATTTCAAAATAATCTTAATCCAACCAGTAGGGGGAAGCATTCTGATCTGGCAACTATGTCTAGATCAGTGGTTCTCAACCTGTGGGTCGGGACCCCATTTGGGGTCGAACGACCATTTCACGGGGGTCGCCAAACAACGCAGGCCGCCATTTTTTTCCCCTTTTCCTTAGCTGTGCTACTCCCTTTTATTCTATTGGCTTTTGAAAGCCAATAGAATAGACTCTCTTGAATAGAGTCTAATTCTATTGGCTTTCAAAAGCCAATAGGAATTGTCCAGGGGGTCACGGCATTAAAAAGGTTGAGAACCACTGTGCTAAATGGAGGAAGGGTCATCCAGACACTTACAACTGGCTCTTACAAACACAACAGCAATAGCACTTAGACTTATATACCACTTCATAGTGCTTTTCAGAGTCAGCATATTGCCCCCAACCATCTGGATCCTCATTTTATCGATCTCGGAAAGATGGAAGGCTGAGTCAACCATCCTGAGCCCCATCAGCATTGAACTCCAGGCTGTGGGCAGAATTTGCCTGCAATACTGCGCCAGCAAGGCACAACTTTGTGTTAAGCTGTGGTCTTCCAAAGCTTCAAGGAAGAAACAGCAAGCAAATGCTTGAACATTTTTGACTTTTGAGAAATATAAACTCCA
The DNA here is from genome assembly GCF_016545835.1 of Crotalus tigris. NCBI lineage: Eukaryota > Metazoa > Chordata > Lepidosauria > Squamata > Viperidae > Crotalus > Crotalus tigris. The sequence goes on from NW_024097335.1 coordinate 756,339, forward strand.
GCTATTAAAATCAGGATGGTTTTAAGAGACAAGGTTTTGTATGAAACATAGCAACTTCAATAAATAATTCATTTTCATTCTACTCTGCCAAGTGTTTTCTTGCTATATAAAACAGCCACATAACACTTAAGAACAACTGTTTTCTCTTTCCTATTTTCAAATACTACCGTTTACCCTATTAAAAAGTAAGAGTCTATAAATCATCTTATATTTTTTTCAATTTTTTTCTGAAAAACAACAGTTCTCTGTCCAAAGAAATCTTTCCTATGTTTTCTAACCAACACCAAATGTTTAAAATTTGTTTTCTTTCATTGACTCCCGGTTCATTATTTAACATCTCCCCCTCCCCAAATTTTGTTAAACTCAACGGAACTGTTTTCCAAAAAAGTATATACTGTAAAATGTGTTGTACAATTCTACATTTATCTTCACTTTTAAAACAGTTTGTTGAATTCCAAAAAAAGTAAATAAACAGGCAAGAAGACAAAGAAAAGAAAGAAAAAGACCAAAATGCAAAAAGCAAAAGAAAGGAAAAACTAAAGAAAGAAAAAAACCAATGAGTTCTAATTGTCTTTGGTTAGGATTAGGGTTAGGGCAGGGATTGGCAACCTTGGCCCCCTCATGACTTGTGAACTTTAACTCCCAGAATTCCTGAGCCAGCATGGAGGAACTATGGCTCCCTTGATGACTTCTGGACTTCAACTCCCAGAATTCCTGAGCCAGCATGGCTCAGCTTGGAAACCTCTCCCTCTCCCCTCAGCATGGCTGGCTCAGGAATTCTGGGAGTTGAAGTCCACGAATCATAAAAGAGCCAAGGGTGCCTACCCCTGACCTATAGCTTCTGAAGGCAAACTGTTCCTTTGGTTGATTATTCTCACTGACAGAATATTTTTGTCTAGGCTGAATCTCTCCTTGATCGGTTTCCAGCCATTACTTCTTGTCCTGCCTTTTGGTGTTTTGGAAAATAGATTGACCCTTTCCTCTCTGTGACAGCCCCTCAAATATTAGAATATTAGAATTTCAAACTTTATTGGAACGTATGTGCCCTGGAAAACAGCTGAACAAATATATTACAGCAGAATTAAAAACTACAGGTAGTCCTCAACTTATGTCTACTATCGAGATCAGAATTTCAGTCCCTAAGCCAGGGGTAGGTAACCTTGGCTCTTTTATGACTCGGACTTCAACTCCCAGAATTCCTGAGCCAGCATGGCTCAGCTTGGAAACCTCTCCCTCTCCCCTCAGCATGGCTGGCTCAGGAATTCTGGGAGTTGAAGTCTCATAAAAGAGCCAAGGGTGCCTACCCCTGACCTATAGCTTCTGAAGGCAAACTGTTCCTTTGGTTGATTATTCTCACTGACAGAATATTTTTGTCTAGGCTGAATCTCTCCTTGATCGGTTTCCAGCCATTACAGCATGGCTGGCTCAGGAATTCTGGGAGTTGAAGTCAACAAGTCATAAAAGAGCCAAGGTTGCCTACCCCTGGGTTAGGGAAAAGATACATCAAACTCTTACTCTAAAATTAATACAGGTAGTCCTCGACTTACAACAGTTCATTTAGTGACCGTTCAAAGTTAAAACAGCATTGAAAAAAGTGACTTATGACCGTTTTTCACATTTACAGCCATTGCGTCATCCCCATGGTCACATGATCAAAATTCAGACACTTGACAACTGACTCATAATTATGACGGTTGCAGTGTCCTGGGATCCGTTTTTGCGACCTTCTGACAAGCAAAGTCAGTGGGGAAGCCAGAGTCACTTAACCACCATGTTACTGACTTAACAAATGCAATGATTCACTTAACAACTGTGGCAAAAAATGTCGTCAAAATTGGGTAAACTCACTTAACAAATGTTTCACTTAGAAACATAAATTTTGAGCTCAATTGTGGTCATAACTCAAGGACTACCTGTAATAATCAGCTGCCAAAAGAGCCAACACAGTGCTAGGCTGCATTAACAGAGGGATAGAATCAAGATCACGTGAAGTATTAATACCACTGTTTAATGCCTTGGTAAGGCCACACTTGGAATACTGCATCCAGTTTTGGTGACCATGATGTAAAAAAGATGTTGAGACTAGAAAGAGTACAGAGAAGAGCAACAAAGATGACTAGAGGACTGGAAGCTAAAACATATAAGGAAAGGCTGCTGGAACTGGGTATGTCTAGTTTAATGAAGAGAAGGACGAGGGGGGACATGATAGCAGCCTTCCAATATCTCAGGGATTGTCACAAAGAAGAGGGAGTCAAGCTATTCTCCAAAGCGCCTGAGGGCAGGACAAGAAGCAACAGATGGAAACTAATCAAGGAGAGAAGCAACCTAGAACTAAGGAGAAACTTCCTGTCAGAACAATTAACCAGTGAAACAATCTGCCTCCAGAAGCGGTAAATGCTCCAACACTGGAAGTTTTTAAGAAGAGACTGGACAGCCATTTGTTTGAAATGGTATAGGATTTCCTGCCTGAGCAGGGAGTTGGACTAGATGACCTCCAAGGTCCATTCCAACTTATTATTGATCATCGCACAGTCAGCCAGATGTTCAGACTGGATTTGGCATTTTGTCTACCTATCGAGTCCTTACCCAGGACCTGGGATAGGCAGTCGTGGATGTTTGATGGTATTACAGATATCGTCGCAGGATGGAACCAGTTCCTAGTAAGGCCGCCTTTTGCAATTGACTAATAGCGAATTTGTCAATGCCAATTGTGTTCAAGTGGTGCTCCAGTTGTTTTGGGATTGCACCCAAGGAGCCTATTACTATTGGTTCTACCCTTGCTTGCTTTTGCCACAGTCTTTCTATTTCTATTTGTAGGTCTTTGTATTTTGTTATCTTCTACAGTTCTTTCTCGTCTATTCTGCTGTCTCCAGGCACTGCCACATCCACTATCCAGACTTTTTTGTCTTTCTTATCGACAGTTGTTAAGTCTGGGGTGTTATGTTGCAGGTGCTTGTCTGTTTGAATTCTGAAGTCCCAGAGCAGTTTAATTTTATTCATTTTCTATGACTTTCTCTATTTTATGATCCCACCAGTTTTTGCTTACAGGCAAATGATATTTTTTGCAGATCTTCCAATGCACCATTGTTGCTACTTTGTCATGCCACTGCTTGTAGTCAGTCTGTGCAATCTTCTTGCAACAGCTTACCAGTGGTCCACTGTTTCTTCAGCTTCTTTGCATAGGCGGCACTTACTGTCTGTTGCTGTCTTCTCAATTTTGACTTTGTATGCATTTGTCCTTAAGGCTTGGTCTTGTGCAGCCAGAATTAGTCCCTCGGTCTCTTTCTTCAATTTTCCTGCTCTTAGCCATTGCCAGGTTTGTTATTATCTGCTTTCCCAGCTATTTTTTTAATGTATTGGCCATGTAGTGCTTTGTCTTCCCATGCCTCTATTCTGTTCTTCATTTGGTCTTTCTTGTAGGCCAGTTTGGTCTCTCCAGTAGTCAGTAAGCCTTCCTGATATACTAATTTCAATGCATCAGGAAGGTTGTTGTTGTTGTTGTTGTTGTTGTTGTTATTATTATTATTATTATTATTATTATTATTATTATTATTATTATCCTATATAACCTGTTTCCCGAAAATAAGATCTAACCAGAAAATAAGCCCCAGCATGATTTTTCAGGATGCTTGTAATATAAGCCCCACCCCAAAAATAAGCCCCAGTTAAGATCATCAGCCAGATGGACGCATTTAGTATCATATTTCCCCCAAAATAAGACCTAACTGGAAAATAAGCCCTAATGTGTCTTTTGGAGCAAAAATTAATACAAGACCCGGTCTTATTTTGAGGAAAACACAGGTAATTCTAACCATCCGATCCCAGAATCAAGATTTAATTCCTCTCAGTTTCTTTCAAAAATCCAAAAGAGTTTTCCAAGTAGAGATAAATTAGGTGAAAGTTCTTTTCTTTAATCAAAACTGTCAATTTTGTCATTTCCACCGATTCCATCACCTTCACATCCTTTCTTCCATTGTAGATGCTTGTAAGTCTTTCCACCTTTGGCATATAGCAGTCTTACCACTGTTACCCTAGAGAACAGGGGTCTTCCAACTTGACCCTTTTATGACTTGTGGAGTTCAACTCCCAGAATTCCTCAGCCAGCCACAGTTGCAACCTTTGCAGCATCCCCCGGGTCATGTGATCAAAACTCAGATGCTTGGCAACTGACTTGCATTTATGACGGTTGCGGTGTCCCGGGGTCACGTGATCCCCTTTTGCAACCTTCTGACAAACAAAGTCAATGGGGACAGAACAACCTGCCACCAGAAGTGGTGTATGCTCCAACACTGTAAGTTTTTAAGAAGAGACTGGACAGCCATTTGTCCGAAATGGTATAGGGTTTTCTGCCTGAGCAGGGGGTTGGACTAGATGACCTCCAAGGTCCCTTCCAATTTTACTATTATTATTATTATTATAGTTGCTTTACAAATGTGGCAAAACTCACTTAACAAATGTCTCACTTAGGAACAGAAATTTTGGGCTCAATTGTGATCATAAGTTGAGGACTACCTGTAGGTTCAGGGAACTTACAATATATAAATGTACTGCAGTACCTTAAGGTAGAGAGTAGGAGAATGAGAAATAGAGACAAATATAGAGTTGTTTTAAGATTAAGTCCCTCTTCAAGGGAGACGGGCGATTAGGAAAGTGGAAAATGAATGAATGAATGAATAGGATAATTACAAGCATCTTATTTTTTCTATAATAACACAATCTTTATTGCAGTATTTTGCAAACTTGGCAATGTTAAGACATGGGGACTTTAATTCCCAGATTTGTTTAACCTGCTGGCTGGATAAGTTTGGGAGTTAAAATCCATATGTCTTAAAATTGCCAAGGTTATCAAGATTGGGAAACACTCTACCAGGACAAAATTGAAACTAAGTCTTTGTATCAGTGGTCTCCATGCCCTCAAGAAAACTCTAAAAGCCACAATATTGTGACGTTCACGTTCCCAGAAGTATTATATGCTTTGTGCTTGAGTGTAAAACCTTCAGAAAGAAAGGAAACGTGACATGAAATGGGAAATTCTATTTGAAAAGGGAGAAAAACCAACGGGTGGCATTCATTTAAAGGCAACAAGAACGATTCTAAAGATTCACACAATATTTTCCAAATTTCTGGTATAATGGAGAACCTCTATTTCTTTTCCTGGGTGTATCTTATTCTCTACCTGGTTGAAGTATGTTTCCAATAAAGGAGAAAGGAGATTCTAAGAGTACTTTTTTCTGTAAATTATTAAAGTTATAAACACAATATTATTGTCTGGTCTCTAGAAGTAGGCGGTTCAGTCAATCAGAAGGCAAGAATCCCCATTGGTTACTCAAGATGAAATACTAAGGGTAAACATCCATAACATGCACAAGTAAGCATAGGTGGCACCATGCTCAATAGTAGTAACTGTGAGAGGGACCTCAGAGTCCTAGTGGACAGTCACCTAAATATGGGCCAGCAGTGTGCTGCAGCTGCCAAAAGGGCCAACGCAGTGCTGGGCTGCATTAACAGAGGGATAGAATCAAGATCACGTGAAATATTAATACCACTCTACAATGCCTTGGTAAGGCCACACTTGGAATCCTGCATCCAGTTTTGGTCACCACGATGTAAAAAAGATGTTGAGACTCTAGAAAGAATACAGAGAAGAGCAACAAAGATGATCAGGGGACTGGAGGCTAAAACATATAAGGAAGGTTGCTAGAATTGGGTATGTCTAGTTTAACGAAGAGAAGGACAAGGGGGGACATGATAGCAGTATTCCATTATCTCGGGCTGCCATAAAGAAGAGGGAATCAAGCTATTTTCCAAAGCACCTGAAGGCAGCACAAGAAGCAACGGATGGAAACTAATCAAGGAGAGAAGCAACCTAGAACTAAGGAGAAACTTCCTGACAGTGAGAACAATTAACCAGTGGAACAGCCTGCCTCCAGAAGTAGTAAATGCTCCAACACTGGAAGTTTTTAAGAAGAGACTGGACAGCCATTTGTCTGAAATGGTGTAGGGTTTCCTGCCTGAGCAGGGGGTTGGACTAGATGACCTCCAAGGTCCCTTCCAACTTTACTACTACTATTATTATTATTACTATTATTATCTCTAGTCTTTGTCGATGGAGATTCTCAGTCATCCAGGTCCCAAAGTTTCTTCAAAGAGCCATCTACTGTATGTCAAAACTGAACAGCCCTCTCTCAATAGAGGAAGGGGATACGATATCATCGATCTCCAGTCTACAACACAGTCCTTTCAACAGTCCCAAGAAGGCTCCACACCCACTTGCACTATTCAGGTGACCCCGAAGACACAGATAAACCTCCAGGGGGTCTCAACGACTCGCTAAAAGAATGCAAATGACCAGCTATCTGCAAGGAGTATAAATCCTTCTATTCCCCACCATCCGGTCAGAGTTGAAGAAGCTTCTTGGATGAGAAGCGAAACGTCTTCAAAGAAAAACAAGAAAGCCCAGTTGCCTCCTGGAAAAAAAAAATACACCTTTGGGATATCCAGTCTTTCAGAAAAGCAACCATAGAGAATTTGGGGGGAAGGGAGAAAACTTTGCAAAGTTCCAAATAACTTAAGAATCTCTAAACAAATAATCGTTGCTGTCTCCACATTTATTTTATTTCATTTTATTTATTTTTTTTGCCATGTTTAGAAACGAAAACTGGCAGAGCGAGCCTGAGTTCTCTCAGTAAAAATTCTGATTAGCTCCAGCAATCACACAAAAGCCCATCAAGTCCACAAAGAAAAAAGTTTTGCAAGGGGAATCCAAACCTCAAGGCAAAGCAGTGAGCCAAGCACCACCCACAATTTTTATTTTGTCCTAATGCAAACCAAATGCCAGTTTGGTCTAGTGCGGGGGTAGGCAACCTTGGCTCTTTTATGAGTCATGGACATCAACTCCCAGAATTCATAAAAGAGCCAAGGTTGCCTAACCCTGGTCTAGTGGTTAAGGCACCAGGCTGGAAGCCAGGAGTTGGTGAGTTCTAGTCCCATCTTAGGCATGAGACCAGACCAGTGATTTGGACCAATCACCAAGACACAGTGAGTTCTAATTCCACCTTGAACCCAAAAGTCCGAAGGTGACTTTGGGCCAATCGTCAGGAGACCGTGAATTCTAGTCCTCCTTAGCCAAGAAAGCCAGCTGGGTGTCTTTGGGCCAATCACCAGAAGATGGTAAGGAGCAAGGTGGCTCATGTGGTTAAGACACTGGATTGGACATTAGCAAGCCCATGTTCAAGACCCAAGTGCTGCCTGGGATGGTGTGAGTTCCCATTCTTTGCTCCAGCTCCTGCCAGGGACACGAAAGGAGCCCTCAGCTGGGCATCCCTGGACAATGCTGATGTCATGGGCTAATCCTTTCAACCTGGAAGCGCTAATCCTTTCAACCAGGAAGCATCCCTGGACAATGGGGATGTCATGGGATAATCCTTTCAACCTGGAAGCGCTAATCCTTTCAACCAGGAAGCATCCCCGGACAATGTTGATGTCATGGGCTAATCCTTTCAACCTGGAAGCACAAATGTGATGCGACCAGGAGATGGTGATAGTCCTGCCTTAGACATAATAGCCGGCTGGGTGGCTTACAGCCAGTCACCCTTCCTCAACCCAACTCATTCCAGGGTTGTTGTTGTTGTTGTTGTAGGGAAAATAGGAGGAGGAAGGAAAATCAGGTATGTTTACAACTTTGAATTATTTATAAAAATAATAAAGGCAAGATATAAACAGATAATAAACACCAAGTACTGTTGTTGGAATTAAAACACATGGATTTTTATTTTTTTATTTTTTTTTTGCTTTGCAGTGCATCAGCTTCCTACTATGTCTTAATTATCTTTACTAAGTTTTTTTTTAAAAGAAGGAACGCAGAAGCAAAATTTATCAGTGTCAACATCAATACAGCTCTTTTCTACTCTGATATATAGCTTCCTAATTAAAAGCCTGACAGAAGAAAAAAATTTTCACCAAAACCAATCAGGATGATTAGTGAAAAGACAAATGAAATACCAAACTTGAGAAGACTATCACAAGTTCTAGAAGTCCAACGTTAGGCTGCGATACTTGCAACACAACGTTTCCCGCAATGATTGCACAAAACACAACCTTATTAGAGCAGGCGGTAAAAAAGTTTGCACTGTTTAAAGTCATGTCAAAACCGATGCCAGGCCAAACAAATCTCCAGCGTTATTTTTTTACCATTTCTCACTCATCCCGCTGGAGCAGAATTTGCTTTATGAATAGAATCAAGATCACGTGAAGTATTAATACTACTTTACAATGCCTTGGTATACTTGGAATATTGCATCCAGTTTTGGTCACCACGATGTAAAAAAAGATGCTGAGACTCTAGAAAGAGTACAGAGAAGAGCAACAAAGAGGATCAGGGGACTGGAGGCTAAAACATATAAGGAATGGTTGATGGAATTGGGTATGTCTAGTTTAATGAAGAGAAGAACAAGGGGGGACATGATAGCAGTCTTCCAATATCTTAGGGGGTGCCCCAAAGAAGAGGGAGTCAAGCTATTTTCCAAAGTGCCTGAAGGCAGGACAAGAAGCAACAAATGGAAACTAACCAAGGAGAGAAGCAACCTAGAACTAAGGAGAAACTTCTTGACAGTTAGAACAATTAACCAGTGGAACAACCTGCCTCCAGAAGCGGTGAATGCTCCAACACTGGAAGTTTTTAAGAAGAGACTGGACAGCCATTTGTCCAAAATAGTATACAGTTTCCTGCCTGAACAGGGGGTTAGGCTAGATGACCTCCAACATACCTTCCAACTTTATTATTACTATTATTATTATTATTATTATTATTATTATTATTACTGAAGGCAAATATACGTTTCCCAGGATAATGTTGAAGGATCCAGTCTGAGTTGATCACTGTGACCAGAGTTTTAGTCTTCCAAGTTTTCAGACTTGTATTGGACCCCATCCTCAGGGAACTTCTCTGTGTATGCACTAGGCCAGTGATGGTGAACATTTTAGAGACCGAGTGCCCAAAAACTGGCCCCACCCCCGCTCCAACCCCCTGTCCCGACCCTGCTCCGCCCCCCTTCCCCTGCCCTGCCTGCCTGCAGGGCCACTCACCACCTCCAAGGCCTGCCGCAGATCGCCCAGGCAGCCCAGCAGCGCCATGGCGGCCATGCCCTCTGCCCGCACCCTGCAGCATCAACTGTGCGCAATCGGGCGTGAGGGCAGAGTCTTGTCTATGCTGCCTGGCTGCCATGTCCTTGACTGTACTGCTCCATGTGGGCCATGTTCAGGGGCGACTCTCCTTCAGGGGAGCTGCTGGAGAAGAGGGGGTCGTGTGGGGAGGCGAGGCTGGGGCAATGGCACGTGTGGCCACAGAGAGGGCTCCAAGTGCCACCTCTGGCACCCATGCCATAGGTTCGTCACCACTGCACTAGGCTGTTCTGTGCATGGTATTTATGTGGTGCCTGGTTGTGTATGACTTTTAGTTGTTAATTGGAGTATTGATAGTGCGCTATTAAGTCATTAATTGTTACACTGCAATGAACAAGGACATACATTCAATTTCACAGCTACTAAGATTGTTGGCTGAGCAGGGACAAAAATAGCCAGGGAAACTATTGAAACTTGGGAAATGGGCCTCTTGTCAGCCAACAGGAGTGCTGATTTACCACCCGCTTACCAGGTACTAACGGCACAGCTGCACAAGGATATAATAACCAATGTCTTAATAGCCAGCCATCAACACTCCAGCTAACAACAAAAAGTCACACACAACCCCACACCACATAAATACTATGCCCAGAACAGCCAGCACACACATACAGAGAGAAGTTCTCTGAGCATGGTCTCCAGCACGAGTCCAAAAGCTTGGAAGACTAAATCTCTAATCCTGGTGATCGACTGCAGACTGGATCCTGCAGAATTCGCTTCAGAAGTTCTTTGAAAAGACAAGGAAGTCTCAGAGAAATTGCCATGGTTGGAATTAGGAGTTTTGTGATTCTCGGTTACAACAGGATCAGGAAGAGAAAGAGAGAGAGAGAGAGAGAGAGAGAGAGAGAGAGAGAGAGAGAGAGAGAGAGAGAGAGAGAGAGAGAGAGAGAGAGAGATAACAGATGTGAAAATTTTGTCTTTGTATTGTTCAGTCATCTGTACGTTACATCTTCCCTGGATTCTTGACTCATTAAATTACACAGGAGATACGAAGGTAGAATTTCATGAAGCTTTTCCCATAAAGATGCTATTGTCGCCACTAAAAGTGACGTCTGCCCTTCAAGAAGGACTAAAAAGTGTCCCCTTTCCTGGACCAATTCAGAGAATTGCCCATCCAATTATCCTGCCCAGAAACTCAGGAGAGACTCTCAGAAGGCCATTTGTATTCAGTGCTGTTCAAAAGTAAGACCTTGAATTGAGATTGATGACAAAGAAGCAGCCGGTACAGTTGCATAAACATTGGGGTTGCAGGTATGTGGTTTCAGGTTGTCAAGCCTTGCAGGTGAATTTTTGCACAAGGTGCAGTGTTAAAAATCCAGGAGAGTCCATTGTAAAATGCAGTACCGGTAGTCCTCGACTTCCAAGAATACATTTTATGACCGTTCAAAGTTACAACAGCTCTGTTGACTGAATGTCTATGGAGATTCTCAGTCATCCAGGTCATGGTTGTCCCAAAGGTGCTTTTTTCAGGAGGCAGCTGGACTTTCTTATTTTCCTTTGAAGACATTTCGCTTCTCGTCCAAGAAGCTTCTTCAGCTCTGATTGGATGGTGGGGAATGGAAAGATTTATACTCCTTGTAGACAGCTGGTCATTTCCCTTCTTTTAGACCAGGGGTAGGCAACCGTGGCTCTTTTATGACTCGTGGACTTCAACTCCCAGAATTCCTGAGCCAGCATGGCTCAGCTTGGAAACCTCTCCCTTTCCCCTCAGCGTGGCTGGCTCAGGAATTCTGGGAGTTGAAGTCCACGAGTCATAAAAGAGCCGAGGTTGCCTACACCTATTTTAGACAGTCGTTCAGGCCATTTGGAAGTTTACCTGTATCCTCGGGATGAGTCCTGAATCTCACACTGAAGTGCAAATGGTTCCTGTAGTCTGGGAATTCTGGGAGTTGAAGTCCATGAGTCATAAAAGAGCCAAGGTTGCCTACCCCTGGACTTGACAATCCCAATTCTTGCAAATGTTCTTCATATGTTTCGGACTCTAGCCCCCTAACCATCTTTGTTGCTCTTCTCTGTGCTCTTTCTAAAGTCTCAATATTTATTTGGATCATGGTGATTCCACGTGTGGTCTTACCAAGGCAGGTTATAGCACATGATCTTCACATGATCTTCAAACTGTTGAAGAACTTAAGTCTTCCAACTGTGCACACACCTTCACTATAATTGAGTCCATCTTTACTCCTTTATTCCAGCCATTCTCTTTTCTTTTCTTTTCTTTTCTTTCAAAATCATGTGAAGTATTAGTACCACTTTATAAAGCCTCAGTTAAGACCACACCTGGATTACTGCATACAGTTTTGATCGCCACATTACAAAAAAGATGTTGAGACTTTGGAAAAAGTGCAAAGAAGAGCAACTAAGATGATTAAAGGCCTGGAGACAAAAACATATGAAGAATAGTTGCAGGATTTGGGTTTGGCTAGTCTGGAGGAAAGAAGAACTAGAGGAGACATGATAGCATTCCAGTATTTGAGATATTCCAGTATCTGAGAGGTTACTACAAGGGAAGTAACTTATTTTCCAAATCACCCCAAGGCAGGGGTGAAACAACAGATGAAAGCTTGTGAAGGAGAGAAGCAACCTGGAATTAAGGAGAAACTTCCTAACACTGAGAACAATTAACCAGTGCAACAGCTTGCCTTCAGAAGTTGTGGGTGCTTCATCACTGGAGGTTTTTAAGAAGAGACTGGACAGCCAATTGTCTTAAAGGTTATAGGGCAGGGGTGTCAAACTGCCAGCCCGCAGGCCGGATGCGTCATGGCAAAACCGTACCCACCCTATTGCCAGCAATGGAAAAAAAGTCGCAATGCGTCGCAACGCTTCACATGACGTTGCAAGTTTGACACCCCTGTTATAGGGTCTCCTGCTTGAGCAGGGGGTTGGACTAGAAGACCTCCAATGTCCCTTCCAGCTCTATTCTGATTGAACCTTCCAGCTTTTTTAGCATTAATGCAAACACAGCTGGGTCTTTGCAAAATAAGGATGATAATTTAAGCCTGAAGGTTCAATACACCTCAGTTTCAAACCTATCCAGCTATAAAAGCCCACCAAACATAACAATCATGGTAACTATCTACCTTGTGCTTAAACCTCTGGCACTGAAGTTAGCGTGACTTAACTTGGGTGAATTGTGACTATTATCTGTTCAATTCTGAAAGGCCGCTAATTTAGTGGATCTCTCCCCCTTACTTTGGATTGGATCACTTCCTCCCCTCTCTATTTACCCTTGTAATTTCTGCTCAACTGCAGAGACACAAATTGCATATTATTAAGATGTTTAAGTCTCTCTCAGACAATATCACCTACTAATCAGGAAAGTCCCAGAAAATTTCCTACAGGAAAACAGATCACGCTTAGCGGTTTAGCCAGCTTCTCCATCATCTATAAATAGCATCCCTTGCTTTTTCATATCCAGAAACTATTCCACTGATTCTATTGTTTAAAATAATTCCAACTTGAAACAAAAAAAGGGGTAGGTATATTTTATTAATTAACTTCCTCCGCAAAAAAGCTTGTACTTGGATGTGACCATAGTAGAGTTCTCCCCACGCTCATATACAAACACACAGACACACAAATAATGTAGTACCTTACGCTATTTTCATTTGATTGTCTGGTCCCCTTTTATATTTATCTCTTAAAAAACAGCCTTCTTCCTAAAAAAAACCACTATGAGGGTGTTAGGCTTCAGAAGAATAACTGAATTGGAAGGGATCTTGGCAATGGGTTACCCCAAGTTTCCGTCTTAAGCCCAGTACTCTTCAATATTTTCATAAACAATTTAGATGAGGGAATAGAAGGGGAACTCATCAAATTTGCAGAAGACACTAAGCTGGCAGGAATAGCCAACACCCCAGAAAATAGACACAAGAGCCAGATGGATTTTGACAGACTTGAACACTGGGCCCTATTGAACAAAATGAAATTCAACGGAGAGAAAAGTAAGCCCAACACACGCACAAGAGCTCACAGCCCCACGCAAGCAAGCAATGGGTATTCTTCCGTGTGCACATATACATTCAAACACCTCCAGAAAACCATTCCTTCTTTCTCCCTTCCCCCCACTCCTGGCTGCCAATCCCCAAAAGAACTCAGAACAAGATGACTCCGCCCCTTTTTATACATTCACCCTGGGGTGTTGTCAGCCAATGAATGCAACGTATTTTCCCGCTCAAATGCATCCTAGTCAGCCCTTGCAGACAACAAGTCTGGCCCAGCAGGCCACGTGGTCTGCTGACTGTTACAGGGCAGCTCCCTGCACCTGTTCCCAATTAAGCTTAGTACATAACCTCAATAACCTTGGGTGGGAAGTCAGCCCCCCAGAGAAGGAAATATTAAAAGGGCAGAAAAATATATTTCCTCAAAGGATTTTAAAGAGGCAGAAAAGCATGCCCAGTTTTCTTAATAGTCCCAAGTCTCCCTCCCCCGTGCAGAAACCAGCTATGTAGAAATGCAGATGTAAATAATCCAGGAAGGTTGGAGGCCCCCAGCTAGAAGATTAAGAAGACAAAGACACCTAAAATCTGCATAGCCCACCCAAACTCTAAGATTAACCCACAGGATTAACCCACAGATGCCAAAGGGACACAGGAAATACAAAGCCTCAAACAGGAACAGGAAATAATCTCAAGAGCCCCAGAGGGTATAAAAACCCACTCCCTACATGTGCCCTTTCTTTTCTTCCAGAGCCATCTTTCTGTATGGCTCTCCTCTTCAATAAACTGCAACCTTCTTTCTAAAGCAGTCACCATGTTGTTTATTCCTGGCTTGGACTGAACCATGATGAAGACTTTTCCTTCAACACTTGTAACAACGCCAATTTTAGCTGTTCTCATGACAATTACACCATTCTTAAGTAATACGAGACCGTTTATTTATTTATTTATTTATGAGACTTATATACCGCTTTAAGTGCAAGCACTCTCTAAGCGGTGTACACCAGTAAGCAATGTATATATATATTTACATTGCCCCCAACAATCTGGGTCCTCATTTTACCTACCCCGGAAGGATGGAAGGCTGAGTCAACCTTGAGCCGGTGAGATTTGAACCGCTGACCTGCTGAACACAGTCAGCTAAAGTGGCATGGCTCTAAAGTCACAGGGCTTCTAAACCGCGACCAAGGACCAGTAAATATCCAGAGAATATATACTTCTCCATCCATAGATGCTTTGCAAATTCTCTGTTGGAAACAGAAGAACAGCTGAACATCATGCAAAAGATCTTTTGTGCTTAAAATCATTTTATCAAGAGACTACCCTAGATCCGATACAGTTATGATTTCTCCATGGGTATATATTAGCAATTTAAAACAGCTCATTTCTCTAATGGCTACAGACCAATGATGTTTATTTCCAAGGCTGCATTTTTTTAAATGTTATAGGTTTTGTTTATTTTAAAGAACTATTTTTAAATGTTTGCTGTTTCTAAACAACAAATACTTTGTGGGTGTCTGTGGGCAAGATGTTGTCTCTGGTGCTGTGTGTTTAGAGTTATTAGTTGTTTTCCATAGCATTAAAAAATTGAGATGAATTTTTTTTCTTTTTTTTTTTTTTTAGTCTATGTGGTTCTAGGTTTTAATCTACGGGACTGCTCTGTCAGGAAGCTGCAATGAAAACACCAAATTTAACCTTTAAAGAAAAGGGCAAAATAGTACTTGACTTTAGTAGTTAGATTCGGCAGTTGACATTGAAAGCTACAGAAGGAAAGGCAATTGAGCATAGTCTGTTCAATTATAATTGCCTTTCAACTCACCGTAAAAATTCAAAACACATCAAAAGAGATCCGAAGATGGGTACAGTGATGTAAATAAGACAATTATATGCAGGATGTGCCATTTCAGAAATCTTGCTTTCTGTGTATTTGTTGAAAAGTAATAGGAAAGCAATCATGACGAACACAGGGATTGGAAAGCTCAGAATTAATAATTAGAGCTCTTATGACGTTAGGAAAATCTTAGGCAATTTAGTACAGGTAATCCTCAAATAACAACAGTTCATTCAGTGATCTTTTGAAGTTACAACAGCATTGAAAAAAAGTGACTTATGATCGTTTTTCACACTTAATGACCATTGCAGCATCCCCATGGTCAGGGGTAGGCAACCTTGGCTCTTTTATGACTTGTGGACTTCAACTCCCAGAATTCCTGAGCCAGCATGGCTCAGTTTGGAAACTCTCCCTTTCCCCTCAGCATGGCTGGCTCAGGAATTCTGGGAGTTGAAGTCTGCAAGTCACGAGGGGGCCAAAGTTTCCCCCATGCTGGCTCAGGAATTCTGGGAGTTGAAGTCCACGAGTCATAAAAGAGCCAAGGTTGCCTACCCCTGACCATGGTCATGTGATCAAAATTCGGACACTTGGCAACTGGTTCATATTTGTGACCACTGCAGTGTCTACGTGATCATGTTTTGTGGCCTTCTGACAAGCAAAGTCAATGAGGAAACCTGATTCACTTAACAACCGTCTGACTAACTTAACAACTTATTCACTTATGTCAGGGGTGTCAAATTCGCAACGGGTATGCAACATAGCGCGACTTTTTCCCCATTGCTGGAGCTGGAGTGGGTGTGTTTCGCTGTGATGCATCCGGCCCGCGGGCTGGCAGTTTGATACCCCTGACTTATGTGATTCACTTAACAACTGTGGCAAGAAAGATTGTAAAATATGGCAAAATTCACTTGGTAACTGTCTCACTTAGCAACATAAATTTTGGGCTCAACTGTGGTCATAAGTCGAGGGTAATCTGTATATTTCATCGATGTTGATTGGATCAATCAGACCCACCTGCTTTCATGGAAATTCCCTGGATGACTTTGTGCCAATCGCTATCTCTTAATGCATCCTGCCCTAAAAGATTGTAATACGGGGGGGGGGGGAACAGATGAGGGGGTGCTATGTACACTGTTTTGGGTTTGGAGTTTGCTTCTGGAGGGAAAGTTGAGAAGAAATCTAATAAAATAAATGCACAAGGAATCAATGGTGCTCTCTGAGCTTAGAGCAGTGGTTCTCAACCTTTTTAATGCCGCGACCCCCAACCGGTCGTAAGTCGAGAACTACTCAACCGATCATAAGTCGAGGACTACTCAACTGGTGCAGCACCGTTTGCAGAATGGGACTTTTGGCAGGCTCAGCAGGGCAGAGACAGCCTGGACAATTCCTATTGGCTTTTGAAAGCCAATAGAATTAGACTCTATTCAAGAGAGTCTATTCTATTGGCTTTCAAAAGCCAATAGAATAAAAGGGAGTAGCACAGCTAAGGAAAAGGGGAAAAAATGGCAGACTGCATTGTTTGGCGACCCCCGTGAAATGGTCATTCGACCCCAAATGGGGTCCCGACCCACAGGTTGAGAACCTCTGGCTTAGAGATTTCCTTGCAGACCTTTCATTACCCAACTAGAGAACATCATCAGCATGAATGACGGTGAGGTTTCCTCCTTATTTACATATAAGAGCTTGCCCTGCCATTGTCGGTGAAGTGGTGGACTTCTCCTTGGTCATTCCTTGACAAAGTATTGTTTTCTGCTTAATTGTTTGTTTGGTGTTAATCCCTGCTTAACTGGGTGTTGGTTGCTGGAAAGGATACACTCTGGTCTTTTTGTTTCTTAGCTTTTATTGTCTCCTTCAAATGGTGTGTAAATGTGGTTTTCCTCTATATGTTTATCGATGGCTGATTTGTCTGAATGCCAAGCTTCAAGAATTCTATAGCATTTTTGGACTTGGCGTGGATGCTCCGTTTCCCAGGAACCCAAAGATGGAACACATCCATCCCAACTGCCAACAATCTAATGTTTCTCTTTCCCATCCTAGCTATTGTTTTCTTAATTGGAGCTTTGGAAACATTTCCACCGAGAAAACAGTGCCCAGAAAGAAGTCCTGTTTTTCTCACACAACATCTGCTTTTTTAGGAAGGAATACATTTTTTTTTTTTTTGCCAAATGCCTATTTTTATCCAGCCAAGCGACATCGGTGCAGTCCAAGGCCTGTTCCCTATCTGAACACTTCCTGGGTGCAGATTTGCTCAGAGCAATGACCAGCATCTGCCACCAAAATTATGCAAATGACTAAAAAAAAAATCCTTAGCATCTTCCCTTTTTAGTTCATATGTTACAAATATAAGGAGTTTGCTATCTCATTCAATATGATTGGGTGCCTTTTTAAGTGGACCCACAGTTACGATTGTGATTAGGCGCTTTTGCCTCGCATTTTATGCCTACAATTGTTATGACCCATAAAGATGCCACTGCTTTTCTTTCATTATTATGTGCCCTCTTAGTATAATAGAAACCAAGCAGAAGCAGATCAATTGTGCATGGAGTATCCGTTCCTACAGCAGGGATGGAAAATGAAATTGCAAAGCGATCTCCCCCCAAAATAATACTGGACAAAGCATGGCCTTTTCCCAAAGCGGCTCTCAGCAATGAAGCAACATTACCTTCCCCTAATTCCACCTTAATTTTCTTCTGCTCTTCTCATCAAAGGAAGCTGACATCATTATCCGAACTGTCTTACATGTAGGCTTTTTAAAGTCATTTGCATCTACTTGCATTTGCATGCTTTCAAACTGCTAGGCTAGCAGGAGTTGAGGCAAGTAATGGGAGCTCACCTTGTCACATAATGCTCGGGTCTCAAACACAGCCCTTCAGCTTTCCAGAGGACAAGGCTCAGCATCTTTTAACTGTTGAGCCATTGTGCCCCTCCTTGAAGTCCCCACTGTATTAATAACACATACATTTTTCAAATAATAGCAATTCATTGTCCAGGTATTTTCTTAGCAATGACATTTCTTTGTCATTGTTTCATCTGATTTTTTTTCTTTATTTTTCTTTATTTCCCAGCCTATGGATTTTTCTGGTGGTCTCCTATCCTGACACTAACCAACTCTAACCACACGTACCATTTCTGGAGTAGCTGAAGTAGGCTAATGTTGTTGTAACTGACATTGAAGTGTTGCCAGAGATTTTATCATGCAGTAACATTCTGTACACAAATAATTTGCGTTTTCCATAGTGATATTTTTAAAGCAAAGATAATATTTTTGGTCACCACATCACCGAAAAGATGTTGACAGTTTGGAAAAAATTCAGAGAAGAGCAGCTAAGATGATCGATGGCCTAGAGACTAAAACATACGAAGAACGGCTGCGGGACTTGGATTTGGCTAGTCTAAAGAAAAGAAGAAATAGGGGAGACATGATAGCAGTGTTCCAGTTTTTGAGGGGCTGCCACAAGGCAGAAGGGGACAGGTTGTTCACCAGAGCACAAGAGGAAAGGACGAGAAACAATGGTTGGAAACTGATCAAAAAGAGAAGCAACCTGGAATTAAGAAGAAACTTCCTGACAGTGAGGACAATCAACCAGTGGAACAAATAGTGGGCACTCCATCACTGGAGATTTTTTTTTTTTTTATTAAAAAGTTTTATAAATTTTACAGAAAATAAAAGACAATACAAAAACAAAAAACAACATATACAAATAAAAACAAACATTACCCAACAAAAAACCCCTTCCCCCACCCCTACCCAAACCCCCCCTTCCCCCCCCCCAGGGCCTCCCAGAGCAGAATATAGGCTTAATTAAAAAAAGTTAAAAAAATTTATATTTATAAAAAAAAGAATATAAAATAGAAAATATATATATATATAAAGTTAAAAATTATGAAAAAACTATATAGTATTTTTATATCAAATTTAAATTGTATGAATTTTATCCATTTATCCCAAACAGCAAGAAATTTCTCTTGCGTTTGACCCTTTAAGAAAGCCGAAATCTTTGCCATTTCCGCCAAATGAGACACTTTAAGAAACCATTCCTGCAATGTAGGCAAAGATTCCTTCTTCCAATATTGTCCTACTAACAGCCTCGCAGCTGTAATCAAATTTAACATCAATATAACCTCCTTTGTATCACAATCAATAACTATACCTAACAAAAATAATTGTGGAGTAAATTTTACCCTCCTTTTAAAAATTCTCTGGATATTCCACCATATCTTAATCCAGAATGCTTTTATCTCTCTGCACGACCACCACTGGAGATTTTTAAGAAGAGACTGGACAGCCACTTGTCTGAGATGGTATAGGTGCTCTTGCTTCAGCAGGGGGCTGGACTAGAAGACCTTCAAGGTCCCTTCTATTCTATTCTATTCTGTTCTACCTTGAGATGATTTATAAGCATTTCAACCCACCGGCTTCTATTTTCTTTCCTTGTGACTTAAATATTCCTTTTATGGATATTACAATATACATCATATTTTTCTTTTATTCTGAAAGGAGCCAAGAAGAGGGAAAAAAGGACCGGGAAGTCAAAACTCATTTACAGCACTTAAGAAAGAACTGAAATAAAAAAATTTTAGCCAACTCTAAACCTATAAAAATATTACATGTTGCATTAATGGAAAACTTTAGTTTTTAACTTCACCCTGGCTAGAAAACTAGTCTTTATTACAGAAGAAGAACTGTGACAATAAGAAGTAGTGTTATTAACCTATACGTCCATTCACCTTCACTGCTGAGATATACACAGTTACAATGATCATTACTATGTCAATATAAAAGTAATTATGTCTCCCTGAGCATTCTGTCTTCATGACCACTTATCTGGAAACTGCCCATTATTTGCTAATAGAGGCAAACAGAGTTCTAAAGAGAAAAAACAACTGCAAAATGATACTGTCCATACATTAGTTTTTGCCTTGAGAAAAGCACTGATTCAAGCAATTCAGGACCTCATCCTGCTAACTCAAAGCATAAGGAGGAGGAGGAGGAGGGGAGAGGAGAAGAAAGGAGGGGAGAGGGGGGAAAGGAGGGGGGAGAGGAGAGGAGGGGAGGGGAGAAGAGAGGAGGGGAGGGGAGGGGGGAAAGGAGAAGAAAGGAGGGAGAGGGGATAGGAGGGAAAGGAGAGAGAAAAGGAGGGGAGAGGAGAGAGAAGAGAACAGAGGAGAAAGGAAGGGAGAGGAGAAAGGAGGGGAGGGGAGGGGGATGGAGAAGAGAGGAGGGGAGGGGAGGGGGAAGGAGAAGAGAGGAGGGGAGAGAGGAGAGGAAAGGAGAGAAAAAAGGAGGGGAGGGGAGAGAGAGGAGAAGAGAGGAGAAAGGGGAGAGAGGAGAGGAGGGGATAGGAGGGGAAAGGAGAGAAAAAAGGAGGGGAGAGGAGAGAGAGGAGAGGAGAGGAGAAGAGAGGGGAGGGGAGGGGAAAGGAGGGGAGAGGGGAGAGAGGAGAGGAGGGGAGGGGATAGGAGGGAAAGGAGAGAAAAAAGGGGAGAGGAAAGAGAGGAGAGGAGAAAGGAGGGAAGGGGAAAGGAGAAGAGAGGAGGGGAGAGGGGAGGGGAGAGAGGGGAGGGGATAGGAGGGGAGGGGATAGGAGGGAAAGGAGAGAGAAAAGGAGGGAAGAGGAGAGAGAGGAGAAGAGAGGAGAGGAGAAAGGAGGGGAGGGGAGGAGGAAAGAGAGGAAAGATGGGAGAGGAGAGAGAGGAAAATAAAGAGAAAAAGAAAGAGAAAGAGAAGATTTGTAGCTCAGATTGGAACCATAAGGTTCTTAGTGCCCTCCGAACTTGGCTGTTTTCTTGCAGAAGTTTCATTACCCAACTAGGTAACATCATCTTATAGATGTTTCATTGCCCAAGTGGAGAACATCATCAGTTCTGATGGTGTTATTTAGCAGGGTAATGAAACATCTGCAAGAAAACAACCCAGCTCAGAGAGCCACAAGGAACTCAAAGCATGTCCACTTCTACCCTTCCACTGAGAAGATATCTTCTCCTCACACAAAGCCTCTGTGCGGGTCAGGAAGACACAATATGGCCACAATAGGGCATACAGTAACAAACTAGCTCCACTGTGGCAAAGGAATATGACAAGTCTGTATATTCTCCCTTTAATTATTCCTTCAATTTATATTGTGAATATATATTAAGGCAGGGGTCCCCAACCCCCGGACCATGGACCAGTACCGGGCCGTGGCATGCCAGCAACTGGTCCGCACAAACAAGCAAAGATCCATCCGTGGGGTGCAGGCAGCACACAAAACCACGCACCCTCCGGTCCATGGAAAATCCTCTCTCCATGGAACCGGTCCCTGGTGCCCAAAAGGTTGGGGACCTCTGTATTAACGGGAAAATGCAGTGGTGGGATTCAGCCGGTTCGCACCACTTTGGCAGAAGCAGTAGCTAATTTTTTGTTGCCCAGGCCCAGAATGGACTTCCGGAAGTGGCATCCACACAGAGAATCGGTAGTTCACATGTTTGAATCCCACCAGTGGGAAAATGGAAGGGAAGATAAGCATTTCTCCTCTCATCAATTGCCACTCCCTAATCCCCTTCTCTTTAGAAGGCCAGATCCTGAAGTTGAAACTCAAGTACTTTGGCCACCTAATGAGAAGGAAGGACTCACTGGAGAAGAGCCTAATGCTGGGAAAGATTGAGGGCAATAGAAGAAGGGGACGACAGAGAATGAGGTGGCTGGATGGAGTCACTGAAGCAGTAGGCGTGAGCTTAAATGGACTCCAGAAGATGGTAGAGGACAGGAAGACCTGGAGGAACGTTGTCCATGGGGTCGCGATGGGTCGGACACAACTTCGCAACTAACAACAACAATCCCCTTCTCCCTATAGGTACCTCTGCTCAACCAGCCATTCCTGAAGTGATTTAGAATCTCAATATTCATTATTGTAAAAACGGTTGCATAGCATCGAAAAGATGCTATGAATTGCTAGGGGAGGAATAACTGAAGATATAACAGAGCAAAGAAGAAACCTAATATAGGTAGTCCTCAACTTACAATCGTTCATTTAATGACTGTTTGAAGTTACACCACTGAAAAATGTGACTTACAATATGATTGTTTCTCATAGTTACAAGCGTTGCAGCATCCCCATGGTTATGTGATCAAAATTCAGACGCTTGGTAACTGACTCACATTTATGACGGCTGCAGTCTCCCGGGGTCACGTGATCCCTCTTGCAACCTTCTGACAAGCAAAATGAATGGGGGAGCTGGATTCACTTAACAACCGTGTTACTAACTTCACAACTGCAGTGATTCACTTAACATCTGTGGCAAGAAAGGTTGTAAAATGGGGCAAAACTCACTGAACAAATTGTGGTTGTAAGTCAAGGACCGCCTGTGTAAGCAAAGAAAGAAATTATAAATTGTCTCAGACATTTAGGCTGGGGTGTTTGGTCAGCCCCATTGCGTGATTGGTCGGTTAATTGCTGCTTCATATTGACTGAAAGTTGGAATAATCTATTTCGACCTTTGGCCTATGATGTATTGATTGACTACGATCCTATGTGTTTTTTTAAAAAAAAAATAGAGTTATTTTCTTTTCTGCTTTTAGTTTCTTGTCAGACACCCAGTAGCAAGAAAGCCAGCTGTGTAAATATCTTACATAAATACACGAAAATAAATTTTTCCCCAACAGCTTACCTTTGCAACGTTCTCTGTGGAACAGTGATCTGGTTTCCCCTTCTCCCGATGTCCACCTGCCTCTGATTTGTCAGACGGATCTGAAACTGCCGTCTAGAAAAGAAAGACAGGTGCCTGTCAAAGAGTATCCACCAAACACTCTTCCCAACAACCAGATTCACTTTTCCTACAAAACGATGTTCCGTTTTAATTCTGTTAAACGGAATTAAATTAGTCATAGCAGATTAAATTATTCATAACAGAATAACAGAATACCAGAGTTGGAAGGGACCTTGGAGATGGTAATAATAATAATCATCATCATCATCATCATCATCAAACATCCACATCTGCCTATCCCAAGTCCTTGGTAAGGACTCGATAGGTAGACAAAATGCCAAATTCAGTCTGAACATCTGGCTGACTGTGCGATGATTCATAATAATAATAATAATGATGATGATGATAATAATGATAATCAGTAAGTGCCGCCTATGCAAAGAAGCTGAAGAAACAGTGGACCACTTGGTAAGCTGTTGCAAGAAGATTGCACAAACTAATTACAAGCAGCGGCATGACAAAGTAGCAACAATGGTGCATTGGAAGATCTGCAAAAAATATCATTTGCCTATAAGCAAAAACTGGTGGGATCATTAAATAGAGAAAGTCATAGAAAATGATAAAATTAAACTGCTCTGGGACTTCAGAATTCAAACAGACAAGCACCTGCAACATAACACCCAGACTTAACAATTGTCGATAAGAAAGACAAAAAAGTCTGGATAGTGGACGTGGCAATGCCTGGAGATAGCAGAATAGACGAGAAAGAACTGGAGAAGATAACAAAATACAAAGACCTACAAATAGAAATAGAAAGACTGTGGCAAAAGCAAGCAAGGGTAGTACCAATAGTCATAGGCTCCTTGGGTGCAATCCCAAAACAACTGGAGCACCACTTTAACACCATTGGCATTGACAAATTCGCTATTAGTCAATTGCAAAAGGCGGCCTTATTAGGAACTGCTTCCATCCTGCGACGATATCTGTAATACCATCAAACATCCACATCTGCCTCTCCCAGGTCCTGGTAAGGACTCGATAGGTAGACAAAATGCCAAATCCAGTCTGAACATCTGGCTGACTGTGCGATGATCCATAATAATAATAATAATAATGATAATAATAATGATAATAATAAAGTTGGACAGGACCTTGGAGGTCATCTAGTCCAACCCCGTGCTCAGGCAGGAAACCCTGTACCATTTTGGACAAATGGCTGTCCAGTCTCTTCTTAAAAACTTCCAGTATTGGAGCATTCACCGCTTCTGGAGGCAGGTTGTTCCAATGGTTAATTGTTCTAACTGTCAGGAAGTTTCTCCTTAGTTCTAGGTTGCTTCTCTTCTTGATTAGTTTCCATCCATTGCTTCTTGTCCTGCCTTCATACATCTTGGAGAATAGCTTGACTCCCTCTTCTTTGTGGCAGCCCCTGAGATATTGGAACATATCATGTCCCCCTCGTCCTTCTCTTCATTAAACTAGACATACCCAATTCCAGCAACTGTTCCTTATATGCTTTAGCCTCCAGTCCTCTGATCATCTTTGTTGCTC
Organism: Crotalus tigris; assembly: GCF_016545835.1. NCBI lineage: Eukaryota > Metazoa > Chordata > Lepidosauria > Squamata > Viperidae > Crotalus > Crotalus tigris. Next base: position 780,519 of record NW_024097335.1, read on the forward strand.
TTCTCTGCACTCTTTCTAGAGTCTCAACATTTTTTTTACATCGTGGTGACCAAAACTGGATGCAGTATTCCAAGTGTGGCCTTACCAAGGCATTGTAAAGTGGTATTAATAGTTCATGTGATCTATATTCTATCCCTCTGTTAATGCAGCCCAGCACTGTGTTGGCCTTTTTGGCAGCTGCAGCACACTGCTGGCTCATATTTAGGTGATTGTCCATTAGGATTCCGAGGTCCCTCTCACAGTTACTACTATTGAGTAAGGTACCTCCTATACTATACTTGTAGGTCTTCTAGTCCACCCCCTCCTCAAGCACGAGACGCTACCATTTCAGACAAATGGTTGTCCAGTCTCTCCTAAAAATTCTCCAGGGATGAAGCACCCCCAACTATTGGTGGCAAGCCGTTCCATTGATTAATTGTCAGGAAATTCCTCCTTTATTCCAGGTTGCTTCTCTCCTGGATTAGTTTCCATCCATTGCTTCTTGTCCTGCCTTCGGGTGCTTTGGAGAATATTTCTTTGCCCTCTTTCAACCAATAACCATCTTGCAAGGATACATAATGCAAACTGTTTATTCAGTGCATTACTATAAACAGCCACAATATGGCATTTCCTGGGAATAATTCCATTTACTACCCTGCCTGTAGTGTTAACAGCCATCCTTAGAAAACAGTTGTCCTTGTTTTGAAAATTCAGTGGATGGGCTTTCGAGTAGTAAACCAACATATTAAATCAAGTCACATTTTTATTATGGCCATAAGGCCCACAGTCAGACACAAAACGAAACAAATGAAAATGAATATATAAACTAAAAGAATATATGTGCGCTAAAAGAAAGGATATCAATACAATTCTACAGCCACACACACAAAAAATGGATGACAGAAACAGAGGAACGGAACTGGGCGACCTCCCAAGGATATATCTGAACATGATCTGATTCAATTCGATTTAATATAAGGAATATGTTATATTTTCTAGTAATATCTCAGGGAAATCTGTGCCCTGATATATTGATGCTGATTTTTTTTTCTTTATAGGAAGTCCTCGACTTACGACAACTGAACCCAAAAATTCCTGTTGCTAAGTGAAGCTTTTAAAATGAATGATTAAAAAAAGGGTTTTTTTTTCCTGTAAAAATTTGAAAGAATACAGGTAGTCCTCAACTAATAATCACAACAGAGCCCAAAATTTCTGTTGCTGAATGAGACCTTCGTTAAGTGAAGTTTGTCCCATTTTACGACCTTTCTTGCCACAGTTGTTAAGTGAATCGCTGTGCTGTTAAGTTAGTAACACGGTTGTTAAGTGAATCTGGCTTCCCTCCATTGACTTTGCTTATAAGAAGGTCGCAAAAGTGGATCACATGACCCCTGGAACTCTGCAACCGTCATAAATGTGAGTCAGTTGCCAAGCGTCTGGATTTTTTTTTTTTATAAAAATATTTTTTATTGAATAACAAAAATTAAAAACATTGAGCATGGTAAATCAGATTTGACATACATCACAGTTCATATTCACAATTAACTACTAATATAAGAAAAAAAAACTTTACAATAACATCACTCTAATCTCAATCTTAACTTATCTCATTACAATGACTTCCATATTTTTTCCCTCACCATCTATAAAATTTACTCCAAATTTGGTAAAAATCCGTTTCATCCTGATTTTTGAGTCTCTTAGTTAACCTATCTACTTCTGCACAGTGCATAATTTTATGAATTAAGATTTCCTCACTAGGTATAGCCGTAGCTTTCCAATTTTGAGTGAATACAATTCTTGCCGCTGTAACCACATGAGTAAATAAATATATATCTTCTTTACTAACATTATTTTCAAGAATTCCTAACAACAATGTCTCAGGCTTATACTGGATGTTTTGCATACTCATTTCTGTTACCCATTCCCAAACCATACGCCAATATCTCTGTGCTTCCTTACATAGCCACCAAACATGAAAGCGTCTGGATTTTGATGACGTGACCCTAGGGGGATGCTGCAACGGTCGTAAGTGTGAAAAAAGGTCATGTCACTTTTTTGGGTGCCATTGTAAGTGAATGGTCACTAAATGAACTGTTGTAAGTCAACAACTACCTGTATTTGGGAGAGCTCCCTAATTAGGACATTTAAATACCATTGCTTTGGGTGAGAAAATAACAATAATAACAACAACAACAAAGTTGGAAGGGACCTTGGAGGTCATCTAGTCCAACCCCCTGCTCAGGTAGGAAACCCTATACCAGGGGTATCAAACTGCCAGCCCGCGGGATGGATGCATCATAGCGAAACTGCGTCCACCCCATTGCCGGCAATGGCAAAAAAGTCACAACACGTCACGACACGTCACGAGTTTGACACCCCTGCCCTGTACCATTTCAGACAAATGGCTGTCCAGTCTCTTCTTAAAAACTTCCAATGTTGGAGCATTCACTGCTTCTGGAGGCAGGTTGTTCCACTGGTTAATTGTTCCAACTGTCAAGATTAATTGTTCTAACTGTTAGTTTTGGGTTGCTTCTCTCCTTGATGAGTTTCCATCTGTTGCTTCTTATCCTGCCTTCAGGTGCTTTGGAGAATAGCTTGACTCCCTCTTCTTTGGGGCAGCCCCTGAGATACTGGAACACTGCAATCATGTCAGTGGTAATCCTTCTCTTACCTCATGTAACCGTGAAACCTAAAAGTTATTTTAACAGTCTCCATCTCATACCCAGCCACTGCTAAAATACATTTTCAGTTGTTGATGACATACTGTACGACTGCTGTGTTCTCAGATAGCTCTCTAATCAGAATTACCATGTTCCTCCTGCTTTTTAATTACTGAATCTTAGGCTAGTGCATAGTTCATGGTTCCAGCACCCAATAAATAAAATATGGTATTTAATCACTGGCACAGCAAAGGGAGGAATTAACCCATGATGCAAAGGGAAGAGAGCTATTTATGTGATCCTACTACCAGCCAGCAAAAATGGGAATTGCAGTAAACCCAATTGATTAAATGTAAACAAAAATATAAAGAGAAAACATTATAAACTAACATCAAGAACATGGGAATGGTGAAGTCTGAAAAATAGTCCAAAGGAATTTCTTAGTGTAGCACCCACAACGTCTGAAGACAAGCTCTTCCACTGGTTAATTGTCCTCACTGTTATAAAGTTTCTCCTTAATTCCAGGTTGGTTCTCTCCTTGATTGGTTCCCATCCATTGTTTCTTGTCCTGCCCTCTGGTGCTTTGGAGAATAAGTTGACCCCCCCCCTCTTCTTTGTGGCAGCCCCTCAAATACTGGAATACTGTTATTATGTCACCCCTAGTCCTTCTTTTCTCTAGACTGGCCATAACCAAGCCCTGCAGTCATTCTTCATATGTTTTAGTCTCCGGGCTTTTAATCATCTTAGTTGCTCTTCTTTTTCCAAAGTCTCGACATCTGTTTTGTCATGTGGTGACCAAAACTGGACACAGTATTCCAGGTGTGGTCTTACTAAAGATTTAGTTTAAAGCAGTGGTTCTCAACCTTTTTAATGCTGTGACCCCCAACCGATCGTAAATCGAGGACTACTCAACTGGTCGTAAGTCAAGGACTACTCAACTGGTGCAGCATCGTTTGCAGAATGGGACTTTTGGCGGGCTCAGCAGGGCAGAGACAGCCTGGACAATTCCTATTGGCTTTTGAAAGCCAATAGAATTAGACTCTATTCAAGAGAGTCTATTCTATTGGCTTTCAAAAGCCAATAGAATAAAAGGGAGTAGCACAGCTAAGGAAAAGGGGGAAAAAAATGGTGGACTGCGTTGTTTGGCGACCCCTATGAAATAGTCATTTGACCCCAAATGGGGTCCCGACCCACAGGTTGAGAACCACTGGTTTAAAGGACTGTAACATTCACCTAGATGTCTGGTAGGCATTAATGGAAGTTAGGAGCCATGTACGTCCTTGTTGCCTTCCTTTGCTGAACACAAATTTAAAATACTGCTCCCCAATCTCCCTATCTTTATGGGGCCTTCTACCACTTCCCCCCCCCAAATCATAGTGTCCATCTCCATAATCGTTTGAAGAAATTATCACCATTTTCTCAAGTTCAACTGATATTATGACATACGTGAATAAAGCGGCGAAATGTATTTCATCTCGATGATTGCGATAAAAGAATTACAAATGTTCAATCTCATAATGCCATTTGCAGACAGTAATTGAGAGCGTTATGCATTTTACAGCTCATAAAACATCCGGATGGGCTGACAATATATGTTCAAAACCTTCCACAGAAAAGGAACAGTATCTTCTGAATCCAGAACGCCCACGTTTTGAATCAGCCCAGGTTTTAACCCTCTTATAATCTTCATGCACTTAACAGAAAAACCCTGTTCCATTCTTTGCTCACCTTGAAGGAACTGTAAACACTGTCTGAATATATTTTTGCTTTGTTACACAAGATCTGAACATGGATAAATTCCCTCCAAAAATGTTGAGCGAACAGTAATATGGCTTTCTGGACATTCACATCTTATGATGAATCCGATGAAAGTTTTATAACTAACCAAACCTAGAGCTTGGATCTAGCATGAGTAGCAATAGCACTTAGACATATATACCACTTCACAATGCTTTAAAGCCCCCTCTAAGCAGTTTACAGAGTCAGCCTATTGCCCCCTACAATCTGGGTCCTCATTTTACAGACCTCGAAAGAATAGAAGGCTGAGTCAACCTTGAGCCGGTCAGGATCGAACTGCTGGCAGTGAGCAGTGAATTAGCCTGCAATACTGCATTTCAACCACTGTGCCACAGGAAAGAAGGAAGGAAGAAGGAGAGAAGGAAAGAAAGAAGGATGGAAGGAGAGAGAAAGAAAGAGAGAGAGAGAGGAAGAAAGAAGGAAAGAAAGAACAATAGCAGACTTATATACCACTTCATAGTGCTTTACAGACCTCTCTAAGCGGTTTACAGAGTCAGCATATTGCCCCCAACAATCTGGGTCCTCATTTTACCGACCTCGGAAGGATGGAAGGCTGAGTCAACCATGAGCCGGTCAGGATCAAACTCCTGGCAGTGAGCAGTGAGTTAGCCTGCAATACTGTTTTTCAAACACTGTGCCATAGGAAGGAAGGAAGGAAGGGAGGGAGGGGAAGGAAGGAAGGAAGGAAGGAAGGAAGGAAGGAAGGAAGGAAGGAAGGAAGGAAGGAAGGAAGGAAGGAGAGAGAGAGAAAGAAAGAAAGAGAGAGAGAGAGAGAGAGAGAAAGAAAGAAAGAAAGAAAGAAAGAAAGAAAGAAAGAAAGAAAGAAAGAAAGAAAGAAAGAAAGAAAGCACTAGCAGACATATACTGCTTCACAGTGCTTTACAGCCCTCTCTAAGCGGTTTACAGAATCAGCATGTTGCCCCCAACAATCTGGGTGCTCATTTTACTGACCTCGGAAGGGCTGAGTCAACCCTGCTGAGTAGCAGGTAAAATTTTGTCCTCAGTTCCCAAGATGGTAAAGGTAGTCTTCGACTTACAATCACAATTTCTGTTGCTAAGTGAGGCAGTTGTTAAGTGAATTTTGCTCCATTTTACGACCTTTCTTGGCATAGTTGTTAAGTGAATCACCGCAGCTCTGAAGTTAGTAACACGGTTGTGAAGTGAATCTGGCTTCCCCCATTGACTTTGCTGGTCAGAAGGTCGCAAAAGGGGATCATGTGACCCCAAGGCACTCCATCCATCATAAATACCTGCCAGTTGTCGAGCCTCTGAAGTTTGGTCACATGACCACAGGGATGCTGCAATGGCTGTAAGTATGAAAAATGGTTTTAACTCACTTTTTTTCACTGCGGTTGTTATTCTGAATTGTCACTAAAAGAACTGTTGTAAGTCGAGGACTACCTGTAGTTGGCTTAAGAGCATGGAGATCCAGTTCCCTTGAGAAGTCAGTAGAGGTAGTCCTCGACTTACAACCATTCGTTTAGTGACTGTTCGAAGTGACAACGGCACTCAAACAAAGTAACTTACAACCATAACTCGCACGTACAAGCACCACAGCATCCCAACAATCATTGATCAAAATCTGGGCACTTAACCACCAGCAAAAACATTGGAAGTCTTTAAGAAGAGACTGGACAGCCATTTGTCTGAAATGGTATAGGGTTTCCTGCCTGAGCAGGGGGGTTGGACTAGGTCAGAGGTCACCAACCTTTGTCAGTTGGCGGACCGGAGAAAAAAGGGAGGGGGAAGCATTTCACATGCATGTGAGAGCACACATGCGCATGGGGCCGCAAGCACACATGTGCCACAGATGGGGCGGGGCTAGTGCCTGCGTGATACTCACTAGCCCTGCCCCATTCTTGAGTGGTGCAGTGCATTCTTTCTGCGCCCCATGGCATGGTGGCAGCTGTTTTTGCGCCTTGAAGCACGGTGGTGCCCCGTTTTTGTACCCCATGGTGCGTCGGTGCCCCGTTTTTGCACCCCACGGTACGGTGGCATCCATTTTTGTACCTTGCAGCACTGCGGTGGCTCCATTTTTGTGCGCTGTGGCACGGCGGCGTCCCATTTTCACACCCTGAGGCGCAGCAGCAGCCCGTTTTTGCACTCTGTGGCATGGTGTCCTGTTTTTGTGCCCCGTAGCACTAGCACAAGTGAGAGGTTTTAGCACACTGGCCAGTGGGTCCCATGGCTCAGTGGCCAGGAGGCCACGGCCCACTACCAGGCTGCGGCCCACAGGTTGGGGACCCCTGAACAAGATGACCTCCAAGGTACCTTCCAACTATTATTATGGATCATCGCACAGTCAGCCAGATGTTCAGACTGGATTTGGCATTTTGTCTACCTATCGAGTCCTTACCCAGGACCTGGGATAGGCAGGTGTGGATGTTTGATGGTATTACAGGTATCGTCGCAGGATGGAAGCAGTTCCTAGTAAGGCCGCCTTTTGCAATTGACTAATAGCAAATTTGTCAATGCCAATGGTGTTCAAGTGGTGCTCCAGTTGTTTTGGGATTGCACCCAAGGAGCCTATGACTATTGGTACTACCCTTGCTTGCTTTTGCCACAGTCTTTCTATTTCTATTTGTAGGTCTTTGTATTTTGTTATCTTCTCCAGTTCTTTCTTTCTATTCTGCTGTCTCCAGGCACTGCCACGTCCACTATCCAGACTTTTTTGTCTTTCTTATCGACAATTGTTAAGTCTGGGGTGTTATGTTGCAGGTGCTTGTCTGTTTGAATTCTGAAGTCCCAGAGCAGTTTAATTTTATCATTTTCTATGACTTTCTCTATTTTATGATCCCACCAGTTTTTGCTTACAGGCAAATGATATTTTTTGCAGATCTTCCAGTGCACCATTGTAATAATAATAATGATGATGATGATGATGATGATGCAGTGATTCACTTAACAAACCTGGCCAAAAACAAGGTCATAATATTGGCCGTGACTGCCTTAACAACTGCCTTGCTTAGCAACAAATATTCTCGTCTCAGTTGCGATCGTAACTTGAAGATTACCTGTAAATACTTAGAGAAATTGAAGGAAAGAGGAAAGGACAAGGTGAATGGAGTAAATGACAGCAGCAATCAATGAATGCCCCATTGAGAAATCCGAAAGGCCAAATTGAACCCAGTTTATGCTGGAAAGAATTGACCCACATCGTCTCTTAAGAGTTAACAGTCTTGATGACATTCAATTAATCAGTCCGTCAATGACATATTTATTTTGGTTTGGGTCATTGATGGATTGATGAGTGTCATCAAGACTGTTAATTACTTTGGTTTGAAATTCCTGCCCTACAAACCTCTAGTTCTCAAGATATCCCCCACAGTCCCTGCTTAGCTTTCTAGGGATCATGGGAGGTCACCCCCCCCTAACATAATAAGCTATAAATCATAGTTAATTACAGCAGCTGGTTTGTGCTTCATAGTAAGCCAAAATCAAACAAGCTAAACAGGTGAATCCATTCAATCGCTGCTTTTCTTTGTGTGGCCATTTTATAAATTTGTGCCAGTGAAATGTCTGTCAAAACAAATATCTGAAGCCCCAAATACCAAAACACCAGGTGGAACCAAAGGAAACCATCCTCAAACCATCCTCACCCTGTCAAACCATGGTCAGAAAGCAATTCAATAGCTGCTTGTTGTTCTTGGTCGGTCAAGAGACTCAAACACAGAGGAACAAAGGCAAATTTTCAAGTTTTATGGCTCCCTTTCTAAATAAAAAGCTCTAATATGGTCAGGCAAAGTTTCAGTTCCAGAAGAATCACGATCATCCCCCTCCCTCCAACCTCACTACAGGTCATCCTCAACTTACAACCATTCATTTAGTGACTGTTCGAACTTGCAACACTGAAAAAGTGACTTACGACCATTTTTCACCCCTGCAACTGTTGCAGCATCCCCATGGTCGCCTCATCCGAATTCAGATGCTTGGCAACCGACTCAGATTTATGACGGTTGCAGTGTCCCGTGGTCATGTGATCCCCTTTTGTGACCCTCTGACAAGCAAAGTCAATGGGGAAGCCAGATTCACTTAACAACCGTGTTACTAACTTAACAACTGCAATGATTCACTTAACAACTGTGGCAAGAAAGGTCATAAATGGGGCAAAATTCACTTAACAACTGTCTCGCTTAGGAACAGAAATTCTGGGCTCCACTGCGGTTGTAAGCTGAGGACCCTATATTTTTCAGGGCCATTGTAACTTTGAACGGTCACTAAATGAAAGGTTGTAAGTTGAGGATCACCTGTAGCAAGGGAAATCCATTCCACCCCAATTCCAAACTAAAAAATTGCCATAAAACCTCAACCTCTGACAAAGACTCAATCCAAGTGCCATCCATACCTTATCCTTTGGACTTTATGACAGTCATTTCATATACTCTAACAATACACTTTTTACAACACTGAAAGGACAACTCACATAAAAAGAGGGGAAACTCCACGCCCTTCTAGCACTGATGATATTATCTAGCTGGGTTATAAAATGTCTACAAGAAAACAACCAAGCTTAGAAAATAAACTTTTTGGTTTTGTTTTATTTCAAGCTGCAATATACTTGCAGGTTTCCACTGCAGGAGTTTTTTGTTTGTTGGTTTTCGGGGGCTTATTTGGGGAAGGGGTGCATTTGAGTCAGGGATGACTTCTGGGTGACTAATAACAACAACAATAACAACAAATAACAATAATAATAATGAGGTCATCTAGTCCAACTCCCTGCTCAGGCAGGAAACCCTATACCATTTCAGACAAATGGCTGTCCAGTCTCTTCTTAAAAACTTCCAGTGATGGAGCATTCACAGCTTCTGGAGGCAGGTTGTTCCACTGGTTAATTGTTCTCACTGTCAGAAAATTTCTCCTTAGTTCTAAGTTGCTTCTCTCCTTAATTAATTTCCATCCGTTGCTTCTTGTCCTGCTTTTAGGCGCTTTGGAGAACAGTTTGACTCCCTCTTCTTTGGGGCAGCCCCTGAAATATTGGAAGACTACTATCATGTCCCCCCTTGTCCTTCTCTTCATTAAACTAGACATACCCAATTCTAGCAACCGTTCCTTATAAGTTTTAGCCTCCAGTCCCCTAATCATCTTTGTTGTTCTTTTCTGTACTCTTTCTAGAGTCTCAACATCTTTTTTACAGCGCAGTGACCAAAACTGGATGCAGTATTCCAAGTGTGGCCTTACCAAGGCATTGTAAAGTGGTATTAACCCTTCACGTGATCTTGATTCTGTCCCTCTGTTAATTGAGCCTAGTACTGTGTTGGCCTTTTTGGCAGCTGCAGCACACGGCTGGCTCATATTTAATTAGACTTTTACAGTTTTCTTGCCGAGATTCTAATAATGGCCATGCCTTCTTTCTAAGGCTCAGAGAGGTGACTGGCCTAAGGTTACTCAGTTGGCATTGTGTCTATGGTAGGCTTAGAATTCATGACTTCCTGTCTTCCATCCTTGTGCTTTAACCACTACACCAAACTGCATCTCTCCATAAGAGTTACAGCACGCAAAACATTAACTGAGTTAATCTAACCATTTTTCCTCATTTTATTCCTTGCCGCAGGCAGGCATCGATTAAAAATGTGCATATATTTAATAGATGAACATATTTGCACAGATCACCCAGTAAACATTTTGATCTTTAGTAACACATTACAAAATAGATCTTTCTAGAATGCAGTCTATCATGTTGTTTTCCGTTGTCATCACAAATCTGTGAATGAATCTATCTGCCTTATAATCAGAGATTCTGAGAACTGGGAAATACTGTCTTCTATTAAATTAACTGCTTTGATTATACCGATCGTTAAACCTTTTAAAATAGCTGCAGGCAAACGAACAAAATGCATAATCGCATATGACTTGATTGCTAATTTCACAATGTGGTAATACAAATTAATTAATTTAGCAGTAGGAAAAGGGGACGAAACTAGACAAACTAACAAACTAATTATATACTATCATAATATGACAAGTTAATTCTTGGAGCATTATAGACTTAGTATGAGTACAAGTAGTTCCTGACTTACAACCACAATTGAGCTAATTTCTGTTGCTAAGCAATTAAGTGATTTTTGCCCCATTTTACAACATTTCTTGCCACAGTTGTTAAGTGAATTCCTGCACTGCTAAGAGAATCTGACTTCCCCATTGACTTTGCTTGTCAGAAGGTCGCAAAAAAGGGGATCATGTGACTGTGGGGCACTGCAATCGTCATAAATATGAGTCAGTTGCCTAGTGTCTGGATTTAATAATACTAATAATGACAATAATGACAATGACAATAATAATAATGACAACAACAACAACAACAACAATAATAGTAGTAATAATAATAATAAAGTTGGAAGGGACCTTGGAGGTCATCTAGTCCAACCCCCTGCTCAGGCAGGAAACCCTCTACCATTTCAGACAAATGGCTGTTCAGTTTCTTCTTTAAAACTTCCAGTGTTGGAGCATTCACTGCTTCTGGAGGCAGGTTATTCCACTGGTTAATTGGTCTAACTGTCAGGAAATTTCTCCTTAGTTCTAGGTTGCTTCTCTCTTTGGTTAGTTTCCAAACTAACCAAATTTTGGTCATGTGATCATGGGGATGATGCAACGGTCATTTTAAGTGTGAAAAATGGTTATCGGTCACTTTTTCCAGTGCCGTCGTAACTGCAAACGTTCACTAAACAAACTGTTGTAAGTCAAGGACTAGGGTCAATAAATATATTAAATGCCAACCATTTCTGGTTTGGTCAGAACAGACTGGATTGGAAGGGACTTGGAGACAGAAAAATATGCAAGAGGAAAGATAGTTAAAGCTGATCAAACTATTCCTAGTCTTGACCTTAGCTGAGATGTTTCTGCCTGAGGCCAAAATGATGCCCTATGACAGTGGTGGCGAATCTATGGCACGCGTGCCAGAGGCGGCACACAGAGCCCTCTCTGTGGGCATGCGCGCCATGCCCCAGAGATGGCAACCATCCCTCTTCAACCAGTCGCCTGCTAACTCGCCGAGGTCCCACGTGGCTGGTTGCATCCCGGCATGGCTGGTTTCCCTCCCCCCTGTCCTGTCCCTCCTGGCCTCGCATGCTCTCCTTTTACCGGGCACGACCCATTTCGTCGCCTCCTCAGCTCCCGTCCAACTCAGAGGCGGCTTCTCTAAACTGCTGGCGGCGGGCTGCGGAGTCCCAGAGTGTACCGGTCGAGGGGCTGGCAGGCTGTGGTTGCTGACGGACACATTGGCCCCCATGCGCTCGCTGGCCTTTGTGTGAGGGGGGCGATGGTGTCAGGCAGCAACTGCCCCAGCCCCTGCCTCACCTCGCCCTGTGACAATGGCACCCCCACCCTGCCCCTCACCTTGCCTCATCCCGCAGGACGAGCCTCCTGCCCACCGCCCTACCTGCCAGAGACCCCCTAGATCTCCCCCAACCCTGCCAGGCCCCCACAGGCATCCCTCCCCATGAGTAACATTGAGGTGACCACGCCCACCTTGGCCATGCCCATCCAGTGGGCCACGCCCACCTGGCACCCAGCGATAAATAAGTGGGTTTGGGGTTGCAGTTTGGGCACTCGGTCTCTAAAAGGTTCGCCATCACTGCCCTATGAACCCATTAGATCTGAATTGATAAGTAAATTTGATTGCAATATAAGCAATGTAAGAAAGAAGCAGTTTGGTAGAGTAGTTAAGGCACCAAGCTAGAAACCAGGAGACCATGTCAGGAGCAAGGAACCAAGAACGACAAGTGAAATTGGTCAGAGTAGTTTCTTTATGACGAATGAAGACGAATATACGTCTTCATTCCCTGGATGTTGCAGGATCCAGTCTGAGTCGGCCACTGGGACCAGGGGTTTTGTCTTCTGCTGGGGGCCATCTTCAGGGAACTTCTGTCTAGCAGAGTGTGTGCTTTGGGCTGTTCTGAGTGTGACATTTATATGGTGCCTGGTTGTGTGTGGCTTTTCACATGTTGATTGGGGTGTGTGCTGATGGCTGGCTTTTAAGTCATTAGCTGTCAGTTTGCTTGTGCTGCCCATCCCTCGCCTTCTAAGCACTTGATAGGCTGCTGGCAAATCAGCACTTCTGTTGACTGACAAGGGGCCCGTTTGCCAGGCTTCAGTCACTTCCCTAGCTGTTTTTGTACCTGCTCATCCAACAATCTTATAGCTGTAAAATTGAATATATGGTTTCTTTACTGCTGGTCACCCACAGATAAAATATTGCCAGACTAAAGCACACTCTGCATTGCTGTCAGATAGATCCCATGAAGGCTTATGGAGGATCTCTTTTGAGCCTCTTTCTGCAAACCAGGGATTCAAGGCTGATCTGCCTCTTAGTATCTTGGGAAAGAGTGCCTGCCTCCTCCCTCAGCACCTGAATCCACCATAGACCGTGAGTTCTAGTCCCACATTAGGCGCAAAGCCAACAGGGTGACCTTGGACTGAATGTCTGTGGTCCTTATCTATTAACACAATGTTTGGTTGAGTGGCTAGTACCTGCCTGTCTGTCAGGATTTTGACTTGATTTGATATGTCACATTGCGATGATCAACAACAGACACACAGATACACATCTCTCTCTCTCTCTCTCTCTCTCTCTCTCTCTCTCTCTCTCTCTCTCTCTCTCTCTATATATATATATATATATATATATATATATATATATTTTCTGAGGTTTTCGCGGGTGTTTGTATGTAGGTCTTTGGTTGTTCGGGTTTTCTCCCGCGTAAAATTGGAAGTGTCTTGGTGACGTTTCGATGAAGTCCCATTCGTCATCTTCAGGCTGCTCGAAGCACGAAGCTGAAAACACCAGCCTGAAGATGATGAATGGGACTTCGTCGAAACGTCGCCAAGACACTTCCAATTTTACGCGGGAGAAAACCCGAACAACCAAAGACCTACATATATATATATATATATGTATATATCTTACATCTGGAATACTGCATCCAGTTTTGGTCACCACACTATAAGAAGATGTTGAGACTTCGGAAAAAGTGCAGAGAAGAGCAACTAAGATGATTAAAGGCCTGGAGACTAAAACATATGAAGAACGGTTGCAGGAATTGGGTATGGCCAGCCTAGAGAAAAGAAGGACTAGGGGTGACATGATAGCAGTATTCCAGTATTTGAGGGGCTGCCACAAGGAAGAGGGAGGGTCAACCTATTTTCCAAAGCACCAGAGGGTAAGACAAGAAACAATGGGTGGAAACTAATCAAGGAGAGAACCTAGAACTACTGTAAGGAGAAACTTCCTAACAGTGAGGACAATTAACCAGTGGAACGGCTTGGCTTCAGAAATTGCTGCTGCTTCATCTTTTTTATAATTAGTTTTATTCATTTATAACATAAAATGTGAAAATACAAAAGCAAATAGTAGGGGACAACAATAGAAAAAGAGAAAACAAAAAAGGGATGAAGAAAGGAGGGAAAGAAACAAAAGGAAATTGTAGCTGCTTCATCTGTGGAGGCCTTTAAGAGGAGACTGGACAGCCACTTGTCTGAAATGGCATAGGGTCTCCTGCTTGAGCAGGGGGCTGGACTAGAAGACCTTCAAAGTCCCTTTCAACTCTATTATATCTCCACCTCCATCTCCATCTCCAGTGCTGCATTCTGGACCAAGAGATATGCAGAACATTTACTCTAGCCAATCCAATATTTATTACATCTAAAGTTATTTAAATAAGAAATGTTACTTTAATTGCAGTTTTATTGCTTTAAACTACCCTGAGTGCCGTCAGGGGTTGGGTAGTGGTATAAATCTAAAATTAGCAACTCTGCATTCTCTAAAGCAGTCTCCTTTGACCTAAGGAACTTCCAGATGTATGGCAATATTCTAAGAATTCCCCAGCCATTGCTGAGAACCCATACGGAAGCTGACCAACTGTAAGAAATAGATTTATTTCAATTAGCATGAAGTTTTGTCCAACGCGCTCTTTCCCCACACATTTGCAAAAATTGCTTTGCTGATGACTATAGTACATTGCAATAAAAAGTGCCCAGTGGCCCGCTCCATTTATGCCTCTACCAGCAGAAGGATGCTACCGGTTTGACTGGAAGCAAACTGAACAGATTGCTCAGCCTGTTGCTGTGTGAAATAAATCCCTTAATTCAGAACAGAATTTTAAATAAGGAATGAAATTAGAAGCTGAGCTAATAGACAGAGCAGCAAGAAGAGTTGACATCCAATGAAGAGCACAGAGAGGGTGCCAACAAAAATTTTGGAGGGAGACAATAACAGCGGGGGAGGCTGAACGTGCGTGATGAGGGCAAGCAATGGGATTTGAGTAGAACTGTACCCACTAATTGCAACTCAAATAGAAAAGGAATGTGTGAATTCATGAATTATCCCCAACATGTGTAGTTTTAAGAACTAGAGATCTATAAAAACCAATCAGGTATAGATAGTCCTCAACTTACAACAGTTCATTTAGTGACCGTTCAAAGTTACAACAGCACTGAAAAAAGTGACATAACCATTTTTCACGCTTACGACCATTGCAGCTTCCTCCATGATCACGTGATCAAAATTCAGACCGTCGGCAACTGACTCATACTTATGACTGTTGCAGTGTCCTGGAACCTTCTGCGACAAGCAAAGTCAATGGGGGGGGGAGCCAGGTTCACTTAACAACCATGATTCTAATTCAACAACTGCAGTGATTCATTGAACAATGGTGGCACGAAAGGTCGTAATATGGGGCAAAATTCATTTAACAAATTGCTCGCTTCGTGACAGGAATTTTGGGCTCCATGGTGGTTGTACGTCGAGGGCTACTCCTACTCTGAAGAGGTGCCTGTGCACCTCTGAAGAAGATTTAGCATTTGTGCCTCACAAGTAGTCTACTTCAGAGGTCCCCAACCTTTTGGGCACCAGGGACCGGTTACATGGAGAGAGGTTTTTCTGCGGACCAGAGGGGGCGTGGTTTTGTGTGCTCCCTGCATCACGCATATGGGACTTTGCTTGTTTGTGCGACCTGGTTGCTGGCATGCCACGGCCCGCTACCGATCCATGGACTGGGGATTGGGGACTCCTGGTCTACTGGTTCCCTACTTTTAAAAAAATGAATAAAAGTCTGCATATTCGGGTTTTCATATGGGACGATACCATTAGCTATTTACATTATGTGGCTACTTAGGGTATTTCTTTCTAATAGAAGAAATAATATAAGTAATGTCAGCAATGTAACAATTTAGATCAGGGGTCTTCAAACTTGGCCCTTTGATGACTTGTGGACTTCAACTCCCAGAATTCCTCAGCCAGTGTGCCTGGCTGAGGAATTCTGGGAGTTGAAGTCCACAAGTTATCAAAGGGCCAAGTTTGAAGACCCCTGATCTAAATGTAAGATGTGGAAGAGGATTATAAGGACTGGAGCAAAGGAAAGGGCAAATACACATGAAATTATATTCATGCCTGCAATTAATGTTTCCATTTCAAAACGTACAATTGCAATGTTGATTTAACAGCTTGTTCTGGGCATCTGTTATGCCCAAGCACTCATTCTGTCCAAATCTGCATCATCTGCGTCAATGAATATCACTTGCACCAATATATAATCACCATACATTGAGGCAAATGATTCAAATTTAGCTAAAGCATACATCACTCATAGGAAGGAATTGGAACACATTAAAACTGAAGAAAGAGAGATAAGTTTATGTAGGGTTCCTGGTGCTCTCTATTCTTGGTAGTTTTCTTGCAGACGTTTTACTTCCAAACTAGGTAACATAATCAGGTTAAAAGGAGTGCGGTTTGTTGTGTTTATACTTGGCAATATGTTTATCCTTGATAAATGTGGTGCTAATTCAGATCATAGCGTCCATTCCACTCCAAGACACACTGTTCACACCAATATGTTTTTAGATATTTTTGTGAAGTGCTTGCCTTTAGTTAATCCCTAAAAATAACTCTCCTTGGCTATGTGTTCTTCCATGGGAGTGACCCAAATGTGCCATTTTTCTCCCTTTATCCTTAAATATAGTATCTTCTGCAAGTGCAGTGAACGTAAAAAAAGATCTGCTGTAATGGGCTCAGAATTTTAACAAGCTGATAACAGGGAAACTGGAAAATCCGATAGCATTCGGTAATATCTGCCTTTGATGGAAAATTAACTCTTTCATCTTCAATCAATCAGAATAGAATTGGGAGGAATCTTGGGGGGGGGTCTTCTAGTCCAACCCCCTGCTGAAGCAGGAGACTCTATACCATTTCAGACAGGTGGCTGTCCAGTCTCTTCTTAAAGACCTCCAGTGATAAAAGCACCCATAATTTCTGAAGTCAAGCAGTTCCATTGGTTAATTGTCCTCACTGTTAGGAAGTTTCTCCTTAATTCCAGGTTGCTTCTCTCTTTGATTAGTTTCCATCCATGGCTTCTTGTCCTGCCTTCTGGTGTTTTGGAAAATAGTTTGACTCCCTCCTCTTTGTGGCAGCTCCTCAGATACTGGAACACTACTATCGTGTCACCCCTAATCCTTATTTTCTCTAGACTAGCCATTCCCAATTCCTGCAATTGTTCTTCATATATTTTAGTCTCCAGGCCTTAGTTGTTCTTCTCTGCACTTTTTCCAAAATCTCAACATCTTTCTTGTAAGGTGTGGTGACCAAAACTGGATGCAGTAATCCAGGTGTGGTCTTACTAAGGTTTTATAAAGCGGTACTAATGCTTCACATGAAGGAATAGTTTTTTTTTTAATATATTTTATTGTTTTTTTTAATTTTAACAAAGAGTACTTTAGACACACCGTGGTGTTTGAGTAAACAAACAATTCAAGGTAAAAAAAAACATACATAAACAGCTCAACTTAATACATTCACTATCATCTCTCTATTTCTCACAAATAACATAATAGATTTACTATATTCCATTTCTAGCTTAAATTTCTGTTACTACTCCACCTGTTTTAAAGCTTTATCAATTTAAAATTACCATAATCAAATATTGTTTTACATCAACTAATTATCACTTCAAGTATCTCTACCATGTATATTGAAGTTTTTAATCTCTCTCAACCCTCTTCTTATCACCAATCTCATTCATTTCACATGAAGGAATAGTTTTATAACTTTCAACAAGTCTTGGACAATCCAAATCTGGCAACCGCAGGTAAGTCCTCGACTTACAATTGAAGCCAAAACTTCTGTTGCTAAGCGAGACAATTGTTAAGTGAGTTGTTCCCCATTTTACCATCTTTCTTGCCAGAATTGTTAAGTGAATCACTCCAGTTGTTAACTTAGTTGTCATGGTTCCGACAGATGAAATTCTTCAAAAGAACTTTGAGGCATTGTTTACCTTAAAGGATCTTTTATTTGAATAGCTAATATCGGCACTGCATAATCAAAGCCAAAAACTGAATTCCCCTCCCCTGGGCACATAGTATCAAAGCACAATTCCCTCCTCCAATTAACAGTCATAAATCACATTCCCCAATTAGCTTGAAGGGGGGCTTCCTCTCCAGCCCACCAATTCTTTATCAACTCTGAGTTCAATATCCTTGATTCTCACACTACGTTTAGTGTTGTTATGTCTAGCTCAGTGGTTCTCAACCTTTTTAATGCTGTGACCCCCAACCGATCGTAAATCGAGGACTACTCAACCGGTCGTAAGTCAAGGACTACTCAACTGGTGCAGCATCGTTTGCAGAATGAGACTTTTGGCGGGCTCAGCAGGGCAGAGACAGCCTGGACAATTCCTATTGGCTTTTGAAAGTCAATAGAATTAGACTCTATTCAAGAGAGTCTATTCTATTGGCTTTCAAAAGCCAACAGAATAAAAGGGAGTAGCACAGCTAAGGAAAAGGGGGAAAAAATGGTGGACTGCATTGTTTGGCGACCCCTATGAAATAGTCATTTGACCCCAAATGGGGTCCCGACCCACAGGTTGAGAACCACTGGTCTAGCTAAACTCTCATTCACATCCCTCCCTCCCAGCATCATCTAACTCTAAAAGCGAAAGAAAAAAGATGGCTGCATTTCCATCTGTAGTCAATGCAAAACATCTGATGTTAGCAGCGTTGACATTAGTAACATGGTTGTTAAGTGCATCTGGGTTCCCCATTGACTCTGCCTGTCAAAAGGTCGCAAAAGGGGATCACGTGACCCCGGGATACGTCATAGATATGAGTCAATTGCCAAGCGTCTGAATTCTGAACATGTGGCCATGCAGATGTTGCATTGGTTGTATGAAAACCGGTCATAAGTCATTTTTTTCAGCGCTGTTGTAACTTCAAATGGCCACTAAATGAACTGTTGTAAGCTGGGGACTGGCTGCACTTATATCTTCTGTATCTTTTTCTCCCTGAACGTCATTGAATGGGAAACGTGGAAAAGACTCTCAGTGCCTACTTAATAATATTTTCAAGCCAGAATGGGCAACTTGGGATTCTTTTTGCCTGCGAGAGACACTCCAAAACTGCAAAGTTAAGTACAAATGTATATTAAAATATCCCTGCAGAAGATAATCAATTTGAAAATCCATTAGCAGATAAAACACGTCTAGAAGGAGAAAGGAAGGGCAGAAGACCTAAGGAAAGGTGGATTCAGTGCCTGATTAAAATTGTAAGCTGGAATCATAGAACAGGAATGAGGAGCTGCCTTTATAACCCAGAGGATCCCCAGCCAGGAATCACAAAAGATCAACCACCAACAGAGCTGGGAAAATACCTCAAATTTGAGTGACAAACTTTTAGTCTGCCTCCTACAGTGACACCATTGTACAGGTAGTCCTCGAATTATGACCACAGTTGAGCCCAACATTTCTGTTGCTAAATGAGAGACTTGTTAAGGGAGTTTTGCCTCATTTTACGAACTTTCTTGCCACAGTTGTTAAGCGAATCACAGCAGATCTCAAGTTAGTAACATGGTTGTTAAGTGAATCTGGTTTCCCTATTGGCTTTGCTTGTTTAAGTAATAATAATAATAAAGTTGGAAGGGACCTTGGAGGTCATCTAGTCCAACCCCCTGCTCAGGCAGGAAACCCTATACCATTTCAGACAAACGGCTGTCCAGTCTCTTGTTAAAAACTTCCAGTATTGGAGCATTCACCACTTCTGGAGGCAGGTTGTTCCACTGGTCAATTGTTCTAACTGTCAGGAAGTTTCTCCTTAGTTCTAGGTTGCTTCTCTCCTTGATTAGTTTCCCTCTGTTGCTTCTTGCCTTCAGGAGCTCTGGAGAATAGCTTGACTCCCTCTTCTTTGTGGCAGAACCTGAGATATTGGAAGGCTGCTATCATGTCCCCCCTCGTCCTTCTCTTCATTAGTCTTCTAGTCCAACCCCCTGCTCAGACAGGAAACCCTACACCATTTCAGACAAACGGCTGTCCAGTGTATAAGATGCAGTGTATCCTAAATAACATAGATTGTAGAGAAAATGCTGGATCAAGAGCACCGGAAGTGAACAAGAAATGTGCAAATAACTGAGAAATGGGGGTAAAGCAATGATAATAGAGCAGTAGCCACACTAACTTCATTATATCTGCTTTGAGTTATCAGAAGGGAACATTTCCCGTGTTAAAACAATTGATACACCAAGAAATGTCCACATTACTATTCAAGAAACAACAATCTTCTCCTGGACAATTTGAAGTGCTCTATAATGAACCAGCCTCTTCTGATAGCAATGGATGAATCAAGCAACGAAGAAATAAACAGGACAGTGAGATCCAAGATGGAACTAAAGAGAAATATTGAACTTTTGATAAATATCTTCAAGTCAGTTCGTGTGCACTTGAACAGCATGCAGAAAAATAAATACTATCTTTTGACTGTTGCTGAATTTGAGATAGAACTAAGAGTAGCTTTGAATGAAGGGATTGGCAATTTCACTCAAATCCCTAAGAAACTCAATCAAATAAGAATAGAATAGAGCAGGAAGAAATCTTGGAGGTCTTCTAGTCCAGCCCCTGCTCAAGCAGGAGAACCTATACCATCTCAGATAGGTGATTGTTTAGCGTCTTCTTAAAAATCTCCAGTGTTGGAGCGCCCATGATTTCTGGAGGCAAGCTGTTCCACTGGTTGATTGTCCTCACTGTCAGGAAGTTTCTCCTTAATTCCAGGTTGCTTCTCTCTTCAATCTGTTTCCAACCATTGTTTCTCGTCCTTCCCCCTGGTGCTCTGGTGAACAATCTGACCCCCTCTTCTTTGTGGCAGACCTTCAGATACTGGAACACTGCTATCATGTCTCCCCTAATTCTTCTTTTCTTTAGACTAGCCAAACCCAAGTCCTGTAGCTGTTCTTCGTATGTTTTAGTCTCCAGGCCTTTGATTATCTTAGTTGCTCTTCTCTGAACTTTTTCCAAACTATCAACATCTTTTTTGTGATATGGTGATCAAAATTGGCTGCAGTATTCCAGATGTGGCCTTACAAGGGTTTTATAAAGCGGTACTAATACCTCATGTGATCTTGATTCTATGCCTCTGTTTATACAACATTTTGTTTATACAACATTCTATCTCCATTTTCTTGCCAATGCTATTAAGATACAATCAATCCTTAACTATGGAGAAAATTACACGGTCATCCAAGCATCATAATTTCAGCTATAATAAATGGAGAATGAATTGTCAGGCTATGCACAGAAATATCCTCAACTAGAATCTGCTAGGAGTTAGATAAGTGTCAACAAAATTCAAGGGCGGATGGACTTAGTCCGCTTGTGGCTATGTAGAGATTCTAGGCTGATCCCTCTTTTAATTCCACCCCCAGATTCACCACTCCTACATGACCAAACCCAATTCTACAACCATTTTAACCGTGGTTGTTAGGCAAATGTGGCTTCCCCACTTGACTTTGCTTGTCGGAGGTTGGCTGGCAAGGTCACAAATAGTGATCGTGTGAACGCAAGAATCATTGTAAATGCAGGCTGGTTACCTAACGTCCAAATTGCCATCACAGGACCAGAGCTGGTGATAACTTTGAGAGCAGTTAGAGTGCAGTACTGCAGGCCACTTTAGCTGACTGTGTTCAGCAGGTCAGCGGTTCAAATCTCACCGGCTCAAGGTTGACTCAGCCTTCCATCCTTCCGGGGTAGGTAAAATGAGGACCCAAATTGTTGGGGGCAATGTAAATATATATATACATTGCTTACTGGTATACACCGCTTAGAGAGTGCTTGTACTTAAAGCAGTATATAAGTCTCATAAGTAAATAAATAAATAAAAAATAAGTTACTTTTCCTGAGGCCATCCTAACTTTGAATCCTAAGCTGCATTAACGCAGGGATTCAATCAAGATCGCGTGAGGTACTAATACCACTCTATAAAGCCTTAGTAAGAATGTGAAGTGAAATGGGCCTTAGAAAATCTGAGCAACAACAAAGCTAGTGGAGGTGACAGTATTCCAGCTGAGCTATTCAAAATCTTAAAAGACGATGCAGTAAAAGTGCTACACTCAATTTGCCAGCAAATTTGGAAAACTCAACAGTGACCACAGGATTGGAAAAGGTCAGTTTACATTCCAATTCCAAAGAAAGGCAATGTCAAAGAATGTTCAAACTATCGCACCATTGCACTCATTTCACATGCTAGTAAAGTTATGCTTAAAATCCTACAAGCTAGACTCCAGCAGTATGTGGCTCGAGAACTACCAGAAGTACAGGCAGGATTTCGAAGAGGCAGAGGAACTAGAGATCAAATTGCCAACATACGCTGGATCATGGAGAAAGCTAGGGAGTTCCAGAAAAACATCTACTTCTGCTTCATTGACTAAGCTAAAGCCTTTGATTGTGTGGATCACAACAAATTGTGGCAAGTTCTTAAAGAGATGGGAGTACCAGACCATCTCATTTGTCTCTTGAGAAACCTATATGCGGGTCAAGAAGCCACAGTGAGAACCGAACACGGAACCACTGATTGGTTCAAAATTGGAAAAGGAGTCCGGCAAGGCTGTATATTGTCGCCCTGCCTATTTAACTTATATGCAGAGCACATCATGAGAAAGGCAGGGCTAGATGAATCAAAAGTTGGAATTAAGATTGCCGGGAGAAATATCAACAACCTAAGATATGCAGATGATACCACTCTAATGGCAGAAAGTGAAGAGGAACTAAAGAGCGTCTTGATGCGGGTGAAGACGGAAAGTGCAAAAGTTGGCTTGAAACTCAACATTAAGAAAACCAAAATCATGGCATCCAACCCTCTCAATTCCTGGCAAATAGATGGGGAAGAAATGGAGGTAGTGACAGATTTTATTTTTCTGGGCTCAAAGATCACCTCAGATGGGGACTGCAGCCAAGAAATTAAAAGACGCTTGCTCCTGGGGAGAAAGCTATGGCAAATCTAAACAGCATTCTAAAAAGCAGAGACATCACCCTGCCAACAAAAGTGCGTATAGTCCAGGCCATGGTTTTCCCAGTTGCAATGTATGGCTGTGAAAGTTGGACCATAAGAAAGGCTGAGCGCAAAAGAATTGAGGCCTTTGAACTCTGGTGCTGGAGAAGACTCCTGCGAGTCCCTTGGACTGCAAGGCGTTCAAACCGTCAGTCCTAGAAGAGATCAACCCCGACTGCTCTTTAGAAGGCCAGATCCTGAAGTTGAAACTCAAGTACTTTGGCCACCTAATGAGAAGGAAGGATTCACTGGAGAAGAGCCTAATGTTGGGAAAGATTGAGGGCAGTAGAAGAAGGGGACGACAGAGAATGAAATGGCTGGATGGAGTCACTGAAGCAGTAGGTGTGAATTTAAATGGACTCCAGAAGATGGTGGAGGACAGGAAGACCTGGAGGAACGTTGTCCATGGGGTCACGATGGGTCGGACACGACTTCGCAATTAACAACAACAAGACCACACCAAGAGTACTGCAACCAGTTTTGGTCACCACACTATGAAAAAGATGTTGAGACTCTAGAAAAAGTGCAGAGAAGAGACACAAAGATGATTAGGGGACTTGAGGCTAAAAGATATGAAGAACGGTTACAGGAACTGGGTATGGCTAGTCTAGTGAAGAGAAGGACCAGGGGAGACATGATAGCAGTGTTCCAATATCTGAGGGGCTGTCACAGAGAGGAGGTGATCGACTTATTTTCCAAAGCACCTGAAGGCCAGACAAGGAATAATGGATGGACCTGATCAAGGAGAGATTCAACCTAGAGATAAAGGGAAATTTTCTGACAGTGAGAACAATCAACCAATGGAACAGCTTGCCTTCAGAGGTTATGGGAGCTTTATCACTGGAAGCTTTCAAGAAGAGACTGGACTGCAATCTGTCAGAAATGGTGTAGGTAGGGTCTCCTGCTTAGCTGGGGGCTGGACTAGATGTCCTACAAGGTCCCTTCCAACTATTCTATTCTATTCTATTCTATTCTATTCTATTCTATTCTTATTCCATATTCTATCTATTCTATTCTATTCTTATTCCATATTCTATTCTATTCTATTCTATTCTATTCTATTCTATTCTATTCTATTCTATTCCCTGTTTTCTATTCTATTCTATTCTATTCTATTCTTATTCCATATTCTATCTATTCTATTCTATTCTTATTCCATATTCTATCTATTCTATTCTATTCTTATTCCATATTCTATTCTATTCTATTCTATTCTATTCTATTCTATTCTATTCTATTCTATTCTATTCTATTCCCTGTTTTCTGTTCTATTCTATTCTATTCTATTCTATTCTATTCTATTCTATTCTATTCTATTCCATTTTCTGTTCTATTCTATTCTATTCTATTCCCTGTTTTCTATTCTATTCTATTCTATTCTATTCCATATTCTATCTATTCTATTCTATTCTTATTCCATATTCTATCTATTCTATTCTATTCTTATTCCATATTCTATTCTATTCTATTCTATTCCCTGTTTTCTGTTCTATTCTATTCTATTCTATTCTATTCTATTCTATTCCATTCCATTTTCTGTTCTATTCTATTCTATTCTATTCTATTCTATTCTATTCTATTCTATTCCCTATGTTCTGTTCCGTTCCATTCCATTCTATTAATAAATGGTCCTAAGTTAAGGAGGGGATGGGAGGAGAGGGGAAAGGAAAGGAAAGGAAAGGAAAGGAAAAGGAAAAGAAAACCAGCAGCAAGTGGATGGCCTCACTTATAATTTTAAACCAACAAACCCTTTAAAGTTGTTTTAGGAGAAAATTGTGACAGGCTGAATCTCAGTATGCTCTTAGCCATGTAACCACAATGGAAAACGTTGTCTTTGAATGGAAATTCACATGCAATGCCTTAGATTTGGAAAATGATCAGAGGTGATAGGTTTGTAAGTAAGACAAATGACACTAAGAGAGAAGAAGCAGTTAAGCGCCCCAATCCTACTGAGATTATGCACTGCCTTTAAACAATAGCTGCTAAAAAAGTCATTTTTAACGCAGGGTCACCCTGAGTTTATTTTTTTTTCCAAGGAGTTAAAATATTGATGTTATTAGGAGCGATGAATAAACCACAGCTTTCTCTCCCCTCCATGGTAGCACTGCCTACCTATGTGAAATCTGCAGAGAAACACATTTACAGAAACCAAATTCTTATTATTTTAGCTAATGTTTATGCATAAGCTATCTTCATAAAGGAAAACACAGCAAACACGGCAGGGCAGGGAAATATAATATAAAAAATAAAATGGATCAAATCAGGTCATCTGGTCCACTGATGGCTGAGAGCTCAAGCAGTGTTTCTCAACCTTGACAATTTTAAGGCATGTGGACTTCAGCTCCCAGAATTCCACAGCTAGCAATGCTGGCTGCGGAATTCTGGGAGTTGAAGTCCACATGCCTTAAAATTGTCAAGGTTGAGAAACACTGTTTAAGAGGATCCTTGACATTTCCAGAAAAATTAATATTAACACAAAATGACCTCTGAACTGCAAGGGTGCCTATATATAGGCATAATAATTACAGGTAGTCCTTACAACTTACGACCACAATTGAGTCCAAAATTTCCTTTGCAAGCAAGATAGTTGTTGGGGTTTGCATGTTTACAATCTTTCATGCTACCGTTGTTAAGTGAATCAGTATAGTTGTTAGTATAGTAACCTGGTTGTTAAGTGAATCTGACTTCCCCATTGACTTTGCTTGTCAGAAAGTCACAAAAGGGGGTCACGTGACCCCGGGACACTGCAACCGTCATAAAGATGAGTCAATTGCCAAGCATCCGAATTTTGATCACGTGACCCTGGGGATGTTGCAACGGTCGTTAAGTGAAAAAAAGATCATAAGTCACTTTTTTTTAAACGTCGGGCAATCTATAACTATAAATAAAATAAATAAATAAAACTATAAATCAAGGACTACTGCATATTAATTCCATGTCCTGTAAAGAAGCATTTCTTTTCATTTCCTGCTAATCCCCTTCATTAGATTATTAGATTTAGTATTATTTAGTATTATTTCCTGATACTAAAAAAAGATACCATGTTGTCTATTTTCTCTGCAATTACTTTCTATTTCTCCAATAATGCTCTACATTTGGCCTTGTTTTCTATAAGAAAAAGCCCAAATTCTTCATACAGAATTTCTTCCAGATCTTGATTTTCAACTTTTTGTTGTTGTTGTTGTTGTTGCACCCTTCTTCAGCTTCTCAACACCCCTCTCAGGAATTAGCAACCAAAACAGTACAAGAGAATTTCAAGTTGGAAGTCCCATCAATTTTTATTGACTTCCTCTATAAAATAGTTTCCTACGGTCAGCTGCTCATTCCCTTCCCTATAATTTTTGCAAAAAAAGAGAAGTTTTGTAATGTTAGACAGAACATGTCTGTGGAGATTCTCAGTCATGCAGGCCATGGTTGTCCCAAACAGGCTTTTTCAAAAGGCAACTGGAACTTAGTTTTTCCTTGAAGACGTTTTGCTTCAAGGGAAACGAAATGTCTTGAAGGAAAAACAAAGTTCCAGTTGACTTTTGAAAAAGCATTTTTGGGATTAGATAGAATAGGTTATTTGGCTGATACAGTAAAACAAAATTGCAGGCTTTGGGATGAGTTGGTTCAGGGCATATGTCACATGTCATCTCCTTCATATGTCCTCTCCTCTCCTCCCCTCTTTAACTTAGGACCATTTATTAATGGATGGAATAGAATAGAATAGAATAGAATAGAATAGAATAGAATAGAATAGAATAGAATAGAATGAGATGGCAAATGTCACCTAGTTTTAATCCTAATTATTTTACATTCCTTTACATGTGCTATATTTCTATGACCTACTTTAGCGATGGCGAACCTTTTAGAGACCGAGTGACCAAACTGCAACCCAAAACCCACTTATGTATCATCTGGTGCCGGGTGGGCATGGCCCATTGGGTGGGTGTGGCCAAATGGGTGGGCATGGCCTATTGGGTGGGCGTGGCTGCGGTGGTAACGGCAGACTGGGTGGGACTAAAAAGTTCAATCAATCAATTCCAACTTTGCGAGATCTTTTTTTTCCCCCGCATGAAGTTGAAATTGATTGATTGAACCTTTTTTTTTTTTTTGCACATGGCAGTGGAGGCCTAAAGCGAAAACGTTTTATAAAACCCAGCTGAAGGCCTAGGACTGGGGCGATGGCGGCATGCCCACAGAGAGGGCTCTGAGTGCCGTCTCTGGCACCCGTGCCATAGGTTTGGAATGGAATAGAATATTTATTTATTTATTTAATTTTATTTATATGCCGCCCAATCCCAAAGGACTCAGGGCGGCGTACAGAGTTAAAACAATCATAAAACAATAAAATAATGCAATCATACCGCGAGTCCGATCATATCCCGCCCCCCCCCCCGGGGACATCAGCCCCAGGCCTGCCGGAAGAGGAGAGTTTTAATGGCTTTCTTAAAGGCCGGCAGGGTGGGAGTAGTTCGAACCTCGGGGGGGAGTTGATTCCACCAGGTCGGAGCCACCACAGAAAAGGCCCTTCCCCGAGGGCCCGCCAGCCGACATTGTCTGGCCGACGGGACCTGAAGGAGGCCCAATCTATGGGACCTCACCGGTCTCTGGGAACTATGCGGCAGAATGCATAGAATAGAATAGAATAGAATAGAATAGAATAGAATAGAATAGAATAGAATAGAATAGAATAGAATAGAATAGAATAGAATAGATGGTAAATGTCACCTAGTTTTAATCCTAATTATTTTACATTCTCTTACATGTGCTATATTTCTATGACCTACTTTATACCTACCTGTTTTCCTGAAAAATAAGCCCCAGCATGATTTTTCAGGATGCTCATAATATAAACCCCACTCCCAAAATAAGCCCCAGTTAAGATCATCAGCTAGATGGATGCATTTAGTACCGTATTTCCCCAAATATAAGCCCTAACTGGAAAATAAGCCCTAATGCATCTTTTGGAGCAAAAATTAATATAAGACCCAGTCTTATTTTCGGGGAAACACGGTATTTTACTTGCTCAGTGTTGAACATTATATATGTCTACAATTTGAAGGTGCTTCTGACATGAATAAAAAAGGTAACTGCAAAAACAAGAGGCAAGGATGAGCATAGACCGAAGACTACTAATTTTAGCATCTTTTCCCAAGAGATCATCTGAAAGAGTTCTAGCTGGCACTGTTGACGATTCACTGAGTGATGAGGATACTTGAACAACAACACATCTGTTTTGGAAAGGGAAAGCCGCTGATATGTGAGACTCTCAGATGCAGTTAAGCAGCAACAGGTTTTGGAAGGCAGAGCTGACAACACAAGTCCCTGTGGTGGGAAGTTTTATATCAAAACATATTTAATTTCTTATACTGTCTCCATCTTCCCGTAAACATTAACAGAATCCATAATGCATTGAAAATCAATGTTTCCGCTAGATAAGTGACAGTCAAGCTGAAACTAAGTTCATCAAGTAAAAATAGAAAATGGGAGAAAATCTTTTGCTCAGACTTCCTTAAACTTCCCAAAAAGTTACCCAGACTTAATCTACACATCAGAGAAAAAAGTCTGTAAACACAATAGAGTTAATTAAAACTGCCTTCCAGCAGAACTGCATATTCACCAAAATAAGCATCATAGATGACAGGTATTTAAACGTGCCCGTGCTCAAGTGCTACCCTAGAATCAGTATGGACACACATATACACCCATCAAGACCCACACCAAGGACAAGCTCCCCTATAAAACAGCCCTTATGCACCCATTTCCTCCCCTATAAAACAGCCCTTATGCACCCACAGGCAAAACCTCTTTGCTTTTGGGGAATAAATAAATTTCCTTTCCTCACAGCTGTCTGGATTTCATTTTGATTCACCCAGCCTGCCCACTGTGGTCATAAGTCAGGCCAGTCATAAAGCAGGCCAGTCACATGGACCCAATTTTATGATCTTTTTTGCAGTGCTTGCCAAGCAAATGTGGCAGTCATTAACCAAACGGCACAGTCACACAGTGGTTTGCTCTGTGTGTGGTTTTGACAAAAAACGAAGTAACTGTCACTTTTTGTCAAAAGCGTTGTAAAACATGGTCACGTTTTATGCAATGCAAACAACTGAAAACATGGCCATGTTGCCACACACCTGACATTCGGTCACGTGAACCCAGAAGGAGTCCGGCCATTGGGACTTCAGAACAGGGTCTTAACGTAGCCCAAAGTTAGGCACGTCGTAACTTTGAACAGTTGCTAAATAATAGCAATAGCACTTAGACTTATATACTGCTTCGTAGTGCTTTACAGCCCTCTCTAAACAGTCCTCCCTAAGCCAAGGGTTACCTATTCCAGTGATGGTGAACCTTTTATAGACTGAGTGCCCCAAAACCGTTCCCACCCCCAGCCCGCCCCCTGCCCTGCCTGCTCCACCCCAGCCCACTCCTAGCCCGCCCCCCCGCTGGGCAACCTACCACCTCCACGGCCCACCGCAGATCGCCCAGGCGTCCCAGCAGCACCATGGCAGCCATGCCTTCCACCCGTGCCCCGCAGCATCAACTGTGCGTGACAGGGCGTGAGGGTGGAGTCTGGTCCCCGCTGCCCAGCTGCCATGTCCTTGGCTGCGCTACTCCACGAGGGCCGCGCTTGGAGGTGACTCTCCTCCGGGGGCTGCTGGTGAGGAGGGGGCTGTGGGGGGAGGCGAGGCTGGGGCGATGGCACGCATGCCACAGAGAGGGCTCTGAGTGCCGCCTCTAGCACACGTGCCATAGGTTTTACACCATTGATCTATTCCATTTTTAGATGGAGAATGGAGTGAAGGACACCGTCTTGTCCTTTTACTTAAGGAGCAAAATTTGTTCAGGCAGCTTTCTAAGGCATTGCTGCTAAATCAGTCTATCTCTGCAGCCTAAATGTCCCTTGAAACAGACGGGTGACAAAAGATTCTGCTTAAATGGGTGGCTGAACCGATACTGGCAAATTAAGAGGCGATCTATGTAGTAATAGAAGCCCAGCCGGGCCTGTTGTTTGCAGCTCCGTAGCAGAG
Organism: Crotalus tigris; assembly: GCF_016545835.1. Lineage (NCBI taxonomy): Eukaryota > Metazoa > Chordata > Lepidosauria > Squamata > Viperidae > Crotalus > Crotalus tigris. Next base: position 810,259 of record NW_024097335.1, read on the forward strand.
ACTGACAGCAACCCAGCCGTTTCAATTTTACTCCCTGAATAAAAGGGCAGGAAGGTTGCTAAAAATATGGCACCCCAGAGCCTCACCTGATGAAAGGAAGGGTTGAAAATGAAAGTGAAAGGACACCTTTAATGAAAGAATGGTCACCTGAACAGAAGGTCAACAATTGAGAAGTTATTGCTACTGAAACCAGATAACATGGTACCCTTTCTGGTTTTATTTTCTTTCCTACTGTGGGAAGAATCCAGAGAAAGAAATATTTTAAGAAATATAAAAAAGGCAGAATTTCTTTCCCCAAAGCAATAATGGAGAAGATCTAAAAAAAAAAAAAAAAAAAGACAGAAACCAGCCCCCAGAAATCAGCCCCAGCCCCCAGGCAGAGGCCAGCTTTTAGAAATGCAAATTCAATAATCCATTCAGGAAGATTGGAGCCAGGAAGCTAGAAATTAGGAAGACAAAGAAACCTAAAATCTACATACCCTCCACCCAAATTCTAAGGACAGGAGACATAATAGGATTAACCCACCAATACCAAAAGGGCACACTTAGACTCAGGTCAAAGTACATGATACAGGAAATATAAAGCCTCAAACAGGAACAGGAAACAACCTCCAGAGCCCCAGAAGGTATAAAAGCCCACCACTCTGCTCCATGTGGTCACTTTTTCCAGAGCCATCTTTCTGTCTGTCTTCTATAAACTACAACCTTCTTCCTAAAGCAGTCTCCATGTTGTTTATTCCCGGCTTGGACTTGACCCTGAAGATTTTTCTTTCAACACTACTGAAAAATTTATACAAATAAGTCCTTCTCCTCCTTCTCCTTTGTCCTTTCCCTTCCCTCTTCCTCCTCCTCTTTCTTCTCCTTCTTCTCCTTCCTCCTTCCCCCTCCTCCTCCTCTGTTTAATTTTTAAGGTTGATACAATTATTTTGACTTTGATTTTTTTCTTAAAGAAATGGATAAAAATAAGATACTAGTGTTCTACTGGAATGAAAGACATGTGTCTTTTTGAGAAAGTTATTAGGTTATAGTTCTAAAATTGCTGTGTGAAGGCAATCATGTCCTGGGGTCTAAACTGTTTATTACCCTGCTACTCGTGCAAGTTTCTTAATTTGTGAAATACCGATCTGGATTGATTGATTGAAATATCCCAGCGTGTTGCGCTGAGATGGTGTTCAGTGCGGACCAGTGTTTATCAATCTTGGCAAATCTAAGACATCTGGACTTCAACTCCCAGAATTCCAAGCCAGTATATTGGCTGGAGAATTCTGGGAGTTGAAGTTCAGACACCTTGAAGTTGCTAAACTATGACTACCACAAATTATGGCTATGGCTACCACAAACCCAATTGGTCATTTCTCAGCATTCTGCCCTTCCCATCCATGCATGGAAACTTAACTAAACTTCGAGCAACTAAGATGATTAATGACCCAGAGATTAAAATATATGAAGAAGGGTTCCATGAATTAGTATGGCTGCTCTACAGAAAAGAAGGACTAGGGGTGACATGATAGCAGTATTCCAGTATTTGAAGGGCTGCCACAAAGAGGAGGGGGTCAAATTATTTTCCAAAGCAGCAAAGGGCAGGACAAGAAGCCATGGATAGAAACTAATCAAGGAGAGAAGTAACCTGGAATTAAGGAGAAACTTCCTAACAGTCAAGAAGATCAACCAGTAGAACAGCTTTGCCTTCATTATTTATGGGTGCTTCACCGCTAGATGTTTTTAAGAAGAGACTGGACAGCCACCTATTTGAAATAGAATAGGTATAGGATCTCCTGCTTGATCAGGGGTTTGGACTAGAACAGGGCTAGGCAACCTTGGCTCTTTTATGATTCATGGACTTCAATTCCCAGAATTCCTCAGCCAGCCATGCTGGCTGAGGAATTCTGGGAGTTGAAGTCCACAAGTCATGAAGGGGCCATAGTTCCCCCATGCTGGCTGAGGAATTCTGGGAGTTGAAGTCCACAAGTCATGAAGGGGCCAAAGTTTCCCCCATGCTGGCTGAGGAATTCTGGGAGTTGAAGTCCACAAGTCATGAAGGGGCCAAAGTTTCCCCCATGCTGGCTGAGGAATTCTGGAAGTTGAAGTCCATGATTCATAAAAGAGCCAAGGTTGCCTACCCCTGGACTAAAAGAACTCCAAGGTCCCTTCCAGCTCTATTCTGAGTAATTATGAAAGCAGTTTTCTGGCTGGCACCTGTGTGGACTAGTAGTAATAGTAATAGTAGTAAAGTTGGAAGGGACCTTGGAGGTCATCTAGTCCAACCCCCTGCTCAGGCAGGAAACCCTACACCATTTCAGACAAATGGCTGTCCAGTCTCTTCTTAAAAACTTCCAGTGTTGGAGCATTTACTGCTTCTGGAGGCAAGCTGTTCCACTGATTAATTGGTCTCACTGTCAGGAAGTTTCTCCTTAGTTCTAGGTTGCTTCTCTCCTTGATTAGTTTCCACCCGTTGCTTCTTGTCCTGCCTTCAGGCGCTTTGGAGAATAGCTTGATTCCCTCTTCTTTATGGCAGCCCCTGAGATATTGGAATACTGCTATATTGCCTGCCCTGGTTTTTTTAAGGACTTCTTCCCCTTCACTAGTCCCTGTGCCCTTCCTTTCCTTTCGAAGATATTTGCAAAATGGATGCCATCCCCACCTCTCAAAAGATGATCTTTGATGCTAACACAGATCCTTTGTTCTTTGCTCTTTTTTCCTTTGTGGTTCCTTCACTGCTCTGATGCTGCAATGATCAGCCATCGGTAGAATCAAGGGACCCTGGGACATTGCAACCGTCATAAACCTGAGCCAGTTGCCAAGAATTTTATCCACGTGACCGTGGGGATACTGCAACAGGGGTAAGTGTGAAAAATGCTCATAAGTCACTTTTTTCAGTACCATTGCAACTTTGAACGGACACTAAAGGAACTGTTGGTAAGTCGAGGACTACCTGCATAGCCGCCCAACTTTGATGGACTCTTTAATCCACTGTTGCCATCACAAACGGTAAAACCTCTGGCCATTAAGTGTTTTCAGGATAAAGTTTAAAAAAGTCAGGATAATGGCCGCAATGATGTAATTGTAGCCCTGGCCTTTTCCACACAATGCAAGATTGGGTTGATTGTGGCTACGGCATGCAGAGGCAGCATTATCTAGCACCGTGGTGGCGAACCTATGGCACGTGTGTGCCACAGGAGGCACGCAGAGCCCTCTCTGTGGGCACGCGCAATGTCGCCCCAGTCCTAGGCCTTCAGCCGGGTTTTATAAAACCTTTTCACTTTAGGCCTCTGCCACTGTGTGCAAAAAAAAAAAAAAAGGTTCAATCAATCAATTAATCAATTTCAACTTCTCGTGGGAAAAAAAAAGATCTCACAAAGTTGGAATTGATTGATTGAACTTTTTAGTCCCACCAGTCTGCCGTTACCACCGAAGCCACGCCCACCCAATGGGTCACACCCACCCAATGGGCCATGCCCACCCGGCACCCCACAATGCATAAGTGGGTTTTCAGTTGCAGTTTGGGCACTCGATCTCTAAAAGGTTCGCCATCACTGATCTAGCATGTTTGACTGGGACTAGCGTCGGGTGCAAATGATCAGGTTTACATGTGGAGGTTCAATTAAACTTATTTATTGCTATCAACGCTACGCATAGGAAGATTTTGAACACTCGTCACCTAGCCAGAGTTAAATAAGGCTCAACAGCACTCCAGGAGAGTTAGATTTAGTGCTCTTGTGGCTATGTAGGGATTCTAGGCTGATTCCCCTTTTCATTTTGCCCCCAGAGTGTGCCATCCCTTCTCTTACAACTAGGAAGAGCCAGGTTGAAGCAGTTCCTAAACCATTGGCATCTAAGAAGATCGGGCAGTCTTCTTCGCAAATGGCTTGCGGTGCACTGTGCAAAAACTGGGATTGCTTATATTTAAAGAGTGCCTACTCAGCAGTCATAATTTATGTCTTAATAACTTCCATCCTAAACGGCTCCCTTAGGGCTATCTTTGAATTCTGCTTGGCTGTATGCAGGCTGCTGTAAAATGAAAGAGTCCACCTCTTGAACAAAAGAATCCAACTGCCAGGCATATATTACAGCAGTCTTCTAAATGTGCCAAGGTTCCTGCTGATTAATGATAAGAATTAAGGGGACTCTGTCTGTAAGAACATTGAGAATGAGGGGAAAAAAGGTTCATATCAAGACTGAATGACTATCAAGGCTGACTTTGGTTATCTGGCTGACAAGGGAAACTTGATAAATATTTGTTCCATGAATTCGTCTAATTTTCTTTGAAAGCCACACCTAGACCTTCATAGATGTTCTAGTCCAACCCCCTGCTCAAGCAGGAGATCCTAAACCAGTGGTGGCGAACCTATGGCACGCGTGCCAGAGGCGGCATTCAGAGCCCTCTCTGTGGGCACACGTGCCATGCCCCGGAGATGGCAACCGTCTCTCTTCAATCAGCTGCCTGCTAACTTGCCGAGGTCCCACGTGGACGGATGCATCCCGGCATGGCTGGTTTCCCGCCCCCCGTCCCATCCCTCCTGGCCTCACATGCTCTCCTTTTACTGGGCACGACCCACTGCGTCGCCACCTCAGCTATCAGCCGTCTGTCCAGCTCAGAGCGACTTCTCTGAATTGCTGGCGGCGGGCTGCAGAGTCCCAGAGTGCACCGGTCGAGGGGCCGGCAGGCTGTGGCTGCTGACGGACACTGTCGGTCCCCATGCGCTTGCTGGCCTCTGTGTGAGGGGCGATGGTGTCAGGCAACAGCTGCCCCAACCCCTGCCTCACCTTGTCCTGTGACAATGGCACCCCCGCCCTGCCTCACCTTGCCTCGCCTCACCCCACAGGACAAGCCTCCTGCCCACCACCCCACCTGCCAGAGACCCCCTGGATCTCCCCCAACCCTGCCCAGCCCCCACAGGCATCTCTCCCCATGAGTAACATTGAGGTGACCACGCCCACCTTGGCCACACCCACTCAGTCTGTCATGACCACCACAGCCACGCCCACCCAGTGGGCCACGCTGGGTGGAGAGAGAGAGAGAGAGAGAGAGAGGGATGAAGTCTTTAAAAATGATACCTCTGACGTTTTGTGCTGGTTTTCATTATCCGTTCCTGGAGATGGTGTCTTTTCCCACTTTTCTGCAACCTGATTAGCTTCTTCTATCTTTTGCTGGCAACTTTTCTGAGAGTTCAGTAGTGTCACTTCATAGAATTCTTGAATGTCTGTTGGTAAAAGAGAAATAATATGCCTTTTTTAAAAAAATAGAACAATGGCATTTGATGTAACGGAGAGGGAGGTTAGCGATTTTTTTTTTTTACTTACTGAAAATCAGCATATATTATGGACTTGTTGAAAAAATACATTATGCCTGAATACGAGCAGAAGCTGCTGACATAAAAATTCTTATTCTATAGTGCCTAGACTTTTTAAAGGGCCATTTTCCTTAAAAAATATTGCATTAAGCTTTTCATAAATATTATATGAATACATGAATAATGCATGGCCCATCATTACTGAAGGAGGACTAAAAATAGGCATATGCGTTGGAAAGGGCTCCAATATATGCCAAACAATAAATTGTTTTCTCCACAATGTATAATATACATATTGTGGCAGTGTAAGGTAAGGTACCCTGCCTGCATTCCCACAAGCTGCTACCAAACCTTCATAGGTTTCACTACCAGGCCTACAAGATGCAATACATGCAGTCTTTGAATTACGACCGCAATTGAGCCCAAAATTTCTGTTGCTAAGTGAGACATTTGTACTACTACCACTACTACTACTACTACTACTACTACTACTACTACTACTACTACTAATAATAATAATAATAATAATAATAATAATAACAGACAAGCACCTGCAACATAACACCCCAGACTTAACAATTGTCGATAAGAAAGACAAAAAAGTCTGGATAGTGGACGTGGCAGTGCCTGGAGATAGCAGAATAGAAGAGAAAGAACTGGAGAAGATAACAAAATACAAAGACCTACAAATAGAAATAGAAAGACTGTGGCAAAAGCAAGCAAGGGTAGTACCAATAGTCATAGGCTCCTTGGGTGCAATCCCAAAACAACTGGAGCACCACTTGAACACCATTGGCATTGACAAATTCGCTATTAGTCAATTGCAAAAGGCAGCCTTGCTAGGAACTGCTTCCATCCTGCAACGATACTTGTAATACCATCAAACATCCACATCTGCCTATCCCAGGTCCTGGGTAAGGACTCGATAGGTAGACAAAATGCCAAATCCAGTCTGAACATCTGGCTGACTGTGCGATGATCCATAATAATAATAATAATAAAGTTGGAAGGGACCTTGGAGGTTATCAAGTCCAACTCCCTGCTCAGGCAGGTAACCCTATTCCGTTTCGGACAACTGGCTGTCCAATCTCTTCTTAAAAACCTCCAGTGTTGGAGCATTCACCGCATTTGGAGGAAGGTTGTACCACTGGTTAATTGTTCTAATTAAGGAAGTTTCTCCTTAGTTCTAGGTTGCTTCTCTCTTTGGTTAGTTTCCATCCGTTGCTTCTTGTCCTGCCTTCAGGCGCCTTGGAGAATAGTTTGACTCCCTCTTCTCTGGGGCAGCCCCTGAGATATTGGAAACTGCTATCATGTCCCCCTCGTCCTTTTCTTCATTAAACTAGACACACCCAATTCCAGCAGCCGTTCCTTATATGTTTTACCCTCCAGTCCCCTAATCACCTTTGTTGCTCTTCTCTGTACTCTTTCTAGAGTCTCAACATCTTTTTTACATCGTGGTGACCAAAACGTGGTGAGTTTTGCCCCATTTAGCGACCTCTCTTGCCACAGTTGTTAAGCGAAGCACTGCAATTGTCGAGTTAGCAACATGGCTGTTGTGTGAATCTGGATTCCCCACTGACTTTGCTTGTCAGAAGGTCACAAAAGGGGATCACATGAACCTGCAACCATCCTAAAGATGAACCAGTTGTCAAGCATCTCAATTTTGATCACATGACCCTGGGGATGCTGCAGCGGTCTTAAGTGTGAGCCACTGTCGTAAGTCACTTTTTTTCAGTGGCATTGTAATTTTGAATGATCATTAAACAAACGGTTGTAACTTGAGGACTACCTGTACATAAAGTGCCCTTGTAAAAAAAATCTTTACAGCAAGCTGTCAGGCTCAAAGTAGTACATGGAATTCTGGTTAAGCTGATCTACTGCTCATGTCTATATACAATAATCTAATCAACTAATGGTCAGTACTAAACTGGCGCTAGATAAGAATTAACGGAATTCAAGAGGGTTGGACTTAAATGGCTTGTGGGAACATAACAACCCTAGGCTGATTCCTCTCTTGACTCCACCTCCAGGTTCTGACTGTCCTTCTCCTACATAAGGTGAACTAAACCTGAGTAGCCACAGGGAGAAGATTCAGTCAGGAATCTGCGATTTAATAAAATCAAAGTGTTTCTATTCATTGACCATATCTTAAAGATAGTACAAGTAGTTCTCACTTAATAATTGCTCTTTTTAGCAATGGTTTGAAGTGACAACAACACTGAAAAGGTTACGACCAGTTTGCTTAAAGTTCTGTACTACACTGGTAGTTGTGTTTTTAAAAAGAGGTTTCATTGGGAGAACTTTGAAAAGTCTGCCACAGGAACATGTAACATCAAAGAACAAAAGCAGGATAATTTCCGTTTAAAAAAGATTCTTGTGCAATTTATATTAAAATCTAGGGTAAGCAAAAAAAAAAAAGGAGGCTCCATGCTGTGAGCTGCTCAGAGTTGGTTATAAGATGGGTGGCTCTATAAATGTTTTAAATGAATAAAATACATTGAGATGGCAAAGGGGGAAAGTTGTCAATTTTTCTCCATTTGTTTTGTAAAATCCACTTTTAAGCGACAGACCGGAACGCTAATCTACTTAAAAAAATATATTAAGGGGAGAAAAATGGAAGAAGCAGAAGAAATCAATAGGATAGTCTGCAAAAATGTAATGGAAATCAGAAAATCAAAAAGAACACAAATAGGATATGGAAATAAAAGGAAGTTAGCAATAAAATTACATTCATGTAGTCTGGAATTATAGAGACGGTATCACAAAAGTTAATGTTTGGAATAAACTGTGGTTTATCCGAAATAAATGAAAGGAAAAAAAGCCATATACAGCCTATTTACTGAAAATGGAAAAAGACCAAGATTAGGAAAAAAAAAGATAATAAATATGTCGGTTTTGATTTGAGCTACCTTCTCAGTATTTCACTGGAAGACTCTCGAATATATCAAGGCTGAGCATGAGATTAGAAAGTCCAAAATCATTCCAAAATGAAAAGAGATGGGGGGGGGAATCTCGTCTGTGTTATTCCCAATACAAACTTAGGTTTCTGAAGTCACCAGAAATCAAGCTTGACTTTGTTGAAGGAAAAGTCTTCATCATGGTTCAGTCCAAGCCAGGAATAAACAACATGGTGACTGCTTTAGAAAGAAGGTTGCAGTTTATTGAAGAGGAGAATCAGACAGAAAGATGGCTCTGGAAGAAAAGAGAGCAAGCACATGTAGGGAGTGGGTTTTTATACCCTCTGGAGCCTTTTGTTTGGAATTGTTCCTGTGGCATGAACTTTGACCTGAGTTGGAGTGTGCCCTTTGGTATCTGTGGGATAATCCTATTATGTCCTGTCTTAGACTTTGGGTGGGGTATGTAGATTTTAGGTGTCTTTGTCTTCTTAATCTTCTAGCTGGGGGCCTCCAACCTTCCTGGATTATTACATCTGCATTTCTATAGAGCTGGTTTCTGCATGGGGGAGGGAGACTTGGGACTATTAAGAAAATTGGACATGCTTTTATGCCTCTTTAAGATCCTTTGAGAAAATATATTTTTTCTGCCCTTTTAATATATCCTTCTCTGGGGGGCTGACTTCCCACAACTTGAAGGAGATTTCACTTTCAGTTGAGATCATCCTTGCACCATGAGCATTAGAGAAATCTAAGCAGGGAATTCCTATTGACTTGAAATGAATTCAGGTCTCCATAAATCAGTGGTCTTCAAATTTGGCCCTTTTATGACTTGTGGACTTCAACTCCCAGAATTCCTCATCCAGCGTACCATGCTGGCTGAGGAATTCTGGGAGTTGAAGTCTACAAGTCATAAAAGGGCCAAGTTTGAAGACCCCTGCCATAACTAGATAGATAGATGAACTCCCGGAGCAGAAGTCTGCAAACTTGGCAATTTTAAGGCCTGTGGACCTCAACTCCCAGAATTCCTCAGCCATCCACTAGTCTTAAAAGTCATTAAGCCAGCACGGTACAGGTAGACCTCAACTTACAACAGTTTGCTTAGTGACAGTTCAAACTTACAACAGCACTGAAAAAAGTGACTTATGACTATTTTTCACAGTTATGACCTTTCCAGCATCCTCATGATCATGTGGTCAAAATTCAGCTGCTTGGCAACTGACTCATATTTCTGACCGTTGCAGTGTCCTGGGGTCACATGATCACCTTTTGTGACTTTCTGACAAGCAAAGTGGTTGGGAAGCCAGATTCACTCAACAAGAGTGACACAAGAAAGGTTGTCAAATGGGGCAAAATTGTCTCACTTAACAACAAAAATTTGGGCTCAATTGTGGTCGTAAATTGAGGACTACCTGTAGTTGTTAAGCAAACCCACTTTTATTAATATGGGTTTTTTTGTCAGAACATAATTTTATTTTTTTTAGTTTTACACTGCCCAGATTCTGTGTGCTTGAGAGAGAGGGGGGGAGGGAGGGGAGAACTGGCAAAAAAAGTGAAAATCATGGTCACATGACCACAGCAAATGGCCATCAATGTGACCCAGTTGCCAAGCATCCTATATGCGACCACAGGACCATGGGAAGGGCATCACAAATGATTGATAAGCAACTGGTCACTAAGCGAGGCCTACCTGTCTACCTGTCTGTTTGTCTATCCCAGGGGTAGGCAACCTTGCCTCTTTTATGACTCATGGACTTCAACTCCCAGAATTCCTGAGCCAGCATGGCTCAGCTTGGAAACCTCTCCCTTTCCCTCAGCATGGCTGGCTCAGGAATTCTGGGAGTTGAAGTCCACGAGTCATAAAAGAGCCAAGGTTCCCCACCCCTGGTCTATCCATCCCAGGTCCCCATCCATATTAATAGAGCCATAGTGAGGCAGCTTTTATTTTTGTTTTGCTTTTCCATTTTTTAAAAAAATGTCAAACCGTAAACTCATCTAAACATTAGGAACTCTTGTATATATATCTTCTCCCCCAAGTTTTCATAGCTGGGAACACAGATGGCCAAGAAGCTATCTGTAGGGCAAACAAAATGCATGAAAGGAGATGAAAGAGAGAAAAAGGGGAAAGTTGCTTGAATCCCTGAAATTAGAGACATTAACAAAACGTGGTCCAAAAATTCAGGAAGGTACTCGCAATGAGGTAACTCAAACTGTTTTTATCTGAATTACAGGCAAAAAAAACACATAAGGAGGGAAGGAGCCCATCTTGACTTTTTTGCCCCTAACTTGCAGATATCCTTGACTGAAGCAGAAAAGCTACCGTATATGCCGGCGTATAAGGCGACTTCCACAAGCGCTAAAATCGGTGCCAAAGACGGGGGTCGTCTTATACGCCGAGTCGTCTTATACGAAATACTGATAGTTTCCGGCGTATAAGACAACGTTCTAGGAATGCGGCTCGGTGACAAAGACGGGGGTCGTCTTATATGCTGGGTCGCCTTGTACGCCGGCATATACGGTAGTTTGGTCTAGTGCAAACCGTGGGCCACTACTGGTCTGTGGCCTATTTGCCACCGAGCCACATGAGTGGTGAGCTGGCACGCATGCACCCATAGCCCAACCCCAACACATAGCATGCTCCCGCCCCTCACACAAATGAAGCTGTGTGCGTGCCTGAGCGTGCACCTGCCCCTCACACAAAGCCACCCCCTCTTCCCTCCAATCTCCCACCTGCTCCAGGTTGCCAACCTGGAAAAGTTGGGGAACGCTGGCCTAATGGTTAAGGCACCAGGCTAGAAAGCTGGAGACTGTGAATTCATGTTCCACTTTAGTCCAGCGGTTCTCAACCTATGGGTCACGACCCCATTTGGGGTCTATCGACCATTTCACAGGGGTCGCCAAGCAAGGCTGTCCGCCATTTTTTCCCCCTTTTCCGGCGGGTGCCTTACCTCCCTTGGGCTGGGCCAGCTGGTGGCCCAGCCAGTGGTCGGCCTGCTCTGTCTCTGCCGCTTGCCAGCTACGCCTCGGCCGGCGCAGGGGGCGGCACCATGCATGCACAGCGCTCCCGGGCAGGGAAAGTCCTCGACTTATGACCGGTTGGGTAGTCCTTGACTTACGACCAGTTTAGTCCTTGACTTATGACCGGTTTAGTCCTCGACTTATGACCGGTTGGGGGTCACGGCATTAAAAAGGTTGAGAACCACTGCTTTAGTCAATGATTGCTGGGTGGGTGTCTTTGAGTCAATCACCAGGAGACTGTGAGTTTTAGTCCCACCCTAAGCATGAAATCCAGCTGAGTGACCCTGGGCCACTCAACAGGAGATAGTGAGTTTTAGTTCCACCCTAGGCATAAAATCCAGCTGAGTGACTTTGGGCAAGTTACTCTCTCTCTCTCAGTGTAACCAACAACACAGGATTGTTGTTCTGGGAAAAGTAGGAGAAGGAAAGTGTGTTGGATATGTTCAATGCCTTGAGTTATTTGTAAAAATAATAAAGACAGGTGTCAGCGCTGCAACGAAATTAGCTGAAGCCATTTTCACTTTGTTTTTGGTTGCCACAATGGTGGGAGGGGGGATGTGTGCTTTTAAGTTTAGACTACTAAACTATAAATTGTCCTGTGGGAACCAATGTCATTGCTGCCTGAGTTTTGGTGGAGTGAGGCTTCCGTTAGAAAGTCCGCCAAAGTATTTTATTGGGGAATGTGATTTATGACATGTTACTGGGGTGGGAAATTCAACTTTGTATTGAACATTGTAACCTTTGGGAGGGAACTTCAGTCTTGGTTTCACTTATGATTGTGCCGATACTTTGGAGCAAATAAATATGTTCTTTAAGGAAACCTCTTGCCTCGGAGTTCTCTTTTTTTACTGGTCTCATCTATCAGAACCATGACAGCAGGATTGACAATGCAGTCCTACGTAGGGGCAGATTTTTTCTCTCTCCTAGGGCACAAAGAAAAAATATCTGCTGTGAACTCTATATGGCATCAGGAAGGGCACCCAGCCAGTAAACACTCAGCTCCATCCAGTCACCCTGACTCTATCCCAAATTAAGGGATTACAGTGTTGTAAAAAGCGAGGATTTTTTTTAATAAAGGCAGGATATAAATAAACAAATACATTCATACATACATACATACATACATACATACATTACAAACAATAAGCATGCTTCCTTCAGTCCATATTTCTCTAGCCTATTTAGGAGAATCCCATCAGCAAGGGAGATGTCTTGACATGCAAAAACAGCATTTCCGTCCCCCATCCACCAAAGTTTCTTACGCTTCTCAAATAAATAAGATTTTTTTGTTTGGCATGATTTGTTGAAAGATCCAAGACCAATCATTCCATCTAGGCTATGAACAGCAGGTGCTTTGAAAACACACAGTTCTGTTAATTTGCATGTGAGGAAAGTTCATGCAATTGTGGGAAGTCAGCCCCCCAGAGAAGGAAATATTAAAAGGGCAGGAAAATATATTTCCTCAAAGGATCTTAAAGAGGCAGAAAAGCATGCCCAGTTTTTCTTAATAGCCTCAAGTCTCCCTCCCCCAGCTCCGTAGAAATGCAGATGGAGGCCCCAGTTAGAAGCTTAGGAAGACAAAGACTCCTAAAATCTACATACCCCATCCAAAATCTAAGACAGGACATAATAGGATTAACACAGAGATACCAAAGGGCACACTCAGACTCAGGTCAAAGTTCATACCACAGGAACAACTCCACAAACAAAAGGCTCCAGAGGGTATAAAAACCCACTCCCTACATGTGTTTGCTCTTCTTTTTCTGCCAGAGCCATCTTTCTGTCTGGCTCTCCTCTTCAATAAACTGCAACCTTCTTTCTAAAGCAGTCGCCATGTTGTTTATCCCCAGCTTGGACTGAACCATGATGAAGACTTTTCTTCCAACACATTCATGTGAAAAAAAGAGAACAAAATTGAAGGCAAGCTAATCTTTTTTTTGGCCCTGTCTCTGTCTCTCTCTCTCGGCTTAATAAGCTCACGTCTAAATTCATTGACCCTTGAAATATATTGCAGCAAGCTCTCTTCGCCAGGGATAATCTCTGGAGTATCACGAAGATAGGGAGGATTGAGTATCTCTCTGCTTTATCAAAGCAAAAAAGTCAGCACTGTGTTCCAGATCACATCTACAGTATCTTTGAAGATGGAGTGTATGTGGCTGATAGAGCAGAGCTGATTCCATTAATCCTACCTACTACAGTGACTACTTGAAAGGATGGTTCTTATGAACTAATACAGCTGAGAACCAGATATGTTTAGTTTTTACACACACACACTTAGAGTGTTCACAGTGATATGAATTGATTTAATTTTTGTTGCTTTGTTTTGCTCAGTTTTAAGACACATGTTGGTTTATCTTCCCATGAGTTAGAAGCCTGGAGGGGAGTCTTTAATCAGGAATAGAATAGAATAGAATAGAATAGAATAGAATAGAATAGAATAGAATAGAATAGATAACCTTTATTGTCATTTTTCCTGTGGGCACAATGGCACACATTAAAAATGAAATTTAGTTGCTTCCTCTCAAAGTGTACACATATATAACACACATTTAAAATGTACTATATACAACATATGTATTGACCTACACCCTTACATATAAGTAACATATAAATATTAATCACTGTCCATCCTGAATACATAACGGAAGGAGGAAGCTTTAGAATAGAATAGAATAGAATAGAATAGAATAGAATAGAACTCTTTATTGGCCAAGTGTGATTGGACCCACAAGGAATTTGTCTCCGGTGCATAAACTTTCAGTGTACATACAAACAACAAAGTAATACAATCATAATACGAGAAGGTAATAGAAAAGATGAGAAGGATAATAGTTATTGTTGAGTCCTTCGCAAAATGGCAAGACACGAGAAGCAGTTGTAGTTCTCAGGAAACTTCTTTATTCAAGTGTTCAGCTTACAGTTAGAAGACGCCGATAATGCCCAAACTCCTGGCCTCTTATATAGGCCATCCCCGGGTAAATCTGCAACTTTTGGCATGCCAGCACTTGCGCATGTGCACAAATACTGGCGACAGCCTGTCTGGTCCCGGGCAGCTTGCACCTGCCGGAACTGTTTGCAATGCCCCGAGCCTGCTTGCACAGGCTCAGGACATAACAGTTATACTGTCATACAACATGGTTAAATATCATTACAATAGACATAAGACAGTGCTGTGGGAATTAGGTGTTCAGCAGAGTGATGGCACGGGGGAAAAAACTACCTTTATATCTAGTTGTTTTGGCATGCAACACCCTATAGCGCAGTGATTCTCAACCTTTCTAATGCCGTGACCCCATAATACAGTTCCCCATGTTGTGGTGACCCCCAAGTGGGTGTGGCCACCAATAAGAGGGAGTAGGACAGCTAGGGAAAAGGGAAAAAAATGGCGGACAGCATGGTTTGGTGACCCCCGTGAAATGGTCATTCGACCCCAAATGGGGTCCCGACCCACAGGTTGAGAACCACTGCTATAGCAGCATCCTTAGAGGAGGAGTTGAAATGGTTTAAGTCCAGGATGTGAGTAGATATTTTCTCAACCCTCTTTCTGGGTCGTGCAGTATACAAGTCCCCAATGGAAGGCAGGCTGGTTGCAATAGTTTTTTCCGCATTCCTAACTATCTGTTGAACTCTGTGTCTGTCCTGTTTAGTTGCTTTGCCAAACCAGGCAGTAGTAGTAGTAATAGTAGTAGTAGTAGTAATAATAATAATAATAATAGGTGGGCGTGGAATGCTACAAGTACATCAGATGGTTGAAGAAGAAAAATTGGCTTTGGAAGAATATCTAAAGAACAATGATGAAGATGCACTGAAATTAGTATATCAGGAAGGCTTACTGACTACTGGAGAGACCAAACTGGCCTACAAGAAAGACCAAATGAAGAACAGAATAGAGGCATGGGAAGACAAAGCACTACATGGCCAAGACATGAAAAAAAATAGCTGGGAAAGCAGATAATAATAAAACCTGGCAATGGCTAAGAGCAGGAAAATTGAAGAAAGAGACCGAGGGACTAATTCTGGCTGCACAAGACCAAGCCTTAAGGACAAATGCATACAAAGTCAAAATTGAGAAGATAGCAACAGACAGTAAGTGCCGCCTATGCAAAGAAGCTGAAGAAACAGTGGACCACTTGGTAAGCTGTTGCAATAAGATTGCACAGACTGATTACAAGCAGCGGCATGACAAAGTAGCAACAATGGTGCATTGGAAGATCTGCAAAAAATATCATTTGCCTGTAAGCAAAACTGGTGGGATCATAAAATAGAGAAAGTCATAGAAAATGATAAAATTAAACTGCTCTGGGACTTCAGAATTCAAACAGACAAGCACCTGCAACATACCACCCCAGACTTAACACTGGTCGATAAGAAAGACAAAAAAGTCTGGATAGTGGATGTGGCAGTGCCTGGAGATAGCAGAATAGAAGAGAAAGAACTGGAGAAGATAACAAAATACAAAGACCTACAAATAGAAATAGAAAGACTGTGGCAAAAGCAAGCAAGGGTAGTACCAATAGTCATAGGCTCCTTGGGTGCAATCCCAAAACAACTGGAGCACCACTTGAACACCATTGGCATTGACACATTCGCTATTAGTCAATTGCAAAAGGCGGCCTTATTAGGAACTGCTTCCATCCTGCGACGATATCTGTAATACTATCAAACATCCACATCTGCCTATCCCAGGTCCTGGGTAAGGACTTGATAGGTAGACAAAATGCCAAATCCACTCTGAACATCTGGCTGACTGTGCGATGATCAATAATAATAATAAAGTTGGAAGGGACCTTGGAGGTCATCTAGTCCAACCCCCTGCTCAGGAAGAAAACCTTGTACCATTTCAGACAAATGGCTGTCCAGTCTCTTCTTAAAAACTTCCAGCGTTGGAGCATTCACCACTTCTGGAGGCAGGTTGTTCCACTGGTTGATTGTTCTAACTGTCAGGAAGTTTCTCCTTAGTTCTAGGTTGCTTCTCTCCTTGGTTAGTTTCCATCCGTTTCTTGTCCTGCCTTCAGGTGCTTTGGAGAATAGCTTGACTCCCTCTTCTTTGGGGCAGCCCCTGAGATATTGGAACACTGCTATCATGTCATCCCTCGTCCTTCTCTTCGTTAAACTAGACATTCCCAATTCCAGCAACCGTTCCTTGTAAGTTTTGTACTTATAGAAGTACAAATGACAGACTCAATAATTCCTCTATAGAACTGTATCAGCAACTCCTGGGACAGTCTGTACTTTTTGAGTTTTGAAATGTTCTGAGGTTTGATTCCTCTAGTATTTGCAATTGTCTTGCAAATGCTAGAGGAATCAAAGCTGGATTTCTCGCCATAATGAGGAATTGGGGGCAGAACCAAAATAATAATATTAAATCAAAGGCTCTCTTCTCCCAACCTCAAAGAAGTCCTGTTCGCTCTTCACCTGCGTATATGGTATATGCTTTAGAATAGATCACCTTTCTTTATGCTCTGCTCAAAACTCAAGCTATTTTATTTAATGGAGTTGTGATAAATGTCACATCAATAAGATTATTAAAATGATCAAACTGAAAAGACA
Source organism: Crotalus tigris (assembly GCF_016545835.1). Classification (NCBI taxonomy): domain Eukaryota; kingdom Metazoa; phylum Chordata; class Lepidosauria; order Squamata; family Viperidae; genus Crotalus; species Crotalus tigris. The sequence continues at coordinate 827,012 of NW_024097335.1, forward strand.
ATCCCAGCAGTGAAGCAGAGCGTAGAGCTTGTTATTTTCATAATCTAAAAACAACACCCCCCCCCAAACGACCATCATCAAACCATCATCTATAGCCACCTAAGAGGGCACAAAACTTGTAATGAGGGGGAGAGGGAGAAATGACAGATTGCTAATATCTTGGAACCCAAAGAGAAAGAGAAAGAGAGTTGTGAAGGCAGGGACAGAGCTGATGATTAAAAGGATAGAGGTGTCAAAAGCAAGCAATGATGAAAGGTGCCGAATAATAAGACATTGTCCTTCTGCAACCCTTTTCTGTCTCAGCACCCTAATGCACAAACAGGAAAGCATTAAGCAGAAATGTGCCAAATTCTGTCTCTTATAAACAGCTTTAAAAACAGGACCACGTAGCAAACATACTGGTTTCAACACCAATATTAATGGTTACCTTTTCCATCTTCAAGGTAAACGTAATGCAAAGGAAGAAACCCGTGTGCACGGATGATTTGATCATGGTTCTACCTTAATTTAATATTTTATGTTATATATTGTATTGTGGGAAGTCAGCCCCCCCAGAGAAGGAAATATTAAAAGGGCAGAAAAATATATTTCCTCAAAGGATCTTAAAGAGGCAGAAAAACATGCCCAGTTTTCTTAATAGCCCCAAATCTCCCTCCCCCAAGCAGAAACCAGCTCTGTAGAAATCAGATATAAATAATCCAGGAAGGTTGGAGGCCCCCTGCTAGAAGATTAAGAAGACAAAGACACCTAAAATCTACATAAACCACCCAAACTCTAAAATAGGACATAATAGGATTAACCCACAGATGTCAAAGGGACACAGGTCAAAATACATGACACAAGAAATACAAAGCTTCAAACAGGAACAGGAAACAACCTCAAGAGCCCCAGAGGGTATAAAAACCCACTCCCTACATGTGCTCTTTTCTCTTTTCTTCCAGAGCCATCTTTCTGTCTGGCTCTCCTCTCCAATAAACTGCAACCTTCTTTCTAAAGCAATCGCCATGTTGTTTATTCCCGGCTTGGACTGAACCATGATGAAGACTTCTCCTTTGACAGTATCATTCACATATTTTATATATCCATACTGTCAAGAGTTCTACAAGCTACAAATCTTAGAGCAGATAGGCTAATAAGAAAATTCCATTCCAAATACCCTAATTCAAAGGTCCCCAGCCTTTTGGGAACCAGGGACCAGTTTCGTGGAGAGAGGTTTTTCTGCAAACTGAAGGGGGCGTGGTTTTGTGTGCTGCCTCCATCCCATGGATGGGGTTTCACTTGTTTGTGCGGCCTGGTTACTGGCTTGCCGCGGCCTCGTACTGGTCCATGGACTGGGGGTTGGGGACCCCTGGTCTACTGGTTCGCTACTTTTTAAAAAATGAATAAAAGTCTGCATATTCAGATTTTCGTATGGGATGATACCATTAGCTATTTACATTATGTGGCTACTTAGGCTATTTCTTTCTAATAGAGGAAATAATATAAGTAATGTAAGCGATGTAACAATTCAAATCAGGGGTCTTCATGGACTTCAATTCCCAGAATTCCCCAGCCAGGCATGCTGGCTGAGGAATTCTGGGAGTTGAAGTTCAGAAGACATAAAAGAGCCAAGTTTGAAGACCCCTGATTTAAATGTAAGATGGGGAAGAGGATTATAAGGGCTAACCTCAATGAAGGAAGGGACTTTGTCTATGAGATAATGGTCAATTCATGTATGTTATTTTATTATTTTTTTTCCAGGTCCTTTCTTCTCTCGAGGAGGCAGCATGTCAAGAGTGAAAACTTAGCAGCCTTATTGTTTTCATCTTGTCATTAGAGTAAAGGGAGTGGGAGAGATGAGTTTCAAATCCGTTAGTTAAAGAAATGAAACCTCTCCTATTCTGCAGACATTTACTGAGAAAAGATGTATAGAAACTTTTCAAGGATATTCTAACCAGTGTGAAGAAGATAGCTGACGGTTCTCATAACAGCGAGAATTTGTTTACATGAGCTACGTGAACTTCTAGGAGACTTGGCTGGGAATGTCATTATTATATGCTTCTGTTAGATGTCTGGGGATTTTAGTTTTCCTTTGCCTATACCAGGCATGTCAAACTCATGACGTCATGTGACATCATGCAACGTATCAGAGCTTTTTCGCCATTGCCGGCAATGGAGTGGGCGCGGCTCCGGTATGATGAAACCAGCCCAAGGGCCAGCAGTTTGACACCTCTGGCCTATACCATGCCATGTATTCAGTAAACCAGTAAGATTTTCAGAAATGAAAGAAATCCTGGACTTTATGTGGCTACCCCAGCTGGACAGCGATGAGAACAGTTGGGACAAATCCAGGATGCATGAAAGCGCAGGCAAGAGAAGTGAGTAGGACAGAGGAATGCAGTGGGGTGGCTCCAAAGGTAAAGGAGAAGGCATTAGGAAGCCATGCCTTGGCTGAATTATAAAAGGGAAGGTGTGGGAGGTGATGGTTGCCGAAGGCAACCGTTCGTGTTGAGGATCGAGTTTCTGTGGACTGTGTTTGTTTGCCTTGGACATTGACTCAGGTCCGTGAGAATAAAAGGGGTTGTTTTTTTCTTGCGGTTCCTGCCTGTTTCTTGGAAGAGGGGTTTCTCCTTGTGAGCATAACGAAGACTCACGTAGGCTGGGACAGAACATGACCCCAGCTAAGACTGGATTTTCCGTTGCAAGCAAAGCAGTTCTTAAATGAGTCGCACCCAATTTTTACAACACCTTTTGCCATGTTTATTCAGCAAATTATGTGGCCGTTAAGCAAATCCAGCTTTCCTCATTGACTCTGCTTGTCAGAAGCCAACTGGGGAAGGTCACAAATGTCACGCTGCAACTGTTGTAAATGCATGCCGTTTGTCAATGCCCAAATTTTGATCCCCGGACCATGGATGGAGATGCTGTGATGGTCTAAACCAGGGGTCTTCACACTCGGCCCTTTTATGACTCATGGACTTCAGCTCCCAGAATTCCTCAGCCAACGTGCCTGGCTGAGGAATTCTGGGAGTCGAAGTCCATGAGTCATAAAAGGGCCGAGTTCGAAGATCCCTGGTCTAAACTATGAGGACCAGTGGTAAGTCACTTTTTGCAATGCTGTTGTAATCTTGAATGGTCGCCAAAAGAATGGTTGTAAGTTGGGGACTACTCGTAAAGGCATATGTGGAAACAACCTTGGGAGACAGGAAAACATCTTCAAAGAAAAACAAGAACATCCAGTTGCCTTTTGAAAAAGCACCTTTGGGACAACCATGACCTTGATAGGAATAAGCGAATGGTCTTCAAAATTTAATATTGAAAGAGAAATTTAAAAATTGAAAATTACTGAGTTGAAAAATAAGCTTATCAAAGAAACAATGGATGGGAAACCAAGAAAGGATAGCATAAAGAGAGGATGTAAGAGAAATACGTAGACAACATTGTTATCTGGGTCTTCAGAATGGAAAAAGGGGCTGTAAGAGGACATAACTAGCAAAACAGGAAACTATTTTTCTAAGAAGTCATTAAAAAGGGGGGGGCAGAACTCAGACAACTGAGCACGTGCAATTAGTTGATTAATATTAACTGACACACCTTGCATAAATTATCTCCTAATTTTAATGTACATGTGATAGATGATTTAGTATATAGCAGGAAATAGGTAGGAGGCAGTCAGAAAGAGTGTAACCTCATAGTACAGTAATGGAGAACCTTTTAGAGACCAAGTGCCCCAAAACCAGCCCCTCCCCTGCCCCCCCCATCTGCCCTGCCCCCACCCCAGCCTCCCGCCCACCCACAGGGCCACTCACTGCCTCCACGGCCCACCGATCGCCCAGGTGGTCCAGCAGCATCATGGCAGCCACGCCCTCCACCCGTGTCCGTCAGCATCAATGGTGTGCGACAGGGCACGAGGTGAAGTCTTGTTCCCACTGCCTGGCTGCCATGTCCTTGGCTGTGCTGCTCCATGCGGGCCATGCTCGGGGGCGACTCTCCTCTGGGGGAGCTGCTGGTGAGGAGGGGGCTGCAGTGGGAGGTGGGGTGGGGGTGATGCGCATGTGCCCACAGAGAGGGCTCTGAGTGCCACCTCTGGCACGTGTGCCATAGGTTCGCCACCACTGTCATAGTACCTCAGCCAATGGGGAAAGAGGAAGGATATGGCAGCCAGGCCTTCACTGTGTCTTGGCTGGTTATTGGTCAGGCGAGCTTGCCTCTGGTCTCAAAGGAAAGTAGCCAGAAGCACATAACAACCTGGATGACTGAGAATCTCCATAGACATCTTGGCAATAACAGTTTGGTAATGGAATCAGTTGATTAATGGCGTTCCTTTTCAGGCACTTATTACTGAGCCATACATAGCACAACTTTTGGTATGGTTCTCCAAGCTGACAGTGATAGTGCACAACTCAAGACTAAAGACAACTGGACTAAAATTTGCACACAGCAACTTTTAAGCTTTGTATGTATCCGTTTACTGCTACGATTCCAAAATGTAATCAACCATAAAATCATTTTTTCATAATGCATTGAAGAAGAAAAGCATTAGAAGGAGAAATAGAAGTTGCATTATCCCTAACAATTTGGAAACACTTCCAATCACTGACACGTCAGACACAGAAAATGCATGCCATTTTTTTGTGGGGGGAATATTCCTCCCTCCCTCCCTCCCTCCCTTCCATATTTTCTTACTTACTTACCTATCTCCTTTTCTTTCTCATTTTTTTTATTTAAAAGTTTTATAAATTTATTACAATATAAACCCCCGCTCCTTCCCCCCTCCCCCACTTCCCAGAGCTGATTACAGGGTAAAAAATAAAATAAACAAACATAATCTAACTAACATAAACCAACTATACTATCAATCAAAACCATAACACACTTTAACTCCTTCTCAAAACAAATATTAACAAATTAAGTCAAAAAAGATAATATAATTAAAACTAATAATAATTATCTAAGATCTACTCAAAAACAAGATAATACTTTTCAACCTCATATTTCTTCTGAATGTAATCAGTCTACCTTCTCCAAACCATAATAAATTTTTCTTCTTTCTCATTTTTATTCAACTCCTTTTTCATTTATTTCATTGTATTTATATATCTGCCAATCTCACATACAGTATGTGACTGTGGGGAGCTTACAGTAAAATAGATAAAAAAATAAAATGCCTAATATAAAAAATTTTTAAAAATGTGTTTTTCCAAAAGCATCAGCATACATTTGCAAAAAGATTTAAACAATAACAACAACAAATTTCTTTCTTGATCTTAAAAATTCAGATTCTTGTTATGTCTCCCTTGACTGAAAGGCAGGTTTAATATGATTCTGCAGGACAAAATATGCTTTTCCCCCCATACATTTTCTTGAGGAAAAAGCCAGCCCTGAGAGGAATATAGGCTCGTAAGCCTGACATCATCTAAAGATGGAAACAAATCCCATCAGGAAATTTAAAATCATTTCATTAGTTAAAATTAAAGAGAAAGGTTTAAAATGCAATCAAGAGAGGCAGCAGCAAAATTAGCAGATATTCATCACCCTGCTAAATTATTGAAATGTGGCAAGATGGTAAGCAAATACTATCGACTGCTATAATAACAGAAACAGAATGCAGATGTAAGGTCTCGTTCATACTAATTAAATATTTTCATAAGGAAGCAACACAGACACACACCTATCTTTCCCTAAAGCAGGGCTGCATTGCCTACCAACAACTATTGAAATCTTTTGATTGATTGGGATTCCTATCAACATAAAACCCAAACTGCAGTATAAGCAGCAGCACTAAGTAAGTGGAACAACCTGTCTCCAGAAGTAATTGGAAGTGTCTTGCTCCTAGAAGCAAGAAGCCGAAAACACCAACCTGAAGATGACGAATAGGACTTCGTCGAAACGTCACCAAGACACTTCCAAATTGACTTGGGAGAAAACTCGAATAACCAAAGACCTATATACAAACACCCACGAAAACCTCAAAAAACAAATATAAAATTGGAAGTGTCTTGGCGACGTTTCGACGAAGTCCCATTCGTCATCTTCAGGCTGGTGTTTTCAGCTTCGTGCTTTGAGCAGCAACCCGAACAACCAAAGACCTACATACAAATACCCGCGAAAACCTCAGAAAACATATATATATATATATACACATACATACATACATACATACATACATACATACATACATATATATATTAAAAAGGATATTAAAAAATAGAAGCATGATTCCTGGGTGTATACATGGTGAGAATAAAATATGATCACCAGGAAAAGTTAAAACATTAAAAGTTTTAATATAAAACAGAAGTTTTAAATAAAAACATTAAAAGTTATATATATATATATATATATATATATATATATATATATATATATATATATATATAGAGAGAGAGAGAGAGAGAGAGAGAGAGAGAGAGAGAGAGAGAGAGAGAGAGAGAGAGAGAGAGAGAGAGAGAAGAGAGAGAGATTCAAAATTGGAAAAGGAGTCCGGCAAGGCTGTATACTGTCGCCCTGCCTATTTAACTTATATGCAGAGCACATCATGAGAAAGGCAGGGCTAGATGAATCAAAAGTTGGAATTAAGATTGCCGGGAGAAATATCAACAACCTAAGATATGCAGATGATACCACTCTAATGGCAGAAAGTGAAGAGGAACTAAAGAGCCTCTTGATGCGGGTGAAGAAGGAGAGTGCAAAAGTTGGCTTGAAACTCAACATTAAGAAAACCAAAATCATGGCATCCGGCCCTCTCAATTCCTGGCAAATAGATGGGGAAGAAATGGAGGTAGTGACAGATTTTATTTTTCTGGGCTCCAAGATCACCTCAGATGGGGACTGCAGCCAAGAAATTAAAAGACACTTGCTCCTGGGGAGGAAAGCTATGGCAAATCTAGATAGCATACTAAAAAGCAGAGACATCACTCTGCCAACAAAAGTACATATAGTCCAGGCCATGGTTTTCCCAGTGGCAATGTATGGCTGTGAAAGTTGGACCATAAGAAAGGCTGAGCGCCAAAGAATTGAGGCCTTTGAACTATGGTGCTGGAGAAGACTCCTGCGAGTCCCTTGGACTGCAAGGCGTTCAAACCGGTCAGTCCTAGAAGAGATCAACCTCGACTGCTCTTTAGAAGGCCAGATCCTGAAGTTGAAACTCAAATACTTTGGCCATCTAATGAGAAGGAAGGACTCACTGGAGAAGGGCCAAATGCTGGGAAAGATTGAGGGCAATAGAAGAAGAGGACGGCAGAGAATGAGATGGCTGGATGGAGTCACTGAAGCAGTGGGTGTGAACTTAAGTGGACTCCAGAAGATGGTAGAGGACAGGAAGACCTGGAGGAACATTGTCCATGGGGTCGCGATGGGTCGGATACGACTTCGCAATTAACAACAACAAGAGAGAGAGAGAGAGAGAGAGAGTCAAATCATCTAAGATACTACAGGCAGTCCTCGATTTAGCGACCACAGTTGTGACTAGAACTTTCATTGCTAACCAAGGGGGTTGTTAAGTAAGTTGCACCCAATTTTATATCATTTTTTTTCCATGATTATTCAGCGTGATGTGAATCACGTCATTCAATGAATCCAGCTTCCCTCATTGACTTTGCTTGTTGGAAGCCAGCTGGGAAGGTTGCAAATGGGGATCATGCAGCAACCATTGTAAATACATCCCAGTTGCCAAGCACTCAAATTTTTATCACGTGACCGTGAGGATGCCCCAGCTGTCATAAGTGGAGGACAGGTGCTAAGTCGCTTTTTTCAGTGCTGCTGTAACTTTGAATGGTCACTAACCAAACGGTTGTAATTCAAGGGCTACTTATAGTCAGCATGAATTTTCCTCTCAGAAAGGCACACACACATACACACACACACAGCATGCCTTACATTGGATTGTTTAATAAAAGGATGAAATCGGAATTAATTTTAGACTTTATTATTCAGTCTAGGGATGGTCTTGGCACTATGCCCTTTTTCCCTCTGTTGGTCTTATGAATTTCCAGCTCAATTCTATTCTGAATTCTGAAAAGATTACATCTTTTTACTCACAAGGCTCCCTCCACTGACCATCTGGGAATGTGTGTAGAAATGTGTGCTTTAAAATCCTTGTGGCTTCCTTGCCAGAAAGGATCCTTGCGCGCAAAAGCGATGTTATCCATACTAACTGACATGTCAGAAAAACTCATTTTTCAGCTTCTGCCCTTGTCAAGCCAAGAAAACTGCAGCCTTGATGCCCCTAGAAAAAGCCTGCAAGGCTTCTGTACACCTGACATACAAACCATGTATTTTTAGCCCCAAAAGCCCAGGAGGTAAACAGTATCTGACAAGGACAGGGAAAAAATAAAATCCCAGCAAAACTGCAAATGTCAATTAAAACGTCCAGATATTTATTGGTATGGTAAAATTAGATCCAGGGAGGATAAATCCAGCAGAATTAATTAGGAAACATTAAAAAAAGTGGACAGAACAGAAACTTCCCACTCGCCTAAAACGAAACCGTGGCATTAACCGTGGAAAATGTCAAAGAAGTGCCAAGTTGCAGCCAAATTAGAATTAAATATGGGGAAAAAACTGTCAAACGTTTTCTCTGGCTGCATTTGTTGATTCTGACAAGCTGTTAGGTTTGACCCTTAGTATCCAAAACTTGATCTCTATGATGGTTTTACCAATACCCTTTACTTTCCGAGACCCAGGCAAAATACATTCCACCTTTATCTGCAGTATTACGATATTGAGGAACCCAAATTTGGCAGGTAAGGAGAAGCACAGGTTTTTGCTACTACAGAGCTGTGTTTATGCAACATGGCTTAACTGGGCAGGTTTATTTATTTAGTGAATGGCATCTACAGAGATCATGCAATCACTGATATATATATAGGGTCTCCTGCTTGAGCAGGGAGTTGGACTAGAAGACCTCCAGTCCTTCCAGCTCTATTTTGATAGATCTCAAAATAGAGCTGGAAGGGACCTTGGAGGTCTTCTAGTCCAACCCCCTGCTCAAACAGGAGACCCTATACCAGTGGTTCTCAACCTGTGGGTCGGGACCCCATTTGGGGTCGAATGACCATTTCATGGGGGTCACCAAACAACACAGTCCGCCATTTTTTCTCCCTTTTCCTTAGCTGTGTTACTCCCTTTTATTCTATTGGCTTTTGAAAGCCAATAGAATAGACTCTCTTGAATAGAATCTAATTCTATTGGCTTTCAAAAGCCAATAGGAATTGTCCAGGCTGTCTCTGCCCTGCTGAGTCTGCCAAAAGTTCCATTCTGCAAACGGTGCTGCACCAGTTGAGTAAACCTCGACTTACGACCGGTTGGGGGTCGCGGCATTAAAAAGGTTGAGAACCACTGCCCTATACCATTTCAGACAGGCGGCTGTCCAGTCTTTTCTTAAAAACTTCCAGTGATGAAGCACCTACAACTTCTGAAGGCAAAGCTATTCCACTGGTTAATTGTCCCCATTGTTAGGAAGTTTCTCCTTAATTCCAGGCTGCTTCTCCCTTTGAGTAGTTTCCATCCATCGTTTCTTGTCTTGCCTTCTGGTGCTTTGGAAAATAAGTTGACCCCCTCTTCTCTGTGGCAGCTCCTCAAATCCTGGAATACTGCTATCATGTCACCCCTAGTCCTTCTTTTCTCTAGATTAGCCACACCCAAATCCTGTAACTGTTCTTCATATGTTTGGGTGCATATGATAGTTGTGTCATAATTTCCTCTTAAATAAACCTCCAGTAGTCTAGCCCAGTATTTCTCAGCAACTTTATGAGGGGTGGACTTCAACACCCAGAATTCCCCAGCCAGCAGAGGAATTCTGACTGGGGAATTCTGGGAGTTGAAGTCTACCCCTCATAAAATTGCTAAAGTTGAGAAACACTGGATTCTAGCCCAAAACTGCTTATAAATCATGCCTTTTACCTGTAGTATCTGATGCCTACATCTGATAGTACAAACCGTCAACGCTCCCCATTAAAGATATACTGACAAAGTTCCAGGACTAAAACAATATCAGTGTTTTTATCTGCCAGATATTATTTAGAGCCTGTGATTTTTTCTGACGTCTGATTCATTTATTAAAAGGTTGAACCTGAGGGAAGAAGGGTAAGAACAGATCACCCGTGGGTGAGAGAAATTTTAACAGCTTCTCCTTTATCAGCAAAATGCAGCAGTGATCCATTCGTTTCATTAAGAAGCAATCAATTTAGAGAAAAAACAACGGAAAACTTATTCTCAAAACTGTGTGACTTGAATGTAGATATTCACTGTGATAGTGGGAAGAATTACAAAATGGCTGCCAACTTCATCCACCTGGGAGAATTTCTGGGGCTAATTGGTTACTACCGGGACAAAATATTGATTTAGCAATGTGATTTAGAAACTATATTATCAACATCTTCCAATTACTTATTTACTTACTATTATTTATATGCCATGTTAATCCAAACGAGGTCCCTGGTGGCTTACATATATAGGTAGCCCTTGACTTACATAGTCACAATTGTAACAAGCATTTCGGTTGCTAAGCAGGATGGTGGTTAAGTGAGTTTTGCCCCATTTTATGAGCTTTGCTTATCAAATCTACCAAGGAAAATATGTGAGCGTGGAATGTTGCAAGTCACGTGATCCCCTTTTGCGACCTTCTGACAAGCAAAGTCAATGGGGGGAAGCCAGATTCACTTGACTTATGTCCTTTTTTCACACTTATGACCATTGTAGCATCCCAATGGTCATGTGATCAAACTTCAGGCACTAGGCGACTGACTTCACATTTATGACCGTTGCAGTATCCCGGGGTCATGCGATCACCTTTTGCAACCTTCGTTGTGATTCCTCGCCAGCCAGTGGACCTGGCAGCTGAGTCTGAGTCTGAGGAGGGGCCTGGAGTGACATCAGAGTCAGAGGAAGGCTCTGAGGAGCTCCAAGACCTACAGTCTGACGGGGATCCTGGTCCCTCTACTCGCGCTCAGGCTGAGACACAGCTGTGCTGGGAGCCTGAGTTTGACAGTGATGAAGAACAGTTGGGAAACATCCAGGATGCACAAAAGCGCAGGCAAGAGAAGCGAGTAGGACAGAGGAATGCCATGGGACGGGTCCAAAGGCAAAGGAGAAGGCATTAGGAAGCCACGCCTTGGCTGAATTATAAAAGGGAAGGTGTGGGAGGTGCTGGTTGCCGAAGGTAACCATTCATATTAAGGATCGAGTTTCTGTAGACTGTGTTTGTTTGCCTTGGACATTGACTCAGGTCTGTGAATAATAAAAGGAGATTGGTTTTTTCCTGGGGTTCCAGCCTGCTTGTTGGAAGAGGGGTTTCTCCTTGTGAGCTTAACAAAGACTCACGTAGGCTGGGACAGAATACCTTCTGACGAACAAAGTCTATGGGGAAGCCAGATTCACTTAACAACCGTATTACTAATTTGACAACTGCAGAGATTCACTTAACAATTGTGGCACGCAAGGTCATAAAATGGGGCCAAATTCACTTAACAGCTATCTTGCGTAGGTCAATTGGGATTGTAAATCGAAGACTACCTTTATGTCTTTAGTCTGAGGACATTTATTCACAACAATAATGAATGCACTCTTTTACTGGTGCAATAACCTAGCTTAATTGAGACTATTCCCTGTCTTATCTCTTCCCTTCCTAAATTCCTGGTAGACTCTGTCAACATCGTTGCCTGGATGAAGGGCATGATTCATTGTCATTATTTTTCTGGTCTTCCTATTCAGGGCTTTTAGTGCTTCCTGAGTCCAGTCCACTATTCCAGCTGTGTATCTAATAACTGGAATTGCCCAGGTGTTAATTGTCTTGACAGTTATTTCCTCCATTAAGTTTAGATCATTAGATCTCAGATCTTCACCTTGAGAATATATTCATATCTAACCTTCTGCTTGATGTCGTCAGCTTGAAGGATGCCCAGGTATTTGCAGTGATCATCTTCATCCATATGGTTATTATTCCTCTTATACCAGATTATTGCCAAACCCTGGGAAGGAGAGCTCAGCTGGAAACTTTTACAATTATCTGAAGAATAATGGTTTGTTCCTTCCACTTGTAGCTTGATGTTGTTAATTGCTCGTGCAACAGACTCATTTTAAATTAAGCTCATTATAGGTAGGAGCCATTCACAGAGAGGTAGGTGGTGCATTCTGTTCCAAGCATTGCTAATTAATCCATCATTATCCAGGCTCTGAAACATGCAGTTCTATTTGTCTAAATGATGGCTACTTCACTCGTTGGGGCACCAGATTAAATCTCTCTTTAATGACCGTAAGTTAGTTAATGCCAGTGTGACTATAAACGCTGCTGATATACTGGCAAAATGTATCAGAATTCTCTGCTTGTATTCTTCTAAAATAGCTGAAATCATATTTCTCTCCTTATTAACCAGCTATTGCGCTGAGAATTGGGAAATGAGATGGCAGTGGGGTAGTAGACTCAATTAAGCTAGGTTATTGCATCAGTAAAAGAGTGCATTCATTAGTGTTGTGAATAAATGTCCTCTGACTAAAGACATATAGGTAGTCCTTGACTTACAACCTTGACTTACAACCACAACTGAGGTGAGGTGTTAAGTGAATTTTGCCCCATTATACAATGTTTCATGCCACAATTGTTAAGTGAATCTCTTAATTGTTACACTAGTTGTCATGGTTCCGACAAATGAAACTCTTCAAAAGAACTTTGAGGCATTGTTTACCTTAAAGAGTCTTTATTTTGAGTAGCATTACATCGGCACTGCATAATCGAAGCCAAAAACTGGATTCCCCTCCCTTGAGCACATAGTATCAAAGCACAATTCCCTCCTCCAATTAACAGTCATAAATCACATTCCCCAATTAGCTTGAAGCGTGGACTTCCTCTCCCATTCTCCAGTTGCCAATTCCTTATCAGCTCTGGTTACAATAACCTTGTTTCTCAGGCTGGGTCCAGCATTGTTATGTCTAGCTGGATTGTCTTCACATTCCCCCTCCCAGCATCATCTAACTCTAAAAGCAAAAGGTAAAGGTGGCTACATCTCCATCTGTTGTCAATGCAAAAACATCCCATGTTAGTATCATTGACACTAGTAATATGGCTGTTAAGTGAATCTGGCTTAGCCATAGACTTTGTTTGTCAGAAGGTCACAAAAATGATCACATGGCCCCGGGACACTGCAACCGTCATAAAAATGAGTCGGTTGCCAAGTGCCCAAATTTTGATCACACGACCGTGGGAATGCTACAATGGTCATAAGTGTGAAGAAAGGTCATAAGTCACTTTTTTCAGTGCCATTGTAACTTCGAACGGTCACTAAATGAACTGTTGTAAATCGAGAACAACCTGTAACCAAGATTTTCTTCTGAACGTTGGGCTGAACCTAATAAGCATCATGCGCAGTAGAGCCAGAAACCATCTATCATGGTTTATTCATACAGCTTATTTATATACTAGATGTTTTCACTGCCCTTTGGTGAACAGCAGGGTACTTTGTAAAAAACATGAAAGGAATAAAATATAGCATCTGGAGATGCACTGCAAAGTTAATATAGCAATCTGTATGAAAATTGCTGAGAGGAAAAAAAAACAGCTTCATAATGTAGTCCTTTGCAAGCATTCTGAGTGTTCTCAACTACAACATTAAGATGCTTGGTATAACTGACTCATATTTATGACGGTTGCAGTGTCCCAGGGTCATGTGATCACCTTTTGTGACCGTCTGACAAGCAAAGTCAATGGGAAAGCCAGGTTATTAACTCAACAACTGCAACGATTCACTTAACAACTGTGGCGAGAAAGGTCGTAAAATGGAGCAAACTTTACTTGAGAAATGTCTCACTTTGGCCACAAAAGGTTTGGGCTCAGTTGTAGTCGTAAGCTGAGGACTACCTGTATTTGGGTGTGATATTCTTAAATGGGTATTGAGGGGTGTTAGTGAGTGCGGCTGGTTGAGGGATTCTGGGAGTTGAAGTTCACAAGTCTTAAAGTCGCCACGTTTGGAGACCCCTGCTCTAAATAATGAATACTTCCAATTGATTGGGTTGTGGGCTATAATGACTGCTGGTACAACATATGGGTGACTCTGTTAATCAGAAAAGTAGGTAGTCCTCATTCAATGGCGGGTCACTTAGTGATTGTTCGAAGTTACAATAAATCCAAAAACAAGATAGTTATGATTCAGATTTGAAGTTCCAACTCCCCCCCCCCCTCCATGCACACACAGACACATAGTCTTGTGTTCACATTTTGGACATTCAGCAACTGGCCTGCATGTATGGCAGTCTGCAATGTCTTACAATCATGCGACAGTGATTTATGATGTTTTTTTGCTGGAAACTGGCCTTCTGGTTTCCAGCAAAAAAAAAAAATCTATTGCGGATAATGGATTTGCTTAATGACTGCAGTATTTGTTTAACAACCATCACGTATGCTGTACAACTGCCATTTTTGCTTAAAAATCACTTCAAAAAATGTCATAAAATCTCATCCCATGTGATGATCTGCTTAAAGATTCACACGGCTTACAGTTCTAATTCTGGAGGTTTTTAAGGTCATACGTTGAGGACTATCTGTATGTAAATTATATAGATCATGTTTCAGTCTGTTATTCAGCAGTACAGTAGAGCGTTATGGAAGACTATTTCATTGCTTCATTATTAATTCTTACAGCATGAACAGTATCATCTAGCTGGGATCTTGTTAAAAAATGGAAAGGAGACCACTAGGAAATCTGAGAGGTATGGATAGAGCAAGCAGTAAAAAAAATTCTCAAAATAAAGCAACGGCAAAATATTTTCATATTATTGCCAAGAAAAAGATATGGATATTTCTGTTAAGTCCCTAGAAACTGAGTTCTAATCAATACTTTTTTAAATTTAATGTTATTATTCTTTTTTAAATTTCAAGATGTTCCTCAATCTCAATTGTGTTTTACAATTGTGTTTTTATTTTCGTTGTTGGTTTGATCTTAAATATTTTTCTATTTTTTTAATTTACTACAATTACTTTTAATTGTTTATTTGTACACTATCTAAGAAAAGCAATTATTGAAAGGCATAAATCAAGAATATATACTGATGAGAAAATATATTTGCGACTCAACTTCTTAACAGCAAGGCACAGCAAAAAAATAATTAGCATGTATTCCAAAAATTAAAATAGTAGGCAGCTAAAATAGTAGTGGTATTAAAAAGCATGGAAAAAATTACCATTAAGCATCCTTCTAAGTGTTAGTAAGGAGAAGGGTTGCTTCAACTCCAGCAAGACTTTCCCCCCACAATATGTAGTTATTTTTATTTGTTTCCTGAGGCTGCTGTGCCACTAAAGTCTCATAGGCTCTAAGCCAAATAAGAATGTCTAAATATAGAGTTAACAATATTCCACATATAACTAACAAAGCAAGATAGTGTTCCCAACCCTAAATGTAGTCTTAAAGAATGACGTCAGCATGGCCCTTCAGTAGGCCAATAAAATGGAGCAGTGTCAAAGAGTTGGAAGTAAGTTCTTACATTAAAAAGGGGCCACCACTGAGAAGGCTCACTCCTTGGTGAATAGAATAGAATAGAATAGTTTTATAGTTCTATAGAATAGAATAGAATAGAATAGAATAGAATAGAATAGAATAGAATAGAATAGAATAGAATAGAATAGTTTTATAGTTGAATGGAATAGAATTCTATAATTTTATAGTTCAATAGAATAGAATAGAATAGAATAGAATTCTATAGTTTTATAGTTCAATAGAATAGAATAGAATAGAATAGAATAGAATAGAATAGAATAGAATAGAATTGTTATTGTCACTTTAAATGTATATGTCAAAGCAAGAACATCCAATGTTCTTTGAAGTGTTTCGTTAGTCGGAGCCTTAACAGTATACTAATCAGCATACATTAAAAATGAAATTTCATTGCATTCAGCTCTCAGAAAAATACCATTATGCATATACCCACATACACACACATATGACACAGAGAAACATCACAGTCTAGTTCGAATGTATACATATACATGGCAAAAAAAAAAAAGAATCCAGTGAATTTACAAGACAGATGCATAAGGAACAAAGCTGTTACAGAATCTAGTAATCTTGCTATAAATACTTCAAAACCTCCTGCCAGAGGGGAGCAACAGAAACAGACCATGAAGTGGGTGTGTGGGGTCTCTAACAATGCTTCGAGCTCTAAGCACATATAAGGGCTTGTAAGCCATATCCTGAATCCCGGGAAATGAGCTTCGTATAATCTTCTCAGCTACCCTTACCACTCTCTGTATGGACCATCTATCTCAGTGGTTCTCAACCTGTGGGTCGGGACCCCATTTGGGGTCGAACGACCATTTCACAGGGGTCGCCAAACAACGCAGTCCGCCATTTTTTCCCCCTTTTCCTTAGCTGTGCTACTCCCTTTTATTCTATTGGTTTTTGAAAGCCAATAGAATAGACTCTCTTGAATAAAGTCTACTTCTATTGGCTTTCAAAAGCCAATAGGAATTGTCCAGGCTGTCTCTGCCCTGCTGAGCCCGCCAAAAATCCCATTCTGCAAACGGTGCTGCACCAGTTGAGTAGTCCTCGACTTACGACCGGTTGAGTAGTCCTCAACTTACGACCGGTTGGAGGTCGCGGCATTAAAAAGGTTGAGAACCACTGATCTATCTGAAGCTCTGCTACCACCAAATCAAACAGGGATGTAGTTTGTTTAGACACTCTCCATCGTGCCTCTGTAAAAAGTGGCCAGGACAGAAGGAGAAAGAGGTGCTCTCCTCATCTGAGGTTGGTTTTCATGCTTCACTAAAGATGATGTATGAAGAGACCAAGTCAGATTGTTAGTTATCTGCACCCCCAGGTACTTAATACTGTTGACCACCTCCACAGCTGCAGCCTTGATACAAAGTGGAGTATGACTATGCCGGCTCTGATGACATTCATCAACAACCTTCCTCTTCTGGATCTGTCTGGAGATGCAGACTCAACCCAGAAAATGTGGTCTCATGAATATTCAAACATCAAACCACGAAGGACTTTCAAGATGACAACCAGAATCTTCAATTGCACCTTTCGGGAAAAAACTGAGCTGACTGATGATATTATAATGGAAAGGAATGTGAGAATGGCCTTGGGGAACATGGGAAGAAGGAAAAGATCAGATAAACGGAGGAGGAGCCCACAATGGAGTCACAGACAGAGAAACAAAGGTAGAAAGGGTCTGCCCTAACTTAGGTGGTAAAGACAGATGACGGGAGATTTCTACTTTCAAAGTCTTAACAAAAGATTCTGTAAATCTTTTTTACAGTGTTCCAATATCTAGCAGTATTCCAATATCTCAGGGGCTGCCATAAAGAAGAGGGAGTCAAGCTATTCTCCAAAGCCTGAAAAGCAGGACAAGAAGCAACGGATGGAAACTGATCAAGGAGAGAAGCAACCTAGAACTAAGGAGAAACTTCCTGACAGTTAGAACAATCAACCAGTGGAACAACCTGCCTCCAGAAGCGGTGAATGCTCCAACACTGGAAATTTTTAAGAAGAGACTGGACAGTCATTTGTCCGAAATGGTATAGGGTTTCCTGCCTGAGCAGGGGGTTGGACTAGATGACCTCCAAGGTTCCTCCCAACTTTATTAGTATAAATGTAGCCTTACAATAAAGTAGAATTAGCTCATCTGGTCCCGTTTCCTGTCTGGCCCTACAGGTAGTCCTCTACTTATGACCACTACTGAGCCCAATGTTTCTGTTGCTAAATGAGACAATTAAGTGAGTTTTGCCCCATTTTACAACTTTTCTTGCCAATGGTTAAGTGAAATCACTGCAATTGTTAATTTAGTCGTTGTTGTTGTTAGTTGCGAAGTCGTGTCCGACCCATCGCGGCCCCGTGGACAATGTTCCTCCAGGCCTTCCTGTCCTCTACCATCTTCTGGAGTCCATAATTTAGGAATACAGTTAAGTGAATCCGGTTTCTCCGTTGAGTTTGCTTCTCAAAAGGTCCCAAAAGGTGATCACAGGATCTTGGGACACTGCAACGATCGTAAATATGAACCAGTTGCCAGGCGTCTGAATTTTGGTCACATGACCGTGGGAATGCTGCAACGGTCGTGTGAAAATTGGTCGTCAGTCACTTTTTTCAGTGCTGCTGTAATTTCAAGCGGTCACTAAATGAACTGTTATAAGTCGAGAACTACTTGTAGAAAGGATCCACCTGTTCAGCTTCTGCTTATCACACAACCCTTAAGAAGAAGGTGTAGCTGTTTCCCCACCCATGTTTCTGCCTCCGATTCATATTTATGACGGCTGCAGTGTCCCGGGGTCATGTGATCCCCTTTTGGGAACTTCTGATAAGCAAAGTCAACGGGAGAAGCCAGATTCACTTAACAACTGTGTTACTAACTTAACCGCTGCAGTGATTCACTTAACAACTGTGGCAAGAAAGGCCATAAAATGGGGCAAAACTCACCTGTCTCACTTAGCAACAGAAATGTTGGCCTCCCTTGTGATCATAAATTGAGAACTACCTGGAGGAAAAAAATCTACATTCAGTCTATGCCAGGGGTTCTCAACCTTGGCAACTTTAAGACTTGTGGACTTCAATTCCCAGAATTCCTCAGCCAGCAAAGCTGGCTGAGGAATTCTGGGAGTTGAAGTCCACAAGTCTTAAAGTTGCCAAGGTTGAGAACCCCTGGTCTATGCTGTTAAAGACCCAGCAAATGTAGCCAGCAGAATTTGGCAATCCTCAATAAGAGCAATAAAGAGATTATTTACCAAGGGGATGAAGATGGCTCTTTTTTGTAAAACTAATAGCAAACGCCAGCCAATGTGACAAAACGAGAGGCTATTTTCATCGAGGGACTTTTGTTAAGGGCATTTATGGGAACTTAAAGGAACACATGCTTTACATCCCCACACAGCTGCAGATCTGATTCACCCAGTTTTCACACAACCTCGCACAGCTGTTTGCAGTGAGCAGCTGTCATTTCTACACAATTGCAGTGATGCATTAGGATAGATATTTACCACCTGCTATAACCACTGTCTAAGCAAGCCATCTTAAATATTATTGTAGACAGGAGGGGCTGGAAGCCAAATGTTCACAGTTTCTAGTTTTGCCCAATCCAGCCAGCACTGACCTTTGGGGATGCAATTGTGCCCTTATTTCTACTCAATCTAAACAGCCTGCTTCCATCTTTGAAAGGAATATTTTTAAAAGAAATTTCAAAAGAAATAGGAAGCATGGGTTTGTTTGTTTTTTTTAAAAAAATAGAAATAGAAATATTTAACTCTTCCTGCTCCCAACTCATGTGGCTAAAGAAAATCAGCTTCTCTCCAAAGCGGTTCTTAACCTTCAATCAGACCACTTTGAGAAAGAGTCCTTTCGGAATGAGATGGTCAGCAAATAAATTTAATAGCTAAATAAATAAAATAAGAGGGTCAATTACTGGCATGGAGAAAAGAGTTACATCTCCTTTTATACTTTACATCTGGATTAAGGAACCTCCCAGATAATACTAATGCACACACACCAGTCCCCATTTAATGACCAGTTGCTTAGTGAAACTTAGCATTACGACGGATATCCCCCCCCAAGATACTGAGGATCTGATTTTGAAGTTTTCTGATGGCTGCACACACACACACAGAGAGAGAGAGAGAGTGTCACATGGATTGCATTTTGGCTGCTTGGCAACCAGCCTGCATTTATAGCCATTTCAAGAGTCGAGCGGTCACGTGATCACAATTTTTGCCATTTTTTTACTGTTTTCCATTATTTACTTCTGGTTTCTGGTGAAAAAACACCCACCAGGAATCATGGATTTGTGAAATGACCACCAAATTTGCTTAAAAACTGCAGTGTTTGTTTAAGGACCATTGCATTCACTTAGCGACAATTGCAAAAAAAAGGTTGTAAAATTGGGCATGGTCACATGGTGGCTCGCTTAATGACTGCCATGACTTATGACCTTAATTCTGAACTCAAATAATGGTTGTAAGTCAAGGACTACCTGTATATACATACACTCACATACACATATGTATATGTGAAAACAGTTGGAAAGAGGACTTAACTTCTACCAGAATCCAGAATTAAAGTATCTTATACTGCCTCATTCTCTGTTTTAAAGCATCTAATTATGAGGATCTCATCAATTCTCTTACTAATTAGCTCTCCTATGTAATTGCTATTGATGGGAAAAGTTGTTCAGATCTGAGCTGCAAAAACTTGGAGTAGCTACAGAGAGATTCTGAATGTCTTAAATCCTTGTGTCCATCTTAGAGGCACCATGTGACCAGACTCAATTTTACAACTGTTATTTATACACTAGTCAGAAAGCAAGTCACCATTTTCATTAAGTGAATCATGGTCGTTAAGCAAAGCCAGCATATCTAATGGGCATTATTTTTTGCTGTTTTTTGCTGAAAAGTCCATTGTGGTGTCCATTGTAATTTCAAACGTTCATTAAGTGACTGGTTGTAAGTCAAAGACTATTTATTGACCTGATTTTTCTTGCATCGCTTGCAGGGTTTCTGTTATTTATATTATTACGCCCTTCCTTGTTTTTGGAATTACCGTGAACAATTTTCAAGCATCTTCTGTGTGTTACCACTTCAGATATTTAGATGGAGCTATCATATCTCCTCTCATTCATATTTCC
Source organism: Crotalus tigris (assembly GCF_016545835.1). Classification (NCBI taxonomy): domain Eukaryota; kingdom Metazoa; phylum Chordata; class Lepidosauria; order Squamata; family Viperidae; genus Crotalus; species Crotalus tigris. Next base: position 847,592 of record NW_024097335.1, read on the forward strand.
TTAGTTCCATCCATCACTCCTCCTAAAATTTAGTTTCAAGTCAATAAATTCTCCTCATGATCACAATTCTCCTCATGATTGCAAATTCTCCTCATAATCGCAAATTCTCCTCATGATCGCAAATTCTCCTCATGATCACAAATTCTTCTCATGATCAATCTCTGCATCTGTCTGAGCTTCCCTCATGTATCTAAAAGATGCTATCCAGGATTGAACATAAAGGAACAATGGCCCACAGAGATTTAAGGAATACCTTAAATCCTGAGCTACAAATATTGCTACTCCTCAACAGTTCGTTTAGTGACTGCTCAAAGTTACCACAGCACCAAAAAAGTGAATTATGACCATTTTTCATGCTTACGACCATTGCAGCATCCCCATGGTCACATGTTCAAAATTCAGACACTTGACAACTGACTCGTATTTATGACGGTGGCAGTGTCCCAGGGTCACCTGAACCCCTTTTGCGACCTTCTGACAAACAAAATCAATGAGGAAGCCAGATTCACTTAACAACCGGCTGTTACTAACTTCACAACTGCAGTGATTCACTTAATAACTGTGGCAAGAAAGGTTGTAAAATGAGGCAAAACTCAGTTAACTACTGTCTTGCTTAGCGAGAGAGATTTTGGGCTCAATTGTGGTCATATGTCAAGGACTTCCTGTATTCTCCTTTATTAGTATTTAAGTATATTTCTGGCCTTTTAATGTCCCTGCAAACCAAAATAAATTATCTATTTTATAAGGAATTTTCTCAGGTGTTTAAATGGGAAAGGGATACAGATAAGCCTTGACTTATGTGTTAGGGGAGCCTGCCCATTACATGAATCATGATTGTCGTAAAGGCGGCTCACCCACATGATGACCCAATTTTACAATATCGTTTGTGGTTATTGTAAATCACGGTCATAAAGTGAACCCACTACTTGCTCCAGGTTGATTTCGCTGAAAACCAGAAATAAATGCCGGGTTTTAGCAAAAAAGTGTAGATAACCATTTTTTTCCCACTGTGCCTTTCAACAAAGCTGTTTGTAACATCATGAAATATGTCTTTAAAATAAAACAGCAGTAAAGAGAGACTGTTAAAGCTTCAGCACTGCTCCAAATGATATCAGTCTTCTCAGGCTTCCAGAATGAATGGATCTGTCTTTCATGAGTGGGAGGGCCAAGCAGAGAAGATTTCTGCCTCCCCCCCCCATTTTCTTTCCTATCTCCAGCTGCACTGGGCCACAAAATACGCACAATTTTTTTCCCCCACCTTAGGTCCTCTCCAAGACACGTCTCATTTCCTCCTCCTTTAAAAAAGCAATTCATTTGCTTTGAATGACAGGGAGTCCCCAACTTACAGCCACTCGTTTAGCGACCATTTGAAGTTGACTGACTTATGACCGATCCTATCAATTGTCCAGTTGGCATTTCCAGAAGCAGAAACTCCTGGGACATGCTTTTATCAAGAGTATAATACTTTACTGAAAATTTAAATTGGCACAGAAGAAGCGAAACCAGCTCAGGTTTTCCCGCTCAAAGGCTTGCTTAGTTAAACAATAGACTCCCTCGCCCCCCACCCACTGAGTGTTCGTATTGTCCAATACTTCTTCTTGTTATGGGAACAGTCCACTTCTCCATCAAGCACCCTTGTTAGTGACCTTTGCATTCTTGCAGGCTCTCAGAGATTGCCTCGGTTGCCTAGATACCATCCCTCCCACCTTTGCATTCCATTCCACAATCTCCACTCTAATTATTTTTTTGTCACGCTATGAGCCAGGGAGAAGATGTAGGCGAAAGGGCGAATCAGTCTTGACAGATCCTTGCACCTACGACCACTCCAGCACAGTGGTCAGTCATGTGATCAAAATTTGGTGGCTTGGCAACCGGCATATATTTATGACAGTTGCAGCATCCTAGGGTCAAGTGATCACCATTTGCAACCTTCCCAGCTCACTTTTGACAAAGTCAACAGGGAAGCCAGATTTTGCTTAAGGACCACATGATTCATTTAACAATGGCGGTGATTTGCTTAACGACCGGGCCAAAAAAGGTCATAAAATCAGTTACAACTCATTTAATAAATGCTTTGCTTAGCAATGTACACATTGCTCCCATGTGTGGTCATACACTGAGGATTATCTGTTCAGGCTACAGTTTATCTCATTGCCCAAGTCTTTGCAGGTAGTCCTCGACTTACAACAGTTCATTTAGTGACTGAAGTTACAACAGCACTGAGAAAAGTGACTTATAACTCTTTTTCACACTTAACGACCGTTGCAGCATCCCCAGGGTCACATGATCAACATTCAGATGTTTGGCAACTGGCATGTGTTTATGATGGTTTGTAGTGTCCCGGGGTCATGTGATCACTTTGTGTGACTTTCTGACAAGCAAAGTCGATGGGAAAGCCAACCGTGATACTAACTTAACTGCAATGATTCACTTAACAATGGGGCAAGAAAGTCGTAAAATGAGGCAAAACTTATTTAGCACCAGAAACTTTGGGCTCAATTGTCGTATGTTGAGGACTAGCTCTATTTATTTTAATCTTTTAAACAAGGACATGGCAGAGGAGGCAGAATGGACTAATACAAACTCAAGATTAATCAATTAATTAATCAACTCATCACATTTATATAGCTGCATCCATGTCACCGCTATTGCATCCTTTTTCTGTACATCGTAAAGGGAAGAGGCTTTCATCACGTAATCGCAACCGCCAACTTGATTTTTTTTACTCCTCTCACACGGACGTTTCTGCTTTCCAACCTTCCTCAGAAATTAATCTAGGAAGAAGATCTGATCTAAAATGGTACTGGAAATTCTTAATATAAATAGAAGCATTAAGGGCATCTTCATTCATTAGAAACCTGCTGCATGCAGAATAACAGAATAGCAAACTTGGAAGGGACCTTGGAGGTCATCTAGTCCAACCCCCTGCTCAAGCAGGAAACCCCATACCATTTCAGACAAGTTGCTGTCTACCCTCTTCTTAAAAACCTCCAGTGTTGGAGCATTCATTGCTTCTGGAGGAAATCTAGAATCCTTCCACTGATTAATTGTTCTAACTGTTAGGAAGTTTCTCCTCAGTTCTAGGTTGCTTCTCTCCTTGATTAGTTTCCATCCATTGCTTCTTTTCCTGCCTTCAGGCGCTTTGGAGAATAGCTTGACTCCCTCTTCTTTGGGGCAGCCCCTGAGATATTGGAATGCTGCTATCATGTCCCCCCTCGTCCTTCTCTTCATTAAACTAGACGTACCCAATTCCAGCAACTGTTCCTTATATGCTTTAGCCTCCAGTCCCCTAATCATCTTTGTTGCTCTTGTCTGTATTCTTTCTAGTGTCTCAACATCTTTTTTATATCGTGGGGACCAGAATTTATTTTATTTATTTATTTATTTATGAGACTTATATACCGCTTTAAGTGCAAGCACTCTCTAAGCGGTGTATACCAGTAAGCAATGTATATATATATTTACATTGCCCCCAACAATCTGGGTCCTCATTTTACCTACCTCGGAAGGATGGAAGGCTGAGTCAACCTTGAGCCGGTGAGATTTGAACTGCTGACCTGCTGAACACAGTCAGCTAAAGTGGCCTGCAGTACTGTGTGGTCTTACTAAGGCCTCGTAAAGTGGTGTTAACACATCCCATGATGTTGATTGTATCTCTCTATTAATGCAGCCTAGGATCGCACTGGCTTTTTTGACAACTGCAGCCATTGTGTTGATATGATTGACTGACTGATTGATTGATTGATTGCTTATATGCCATCAATTTGTTTTTCAACTCCTAGCAATCCCATAGCATCAATATTTTTCAGACTTGACAACTTGAAGATATATGAACTTCAACTCCCAGAATTTCCCAGCCAGCATGCTGGGAACTGAAGTACATACCTCTTCAAGTTGTCAAGAGTGAAAAATACTGATTTAAATCTTCCATATCACTCTAAGCTGTTTTTGACTGATTTTTTCCCCCCTAAGCTTAATGAAAACTATGCATCCCGTAAGTTTCATTTAAGCATCCAGTGTGAACCACAAGTACAGATAGTCCCTAACTAACAACAGTTCATTTAGTGATTGTTCAAAGTTACAAAAGCACTGAAACCAGTAATGACCATTTTTCACACTTATGACCGCTGTAGCATCCCCGTGGTCATGTGATCAAAATTCGGACGCTTGGCAACCGGCTCATATTTATGACAGTTGCAGTGTCCCGGGATCTTGACATCCCCTTTTGTGACCTTCTGACGAACAAAGTCAATGTGCAAGGCAAATTCACTTAACAATTGTGTTAATAATTTAACAACTGCAGGGATTCTCTTAAGGAGTTGTAGCAAAAAAGGTCGTACAATAGGGCCAAATTCACTTAACAAGTGTCTCACTTAGCAAATAAATTTTGGACTTAATTGTGGTCTGTCTGTTGAGGACTGTCTACACTCCACAGCGAATTCTCAACAATCATACCGTGTATGATTGACGGAGCAGAAGACATTCAGTAATTATAATAATAATGGTAAGAAAAATATTATACACCCAGCTATAATATCTCTCTCTCTCTCTCTCTCTCTCTCTCTCTCTCTCTCCCTCTTTCTCTTTCCCCCCTCTCTTTCTCTCTCTCTCTTTTTTCTTTCTCTCTCTCTCTTTCTTTCTCTCTCTCTTTCTCTCTCTTTCTCTCTCTCTCTTCCTCTCTCTCCCACTCTCTCTCTTCCTCTCTTCCTCTCTCTCTCCCACTCTATCTCTCTCCCTCTCTCTCTTTCTCTTCCCCCTCTCTTTCTCTTTCTGTCTTTCTGTCTGTCTCTCTCTCTCTCTCTCTCTTTCTCTCTCTCTCTCACTCTCACTCGCTCTCTCTGTCTCTCTTTCTCTGTCTCTCTCTCTTTCTCTGTCTCTCTCTCTCTTTCTCTGTCTCTCTCTCTCTCTGTCTCTCTCTCTCTCCAGGGTTCTTATTCCTTTGCCTTTGACATTCACGTTGGTTTCAGATCTGATTTCTCTCCTGACCCCCCAAAGCTAGCCTTGCCCAATTCTGTGTTTGCTGAGTGGAGTCAGAAATCAAATTTAGACACTTACAGTGAACCAAAACTTCCCGGGTTTCCATGGAAATGTTTGGAAGACACAGCTCCAAGCTAACCAGGCTGCTAAACGCGGATCCCTTTCGTTAGTCGAGAGTCTAATTCTCTCCCCCTTTGCCCTCCCCACCTCCTCCCCAAACTGCCTCTGACATGTGCACACCAGCTCTCCAGGGAGCCTTCCTCACTGTGGAGCGTGCCTCCATGACAGCTGACATCCTGTTCCACTTTGCTGTCTTGTTTCGGAGCTTCAGTGGACGTGTTGAACAGTGCTCAAGAAAGAAAGTGTGCATGTGAACATCGGTGGCTATTTATAATTCCCTTCCCTAGTCTAAAGTAGATTTCTCATCGAAACAAAAAAACAAACCAGCCACAGAAAGTTGCATTAGAACTATCACTTGGGAGCTACAACTGATCCAAAATGTTGTTGGCACAAGCAGCGATGGACACTGTTTTTGTGTGAGCAAGACTGGTGGCTAGAGGGCTTCTCTGGATGCAATTCAAGGTGCTGGTGGTCACTGAGGAAGCCCTCCGTGGCCTAGGTTATTTGAGGAACTGCTTACGTTGGATTGTTTCCCCCCATCTGCTAAGATCAAACAGGGTGGGTGGGCTCCAAGTCTCCTCAATTATACGGGGTGCTCTACTGGCACCTAGGAAAAATGTCTTCTCTCTTGGGGTGCCTCTGGAATAGCATCCCCATCCAAGAATCTGTAGGGTTCCCACCCTGATGATATTCTGAAGGTCTGCAAAACCAAGCTATTCTTTCAGACCCTGGATTAGTGTGGATCATTTTTCTAGATAGATAGATGATAGACAATAAGTAGAGAGCTAGATAGGTAGAATATAGATAGGCTACTATAGATAAGTAGCTAGGTAGATAGCTAGGTAGGAAGATGATAGTTAAGTAGGTAGGTAGCTAAGTAGATAAATAGATGAAAGGTAGATAACAGGGTAGATAAATGATAGACAGAAAGACAGACAGACAGATAAATGACTGACAGGAAGAGATAATTATATAACTAGCTTGGTAGATTATAAGTAGATTGTGGTAGGTAGGTTAGTTGTTTGATGATAGATGATTAGATGGATGGATGGATGGATGGATGGATGGATAAATGGATAAATAAGACTATAGATAAACAGACAAATAGATAGATTATAGATAGATAGATAGATACAGACAGACAGACAGACAGACAGACTATAGATAGACAGATAGATAGATTATAGACACAGATGGATAGATAGATAGATAGATAGATAGATAGATAGATAGATAGATAGATAGATAGATAGATAGACTATAGATAGACAAAGATAGATAGGTAGATAGATTATAGACCAGTGGTTCTCAACCTGTGGGTCGGGACCCCATTTGGGGTCGAACGACCATTTCACGGGGGTCGCCAAACCACGCCGTCCGCCATTTTTTCCCTTTTCCCTAGCTGTCCTACTCCCTCTTATTGGTGGCCACACCCACTTGGGGGTCACCACAACATGGGGAACTGCATTATGGGGTCACGGCATTAGAAAGTTTGAGAACCACTGTTATAGACAGACAGACAAATATATAGATTATAGACAGACAGACAGATAGATTATAGACAACACAGATAGATAGATAGATAGATAGATAGATAGATAGATAGATAGATAGATAGATAGACAGATAAGATAGATAGATTATAGACAGATAGACAGACTAGATAGTGAGTATAGCTAGGTAAGTAGTTGATAGGTAACTAGGTAAGTAGGTACAAAGTAGGTAAGTAGGCATGTAAATGGGTAGATAGATGGTAGGTAGGTACCGTGTTTCTCCAAAAATAAGACTGGGTCTTATATTAATTTTTGCTCCAAAAGACGCATTAGGGCTTATTTTCTGGTTAGGGTTTATATTCGGGAAAATATGGCACTAAATGCATCTATCTGGATGACCATCTTAACTGGGGCTTATTTTTGGGGTGGGGCTTATATTACGAGCGTCCTGAAAAATCGTGTTAGGGCTTATTTTCCAGTTGGTCTTATTTTCGGGGAAACACGGTAGATACACAGGCAAATGCATAGTGTCTTCTTGGATCCATTCTTGAAAACCTTTTATTCCCTACATCTAGCTAACCTTTGGAAGGTCAGAGAGACAGGCCAAGGTGCTAATGTGGGGAGATGTGTGTTCACTTTCCTTAGTTCTATCATTTATAGCCAGAAAATGGCAGACCAATCTCTTACCATGAGCTGAGCTGTTGTCGTATTTTCCCCTTCCACTCAACTGACAAGAAGAATGATAAAATGATGGATTTTAATTTTTCACCATCAGGGACTGGATAAGAAGGTGTCACATCCACAGGAAAGACCACAGAAGGCCTTCTACAAAAGATCTACCTGTCTTCAAAGATGTGTCCGTAGAAGGAAAAGTAATTAGTGTTTCATCTGATTTGAAGGCAAAAATAATTGACTAATTAGAGACTGGAGAACCCATCAGATAGAACACCTGGGCCATATTGTTGCCAAAGCTGAAGAACAGAGATGAATGCAGACACCATTTCTTAGAAAGGTTTCATTACTATTCCATTTAAGCACAGAAGACAAACATCTTAAGATTACTCACCAGGAGATCGAAAAAGAGGACCTAGAACCATGGTGGCGAACCTATGGCACGTGTCCCATAAGTGGCACGCAGAGCCCTCTCTGTGGGCACGCGTGCCGTCGCCCCAGTCCTAGACCTTCAGCTGGGTTTTATAAAAATCTTTTTGTTTTAGGTCTCCACCGCCGTGTGCAAAAAAAAAAAAGGTTCAATCAATCAATCAATCTCAACTTCTCGTGGGAAAAAAAGATCTCACAAAGTTGGAATTGATTGATTGAACTTTTTAGTCCCACCCAGTCTGCTGTTACCGCCGCAGCCACGCCCACCATATGAGCCATGCCCACCCAATGGGCCACACCCAACTGGCACCAGACAATACATAAGTGGGTTTTCGGTTGCAGTTTGGGCACTCGGTCTCTAAAAGGTTCGCCATCACTGACCTAGAATATCAAACTCTTATGTCCACAGTGGATACTTATCTCCTTTGTGCTCTGGAGGGACAAAGACAGAGTTGGGCTGAAGAAAGGAGGATCTTAAAAAATGTCTGCAGAGGGAAAGAGATGTGCCAGATTAACAGAAAGAAGCAGAACTACATTAGTATGTAGTTAGACTCACCCCTGAAAACATAACATGATAAACAAAACTGAAAACATAACATAGATCTTGCAGGATCCAATCTGGGTAGGTCACCAGGACTAGAGGTTTAGTCTTACAAGCTTTTGGACTTGTTCTGGAGCCCATCATTAGGGAACTTCTCTCTCACTGACCCAGTTTGGATCCTGCAACATTATCCTGGGACACGTATGTTTGCCTTCACTCATAACATAGACGTGTCCAATCTTAATACTGTCTGGGGTCATTAGTCTTCAAGCTAGCGGGTTTCTAGGTGTATTTGAGGCCCATCAGGTTGGGGTGGCATGGTGGCTAAGTGGTTAAGACGCTGGGCTTGTCGGCTAGAAAGCTGACAACCCAGTTGTCAGACCTGCCCCAGCTAGGTCCCTAGGAAAGAAAGATCCTCAACTCCATTTGGTTCCTTTACTAAGGATAAGTGGTTGCAGCAAAAGCAAGGCTAGAACTGAAGTTCCCGCATAAAGAGTTACAGATTTTCCCCTTCTCTTCAGCTCTCCCAACTTGACCGGTCGGTCTCCATGCAATGGCATGCCATATAAGTGTTTTGGGAACAGCTCATATGTTTGGTACCACTTGATGCAGTTCGCATTTATTTATTTATTTATTTATAAAATGTATATGCCGCCCAATCTCTAGGGACTCAGAGCAGCGTACAAAATTAAAACAACTATAACAATTAAAAATGAATACATTCACACAGCATGTCCCAATCGAATCCCGCCCCCCCACCCGAGGACATCAATCCCAGACCTGCCAGAACAGGAGAGTTTTAATAGCTTTCTTGAAGGCCGGCAAGGTGGGAGTAGTTCGAATCTCGAGGGGAAGTTGATTCCACCACGTCGGAGCCACCACAGAAAAGGCCCTTCCCCGAGGGCCCGCCAACTGACATTGTCTGGCCAACGGGACCTGAAGGAGGCCCAATCTGTGGGACCTCACTGGTCTCTGGGAACTATGCGGCAGTATGCGGTCCTGTAAGTAACCTGGTCCTAAGCCATGAAGGGCTTTAAAGGTGACAACCAACACCTTGAATTGTATCCGGAGACCCACAGGAAGCCAGTGCATCTCGCGGAGGATAGATGACACGTGGGTGTACCTTGGTGCACCCACAATCACTCTCGCGGTTGCATTCTGAACCAACTGCAGCCTCTGAACATTCTTCAAGGGTAGCCCCATGTAGAGCGCATTACAGTAATCCAGTCTTGAGGTGACAAGGGCATGAGTAACTGTGAGTAGAGCCTCCCGGTCCAAATAAGGCCGCAAATGGTGCACCAGGCAAACCTGGGCAAAGGTCCCTCTGGCCACAGCCGATAGATGTTGTTCCAAATTTAGCTGTGAGTCCAGGAGGACACCCAAGTTGCGTGCCTGCCTCCCAGATTCAGTGGCCTTGAGGACTGGAATAGGCCAGTTCTCACACTTCTGGCTTCCACTCCCTCCTTGCTCATCTGTACTCTCTACATGCCAATGGCCTCCTTCGTCTCCTCTGCCCCTCACCATTTATGGCAGGATGCCAGCAAAGTGCAAAGCTGAAGATGGCAGATCTGACACCAGGTTCAAGACCCAAACACTGTGCTCCCATTCCTTGCCCCAGCTCCTATGAACCTAGCAATTCAAAAGCATGCAAATGCAAGTAAATAAATAGGTACCACTCCGTGGTGCGATTCAGCCGGTTCGCAGAGGTTTGGGAGAACCGTTAGCTAAATATACCTGAATTCGGAGAACCGGCTGGCTTCTGGAAGTCCAGTCTAGGCCTCGGAGGCTTCCCAGGCCTAGAACGGTCCACCGGAAGTGCATTGATGCCACTTCCGGAAGTCCGTTCTAGGCATCGGAGGCCCAGGCCTGCATCACATAATAGAACCGGTTGTTCAGGTATTTGAATCCCACCACTGGTACCGCTTCCGTGGGATGGTAAACAGCTCTCCCTGACATCATGCTGGCCATCACAAAAAAATGTCTTTGGACAGCACTGGCTCAATGGCTCTGAAACAGACATGAGCATCGCCCTCTTTAGTCAGACATGACTAGCAGAATAAAATTCTAAGGGATACTACCATCACCAAATTGGTGAGATTTTGTTTTCTTCTGTCTTACTTAAAGCCTTAAATACAGATGTTTAGACCTCCAATACATGCTGGCAGTTGTCCCTGTTAATCAGGAATATCCTATTTTCCCAAAGGATGAGGGAGAAACAGATCTGAAAGCATTTTGATAGGGCTAATGGGGAAAACTAATGGTTCCACAGTGGCCGGATCAGCCATGTATTACTAAGCAATGTGGAATTATAAATATTATTTTTCATTCAATTTCGTCCCCATTAAAAGGCACAAGACAGCTGGCAACTGAAGGCTGGGGGCCAAATCCTTTTTACCTATCTCCAGGGGGCTGTTTGACTTGATCTGCTCTGATTACAGGGCCAGGCTATTAACTCACAGCATAAAGGGCTGCATGCAAAAAAAAGAGTATGCAATTGAGGCATGGAGCAGTTTTTCCTTTTGCAAAACGCATCTTGCACCGATTGGATTGACGGATTGATTGATGACTCTGGAGTGGCACATCAGCTCAAGCCACTGGGACCCATGTCCAATATTTTTTTCTAACTTCCAAAATTTAACCACAAGTGATCAAGACGAAGATGATAGAAACAACTACTTTTTTGCACAGCTGCTCTATTCACACATAAAAGCTAGTTACTGAATTATCTATGGTTTGGTTTCACACTGTGGGAAGTCAGCCCCCCAGAGAAGGAAATATTAAAAGGGCAGGAAAATATATTTCCTCAAAGGATCTTGAAGAGGCAGGAAAGCATGCCCAGTTTTCTTAATAGCCCCAAGTCTCCCTCCCCAAGCAGGAACCAATTCTATATAGAGATGCAGATGTAAATCCAGGGAGCTAGGAGATTAAGAAGACAAAGACCTAAAACCTACATACCCCATCCAAACTCTAAGAGTCATCAGCCTCAGGGAAGCAGGATATGACCTTTGGACATAATAAGATTGACCCAACACCATCAAAATACCAAAAAGGTACACTCAGACTCAGGTCAAAGTTCATGCCACAGGAACAACTTCAAAACAAAAGGCTTCAGAGGGTATAAAAACCTACTCCCTACATGTGTTCAGCCCTTTTTTTCTCTTGCTGCCAGAACCATCTTCCTGTCTGTCTCTCCTCTCCAATAAACTACAACCTTCTTCCCAAAGCAGTTGCTATGTTTATTCCCAGCTTGGATGAACCACGATGAAGACTTTTCTTTCAACAACACATTACAACAAAGCAGAAACTAAACAAATAGGCCTGGATGCATATAACCCAGAAATCAAGCTAAACCAAAATTAAGATTGGTTGAAAATCAGTGTAGTTTAGTAGCTAAGCTATTTGCTTAGGACTGAGGAGACACAGAATCAAGTCCAAATCTTCTCTGTTTCTTTCTTAACACTTTATCACTTACTTAAAATTTCCCTTTTTTAAAGGTCTCTGGAAATTCTCAGTCATCCTGGTCATGGTTGTCTCAAAGGTGCTTGTTTCTTCAAAAGGCAACTAGACTGTTTTGGGTTTTTTTCCCTAGAGGAAGAAGAAATTTCGCTTCTCATCCAAGAAGCTTCTTCAGTTTTGACTGAATGGTGGAGAATGGAAGGATTTGTTGGAAGTCAGCACCCACCCACTCTCCTAGAGAAGGAAATATTTTGGGGGGATATTAAAAAGGACAGAATATTATATTTCCCCAAAGGAATAATGAAAATCCTAGGCAAAGACAGCCCCAAGTCTCCCTTCCCCAAGCAGAAACCAAACAGGCCAGCTTTTAGAAATGCAGATTTGATAATCCTTTCAGGAAGACTGTAGCCAGGAAGCTTGGAGCTGATGGGATTAGAAAGACAAAGATCCCTAGAACCAACAAACTTTCACCCAAAAAAATCCAACACAGGACATAGCCATCAGCTACAGCCCCAGGAAAGCAGGATATGATCTTTATGACATAATAGGATTAACCCAGCACCATCAGAATACCAAAAGAACATGCTCAGAACCTCAGGTCAAAGTTCATGCCACAGGAACAGGAAACAGCTCCAAAGACCCCAAGAACGTATAAAAACCCACCACTCCTAGCTACATGTGGTCAGCTTTCCCAGAGCCACCTTTTTGTCTGGCTCTGCTCTTCAATAAACTGCAATCTTCTTTCTAAAGCAGTCTCCATTTTGTTTATTCCCTGCTTGGACTGGACCCTGATGAAGATTTTTCTTTCAACAGATTCATGTTCCTTGCAGTCATCTGGTCACTGGCACTCTCTCTGAGAGCTATTGAGGCCACTTGGGGGTTAATCTGTGCCCTCAAGGTCTCCTGAGTCAGAGTGCAAATGGCTGTGGAATTTTCTTGAAGTTGCTGAAAGGACTGTGTAGTAGATAGGAGATAGGTCGTATTACTTTGTGTTTCCTTTTCTAACTTTTTTCTTTCATATCTGTATTGTTCTTATTCATTAAACTTTTCTTTAATAACCATAATTATACACACAGAGAGACAGATGCAAACACATATAGTCAAGATAGCAGGCCCGACCATGTGATGGAAGCTCCATCTCACAGCTGCTATCAATTCAAGAGCTAATATAGGGAAACATTTAATGCTTTGTTGAACCATTTCTTTTAAAACAGGGAGAAGCTCAAAGAAAAGAAAAGAAAAGAAAACGGAGGATAAACATTACACGATGCTGTCTTTCTTTCCAAGAGTATGGACATGGTTTTCCACTCTCATTTTCTAGGATGCAACCATCAGCAACCAAATCAAGCATCTGCCACATAACCTCCCAGACTTATGATAAGATGAGATGAGATAGGATGGGATGGGATGGGATAGATGAGATGAGGATTGGATAGGATAGGATAGGATAGGATAGGATGAGAAGTTACAGATTACCATATTGGTTTTCTTTTTAATTTGAACAATGTATACTGCCCAGTCATTTGCTTGTGAAATAGGCAGCTATACAAGTAGGATAAACAAAATTAAATTAAAAAAAAATAAGCAAAAGCAAGTTGGAACAGCACCAGTAAAATAGATGCAAGGGGAATGCTCAGTATTGTAACTTTGCTGGATGCAATCATCAATTTAGAGAGAGGGGGGAAGGGAGAGAGAGAGGAGAGAAGAGAGGGAGAGAAGAGAGAGAGAAAGAGAGGGAGAGAGGGGGGAGAGGAGAAAGAAAGAGAGGGGGAGAGAGAGGAGAGAGAGAGGGAGGGAGAGACAGGGAGGGAGGGAGGGGGAGAGGGAGGGAGAGGGGGAGGGAGAAGGAGAGGGGGAGAGATAGAGAGAGAGAGAGAGAGGGAGAGAGGGGGAGAGAGAGAGAGAGAGAGAGAAGAGCAACAAAGATGATTAGGGGACGAGAGGCGAAAACCTATGAAGAGCGGTTGCTGGAATTGGGTATCTCTAGTTTAATGAAGAGAAGGACGAGGGATGACATGATAGCAGAGTTCCAGTATCTCAGGGGTTGCTACAAAGAAGAGGGAGTCCAGCTATTCTCCAAAGCGCCTGAAGGCAGGACAAGAAGGAACGGATGGAAACTAACCAAGGAGAGAAGCAACCTAGAACTAAGGAGAAACTTCCTGACAGCTAGAACAATTAATCAGTGGAACAACCTGCCTCCAGAAGTTGTGAATGCTCCAACATTGGAGGTTTTCAAGAAAAGATTGGACAGCCACTTGTCTGAAATGATACAGGCTCTCCTGCTTGAGCAGGGGGTTGGACTAGCAGACCTCCAAGGTCCCTTCCAACTCTCTTATTCTGTTATGACCACCAAGCTCCATTACGGTTGTAAGACAAGGACTATGTCTGCTCCTTTCCACACACACCAATTTCCAAAAACCTCATGAAGGCTACACACACACACAAAGAGATTTTCTCCACAGAAACCTAATTCCTTTTCCACTCCTCACATTTTTCTAAGCCGTCAAACATCATTTCCAGGCGAAGCCAATTTGGATGTGCTTTACCAGGTTTTATTTGTGGTCTGCAAAAATTTCCCAAGCATAAACAAACAGGAAAGCAATTTTCTCTGTCAAGATTTGTTCTCTGCCTTGATAATGCTTTTATTTACTCTAGAGGGAACTGGTGGTGCTTTATAGTCTTTGGAAAGGTGTAAGGCTATCGACAAGGCAAAAAAAAGAAAGAAAGAAAGAAAAAAGAGGTTTGGAAATTAATGCAGCACGTACAAATGTTACAACCTAGAAGAAAATTCACAGGATAAATTCATTTCATCAAACAGAAAAGTGCTCGTTTTTGTGCGTGCAGCTATGTGTATTGTTGGCAAGAGTTCCCATGCGCCAGATGAGAAAATCCCCCCTTTTCTGAATGTGGATTATGTAGTCCTGCAAACCTCAGATAAAGGCCTGTTTTCAACCCCAAATTCATGTCCATTTCTACTCACCTCCAGAAATTGGATTGGCATAACATTTATGATAGCCGTGTTCCAATATCTCAGGGGCTGCCACAAAGAAGAGGGAGTCAAGCTATTCTCCAAAGCACCTGAAGGCAGGACAAGAAACGGATGGAAACTAACCAAGGAGAGAAGCAACCTAGAACTAAGGAGAAACTTCCTGACAGTTAGAAAAATTAACCAGTGGAACAACCTGCCTCCAGAAGCGGTGAATGCTCCAACACTGGAAGTTTTTAAGAAGAGACTGGATAGCCATTTGTCCAAAACGGTATAGGGTTTCCTGCCTGAGCAGGGGGTTGGACTCGATGACATCCAAGGTAACTTCCAGCTTTATTATTATCGATCATCGCACAGTCAGCCAGATGTTCAGACTGGATTTGGCATTTTGTCTACCTATCGAGTCCTCACCCAGGACCTGGGATAGGCAGATGTGGATGTTTGATGGTATTACAGATATCGTCGCAGGATGGAAGCAGTTCCTAATAAGGCTGCCTTTTGCAATTGACTAATAGCGAATTTGTCAATGCCAATGGTGTTCAAGTGGTGCTCCAGTTGTTTTGGGATTGCACCCAAGGAGCCTATGACTATTGGTACTACCCTTGCTTGCTTTTGCCACAGTCTTTCTATTTTTATTTGTAGGTCTTTGTATTTTGTTATCTTCTCCAGTTCTTTCTCGTCTATTCTGCTGTCTCCAGGCACTGCCACGTCCACTATCCAGACTTTTTTTGTCTTTCTTATCGACAATTGTTAAGTCTGGGGTGTTATGTTGCAGGTGCTTGTCTGTTTGAATTCTGAAGTCCCAGAGCAGTTTAATTTTATCATTTTCTATGACTTTCTCTATTTTATGATCCCACCCAGTTTTTGCTTACAGGCAAATGATATTTTTTGCAGATCTTCCAATGCACCATTGTTGCTACTTTGTCATGCCGCTGCTTGTCATCAGTTTGTGCAATCTTCTTGCAACAGCTTACCAAGTGGTCCACTGTTTCTTCAGCTTCTTTGCATAGGCGGCACTTACTGTCTTTTTCTGTCTTCTCAATTTTGACTTTGTATGCATTTGTCCTTAAGGCTTGGTCTTGTGTAGCCAGAATTAGTCCCTCGGTCTCTTTCTTCAATTTTCCTGCTCTTAGCCATTGCCAGGTTTTATTGTTATCTGCTTTCCCAGCTATTTTTTTCATGGATTGGCCATGTAGTGCTTTGTCTTCCCATGCCTCTATTCTGTTCTTCATTTGGTCTTTCTTGAAGGCCAGTTTGGTCTCTCCAGTAGTTAGTAAGCCTTCCTGATATACTAATTTCAGTGCATCTTCATCATTGTTCTTCAGATATTCTTCCAAAGCCATTTTTTCTTCTTCAACCATCTGATGTACTTGTAGCATTCCATGCCCACCTATTTGCCCTGGTAGATAAAGTCTATCAATGTCACTGCGTGGATGAAGGGCATGATTCATTGTCATTATTTTTCTGGTCTGCCTATCCATTGCTTTTAGTTCTGTTTGAGTCCAGTCCACTATTCAGCTGTGTACCTAATGACTGGAATTGCCCAGGTGTTGATTGCCTTTATGGTATTTCCTCCATTGAGTTTGGACTTTAAGATCTTCTTCACTCTCTTGATGTATTCACCTCTAATCTTTTTCTTGACTTCAGTGTGCTTGATGTTGTCAGCTTGAAGGATACCCAAGTATTTGTAGTACTCTTCCTCATCCAGACTCTTAATGTTATTTTCGTGGGGCATCTTGATTCCTTCAGTTTTCACTACTTTTCCTTGTTTGATAGTAAGTGTGGCACATTTGTCCAAGCCAAACTCCATAACAATATCTTGGCTATATATACGGACAGTGTTGAGCAGCGATTCTATTTCAGATGATGTTTTTCCATACAGCTTCAGATCATCCATATAAGGAGGTGGGATAGTCTGGCAGATGTTTTTGATGTTTGATAGCCATGTCCTGAGTTATTCAGTATTGTTGACAGAGGAAACAGTGCAATAACAAATAGTAATGGTGATAATGAATCTCCTTGAAATATTCCTCTCTTGATATTAACCTCTCCCAGCTTCTCACCATTGATCTGCAACTGTGTCTTCCATTGAGCCATCGATCTTTGCACAAATTTTCTGGTGTTTCTACTGACTCCTGTTATTTCTAGGCACTTGATTATCCAATCATGTGGCAGAGAGTCAAATGCCTTTTTGTAGTCAATCCATGCCACATTCAGGTTGGTCTTCCTTCTCTTGCAGTTTTCCAAGATCATTTTGTCGATTAGGAGTTGATCTTTTGTTCCTCTGCTATTGGGGCGGTTTCCTTTCTGCTCAGGTGGAAAGAGATTGTTTTCAACTAGATGCTGTTGTACTGCATCAGCTACCACACCAGTTAGTAATTTGAAAGTTGTTGGTAAGCAGGTAATTGGCCTGTAGTTACCTGGTGTTGCCCCTTTTGCTGGATTTTTCATTATTAGGTAGGTTTTCCCAGTTGTTAGCCACTTTTCAATTTCTCCTCCTTGTAGTATATTGTTGAACTGCTTGGCAATGAGTGGGTGTATAACAGTTAGATGTTTCAACCAAAACCCATGCAGTTCATCTTCACCTGGTGCTGACCAATTTTTGATTTTCTTTGCTCTTTTTTCTACCATTTTTGTTGTTATTACTAGTTCTTTCATTTCAACTTCTGTTTTATTTGCATCCACCTCTTTTAACCAAGCCGCATCCTTGTTGTATTTCTTTGGGTTATCCCATATCTGCTTCCAGAACTGCACTGTTTCTTCCTTGTCAGGTACTGACTGATTCCTTGCAGTTTCTCCATTGATGGATTGGTAGAAACGTTTCTGATTGGATTGAAATTGGAGGTTCTGCCTATAGTTTGCAATTCGAGCTTCATATCTACTGATTTTCCTGGCTATAGCTGTTATTTGTTGCTTTATTATTTCCAGTGCTTCCTTGATCTTCCTTGTTTCTAAGTGGTATTTCTTGATTAGGTATTCTTTGGTCTTCTTGTTCTTCAGCTTCTTTTCTTTCATCTGTTCTAGCTTGCTTGCATGTGATCTTAACTTGCTGATCTTATTTTCTAGTCTAACCTTCCATTTTTCTGGTGCACTGTTTGTTTGTTTTTCTTTTTGTTGATTTTGCATCCCAGGTATTCTGTTATAACTGCAGCTGTGCTGTACATTAGTTGGTTTGTTTCTTGCAGTGAATTGGTGCTTATACTTGATATTGCAGTATTTGCATCTTTTAATGCTTGTGCTAGCTGTTTCTTTGGAACAAGCTTCAATGCAGGTAGCCTTATTCTGTTGTTTTTGTGCTGGTCTAGATGCTCAGTTATTCTTTGTTTCAATTCTTTTATTTCTTTAGTTAGAGGGTTTTGTTCTTCCTGAGGTAGAGGTGCCTGGTTTCCAAATGAGAACAGTTGTGTATCTCTGCTAGATTCCTTCACTGCCAACCCCCCCTGGTTTGCCTCTACATTCTGAATTACTTCTGGTAACGCTTTGATTTCTTTGCCCTGGGTAAACCTTTGCAGTTCGTCCAATTCTGTTTCTGTGAATACTTTATTTCGTGTTATAAATCGGCGTTGATCTGCTAGTCTCTGTTCTGTTATTTCTGATTCTGGATGTTGTTCTTTCCAGAACTGGTGCATTAGTTTTAGATATCCTCGTCTTGTTGGACTTGATCTGTAGTAACAGATCATTATTTCTTTGTTTTCCATCACTGTGTATCTGCGACGGGTAAACACATTTTCTTCCAGTAGTTCTGCAGCTGCTGGCCCTGGTTGCTCAGCCAACAGTCCTGAGTCCTGTAACCCATTTTTCACCAGATATCCAGGAACTCCAATATCTAGTGCGGACCTTGTTAACCCGGACGACGTCCGAGCCGGTATGGCATTCTGCAATTTACGTCTCACCATATTTTTTAATGGGAGAGACACTCTTTGTCTGACTCCTCTGATGAGACCTGTCCAGTATGGTTGAACCTTTGGCATAGCTCTCATCTTCCTCAGAGTACACAAGCCCCACAACCACATCAAGGTATTATTATTATTATTACTACTACTATTACTATTACTATTGCTGATCCCTGTCACTGCAGGAACCTGATTTCCCTTCAACACGATGACTGACAAAGTCTATAGGAAGCTCTCGACTTACAACGGCTGATTTAATGACCATTAAAAGTTACGACGACACTGGCCAAAATTACTTTTTTCACAATCGTTGCAGCATCCCCGTGGCCTTGTGACCAAAATTCCGACCCTTGGTAGCTGCCTCATAGTTATGACAGTCGCATGGTTCCGGTGTTCTGTGATCACCTTTTTCTACCTTCTGACAAGGGGGAAGTAAGATTCAGTTGAACAACTGTGTTACTAACTGCCATGATTCAGCCTGGAAATAAGGAGGAATTTCCTAACAGTGAGAACAATCAACAAACAACCAATGGAACAGACTGCCTTCAGATGTGGTGCTTCATCCCTGGAGGCTTTCAAGAAGAGACTGGACTGCCATCTGTCTGAATAGTGTAGGGCAGTGGTGGTGAACCTATGGCACGCGTGCCAGAGGTGGCACTTGGAACCCTCTCTGTGGGCATACGCACCGTCATCCCAGCCCCGCCTCCTCCCATGGCCCCCTCCTCACCAGCAGTCCCCCCGGAGGAGAGTCGCCTCCAGGCGCGGCCCACGCGAAACAGCACAGCCAAGGACATGGTAGCCAGGCAGCAGGGACAAGATTCCGCCCTTGCGCCCCATTGCACGCAGATGATGCTGCGGGGCATGGGTGGAGGGCGTGGCCACCATGACACTGCTGGGCTGCCTGGGTGATCTGTGGCAGGCCATGGGGGTGGTGGGTGGCCCAGCGGGCAGGGCGGAGCAGGGATGGAGGTGGGGGGGGCAGTTTTTGGGCACTCAGTCTCTAAAAGGTTCGCCATCACTGGTGTAGGGATTCTTGCCTGAGCAGGTGGTTAGACTAGATGACCTACAAGGTCCATTCCAACTCTGTTATTCTATTCTATTCTATTCTATTCTGTTCTGTTCTGTTCTGTTCTGTTCTGTTCTATTCTATACTTAAATATGTGGCAAAAAGTCATACAATGGGGCAAAAAACAACTGTCTCACTTAGCAACACAAACTTTGGGGTCAATTGTGGTCCTAAGTTGAGGACCATTGTCCTGCTAGTGAGAGCACTTTATCTTGTGCTCCTCGAAATATTTTCAAACCCTTGTGAAGTTATGAGTATTTTTCGTCCAGCTCAAGCACACCAACAAAGTTGTCCTTTTATCTCCTGGTACATGCCAGTTTGTAAACAAGCTCATTGCTCTAAAAGAACAGAAAAGCTTCAAAATTCGATCAATCCTATTCTTACAAATATGTAAGGTGACCAACATTTTTACAATGAAAAGGAGGACACAAATAAATTGAAGAAAAAAATATTGTAAATAAAAGAAACATTTTATTCAGTGCAACAATAATACAGAATACACTATAATATGATAAATGCATAATAAAAAACATTTGTAACAATAATATTTTATATTGTAATTATGCTTACATGCCGCGCCCCCGCCCGCAGCCGTCCCACCAGCACTGCTGCCCTGCCATGTAGAGCGGGCCCCGCGGCTCCCAAAGCACCAGCTGTGCCAGCTCCGGCCCCGGAGGGCAGCCCGCCGTCAACATACCCCGCTTGCAGCCGTCCCACCAGCACCACCGCCCACCCTGCACAGCCCCGTGTAGAGCAGGCCCCGTGGCTCTCACAGCATGGGGGGCAGCCGGTCACCGCTGCCCCTCACACCCCTGCCCGCAGCAGCCCCACTGCCCCTGCCTCTTGCGCTCGCAGCCATTATTGCCCTAACAGGGCCGAAGATCAAGAGAAAGTTATCGTGGCATCGCCGCTCCAGTCTCCTCCAGGTATCTTCGGGACTAACTAGGAGATGGTGTAGTTGGGTAACAGGAATGGGTGCAAAGTTCCTGCCAATTCGCCTTCGCTGCAGACAACTTACAAGTGCAAAGTTTGCCGGCCGGGTGTTTTGGCGCGCTCAGCAGCAATTCCTATTAGCTTTCAAAAGCTAATAGGGGGAGTAGCACAGCTCATGCAAAATTTGGAAAAAAAACCATCAAAAAAAGATGCCGGAACGCCGTTCTGAGCGTTCTATGAGGGAAAAAAAAAGCCCTGCAGATTAGTCTTCAAATATCAAAAAGGAGGACATGAAGGAGGACACTTTTTGAGGGAGGACAGAACTTTTAAAAGGAGGACTGTCCTCCCTAAAGGAGGACGGTTGGTCACCTTAAAATATGGCTCCACCTTCTTGGACAATCAGATCTCAACTGCTTGTCGTTATTTTTCCCAACATTTAAAGTAACAAGATCCTTTGGATTAAGCTTAGCTGAGGTTTTTATTTTTATTTTTTTGCAAAAACAAAAACAAAAAAAAAACAAAAAACTACAACCCCCTTGCTTGCCCAGTACAAATTCATACTCACAAAAATTGTTCCAGTATTCTAACTTATGCATTTCATTTTTGGTTCCTTTTTTTTTTTTTTAAAGAGCTGCAGGAAGAAGTTCCCTTCTGTATGTTTATTGCAGAATTACTTTCAATAAGCTTTCAAGTGGCTTCTTCTCAGCAAGGCTCACCTCGGTCTCTTTATGTCTGGGGGCGGAAAGAGACTTTATATTGAGCAAAAAAAAGAACACCAGAGGCTAAAGAGCAGCCAACAGGATGGACCACACCAAATGATGCGGAGGCTTTAATGAACCTCTGCAGAGAAAGACAGCGCAAGACAGTAACAAATGCATGCAATACCCACCAGTCCATCTTACATAAAAACTCTCATTCCAGAGGAAATAATATGTAGGCACTAAATGAAATGTCTAGAGAAAAATGCCTTTGGGAAGGGAAAATGCCATCCTATGCACACAGAGCAAGTAGTATTGCAAGGTCTCCCTACAACGGCTTTTTAGATTATCCTGAGGCCAGTGTTCTAAAGGAAGGACCATCTCCACTAACACCTGCCTAAGAGATCTGTTTTCAATGGGCCTCTGCAGGGGACGAATGATGGAATGAGAATCATAACAATGTAACTTTACTAGCCAACATACAAGTAGTCTTTCTTTCTTTCTTTCTCTTTCTTTCTTTCTTTCTTTCTTTCTTTCTTTCTTTCTTTCTTCTTTTCTCCTCGTCTTCCTCCTTCTCCTTCTCCTCCTCCTCCTCCTCCTCCTCCTCCTCCTCCTCCTCCTCCTCCTCCTCCTCCTCTTCCTCTTCTTCTTCTTCTTCTTCTTCTTCTTCTTCTTCTTCTTCTCTTTCTCCACATCTTCCTCTTCCTCCTCCTCCTCTTCTCCTCCTCCTCCTCCTCCTCCTCCTCCTCCTCCCCCTCTTCTTCTTCACAAAATGGTTTTATTTTCTTTCCTACTGAAACAATTGTTTCAAGCCACCCTTGAAATATACTATGCCACAATGTCTAGTTGGAGCATAGGGTATTATGTGAATGTAAATGATGATGATGGTGATGATGATGATGATGATGATGATGATAGTAATAATAATAATAATAATAATAATAATAATAATAATAATAAAGTTGGAAGGGACCTTGGAGGTCATCAAGTTCAACCACCTGCTCAGGCAGGTAACCCTATATCGTTTCGGACAAATGGCTGTCCAGTCTCTTCTTAAAAAGTGTTAGAGCATTCACCACTTCTGGAGGCAGGTTGTTCCATTGGTTAATTGTTCTAACTGTCAGGAAGTTTCTCCTTAGTTCTAGGTTGCTTCTCTCTTTGGTTAGTCTCAGCCAAGCTCAAAAATCGTCTGCAAATCTACTTTGTTGCCTTACATTTCTACTCTGACATTCCTGGTTAATAAGCGTGATTTTTAAGCAGCCACTGAATATTTCTCAAACTCTCCTAATAAAAAATATGGAAGAATAGTGATGTCACCTAATATGTAGCTATAGAACAGGCAAATATTATTGACTTATTAAGATAACATGTCTAACCCAGTGAGGGGTTTCCTGAATTTGCACATGACAATGACAAATAAACTAACCATCTGGACTTTCTTTGCACAGTGAACTGTCCTACATCTAAAACCTCTAACCAAGGTTAAGCATAATCAGGCTCAGCACATTATACCGTCGTGAGGTTTGTAACTCAACCAGTTGAGTGCAATGTAGGAATATAGCCATTTAGTTCAATGGCCATCAACAATATATATATATATATGTGTATGATGACGCCCTATACAATCAATGGTGAGTAACACAGACAAGCTGAATGTTATGGTTCCGACATATGAAATTCTTCAAAGAACTTCGAGGCATTGTTTGCCTTAAAGAAACTTTTTTGTTCGAGTAGCAACACATCGGCACGTACATAGTCCAAGCCAAAATCTGGCTTCCCCTCCCCTCAGCACAAAGTATCAAAGCACAATTCCCTCCTCTTACTAACAGTCATAAATCACATTCTTCAATTATTTTGAAATGCTGGCTTTCCACCCAGTTCTTCATCCCGCCATGTCTTATCATCTCTTATTACAAACAGCCTTGGTTCTCACCATTATACAGTATTGTTTTGCCTAACTAATGTCCCATGCACATCCCTCCTCCTCCCCCTCCCAGTATCATCTAATTCTAACACTAACAGTAAAACTTAAAGTAAAGGAAAATGGATGCATCTCCATATGTTGTCAAAGCAAGAACATCCAATGTTAACAGCGTTGACACTGATCTTTCTCAGCCAACTTCTACCCAACCTTGAGAGCCTACATACCCCATGCTTTCTCCAACCCTCCTACTTCAGACACAATTTTCATTTTATCCAACTGCATGCTGGCCCGCTCACATGCACATACGCACACCACAGTGAGTTTAAAGGGGTTTATTCAAAACCCCCAGCAGTTTCAAAGGCAATCTACACCACAAGTCGGTCCAGTTGCCAAGCCCAGCCTGACAAGACTCAGTCCATGAAAAAGCAAATGCAGTCTTTCCCACCCGTAAGGTTAGCCAAAATGGGTTCAAACATTTCACCCCTATGCTGGAAATGTAAAACAGCATTAGGTTCATACTACCATATGTGGTGGGAATGCCCAAAGATCCGTGAGTATTGGAACAGGACACGAAACTGGTTGAGGGATATATTAACACTGGACTTAAGATTTAAAACTTGAACTCTTCTTGTTGGGAATAACGACAGAAAAATACGACAAGGGAACAATCTACCCGCTGCTACACATCCTGACTGCAGCTAGACTTGCTTTAGCGCTAAAATGGAAGAGCAAGGAAATTCCCACAGAGGAAGAGTTAATACATAAAATATTAGCATGCGCGGAAAAGGACAGGCTCACAATGATATTAAAAGATAAATGTGGATCAGTTTATTATGAAACCTGGGATAAATTTTACCGCTGGAGGAATTTGAAGAGGACAGTCGGGATTAAAGATGAATGTTAAGATAGAAATATATGTTATTTTAGAACAAGTATTGTAAATAAAACTTAGATGTATATGTAGAGATGAAGAATTGATTGTAAAAAGTGGAATAATCTGATAAGAATGTATATACTGGAATGTCACGTCAAAGCCAATGTTTGTTGTATTATAAATAAAATTTGAAAAAAAAAAAAAAGCAAATGCAGTCCAAAGGCCAATCCAAAGTCCAAACGCAAGGTCAAGAGGCAGGACGCAAGGAACAGGAACACAAGGCACGAAACTGGACACAGTGTTCCAGCAACGCCCATCTCTTTGGGCAGGATTAAATAGGCAATACCACTACGGCCCTTTGCGATGAGCGAGGTTGCCGCCTCACAAGTAGCCTGGCTAACCGGCATTGCGCCTATCTCCTCTCCGCCCTGCACGTCCTTGGATCAGGAAGAGGTGTGAACTCCACCTCCTCAACTTTACCGACCGCTGGCAGCTGTTCTTGTTCTTAGCCTGGAACCTCCAGGCCAAATTGCTGCAACTAAAGCTCCTTTGGCTTGGGCTCAGCCTTCTGCCTGTCCAGTTGTGGCTGCTCCGTTGGGCTGGAGCCTTCTGCTCGCTGATCCAAATCTCCTTGCGCCTCTGTGTTCTCTTCCCCCGAGGTGCCAGGACCTGGCTCATCCTCTCTCTCCTCCTCTGAACTCACATCTGGAAAGGGGGCTGGAGGTGGGTCCATGACAGACTGTGGTCTTCCTGTCTCCTGTCTCCCAAGGTCATCCCTGCATCCCCTTAAGGCAGTGTTTCCCAAACTTGACAATTTTAAGGCATGAGGACTTCAACTCCCAGAATTCCACAGCCAGCAACGCTGGCTGTGGAATTCTGGGAGTTGAAGTCCTCATGCCTTAAAATTGTCAAGTTTGGGAAACACTGCCTTAAGGCAAGAAAAACCAAATGCACAAGTACAGCATAGGTGGCACCATGCTCAATAGTAGTAACTGTGAGAGGGACCTCGGAGTCCTAGTAGACAATCACCTAAATATGAGCCAGCCGTGTGCTGCAGCTGCCAAAAAGGCCAACACAGTGCTAGGCTGCATTAACAGAGGGATAGAATCAAGATCACGTGAAGAATTAACACCACTCTTCAATGCCTTGGTAAGGCCACACTTGGAATACTGCATCCAGTTTTGGTCACCACGATGTAAAAAAAGATGTTGAGACTCTAGAAAGAGTACAGAGAAGAGCAACAAAGATGATTAGGGGACTGGAGGCTAAACATATAAGGAACGGTTGCGAGAATTGGGTATGTCTAGTTTAACGAAGAGAAGGACAAGGGGGGACATGATAGCAGTATTCCAATATCTCAGGGGCTGCCATAAAGAAGAGGGAATTAAGCTATTTTCCAAAGCACCTGAAGGCAGGACAAGAAGCAACCGGTGGAAACTAATCAAGGAGAGAAGCAACCTAGAACTAAGGAGAAACTTCCTGACAGTGAGAACAATTAATCAGTGGAACAGCCTGCCTCCAGAAGCAGTAAATGCTCCAACACTGGAGGTTTTTAAGAAGAGACTGGACGGCCATTTGTCCGAAATGGTGTAGGGTTTCCTGCCTGAGCAGAGGGTTGGACTAGATGACCTCCAAGGTCCCTTCCAACTTTACTACTATTACTATTACTATTACCCTAGCATCTACCCAGTGGTGGGATTCAAATATGTGAACAACCGGTTCTCTGTGTGGAAGCCACTTTTGGAAGTCCATTCTGGGCCTGGGCAACAAAAAATTAACTACCGGTTCTGCTGAAGTGGTATGAACTGGCTGAATCCCACCACTACATCTACCCCATCTATCTTCCCTATCAACTTATTGCTATCCAGAAGGTGCCTTTTCCCTCTATAATAAAGTCATTTTGTGCACTTGGTTGATTGTAATATCACATTCATAATCACCTTGTTGTTCTCATTCTGCTGTTCCAACCAAATATTCTACTTCTTTTTTTTCTTTTTTTTTTGCAAGAATTATGGTCCCCTTCCAAGATGTTCAGCTGATTTATATCTCTGGATGAGATGTGCATTTTCGTAGCTGCAGCAAGAAATTAATAATGCTTCCAGAACAGTGGCACTGAATTTATAAAACCAATACTTATGTAAGATGTTGCCAAGAGTCAGTAGACCCCTGCACAATCATTTCATCATTCGTGGTGGCCAGGTGCAAGACACCAGGGAATCCTCTAAAGCAGTGGTTCTCAACCTTTTTAATGCCGCGACCCCCAACCGGTTGTAAGTCAAGGACTACTCAACAGGTCGTAAGTCGAGGACTACTCAACTGGTGCAGCACCGTTTGCAGAAGGGGACTTTTGGTGGGCTCAGCAGGGCAGAGACATCCTGGACAATTCCTATTGGCTTTTGAAAGCCAATAGAAAGACTCTATTCAAGAGAGTCTCTTCTATTGGCTTTCAAAAGCCAATAGAATAAACGGGAGTAGCACAGCTAAGGAAAAGGGGGAAAAAATGGCGGACTGCGTTGTTTGGCGACCCCCGTGAAATGGTCGTTCGACCCCAAATGGGGTCCCGACCCACAGGTTGAGAACCACTGCTCTAAAGGCATCTCCAGTCACTAGTGTCATTAAACAAGGTTGTCTGATTGCATCATCACTCTTCACTACTGTTTATTGCAGTAACTGAGAGACGGATCTTGGAGTCCTAATGGACAATCACTTAAATATGAGCCAGCAGAGTGCTGCAGCCACCAAAAAAGCCAACACGGTCCTAGCCTGCATTAACAGAAGTATAGAGTCCAGATCATGTGAAGTGTTAGTACCGCTTTATAATGCCCTGGTAAGAACACACTTGGAGTATTGCATCCAGCTTTGGTTGCCACAATATAAAAAAAGATGTTGAGACTCCAGAAAGAGTGCAGAAAAGAGTAACAAAGATGATTAGGGGACTGGAGGCGAAAGCATATAAAGAACGGTTACGGAAATTGGATATGTCTAATTTAATGAAAAGAAGATTTAAGAGGTGACATGATAGCAGTGTTCCAATATCTCAGGGGTTGCCAGAAAGAAGAGGGAGTCAACCTATTCTCCAAAGCGCCTGAAGGCAGGACAAGAAGCAACAGATGGAAGCTAATCAAGGAGAGAAGCAACCTGGAACTAAGGAGAAACTTCCTGACAGTGAGAACAATTAATCAGTGGAACGACTTGCCTCCAGATGTTGTGGGTGCTCCAACACTGGGGTGTTTTACAAAGAGACTAGATGGCCATTTGTCTGAAATAGTATATGGCAGTGATGGCGAACCTTTCAGAAACCGAGTGCCCAAACTGCAACCCAAAACCCACTTATTATCACCAGGTGCCAAGTGGGCATGGCCCACCAGATGGGCGTGGCTGTGGTGCTCATGGCAGACTGGGTGGGTGTGGCTAAGGTGGGCATGATCACCTCAATGTTGCTCACGGGGAGGGCCACCTGTGGGGACCGGGCAGAGTTGGGGGAGATCCAGGGGGTCTCTGGCAGGTGGGGTGGTGGGCAGGAGGCTCGTCCTGCAGGGTGAGGTGAGGTAAGGCAAGGCAGGGTGGGGGTGCCATTGTCGCAAGGCAAGGCAGGGGCCGGGGCAGCTGCTGCCTAACACCATCAACCCCCACACATAGAGGCCAGCGAGCGCATGGGGGCCGACAGTGTCCATCAGCAGCCCCAGCCTGCTGGCCCCTTGACCGGCGGACTCTGGGGCTCTGCAGCCCACTGCCAGCAGTTCAGAGAAGCCGCCTCTGAGCTGGATTGCCATCCGACAGCTGAGGAGGCGATGCAGTGGGTCGTGCCTGGGAAAAGGAGAAAATGTGAGGCTAGGAGGAATCGGGGGGGGGGAGGGAAACCAGCCGTGCTGGGATGCATCTGGCCACGTGGGACCTCGACAAGTTAGCAGGCAGCTGGTTGAAGAGGGACGATTGCCATCTCCGGGGTATAGCGCACATGCCCACAGAGAGGGCTCTGAGTGCCGCCTCTGGCACACGTGCCATAGGTTCGCCACCACTGGTATATGGTCTCCTACTTTAGCAGGAGACTAAAAGACCTGTAAGGTCCCTTCCAATGCTGTTATTCTGTTAGTCACTTGATCGAAGCTCAGCCATGGGGAAATGCTGGCACAAAACCGTAACACAGACTTGGCCCTTTTATGACTTGTGGACTTCAACTCCCAGAATTCCTCATCCAGTGTGCCACGCTGGCTGAGGAATTCTGGGAGTTGAAGTCCACAAGTCATAAAGGGCCAAGTTTGAAGACCCCTGCCATAACACCTGGCTTGGCTTTATCCACAAGGGCATCACATAACCATGAATTGCGTAAGACCAAAGCCAACAGCATAACCACTGCAGTGCCTACCCATGTCTGTCCAACATAGACAAGAACCTTCTGTGCCCAGATTGGCCTTATCAAGTCATCTTTGGACACAGCACATCTGGTTTTAACATTGTTTTAAAAAACCCAACCAACCATGGTGTGGAGAACTTCATCAACCACAATGGACAAACATCAACATGAATTTCTTGCTACAGCTAAGAAAGTGCACATCTCATCTATAAATATATATCAGCTGAACATCTTGGAAAGGGAGTATAATTCTTGCAAAAATTTGTTTGGAACAGTACAATAAGAAAAATAAGGTGATTATGAATGTGATATTAGAATTGACATTATAATGAATGGGTTGACTTTGTTGTGCTGTAGAGAAGAAAGCATCTGGATAGTAATAGGTTGATAGCGTAGATCAGGGGTCTTCAAACTTGTCCCTTTTATGACTTGTGGAGTTCAATTCCCAGAATTCCTCAGCCAGGCATGCTGGCTGAGGAATTCTGGGAGTTGAAATCCACAAATCATAAAAGAGACAGGTTTGAAGACCTCTGGTGTAGATAGATGATTGGCTACCTGAAGCCATAATAGTATATCGGAATTAGTTTAGGACAAAGTTTCCCAATCTTGCCAGCTTTGTGGACTGGGGTGGTGGTGAGGAGAGTGATTCTGTGCGAGCAGCAGACAAGCACATGTGATTGTGCACAGCTCCGTTTATGCAAGCAGCGGGCACGCACACTCACTACTTGTGCAGATGGAGTGCATGCAGTTGTCTGCTGCTGGCACAAGTGAGGATGCACGTGCTCACTTGCACGTGACCACCACTTCTGAAGCCCAGTTGCGAATGGCTCAAAGCCTGGCAATGGGCTGTGGCCTGGGGGTTGGGGACTCCTATCTTAGGAGCTAGGAGTCACAGCCTAGACAATAGTCTAATAAATGAAAATTGAGTCTGAAAGAGGAGGATGGTGACACCATTCTGGAAGGGATCCTCCCTAGTTTTCAGGAGAGTAAAAGTAAATGACAGGAAAGGTACTTTCAAACTTGCAAGATTCTGTTATGATAACTTTACAACTGTCAGGGTGGGTGAAAGACCAGGTCCACATGTGAAGGTCTAATTAAACTGGTTTATTGCTAAAAGCTAGGCACAGGAATCTTCTCAACACCTGTTTAAAGTTAGATAAGGGTCAATGGAACTCAAGAGAGATTGGACTTAATCTGTTTGTGGCTACATAGGGATTCTAGGCTGATTCCTCTTTTAACTCCATCCCCAGGTTCTGCCACTCCTTCCCCTACAACAGTGGTGGAGAACCTGTGGCACGTGTGCCAGAGGCGGCACTCGGAGCTCTCTCTGTGGGCACACGTGCCATTGCCCCACACTTGCCTCCCCCAATGGCCGCCTCCTCACCAGCAGCCCCCCTGGAAAAGAGTCGCCCCCAAGCGTGGTCCACACAGAGCAGTGTAGCCAAGGACATGGCAACCAGGCAGCGTAGACAAGACTCTGACCTTATGCCCCATCGTGTACAGTTGATGCTGCGGGGCGCGGGCAGAGGGCGTGGCCAAGGCACTGCTGGGCTGCCTGGGTGATCTGCGGCGGGCCCTGGAGGGGGTGAGTGGCCCTGTGGCCAGGCAGGGTGGGGGTGGAGCAGGGGCAGGGCAGGGGGTGGACCAGGGGCGGGGCCAGTTTTTGGGCAGTCTCTAAAAGTTTCGCCATCACTGCCCTACAACAATAAAGATAGAGCTAGTATTTTTCTTTGTGATTCTTATCTAGACTACCTCACTAGGCGAACACTAGCTGACCAACTTATAAATATGCTGCCAATTCATCCTTAATTCTCTAGCTCCCTGATTCTAAACCCAGACAATTTAAGGATTCTGGGAGTTGAAGTTCACAAACCTTAAAAGTTGCCAGACAGGATGCAGACCACATCCACTCTGTCCCCGCAAAGGCAAAAAGACATCCCGATACGGCACGATATGGCCCGCAATGACATCGGGCTTGAGACATCCCTGCTCTAGCTGGTCCCTCACCAAAGATTTCTGATGGAGTTATAAGCTGGCTTTTGTTGAGAGCAAACTGTCTCATTATAAGAATTTAAAAATAACTTTTAAAAAATATGGATAAGTCCTTGACTTAGGATCCTTCAAAGTTACAACGGCGCTGAAAAAGTGACTTACGACTGGTCTTTGCAATTTATGACCATTGCAGCATGCTCTACAGCAGGGGTCCCCAATCCCCGGTCTGTGGACTGGTACTGGGCTGCAGCATGCCAAAAATCAGTCCACACAAACAAGCAAAGCCGCATCCATGGGATGCAGGCAGCACACAAAACCATACACCCTCCGGTCTGCGGAAAAACCTTTCTCCATGGAACCAGTCCCTGTTGTTCAAAAGGTTGGGGACCTCTGCTCTATGATTAATGAACAAAATTGGGGCACTTTGCAATCTGCAGATTCTGCATTTATGATAGTTCTAGCATCCCCGGATCACATGTTTGCCAATTGGGACCTTTCCAGCCAGCTTCCGAGAAGCAAAGTCGGTGGGGAAAGTCAGATTCACTTAACAACCGTTTGATTTCCTTAATGAGCACAGCAATACGCTCAACTGCTGCGAAATAGATTGTAAAAGTAGGCACAATTCACTTAAAAGGCCACCTTGCTTAACACGGCTGTAAGTTGTGGAGCACCTGTAATGACAAATGTTTCTTTAAATGTCCTCAAAATGGCCCTACAATATCCACAAGTCTGGAACGCCCACAAACAGCAAACACTTTTGAGGTTTGAATGGCTGTGTAAGTGTAAAGTAATGACTGTACCACAACCCCACAGCAGGTTGTGTGTTGACCTCAATGAATTAATCACACATGAAGACTATGCAGCTGTTTGCCTGTATTGTTGAGGTGCCAGAACTCCTGCAGAAATTTCTCCACATATGGGAGGATGCATGGAGCTGGAAACCTTTAAATGTCATCTGTTGAGTACATTTCGTGTAGATGGCGTTTCTGAAACAAAAACTTTCCTTTAGGAGATCTGCGCTGCTTTGAAAGTGCAGCCAAAATGTAAGCAAATTAAACTTGAACGCCAGCATTCCACTCTGAAAGAAATCAAGATAAAGATGATGGGGATGAATTCAGTACATAACCTAGCTAATCACAAAGCCATTTGAGGTTCTGGCTGAGAGCAGGTCTTTGTGGTCATTTAAAACAAATTGTTCAACGTTTCCCATCCAAGATGTTAATTAGCACAAGGAAAAAAAGTAAGTCCGGGCCCACAGAAGTAAGAAACACGCTCTTGAATCTCTCAAAATTGCAGGCCACGTTGGCCTGAAGATAATGGATGAAATAGGCAATATTTCACATTGAGGAAAAGACATCAGTCAAGAGATAGTTGAATGTAGACCCGTACGTTCTACTCTACCTGCTCAGTGGAATTTTACAGTTGTCAAATTGCCTGGAGATCCACCCAGTAACTATTATTGGTAAAACAGAGACATCGATATAGGTCAGTGGTGGCGAACCTATGGCAGGCGTACCAGAGGTGGCATTCAGAGCCCTCTCTGTGGGCACTCGCGCCATGCCCCGGAGATGGCAACTGTCCCTCTTCAACCAACCGCCCACTAATTCGCTGAGGTCCCACATGGCTGGATGCATCCCAGCACACATGCGCTCGCTGGCCTCTGTGTGCAGCGGCCGATGGTGTCAGGCACAGCCGCTCTGGCCCCTGCTTCACCTTGCCCTGTGACAATGGCAACCTGCCCTGCCTCGCCTTGCCTCGCCTCACCCCGCAGGACGAGCTTCCTGCCCACTGCCCCAACTGCCAGAGACCCCCTGGATCTCCCCCAACCCTGCCCGGCCACCACGAGTAACATTGAGGTGATCATGCCCACCTTGGCCACACCCACCCAATCTGCCATGACCGCCACAGTCACGCCCATCCAGTGGGCCACGCCCACCTGGGGACCTGGCTATAAATAAGTGGGTTTTGGGTTGCAGTTTGGACACTCGGTCTCTAAAAGGTTCGCCATCACTGATATAGGTGGTCCTCGACTTTCAACAGTTCACTTAGTGTCTGTTCAAAGCTACAATGGCACTGAAAAAAAGTGACTTATGACCCTTTTCCCCACTTATGTCCTTTGCAGCATCTCCACAGTCACAATTTATATTTGAATGCTTGACAACTGGTTTGCATTTATGACGGTCGCAGTGTCCCGAGCCCACGTGATCCCCTTTTTGTGACCTTCTGAAAAGCAAAGTCAATGGGGGAAGCCAGATTCACTTAACAACCGGGTTAACTCACTTAACAGCCGCAGCGATTCGCTTAACAAACGTGGCAAGAAAAGTCACAAACTGGGACAAAACTCACTTAACAAATGTCTCGCTTAGCAACACCAATTTTGGGTGGGCGTTAAGTCTACCCGATACTCGCTTTTGAACACTTGCTACACCAGCTTTCCCACAGAGCAATTGCCCAAGTCCAGAATCAGCAGCTGGGCTGATCTATTTCCAGCTCAGCGGCAATACATCTAAAACTGCAGATTCTTTTTTTTCCCCCATTTAAGATGCCAAACCTCTGCAGAGTTTGCGACTACGCTGCTTCCCCACCAGCAGGAATCTGATTCCACTCAGCTTCGTTCTGCAGGTCAGCTCAATTCTAGCCCAATCAAAGCCTTCCGTTTCCTAGCCAAACAAAACAAAGGGGATGGGAGAATGGACAAAATCTATCTTTTTTCCTTTTTGACGGGGTAGGGGAAAATGGGATGGAGACGAAAGCCGTCCTGTAGCTCAGAGATCAGCGACACAAAGAATGTGATGCCAGCTAAGAAGCTGTTTTTCAGCCGTTCCTATTGTTCATCTGGCGAAAACCTTAATCAGTTGTGTTTTTTTTTCAGCTTCCTGAATTGACCAGACCTGTACAGCTCATTTTCAGAAGGGCTTCAGAGCGACTGGAAAATGAGGTTGCCACGGACCAAGCCCACAAAACCTCTGCAGGATAAAGTTAAATCAAACCGCACAAGAAAATCGAGAACAGGATGTCACAACAAAGGCCCTTTATTGTGTTATTAACATCTGAAGGTTTCATTAACGTTCTCGGTCGAGACAAACATGTACTTAATGCTAGTAATATTATTTTAAAAAAATAAATTACAGTTACAAGGGCAAAATAAATACAATTATTGGGAATTCGACAGGGGAGAGGGGAAAAAAAAGAAATCTTAGGGATTTAATCTTCTGTAGCAGCCACTAATTACATTTTCTTCTGAGTATGCCATAGCACATTTTCAAAACAATGCCTTTTCCTTATTGGTTTAAGTGTCCTGATTCTAAAAGCATTTAATCTATGAATAAACTGTCTCAAATGGAATTTTCTACAATGCACTGTGAATTTCTAATAAAACACGCATTTAAAGTAGAACAATTCATCTTTGTTGAGCAAAGACATTTAATAGAAAATTATGGGTGCCATGAACATAAATTACATTTTAAGGACAGTGTTTTACTTAATGTGCAATATTCCTCTCCGTAATACGAGGATTATGCTGTAACCCAAATTGTCAAAATAGAGGTAGTCCTCAACTTACAACCACAATTAAGCCCAAAATTCTGTTGCTAGGCGAGATATTTGTTAAGTGAATTTTACCCCCCTTTCTGGCCACAGTTGTTAAATGAATCACTGCAGATATTAAGTTAGTAACAACGTTGTTAAGTGAATCTTGCTTCCCCACTGATTTTGTCTGAAGGTCGCAAAAGGGGATCACATGACCCCGGGACACACTGCTACCGTCATAAATATAAGTCAGTTGACAAGTATCTGAATGTTGATCATGTGACCATGGGGATGCTGCAACGGTCGTTAAGTGTGAAAAAGTCATAAGTCACTTTTTTCAGTATTGTTGTAACTTCGAACCGTCACTAAATGAACGGTTGTAAATCGAGGACTGCCTGTATTCTTTTACCAACATGTTGCTAAAGCTAGCCCATTCTTTTCTCCATTTTGTTTTACTGTTACTTTTAATCTTTCCTTTCTTGGGGAATCTCAAAGCAACTTACCCAGGAATCTCCCCTAATTTCATTCTCATAATTAACAAGCTTGTGAGAGAGACTATCTTCAGAAATAAGAAATTGGTCCATTGCCATAAGTGGGATTGAAATTTGGGTTCTTTCAGGCTCAATCAGGTACCTCTGCCACATGGTTGGTTTTTATTGGGTGAGTTAAGACTCTTAAAAATTGTTTTTTTTTTTTTCCTGTATTACAAACCAATTGTGGGATTTCTAACCTCAGATTTCTTCATCTTCATCTGGCACTGGGGCTATAGATTGCAGGAGTTAAGTGTGGGAGATTTCAGAGGCCTCCCTATTAATTTTCATCTATAAATGTCTTTTCTCCATGTCTTTTCAAGCTGTTTTTATCTAAGAAGGGAGAGGAGGAAGAAGGTGAGAGTTTTCCTTAGTGACCATCTACAGACAGGTGAAGAATTCATCCGTCATCTGATTCCTGATGTAGCATTTAAGGAAGACTGAAAGCCCATCTTTATCAAATTAGGTATCATGAATAAAGCAGAACTTGCTGTCCCAGGAAAGAATCTGTACTTGTCTATAGCTCTATTTAACAATGGCTAATTAAAAATGTAACTTAATCCATGGTTAGTTATCATGTTGAGAGAAAGTGACGTGGCCCAAAGTCACCCAGCCAGCTCTTGCTTTCTAGCATTGTTGGAAACTTACACAATGCTTAATGGAAACAGATGTTCAAACAGTCAAGTTCATCTCTCTAAGGCAGGGGTTCTCAACCTTGGCAACTTGTAAGACTTGTGGACTTCAACTCCCAGAATTCCTCAGCCAGCTTTGCTGGCTGAGGAATTCTGGGAATTGAAGTCCACAAGTCTTAAAGTTGCCACGGTTGAGAACCCCTGCAAGTCTAAGGTCTTTTCCCAGGGACCATCAACTCTGCATCTCAGCCCTTATGAAAAATGGGTACAACTTGCAAGTCTGAGGCCTTGTTGATACCTGTGGCCAGCTGATAAGCCTATAATTTTAAGTCTGGTCATGCCGTCTGTCTAGCATGGTTCACCTTATGAGACTCCACAATTACTTTGGAAGGGTGAAGGATTATATTACGTAACTCTTTGGGGGGGGATTAAAATGGGTAAAGGAAGGGATACTGGGTGAAAGGGAATGCACGTATGGAAAGGTTGAAGATGGTTGCATCACAGGATGATGCTGGAACTCCAGCCTAAGGACTCAATGTTTGGGCTCAACGGTGTACAAAGAGATCTATCTCTAAATGTATGGAACAGACTGAACTTTTCTTGCTTCGGTGGTTGGTTGGTTGAGCTGGTTAGTTTGGTTGGGTTGATTGGTTGGTTGGGTTGATTGATTGGTTGGGTGGATTGGTTGGTTGGTTGGGTGGATTGGTTGGTTGGGTGGATTGGTTGGTTGGGTGGATTGGTTGGTTGGTTGGGTCGATTGGTTGGTTGATTGGGTTGATTGGTTGGTTGGTTGGGTCGATTGGTTGGTTGGACAGTTGGATTGGCTGGTTGGTTGGTTAGTTGGTTGAATTGTCCACAGGTGTATTCATCTCTGGTCGCTGTTTCAGGATATATTCGTGGGAACAAACCTGTAAAAAAAAGGAGGTTTCGTGAGAATCATATTTCAGTCCTGGAAATAATGCCGTAATTCTTAAGTTAATGCAAATTGCCACGATACAAAAAATTATAAAAAATGTGTCATGAGGCAAACCCGAGACAGATGAATGCGATACTAAAATCCTCGTTTTCACTATACGGTTGACAAAGCTCCAAATCTTTGCATATTAAATTGCATGTATCTTCAGTGAGCCAAAAGAATGGTCTAGTTCAAAACTCACTAGAAAGCTTTGCAGTGCATGAATGCAATAGAAGTAGTCCTCGACTTACACTTAGCTATTTAGTGACCATCCAAAGTTACAATGGATCTGAAAAAAATCAGGATCCCAAGTTCCGATGGTCAGGCGCCCCTCCACAATTATATGACCAAACTTGGAATATTCAGCAATAAAGTTGCATTTATGGCCATTTGTAGTGTCCCACAGTCACAGGACTGCATTTTATGATAATTTTGCTGAAAACTGGAACTTCTGTTTTTTGGCAAAAACTCATCTATAGTAAACCACTGGATCACTTAAGGATTATGGGCTTCATTTTATGACCTCAGCATTCACTTAATGGCAACTGCAAAAA
Source organism: Crotalus tigris (assembly GCF_016545835.1). Classification (NCBI taxonomy): domain Eukaryota; kingdom Metazoa; phylum Chordata; class Lepidosauria; order Squamata; family Viperidae; genus Crotalus; species Crotalus tigris. Next base: position 884,199 of record NW_024097335.1, read on the forward strand.
AAGTCATAAAATCAAGACAAGACAAGAAGCAACGGATAGAAACTAACCAAGGAGAGAAGCAACCTAGTACTAAGAAGAAACTTCCTGATAGTCAGAACAATTAACCAGTGGAACCACCTGCCTCCAGAAGTTGTGAATGCTCCAACATTGGAAATTTTTAAGAAGAGAGTGGCAGTCATTTGTCTGAAATGGTATATGGCAGGGGTCCCCAATGGCAATGGCCTATTTGAAATTGGGCTGTGCAAGTGACTGGCTGGTGTGAGCAATAGGCTGGCAGCCACTCGTGCATGTAGGCACCAGCCCACACTTGCATAACCACGTTCCCCTCTACCCCCCCCCCAGCTAGGTCGCCAAGCCACAAAGGTTGAGGATTGCTGGTATAGAGTCTTCTGTTTGAACAGGGGATTGGACTAGAAGACCTCCAAGATCCCTTCCAACTCTGTTATTCTGTTATTACATCACTAATATGACCACATTGGACAGGCTCCCTTACAGTCATAATGTTGAGGACTATACCCTTATCTTAAGGCAGTTGAGTCTTTCCTCTCATTCTAACAGCCAGACTGGGAACTCTTTAAGGCCAAATGTCTTTATAACAAAGATGATGTGTAAAGAAGAAAGAAAACTCTGCTGTTTGTGGTCAGCTCAAGCAAGGGCAAAAGCCAAATTTGAAAATCATTCTTTCAGCTCACTGTAGAGCTTAATAATAAAGACAGACAACGTGAAGAGGCAAACTTTTTTTGTGCCTCTATTTTTCTCCTTGGCAATTAGGTTAAACTGCAGTGGTTCTCAACCTTTCTAATGCTGCGACCCCATAATACAGTTCCCTGTGTTGTGGTGACCCCCAACCACTTATACATCACCGGGTGCCAGGGCCGTGGCCAAAGAAAAGGGGGAAAAAATGGTGGACAGACTTGTTTGGCGACCCCCGTGAAATGGTCGTTCGACCTCAAATGGGGTCCCGACCCACAGGTTGAGAACCACTGGGTTAAAGGAAAGCAAAACCTGAAGCTAGACCCGGTTTTGTAAATAAATTGATCCCTTCAAGACAAAGCTGGAGAAAGCTCCTGTACTGTAGCCAATGAACTCAGCAACAAATTTGATGATCCCTAGAGACCAAGGATTTGATCTACCGTACCTCTCCGTGAAAAAAGGCTTTCCATCTTTTCTCAGATAAAGTCTGCTTTTATTTTTTTCCCCTCCCTCCCCAAAGCAAGCAAATTTAAGATCCCTGGTATAAACAGGAAAGGGATGTACAGGCAGTCCTTGACTTATGACCACAACTGAGCCCAAAATTTCTTCCGTTAAGTGAGACATTGGCCCCCAATTTACAACTTTTCTTGCCTCAGTTGTTAAGTGAATCACTGCAGTTGATGTTAGTAACTCGGTTGTTAAGTGAATCTGGCTTCCCCATTGACTTTGCTTGTCAGAAGGTCGCCAAAGGAGATCACGTGACCTTGGGACAGAGCAACGGTCATAAATATGAATCAGTTGCCAAGCATCCGAATTTTGATCACATGACCATGGGGGTAACTGTGAAAAACGGTCCTAAGTCACTCTTTTCAGTGCCGTTGTAACTTTGAACGGTCACTTAATGAACGGTTGTAAGTCGAGGACCTTCATCTGGATTCACAAAACGTGGTCAGCCCTAAATCAAAGTTCATATAATTGCTGTGCTAACCCAGGTTTGCTCTCTTCACACAACATGCCATGGACAAATGACTAAATGACCATGGTTCCGTGGGGTGTATTGATTCATACACTATGCAAAGATCATGGCTGATTCTCACCACACACTAAATCGCAGCAACTTTTAGAACAAATTAGCATATTGAACCAATCCAGCCTTTGAGTTTCAGTCTCATGGTTTTGTGTTTTGGTGACTTCAACTCAGTCTTGAGCCAGGAGTGTGCAGCAGCAGTCAACAAAGCTAATACAATCCTGGGTTGCATAGAAACAGAGGCATAGAATCAAGATCACGTGAAGTATTAGGTTATAAAACCCTAGTAAGTTTATAAAACCCTAGTAAGACCACACCTGGAATACTGGAGTCAATTTTGGTCACCAGACTTTTAAAAAGATGTTGAGACTTTGGAAAAAGTTCAGGGTAGAATAACTAAGATGATCAAAGGCCTGGAAACTAAAACATATGAAGAACGGCTACAAGACTTGGGTTTGGCTAGTCTAAAGAAAAGAAGAAATAGGGGAGACATGATAGCAGTGTTCCAGTATCTGAGGGGCTGCCACAAGGCAGAGGGTGTCATGTTGTTCACCAAAGCACCAGAGGGCAGGACAAGAAACAATGGTTGGAAATTGATCAAAGAGAGAAGCAACCTGGAATTAAGGACAAACTTCCTAATAGAGAGGACAATCAACCAGTGGAAGAGCTTGCCTTCAGAAATCGTGGGCACTCCATCTCTGGAGATTTTTAAGAAGAGACTGGACATTGACATTGAAATGGTATAGGTTCTCCTGCTTGAGCAGGGGGCTGGACTAGAAGACCTCCAAGATACCTTCCAGTTCTATTCTATTCTATTCTATTCTATTCTATTCTATTCTATTCTATTCTATTCTATTCTATTCTATTCTATTCTATTCTATTCTATTCTAATTCTACTCTATACTCTACTCCACTCTATATACTCTACTCTATTCTACTCTACTCTACTCTATTCCTTATTCTATTCCATTCCATTCCATTCCACTCCACTCCACTCCATTCCCCTGGTGATTGCATGTGTGAATTTTCTAAACAAAACCTTTGGAAGGGCTTTGCCATTGCCTTCCTCGTAGGGCCAGGAGAGTGCAGTTGGCATAAAGACAACAAGGGCTGATTGGAAAGCAATGCTTCCAGCAATATAAACTGTCAGCTGCTAGTACCGTTGACATGCTGCAAACGCTGATGTGTTCTTTCGCATCTATTCTTTTATTACAGTTACCAGGAAATTGTTGTGTTGCTACTGTCTCTGCAATTGAGGTTTGCAGCGAGCACTCATCAGCTGATTTAAGCTTTGTGCCATGATGGATTTTTTGACTGCCAAATGGCAAACCCAGAGTCTTTATGTTGATCACTGGGTTGACTTAAATACTGTGCATTTGTTGTTGTTGTTAATTGCGAAGTCGTGTCCGACCCATCGCGACCCCATGGACAACGTTCCTCCAGGTCTTCCTGTCCTCTACCATCTTCTGGAGTCCATTTAAGTTCACACCTACTGCTTCAGTGACTCCATCCAGCCATCTCATTCTCTGTCGTCCCCTTCTTCTATTGCCCTCAATCTTTCCCAGCATTAGGCCCTTCTCCAGTGAGTCCTTCCTTCTCATTAGGTGGCCAAAGTATTTGAGTTTCAACTTCAGGATCTGGCCTTCTAAAGAGCAGTCGAGGTTGATCTCTTCTAGGACTGACCGGTTTGAACGCCTTGCAGTCCAAGGGACTCGCAGGAGTCTTCTCCAGCACCATAGTTCAAAGGCCTCAATTCTTTGGCGCTCAGCCTTTCTTATGGTCCAACTTTCACAGCCATACATTGCAACTGGGAAAACCATGGCCTGGACTATACGCATTTTTGTTGGCAGGGTGATGTCTCTGCTTTTTAGTATGCTGTCTAGATTTGCCATAGCTTTCCTCCCCAGGAGCAAGCGTCTTTTAATTTCTTGGCTGCAGTCCCCATCTGAGGTGATCTTGGAGCCCAGAAAAATAAAATCTGTCACTACCTCCATTTCTTCCCCATCTATTTGCCAGGAATTGAGAGGGCCGGATGCCATGATTTTGGTTTTCTTAATGTTGAGTTTCAAGCCAACTTTTGCACTCTCCTTCTTCACCCGCATCAAGAGGCTCTTTAGTTCCTCTTCACTTTCTGCCATCAGAGTGGTATCATCTGCATATCTTAGGTTGTTGATATTTCTCCCGGCAATCTTACATTTACTGGGCCAAAAATATGTAAAGCTGGTGAACTGGGAAGAGCAGATGAATGTGACTAAGAATGAGATGAATAACCCGTGACAACAGCCAATGGGTTGTTAATATTGAAGACAAGGGACTCCAAGCTTGACAACTTTAAGACTGGTGGACTTCAACTCCCAGAATTCCTCAGCCAGCATAGCTGGCTGAGGAATTCTGGGAGTTGAAGTCCACCAGTCTTAAAGTTGCCACGCTTGGAGACCCCTGATTAAAACAATCTGTCATACTTGACGTTTCACAGGAACATATGGGTCACCTTATTGATGTTTTTCAGTATCAGTAGCTTTGGGTTAGATGGGTTCCTCACTTGCTGATTGCAGAGGGGAAAGCTTCAAGAACTGAAATTTGCCAGCAATAGTCACACTACGAGAATAAAGGTGAGAATTTTTTTTTGCAAATAATCACGATGGCTGAGAAAACATGGGACCATCATTATGATCAGAAACAAAGCATCGATCTGTGAAATATCATCGCAAAGCTTCACTTGTTGGGAAGTCCTAGCCCAGGAGTAGGCAACCTTGGCTCTTTTATGACTCGTGGACTTCAACTCCCAGAATTCCTGAGCCAGCCATGCTGAGGGGAAAGGGAGAGGTTTCCAAGCTGAACCATGCTGCTCAGGAATTCTGGGAATTGAAGTCCACGAGTCATGAAGGGGCCATAGTTCCCCCATGCTGGCTCAGGAATTCTGGGAGTTGAAGTCCACGAGTCATAAAAGAGCCAAGGTTGCCTAGCCCTGTCCTAGCCCAAGCATCTTTGGGAGGCAGATGGATTCACATGGATTTCCTTGAACCCGGGACCACAGTCAACCCAAAGCTTTTTCCTGCAATGCTCAAACCTTTGATACAATTACGCAGAACTTGGCAGTGCGAGGTTTCACACCTCGCAAACAGCTGAAGGCAATTGTGAACTTAAATTCACAATTTGCAATTCAGCTCACCATCTTGCCTCATTTGCCATACAGTCCAGACTGGAATTCAAGTCCTGCCTTAGCCATAAAAGCCGGATGGGTGACTTTGGGCCAGTCACTCTTCTCTCAGCCCAACCCACCTCACAAGGTTGTTGTTGCGGGGAAAACAGGAGGAGGAAGGTGTGCTGAATATGTTTGCCGCCTCGAGTAATTCCATAAAAAATTATCAAGGTGGGATGCAAATAAATAAATAAACAAGCTTTGGAATTATCTGGATAAACAAATTAATGTACGGGGTCATTTCACTCCATAAGAGAATGCAGCTGCATAGAACAACATCCTCCCAAATCTTTGTTTATTTGACAATTAACAATTACATACTTTCTTAGGGCACACTCGACTTTTTCCCCTTTTTTCTTTAAGCCAACTGTAAAATGTTTCTGTTGATGTCAGAAGAAGTTTCCTAAACTATGAGCCTGTAATGACCTTTGCAGTGATCTTCTTCCAAAGAACTTTCTGTTACACGCAGTGTTTCTCAACCTTGACAATTTTAAGGCATGTGGACTTCAACTCCAGAATTCCACAGCCAGCATTGCTGGCTGTGGAATTCTGGGAGTTGAAGTCCACATGCCTTAAAATTGTCAAGGTTGAGAAACTGTGTTACAGGGAATCTTAGTTTAGCATGGCAGTCAGAACATGGCCTCATAAATTATCTAGATGTAGGAACAGAAGGAAGGCTTCATAAAATTTGCAGATAACCAAGCTGAGGGGGATTGCTAATTAAGACGGGCTCAAGATTCAAACAATCTTAATTATCTTAAACATTAGGCCCTATCTATGAAAATGTTGTTTGCTGGTGAGAAATGTAAAATTCTACACTTAAAGGGGGGGGGGGAAACAGATGCAAGATAGGTGTTGTGTGACTTAGCAGTAGTACTTGCAAGAAGGATCTTGGTGTCTTGGCAGACCAGAGATTTAACATGAGCCAGGAACGGGCAGCAGCTGCAAAAAGAGCCAATACAGTTTGAGGACTGCATGAAGCAAAGTATGGGTAGTCCTCGGGCTACGACCACAATTGAGCCCAAAATTTCCGTTGTTAAGTGAGACATTTGTTAAGTGAGTTTTGCCCTATTTTACAATCTTTCTTGCCACGGCTGTTAGGTGAATCACCGCAGTTCATAAGTTGGTAACATGGTTGTTAAGTGAATTAGGCTTCCCCACTGATCTTCAAAAGCTTGCAAAAGGTGATCACTTGACCTTGGGAAAACAGCATCGGTCATAAGCGTGAACCAGCTGCCCAGCATCTGAATTTTGATCACACGATCGCGGGGATTGTAGCTACAAAGGTCGGAAGTGTGAAAAATGGTCACGGGCCACTTTTTTTTCAACGCTGTTGCAACTTTGAACGGTCCCTAAGTTGAGGACTACCTGTGTAGCAGGTAAGATTACCAGGAGGTGGTAGTACAGACTATGAAACTGGGGCCAGTTCTGGTTGCCCCAATTAAAAAAGGATCCTGAGAAATTAGAAAGGGTGGAGAGAAGACCAAATGGAGAGGGCAAGGGTCTGGAGGCCGAATCCTGTGAACAACAGTTAAAGCAGAGGTCTTCAAACTTGGCCCTTTTATGACTTGTGGACTTCAACTCCCAGAATTCCTCAGCCAGGCATGCTGACTGAGGAAGTCTCGGAGTTGAAGTCCGCAAGTCATGAAGGGGCCATAGTTCCTCCATGCTGGCTGAGGAATTCTGGGAGTTGAAGTCTGCAAGTCATGAAGGGGCCATAGTTCCCCCATGCTGGCTGAGGAATTCTGGGAGTTGAAGTCCGGAAGTCATGAAGGGGCCATAATTCCCCCATGCTGGCTGAGGAATTCTGGGAGTTGAAGTCCGCAAGTTATGAAGGGGCCATAGTTCCCCCATGCTGGCTGAGGAATTCTGGGAGTTGAAGTCCGGAAGTCATGAAGGGGCCATAATTCCCCCATGCTGGCTGAGGAATTCTGGGAGTTGAAGTCCGCAAGTCATGAAGGGGCCATAATTCCCCCATGCTGGCTGAGGAATTCTGGGAGTTGAAGTCCGCAAGTCATGAAGGGGCCATAATTCCCCCATGCTGGCTGAGGAATTCTGGGAGTTGAAGTCCGCAAGTCATGAAGGGGCCATAGTTCCCCCATGCTGGCTGAGGAATTCTGGGAGTTGAAGTCCACAAGTCATAAAAGGACCAGGTTTGAAGACCCCTGAGTTAAAGGAACCTGGTGTTTTTTGTCTAAAGAGAAGGCTAAAAGGAATATGTGATACAGTCTTCCAGTATATGAAGGGATGTGACAGGGGAGAGGAGATCAGCAACAACCAAGGAGTGGGAGCTTTATAGTGAGAGAACCAAACATAAAAGAAGAAGGAATTTTCCTACCATGAGCTACATATTAAGCTGGCCAGATACGTCACACCGAAGCCATGCTCATCCCAGCTCAGGGGGGGGGGAGTCACGGTATGTCGCGACACATCACGTGAGGTGGTAAGTTTAACACCCCTGTATTAAGCAATGGAAGTCTTAGGCACAGGTGTTCAAAACGTACGACCACAATTGGGATCAGAATTTTCCATTGCTGAGCAAGGTTAAGTTAGTCAGTTCTTTTTACCACCATTTTTCCCACGGTTGTTAAGAGCATCACTGCAGTTGTTAACGTGAATTAAGCAGTGTTAAGTGGATCCATCGTCCCCCACTGAGGTTGCTCTTTGGAAGCCAGCTGGGAAGGTCACAAACGGTGATTGTGTAACCCTGGGACTCTGCAACTGTGTTAAATGCAGACCGGCTTCCAAGCACGTAAATTTTGATCACAGGACTACAGAGATGCTGCTTTGGTTAGGGGAACTGGTCTTAAGTCACCTTTTTCCAGTGGTGTTGTAACTCTGAATGGTCGCTAAACAAATGGTTATTAAGGCAGGGACTGCCTGTATTCTATCACTGGAAGTTTTCAAGGAAAGATTGTGTTGGAATATTCATGAGCAGGAAGAGTCACGTGGTAACTCAGTCAGCCAATGTGAAGAAAGTGCTACTGAGTCTGTGCAAAAAGAGTATTGAGTTAGAAGCTGAATTTTCAGTCTCAGGTTTGTCTCTGTATCTCTCTGTAAGAAGTCTTCATTGAGCTATGTTGCTGTAAAGAAGAATGTATGGTATTGTAAATATTTTGATATGAATATAAAAAGGTTATTTAAATCAGCTAAATGCAGTCAACTGTGAGAGCTTCTGATTCATTTTTCACCAACAGAGAAATTAAAATTCTCTAACAGATTGGACAATTATTTGCCGGAATAATAAGATTCCTGCACCAGACAAGGGGATGGACTAGGGTTGATATCTCCAAGGTCCCTTACAATCCTACCGTTCATAGTTTTGAACTTTGCACCCAATTTCTGCATCTGATGCACAAATTCAGCCAACAGCCCAGAAGTTGGTTAGTCCTGCCACTATGTAAAGATCCAAAAGGCAAAGATTAAAAAAAAGGATAGAAAAAGTGGTCTGCTTGTAAGTAGGTTACTGTTTCTAAATAGCCCATTTGTTTTGCAACTCATACACTGAACTTGGCAACTTCGGAGGAACCACAAATGTTTAGTACCAAAGTCTGAAAGCACTCAAAATACTGGAGCAACTATTCGGACACACTATCCTTGTAACTTCTGGCAGCACTCACACCACACATTTAACCTGGCTACCTCATTAACCTATTCCAGTGATGGCGAACTTTTAGAGACCGAGTGCCCAAAAACTGGCCCCGTCCCTGCTCCATCCCATCCTGCCCCCGCGCTACCCTGACCCCGCCTGCCCACAGGGCCACTCACCGCCTCCAGGGCCCGCCACACATCACCCAGGCAGCCCAGCAGTGCCATGGCGGCCACTCCCTCTGCCCACACCCCACAGCATCAACTGTGTGTGATGGGGCATGAGTGCAGAGTCTTGTCTACACTGCCTGGCTGCCATGTCCTTGGCTGCGCTGCTCCATATGGGCCACGCTCGGGGTGACTCTCCTCCAGGGGGGCTGCTGGTGAGGAGGGGGTCGCGGGGGAGGCAAGGCTGGGGCACCGGCACGTGTGCCCACAGAGAGGGCTCCGAGTGCCACCTCTGGCACCCGTGCCATAGGTTCGCCACCACTGCCCTATTCTCTGGGTTGGTACAATAATTCAAATTCAAACTAGCCACACCAGCTGACTTTATCCAATACACTAAATCAGGGCTCCTCAACCTTGGCAACCTTAAAACCTGTGGACTTCAACTCCCAGCAAGGCTGGGTGGGGAATTCTGGAAGTTGAAGTCCACAAGTGTTAAAGTTGCCCAGGCTGACCCCTGCACTAAATCACTTTTTTTAAAAAAAAATCTAATCAAGGCTTACAAGCTTAGCATCTTACACAAATGCACCTGCTAAATTTTACCTGGCCTGGATAAGTATGTTTATGAATATAGCTAAATATTTTTTTTTTGCCTTCATGGCTTGCCTGTTCACCTGAAAACTTTTGACTTTTTCCTAGGTCTGATAATGTTATACAGATAGCCCTCGACTTGTAAACATAACTGAGCACAAAATTGCTAAACGAGACGGTTCTTAAGTGAGTTTTGCCCCATTTTATGACCTTTCTTGCCACTGTTGTTAAGTGAATCACTGCAATTGTTAGTAACATGATCGTTAAGTGAATCTGGCTTTCCCATTGACTTTGCTTGTTCAGAAGGTTGCAAAAGGGGATCACGTGACCCCTTGGACACGGCAACCGTCATAAATATGAGTCAGTTGACAAGTGTCTGAACTTGGATCATGTGACCATGGGGATGCTGCAATGGTCCTAAGGGTGAAAAATACATTACTTTTTTCAGTGATGCTGTAATTTTGAACAGTCACTAAACGAACTGTTGTAAGTCAAGGACTTCCTATGCAATAAACTACAGTGCCCGAATCCTAGGCAGAACTGTAATTAAGCCCTGCCTAGCATTTCTATCATTGGGTACTTCTTATTATCCTTGGATTGCTCTGGAGCCAGGCAGTTTAATATAGGATTAACTGCCTGAAGCAATGGTGGTAAACCTATGGCATGGGTGCCAGAGGTGGCACTCAGAGCCCTCTCTGTGGGCACGCACACCGTCACCCCAGTCCTAGGCCTTCAGCTAGGTTTTATAAAACCTTTTCGCTTTAGGCCCCTGCCGCCGTTGTGCAAAAAAAAAAAAAAAGGTTCAATCAATCAGTCAATTTCACCTTCTTGCGGGGAAAAAAAAAGATCTTGCAGAGTTGGAATTGATTGATTGAACTTTTTAGTCCCACCCAGTCTGCCGTTAGCACTGCAGCCACACCCACCCAATGGGCCACACCCACCCAATGGGCCACACCCACCCGGCACCCAACGATGCATAAGTAGGTTTTGGGTTGCAGTTTGGGCACTTGGTCTCTAAAAGGTTCGCCATCACTGGCCTAAAGATACGGTAGTGGGCTCCCATTTCCTGCACACAGAGTTTTCTTGCGGATACTTTAATTTCAATTCTGGGACCTGAAGTCCATAAGTCTTAAAGTTGTCAAGGTTGCAGACCCCTGTTCTAGTCCAACCGCCTGCTCAAGCAGGAGAACCTATACCATTTCAGACAAGTGGCTGTCCAGTCTCTTCGTAAAAGCCTCCAGTTATGGAGCACCCACAACTTTGGAAGACAAGCTGTTCCACTGGTTGATTGTTTGCAATTTCTCCTTATTTCTAGGTTGCTTTCTCACTTTGGTTAGTTTCCATCCATTGCTTCTTGTCTTGCCTTCTGGTGCATATTTGGAAGACCAAAGCTGTTCTAACCCCCAAGGTCCCTTCCAAGTCTGATGTTCTATGTTTGAAGTATAAACATGTGGAGCTCAGCTCTTTCTGCGATTTAGACTGCTGTGTTTGAGCTCTTTTTTTCCCCATGCGAGGATGTGATGCTACGATGAGAAAAAGGATTCCGATCACAGACCCCTTCGTCATATTAACAGAAGCTAATTCTAGATCCAACACACAAACTATCTTTCTTAAAGCACGAGAGTGGTGACTCAGGCACTATTCGATGCCAGTTGCAAATCCTGCTTTAATCATATTTTACTAGTTGTGGATTCCCATCAGGATTTGCAGTGTTTACAACTGTAGTGAGTTTCCAACTTCGCACTGCAATTACAACTTACTCACCAATTATCCAGTTATATGAATATGACGTTTATATTACAGTCAGTCTTCGATTTAACAACCATTTGTCCCAAAGATGCTTTTCAAAAGGCAATTGGACTTCCTTGTTATTTTTTTCCTTGAAAACATTTTGCTTCCATCCAAGAAGCTTCTTAAGGAACTGAAGAAGCTTCTTAGATGAGAAGCGAAATGTTTTCAAGGAAAAAAAACCCCAAGAAAGTCCAGTTGCCTTTTGGAAAAAGCATCTTTGGGACAACTATGACTTGGATGATTGAGAATCTCCATAGACACTTAACAACCAATAAAATGGCTTATGACCATTTTTCACTTTGAGGAATGCTGCAGTAACCCCATGGTCACATGATCAAAATCCAGCACTTGGCAACTGGCATATATTTATGACACTGTCCCATGAGAGGACAATCGATGGGACCTCGAACACACCCTGTCTTCCCATCCTGGTGATCCAGGTGGACATAATAGGGGAGAGGCAGTTCTTCAAATGTCAGGAGACTAACTAGGAATAATAATAATAATAATAATAATAATAATAATAATAATAATAATAATAATAATAATAATAATAATAATAAACAAATTCACCATCAGTCAATTGCAAAAGGCGGCGTTACTAGGAACCGCTTCCATCCTGCGACGATATCTATAATAACATCAAACATCCACATCTTCCTATCGCAGGTCCTTGGTAAGGATAGGTAGACAAAAATGCCAAATCCAGTCTGAACATCTGGCTGACAGTGCGATTAATAATAATAATAATAATACAAAGAAGAAGAAGAAGAAGAAGAAGAAGAAGAAGAAGAAGAAGAAGAAGAAGAAGAAGAAGTAGTAGTAGTAGTAGTAGTAGTAGTAGTAGTAGTAGTAGTAGTTGGAAGGGACCTTGGAGGTCATCTAGTCCAACCCCCTGCTCAAGCAGGAAACCCTATACCACTGTTTCTCAACCTTGACAATTTTAAGGCATGTGGACTTCAACTCCCAGAATTGCTGGCTGTGGAATTCTGGGAGTTTAAGTCCACATGCCTTAAAATTGTCAAGGTTGAGAAACACTGCCCTATACCATTTCAGACAGATTTCAGTCCAGTCTCTTCTTAAAAACTTCCAGTGTTGGAGCATTCACCGCTTCTGGAGGCAGGTTGTTCCACTGGTTAATTGTTCTAACTGTCAGAAAATTTCTCTTTAGTTCCGATTGCTTCTCTCCTTGATGAGTTTCCATCCGTTGCTTCTTGTCCTGCCTTCAGGCGCTTTGGAGAATAGGTTGACTCCCTCTTCTTTAGGGCAGCCCCTGAGGTATTGGAAGACTGCTATCATGTCCCCCCTTGTCCTTCTCTTCATTAAATTAGACATACCCAATTCCAGTAACCGTTCCTTCTAATGTTTTAGTCTCCAATCCTCTAATCATCTTTGTTGCTCTTCTCTGAACTCTTTCTCGAGTCTCAAAATCTTGTCATATTGGATATCCTTCAGTCCACATGAGTGCCATAATCAACGCCACTGATCCGGGTGATTATATCCTGCAGAATTCTGAGTCACAGGGTAAGCATGTATCAGCCAGCATCTGTGGAAATGTGCACCAATGGACAGGTGGAAACTGGGAATTCTGCTCAGCATTTCCCAACATTTCCTAACTGGCATGCATTGGTCCCAGGGCAGGATGTGATACAGTTAGTCCTCGACGTACGACCACAATTGAGCCCAACGTTTATATTGCTAAGTTGAAACATTGGTTAAGCGAGCTGGCCCCATTTTACAACCTTTCTTGCCACCGTTGTTAAGTGAATCACTGCCATTGCTAAGTTAATGACACGGTTGTTAAGTGAATCCGGCTTCCCCATTGACTTTGCTTGTCAGAAGGTCGCAAAAGCTGATCACATGACCCCGGGACACCGCAACTGTCATAAATATGAGTCAGTTGCCAAGGGCCTGAATTTTGATCAGGTGACCATAGGAAGGCTACAATGGTCGTAAGTGTGAACACCAGTCATAAGTCACTTTTTGTCAGTGCCGTTGAAAGTTTGAACGGTCACTAAATGAACTGTTGTAAGTCGGGGACCTCCTGTACTGCTGAGGACAAGTTGTCCAAAAACATGCATGGCACAAACGCACGCACACATGCACACACACTCTCCTCCTTAAATTCTGAAATTGGGCTTGCCGATAAAGACTTGCTACTTATTGCTCACTAATTTTCCAGGCTACTCTATGTAAAATATTTAGAAATATTTCATTTCACGTTGGAGACATCCCTCCTGGAAATATCTCAGTGCTGTTCAACCGCTTTGAGTGCATCGCCACCCATTTCAAATGCAAAGCTAGTTCAGAAAGCTTTCAGAACAGTCACAAAAGTATCAGAGCACTCCTTAAGGTCAGTGCAGCCTCTTCTGAGCTCTAATCTGGATTTATTTTGTTTTAAATATTCTATACTCCATTGAGATCCACAACTTTACATCGATCCTTGTTTTTCTGTTGTAACTGTTAAGAAGCAACGTAACTGCTTACTTACACACAATTGTCTATGGCAGGGGTAGGCAACCTTGGCTCTTTTATGACTCGTGGACTTCAACTCCCAGAATTCCTGAGCCGGCATGGCTCAGCTTGGAAACCTCTCCCTTTCCCCTCAGCATGGCTGGCTCAGGAATTCTGGGAGTTGAAGTCCACGAGTCATAAAAGAGCCAAGGTTGCCTACCGTGCACAAATTGTGGTGTGTGTGTGTGTGTGTATGTATTGTATTGTATTTTGGTAAAACAAAATACAACAAAGCGCAAAGTAAGCTGAAAGTGAGGACAGCCACACTGAAAAACCTAAAGTAAAGCTTGTTGGCGGTATCCAGGCTCCTTGTGAAAATGAATAGGCCAAACAATGGGAGCACCCTGTCCCTTCGGAGCCAAGCTGGCCCAAAGTGCAGGGGCCACCGCAAAGCAGAAACTTACCCGAACCTCTCGCTTCTTTTTTTTTCACTCTTTTTTTTTATTAAAAGTTTTTTATTTTTTCCATGTAAACATTATAAAAAAAAAATACAATACAATTTTGAAATAAGATAAATTCATAACCATTGGTACGACCTGCCCACTCCCCCCAGGCCGCGTCCACCCTCTCTTAAAACATTCCCTACTTCCCTCCTCTTTCTCACCTCCCATCCTACTCACCTTCCCTCCCCCTCTCCTCTCACTGCCCTACTTCCTCTCTACACTTTCTCACCTCTCATCCCTATCAAACCCATGAACGCAGCATAAGGGGAGTGCCCAGGCCGCACCCCTATAAGCAACCATTATCTATATTATACTTACCCCCCCACCTCTCACTTCTTAATCTCATGGGTTGATAGGGATGTTCATCACCTCTTTCTTAGGAAGTACCCAGGACAGTCTGAAGCATACCAGGAAATATGGTACAGGTAGTCCTCATTCAGCAAGCGTTCAAAGTCACGTGGGGCATTTATGGGGCACTTATAACGTCTCCTCTTAGTGGCGACCGTCACGGTGTCCTCACAGGCTCAATTGTGGTTGTAAGTTGAGGACTACGTGTAATTAATTCTAATTCAATTTAAATCAATTCTTTTTGGTTATGATCCCACATGGCTAGTTGTGGATCTCCAAATAGCTATGCACCTGACTATGAGAGGGCAGAATTTAGCTCATTTTCAGCAGAGGATTCAAGAATAAACAATGCCCGCCTTACAGCCTGCATTATCTATCCTTAAGCCTACGTCAGTGTTTCCCAAACTTGACAATTTTAAGGCATGTGGACTTCAACTCCCAGAATTCCACAGCCAGCATTGCTGGCTGTGGAATTCTGGGAGTTGAAGTCCACATGCCTTAAAATTGTCAAGTTTGGGAAACACTGGCCTACGTGGAAAGCCGATGCAGAGAGGAAGGAAGAAAATTGCTCCTCGTGACCTTATTAACAAAATGAAATGCATAAATTACAAACATGCTTTTAAAAAACAACAATTTATACCTTTTAATGTTGATCCTGAAGTCACAGTTGCCAAGATAACAGCTTTTTCCCTTCCTTCGCTATCCTAAGACCTGAGTGACCCAACTAATTTGCACTCCATTTCTTCTCTTCTGCTTCTCATTTTCACGAAACTGGGGAAGAAAAAGATATCAGAATTAAAGCTTGCCTCACCCAGTTTAAGAATCACAGAGTATCTCACTTAAAAATCCTTTTTTTTAAAAAACATCCATATTGTATGAACTTTTGAGTCTCAACTGAAATAAATCTGATCCGCTTTTGATGGATAAAGTCTCTTTCTTGACAGCATCTCAAGTTGTGCTATTGTATCTTTTGTATTGCATTGTTCTGCTCTTTATAGTGTCGATACATGCAGGTCATGAGTTACACCACAGCACAAGGCAGAAACATAATTTATCTCTGCTGGGGTCTTTGGCAATTGCTTAATCTGTCTGGGCTGGAAAATTAGCTCTGGTGTGTCTGTGTGCAACTGAATATTTTCATGGTGGGCTTCCACAGAAAGAGTGCAGAGAAACGGGACACTTACCAGGTAGCTGGCTGAGAAGATGGAAGGACATCCATGCTGGTTGAACCAGACCAGACGAGCCAACATCCCCAGGCTTGTAGAGATTCTATGTAGAAATTGTTGCTCGGAGAAATTCAAGCGTGTTTGTTTTTCCCTCTGCAGGAACTGTGGAAATTGTATTAACTCGCACAATGTCACTAAGGCGTCTAGGAATGTATTTCCAAAACTGTCCTGCTGGAAGCTATTTATTAAAGCATTTATATCCTTGCTCGCTATTTTAATTTCTACTGTGTGCCGTAGTCGTACCTCAAGCCAGTTACTTTTACAATGTTGTCCTTTAGTGTCAGGCAACACACTTGGTTTGAGAGATTGTGGTGGGCAAGGAAAATTAAAAGGTTGGTCAGTTTCATTCACAAAGGGCAATTCAGCCTGGAGGGGACGATCATTGAGAAAGTGCATTTTAAAGAGACACACACACCCATCTCAACTCGGTAGAAATGAGGTTAGGAAATTTCTATTACAATTTTTAAGATGCTATATGTATTGAAATCTGCATGTCCTTGTTCTCTTGGTCTCGCCAATTATGTGGGGTTTAACATTTAGTTTTATTACTGTTTCATTTTTTCCCCTCTTGCTTCTAAACTAGAAGTGAAACTTCCATTTTTGTGGACCTTGTCTCAAGGGATTGTACATGCTGCAGATCAACTTTTCATTGTCTGAGTGATGACATCATAACCCAACTGATGATGTCATGATGCAAATAACAGGCTGGTTACGTCCATTTGGGCTAGTTGACTAAGTGTCAGATAAAGGAACTGATCTACTACATGTGTGATAATTACACTATCAAGCCAAGTACAAAACTTGCTATGATGTCGTACTTCCACATTTAACAGACATTCATGAATAAGGGACACCCGATCCCCACCATCAGTTTCACCTGAGTCAACTCTGGAGTCTGTATGTGTCTATTAAATCAAGGCTGTGATGGTACGATCAAGGGCCTGCTTACTTAGATCAAGGCCACATCTTAACAACACACACACGCATATACATACACGGAGATCTGTGAAAACACCTTGGCGTTTCGCTGTATAGTGAAACTATAAACAAAATAATATAGACCAAACTGCAAAAAAAATCCAACCCTAAAGTTGAAACTAACAACACTTTGTCTATTGTGCAAACATGGGCTGGTAGGTCCTTAATTGATGGATTCATCATATTTATTTTTTATTAAAACAAATGTCTAGAGCTGCCCAACTCACAAACACAGTGACCCCAGGCGACTTACAAAATTAAAATCTGCAGTACAAAACCCATAAACCCCTCTATCCCCCCCCCCCCGCGATGACCACAAACGCAATCACACCAGCCACTTGATCAGCTCTGTATCAACCTGGAGTAGCAGAGTTATAAACAGGATGAAACCATATATAGAATTAAAAGCCATGTCTCCATTAACCCAGATCTGGCCCAGTCTGACTCTTAAATGATATCAATAAGAGGATTTATTTTTAAATCCCTGCCCTGTTCCATCTTTGACAAAGAACAAAAGTAAAGCTAATGTGTTAAGCCTCACAAACTTTGTATCGGTGGCAGGGTCAAAGCAACAGGTGCCAAGCCACAAAAAAAAAAAAAAGACTTTTAGTGACGTTAATCCTGTTTTCCACTGTACTCTACAGGCTGCCAAAAATAAATCAGAAATTAAAATGTGGCTATCTTGAGGGACATCCAATTGCTCTTTAAAGATCCCCTTTGTATACGATAGATAAAATCAATTAATCAGTAACAGACACAGAAGCAAAATTGGGAGGGAGAAAGGAAAAGATCTCGGTTACATGATGTAGTAAAGATGATGCGTTATAGGAGATTTTATCTTCAGAAAAAAGAGAAGGCCAAATTGTAAACCCTTTCATGACTGAAGTATGTATACAGGTAGTCCTCGACTTACGACCATAACTGAGCCCCAAATTTCATTGCTAAGCAAGACAGTCGTTAAGCGACTTTTGCCCCATTTTACGACCATTCGTGCCACAGTTGTTGAGTGAATCACTGCAGTTGTTAGGTTAGTTGTTGTTAAAGGAATCTGGCTCCCCCATTGACTTTGCTTGTCAGAAGGACACAAAAGGGGATCACATGAACCTGGGACGCTCCGACCATCATGAATACATGCCAGCTGCCAAACAGTCAAATTTTGATCACGTGACCATGGGGATGCTGCAACGGTCGTAAGTGTGAAAAACAGTCATAAGTCACTTTTTTCAGTGCCCTTGTAACTTTGAACAGTCACTAAACAAATGGTTGCAAGTTGAGGACCACCTGTAAATTATGTTTTGGTTCCAGTGCCAAAATATCTCTCCTTCCCCAAAATACAGCATCTCCCTTTCACAGCTTAAAACTAGGCATGGTCAAAAGGTTTCATTCCAGGCGCAGAACATTCTGGGAAATTCCAGAACGTTCCGTTTTCCTCAGGAACCAGTGTGCGCTGTCACGTATTGAGACAACCACAAACCTATTGCTTTCTGGAAGATACACATCTGCATTGACGTAGCCTGCAGGGGAAAAAAAAAAAACCTGACTTCACCGGAAGTTCCATTTCTGGAAAAGAACATTTTGCATATATTCCTTTTGAAAACAGCTGGGTATAAAATTCAAGGGACTTGGACTGCTTTTCTCTGCAGCCAGTTGACAAGATCGGAAGCAGCTGCTAAGACTTCTCTGAATGCCAAAGGGGTGATGTGCAAAAGATGTCAGCGCTTTGCAATTTGACAGCTCCCACTTGATCAGCTCTGAGGAGACGGGTGATTTGTTAACGAAGCCGTTTCATCCATGTTCCAAAGCCTGCTTGCATTCACCAGCTCATTGCTAATCTGTAACCATGCTCCCTTCAGAATTATTTACAAACTGAGGACTAAAATAAAAGATAACCTCAGAATGGAAGGCAGCTGGATAGAGGTGAAAGACAACGGAGAGAGAATGGCTTACACGCCTTAAGTTCCCAAGCTGTGTTTCAACTAGATTTGCACAGAAAAATCCCCCTACATTTTTGATCTATTGGCTTAAAAGGAAAAAAAATGCTGCAGGATCCAACGTCTTCATTCATAAGGAAAAAAAACCTATTTTTTTCTGACTAAATTGACAAGTATTCAGTTGTGATTTAAATTATAATCTCCACTTCTAATTCTATGTCAATGGATACAAATTGCCATGCAGTAATTTATGACCAATCCTTTAGCAACCACGGTTATAACAGACCTCCCCAAAGCTACTTACAACCTGCTTTCAGAGTTGTAATAGCCACAGTCCCTGCAGTCACGTGACTGCATTTTGGACACTTGACCTGCATTTATGGCTGTTTGCAGCACCCCGCCATCAAATGACCACAACTTACAATATTTGTGCCAGAAACTGGTGTTTATTTTTGGTTTCTGGCAAAAACGGCCCTAGTGAACAATGGATTTGTTTAATGATGGCGGTGTTTGCTCAACAACTACACTATTTGTTTAACAACTGCTGTGTTCATTTAACCACTGCTGCAAAATGCTTGTAAAATTGGGTGGATCACATGATCCCCCGCTTCGTGACCATCACAACTATAATTGCCAGGCTCAGCTATGGTTGTAAATCAAGGAGAACCTATATGCAGGCTTTCTACTAAAACATTGTTCTCTGATTGGTGGATTATTTTGGGGTGTTCTTTAAGAGAATGAAAACACCTTTAAAAAGCCTTAATCCAAAAAGTGTGGACCTACAGCTGGACCCCAAGAAAGTCTATGACAGGGGTCTTCAAACTTGGTCTTTTTATGACTTGTGGACTTCAACTCCCAGAATTCCTCAGCCAGGCACATGTGCCTGGCTGAGGAATTCTGGGAGTTGAAGTCCACAAGTCATAAAAGGGCCAAGTTTGAAGACCTGTGGTCTAAGAGGACCAGTTCTTTTGCTGAACATGGTTTCAATCTTCTGTTTCCTTCTGCATCCTTCTTCAGACCCAACATTCAATGGTTTATCAGTCCAGCTGGCTGCTGAGTTCCAATCTACCCCTTGATATCTTAAGTTTGGCCTTTACTGCATCAATAAAATAGAATTAATGCATAATATGGTCTCCTCTTTGAATACGTTTTCCGTGAAAGGATACTCCAATTATTTTTAAGCAAAGACGGAATTACATTTAATGCCTCTTTTGGTTCAGTGCTCTCATTGCTCTGAGTGAGGGGAAGTAACAGGCTTCGCACCTGGTGACCCCTTTTAAGTTTTGAGTGCAACTTGCAGAACAACTCCCTAAAATGATAATAGCACTTTTGTAATTCTTCAATACTTTCATCATAAAAGAGACTCAAACACTAACGAGCTATCTGGCTTAAAGGTTTTAAATGTAAGTAAGTACTAAGACAGAAGGAGAGCTATTTTTTAACTCATTCAAACCGATAAAATAAAATAATAATATAAAAAGATTTCTTTACAAAGAAGTGCTAATTCCTGATCAAGGGTGACCTCTGGTGGCATTTCTTGCACACATGTAACACAATGCCAGTCTTCTCTCTGGCACCCCCAATAAATTGAACCCCACAGATCCGGGCTGTTAAAATTTTTGGAAACACCAGTACTGAGAAAACTGGTGTCACGTGAACTGAAGAGTCAAATTGTTCCCTTTTTAAAAAAAAAAAAAAAAAGACAGCTTTCAAAATACCAAGAAATTAAATACTAACTTTCAAATGTTAAAAAAAGAAACTTTTGGTGTTTTATGAAAAAGCAAACACCATAACCAAGAAAGAGAATGGAAAATTTCCAGACAAGCTCTGTTGAAGATGACAGGTTATTCAGGGGCTAAGGGACCGCTAATTGTCCCAGATCTTTGAAGGTTTGAGGGAGAACATCTTAGCCGGCTTTGGCTTCCTGGATTAGCCATCATCTCTTTCTTTCACTTCTCCAGAAGGCCTCCAAGGGTTAGGGAGTAGAAGGAAAGTAAAATAAATGGCATATCATGATCGGAGTAAAGGGAATGCAGGAAAACTCAGTTCAGTCCAATGGTTATGTCTCAGCACATGGCAGCATCAACCAACAAGATTACGAAAAAATCCCAGGACACTCTCTCTCACTCTCACTCTCTCTCTCTCTCTCTCCTTCTCAGATCTATCTCTGTCAATCATCTGTCTGTCTACCTACCGACAGACCTACCTACCTATCCTTCTATCTATCTCTATCAATCATCTATCTATCTATCTATCTATCTATCTATCTATCTATCTATCTATCTATCTATCCTTCTATCTATCCTTCTATCTAGATCTATCTCTATCGATCATCTGTCTGTCTACCTATCTACCTACCTATCCTTCTATCTAGATCTATCGCTCTATCAATTATCTATCTATCTATCTATCTATCTATCTATCTATCTATCTATCTATCTATCTATCTATCTATCTATCTATCCATCTATCTCTATCAATCATCTATCTATCTATCTATCTATCTATCTATCTATCTATCTATCTATCTATCTATCTACCTACCTACCTACCTACCTACCTACCTACCTACCTACCTACCTACCTACCTACCTCCCTCCCTCCCTACCTATCCTTCTATCCAGATCAGTGGTTCTCAACCTTCCTAATGCCGCGATCCTTTAATACAGTTCCTCATGTTGTGGTGACCCCCAACCATAAAATTATTTTCGTTGATACTTCATAACTGTAATTTTGCTACTGTTATGAATTGTAATGTAAATATCTGATATGCAGGATCAGACTCTAGAGTAGACTCTAGATATATCTATCTCTATCTATCTATCTATCTATCTATCTATCTATCTATCTATCTATCTATCTATCTATCTATCTACCTATCTACCTACCTACCTACCTACCTACCTACCTACCTACCTACCTTTCCTATCTAGATCTATCTATCTCTATCGATCATCTATCTATCTATCGATCTATCTACCTATCTATCTACCTACCTACCTATCCTTCTATCTAGATCTATCTCTATTGATCATCCATCCATATCTATCTATCTATCTATCTATCTATCTATCTATCTATCTATCTATCTATCTATCTATCTATCTATCTATCTATCTATCTATCTATCTACACATACATACACACACATAACAGAAAGATGCAATAGCAAACCATTTCTGTACTGTTTCCAAGAGACAAACTTGACTTGAAGAAAATTTTACCTCAGAAAGTCATAAGTATTTTTCTAAAGAGCTTACTCACAATACCCAGCAAAGAGTCGACATTACCGTAAGTTGCCCAAGTCAATGGGAATCAGCAAAAAAACCTGATCTATCATTGTATGGTCTATATATGTTTTCCTATGTTCTTTTTGAAATCACTTCTCTGGTGATGGGATTCCAGCTGACAAGTAGAAAAGCTTAAGTTGAGAGGTTCAATAGTCTTTTCACTAAAGCAATGTCTACAAGATCATCAGGCTGGTTATAAGGAAAGACATCTTTATACTATAAAGAATAAATACATTTTGAAGGGCAGAAGAACAATCACAGG
Organism: Crotalus tigris; assembly: GCF_016545835.1. NCBI lineage: Eukaryota > Metazoa > Chordata > Lepidosauria > Squamata > Viperidae > Crotalus > Crotalus tigris. The sequence goes on from NW_024097335.1 coordinate 906,248, forward strand.
AACAGTGCTTATTGTTAACTGAATGCTTCTTAAAACTTGAAAGCTTATTTTAGAAAGCTGCACATAAAGAAACCAGGTTTCAACCTTTCTGCTGAAGTGCTGTTTATAATTAATTAATAAATTAGATCTTCCCTTTTTAGTGCACATGATGCCATTCTATTTTTTTTAATGCCTCCAATCCAACCCGCCCCCAAGAATCCTAAAGCCAACTTAATCTATTTACAGAATACAGACTAACAGAGTTGGAAGGGCCCTGGGTGGTCTTCTAGTCCAACCCCCTGCTCAAGCAGGAGACTCTAGACCCTATCCTGGAGAAATGGCTATCCAATCTCTTCCTGAAAACCTTCAATGATGGAGTGCCCACAACTTCTGAAGGGAAGCCATTCCACTGATTAATTGTTCTCACTGTCAGGAAATTTCTCCTTATTTCTAGGTTGGGTCTCTCCTTGATTGGTTTACATCCATGGCTTCTTCTCTTGTGTTCAAGTGCTTTGGAGAATAGATCGGTCCCCTCTTCTCAGTGACAGCCCCTCAAATATTGGAAGATGGCTACCCTGTCACCCCAGTCCTTTCCCGTTAGACTACTAGATGAAGAGGCAAATCCCATCTATCTTTTAGAAAAGGAAGGGGTGCATAGCTCTGTCGATTATCTCTCCAGCACAAAACCAAGTCTAAAATTTTCTACTTTGTATAAGTTCCATTTTTGAGTCTGATTTGACGATTGCAAGGAATTGGTCTTTAAAACCTTTCTATCCTCCATTAAAGAATTATTTGCGAATTAATCCTTCCTTTTTACTGCTTTTCAATACTGAGCTGAGCTGTACTTGCCCCAATTTCACAGCATTCACACGCATTAACATTGCTCAGAGCCAACTGAGTGAGAATTGCAGGCGCTTGCAGGCCCAAATGTACAGGGCACCACGTTGGAGAACAAAACCCAATTATGAACATTACAGGTGTGCCCTCCTTGACTCTGAAAGGAAAAAGAAAAGTTTTACAACCACTTTTCATCAAACGCTGCTCTCATTAGTAGAGAAAAATCCACTCGAAATTCCTTTCCTTTTCATATTTTAACAAACTAGAAAGGCTCTTTCAAAAAAAACAAAAAAAAAAAAACAAACCCTCATCCCTAACCTCTCCAATTAAGACTGACCTCCATGGATAAATTCAACTAAAACCTGGCCCCACAGCATAAAAACTGCATTGATGTGGCCCCACTGGGCACCTCCCAGCTGTGCTATTAACAGTTAAGAAATACTTGGAAAAAAGGCCAAGGTATTGAGGATTTTCTCTCTTTATTACATTATGTCTACTTTCCTCCAATCATGTAGCAAAATATCTATTCTTTTACAAAGGGTGGGAGTTGCAAGGGAGAGGCATCTGGTTGAAGGTGTGTAGATTTTCAAAGTGGCCCTGGGCATCCTTTCAGCGTGATGGGGAAGGCTTAGGCTGCCAAAATATACAATGCAGTCTTAGGCTGCATCAACAGGACAGAATCAAGATCACGTGAAGCGTTAACACCACTTTATAATGCCTCCATAAGACCACACTTGGAATACTGCATCCAGTTTTGGTCACCACGATGTAAAAAGGATGTTGAGACTCTAGAAAGCGTGCAGAGAAGAACAACAAAGATGATTAGGGGGCTGGAAGCTAAAACATATGAAGAATAGTTGCAGGAATTGGGTACTGTATGTCTAGTTTTATGAAAAGAAGGACTAGGGGTAACATGATAGCAGTCTTCCAATATCTCAGAGGGTGCCACAAAGAAAAAGGGGTCAATGTATTCTCCAAAGCACCTGAAGGCAGGACAAGAAGCAGCGGATGGAAACTAATCAACGAAAGAAGCACCTAGAAATAAGGAGAAATTTTCTGAGCAATTAATCAGTGAAATCACTTGCCTCCAGAAGTTGTGGGTGCTCCAACACTGGAGGTTTTTAAGAAGGGATCGGACAACCATTTGTCTGAGGGATAGAATCTAGATCCGATGAAGTATTAATACCACTTCCTAATACCTTGATAAGACCACACTTAGAATATTGCATCTTGTTTTTGTCGCCACGATATAAAAAGATGTTGAGACTCTAGAAAGAGTGCAGAGAAGAGCAACAAAAATGATTAGGGGACTAGAGGCTGAAACATACGAAAAACAGTTGCAGGAACTGGGTTGTGTCTAGTCCAACAAAGAGAAGGACTAGGGGTGTTACAATAGTAGTCTTCCAGTATTTGAGGGACTGTTCCAAAGAAGAGGGAATCAAGCTATTCTCCAAAGCACCTAAAGGCAGAACAAGAAGCAATAGATGGAAATTGATCAAAGAGAGCTCCAACCTAAAATTAAGGAGAAATTTCCTGACAGTGAGAACAATTAATCATTGGATTAATTAATCACTGTCTATTTATTAATCTGGTCTACCCTGAAGGGCTGACACAGTCCCTCTCTAAGCCCGACAGCCTGTGCAGAATAGTGATGAAGATGTCCAACTGGAAGCAGGAAGCCCCCAGTTCTAATCCCTCCTCAACCATGGAAGTTCCCTGGCTGACCTTGGGCCAATCACTCCCTCAGCCTGACCTCTCTCACAGATTTATTTGAGGATGGAGTGATATGTATGTCTAGTTTAACGAAGAGAAGGACAAGGGGGGACATGATAGCAGTATTCCAATATCTCAGGGGCTGCCACAAAGAAGAGGGAATCAAGCTATTCTTCAAAACACCTGAAGGCAGGACAAGAAGCAATGGGTGGAAACTAATCAAGGAGAGAAGCAATCTAGAACTATAGAGAAACTTCCTGACAGTGAGAACAATTAACCAGTGGAACAACCTGCCTCCAGAAGCGGTAAATGCTCCAACACTGGAAGTTTTTAAGAAGAGAATGGACAGCCATTTGTCCGAAATGGTGTAGGGTTTCCTGCCTGAGCAGGGGGTTGGACTAGATGACCTCCAAGGTCCCTTCCAACTTTACTACTACTACTACTACTATTATTATTATTATTTACATCTAGATGACTGGATGACTGGATGGATGGATGTCTGGACAGACAGTCAAAAAGGGTAAATTCCTTGGAAAGTCAGCATGGAGTAATGCTTAGAGCAGGGGTCCCCAACCCCCGGTTCACGGACCGGTACCGGGCCACGGCATGCCAGCAACCGGTCCACACAAACAAGCAAAGCCCCATCTGCGAGATGCAGGCAGCACACAAAACCACGCCCCCTCCAGTCGATGGAAAAACCTCTCTACACGGAACCAGTCCCTGATGCCCAAAAGGTTGGGGACCTCTGGCTTAGAGCACTGAATTAGCACCAAGGCCATACAGGGTTTATTTATTTAAACAGGAGTTTAAACATGCTTGGGATAGGCACATGTCTATCAGCCCACAAAAATTTTAAAAAATAAATAAAACTAAATGAAATAAATACTATAATACAATAATAAACAGACAAAATAAATAAAAAATGTGATAATTAAAAAATAAATTAATTAAAAAGAAAACAAAACCAAATAAACAAAAACTCAAGGGGCAAACTTGATGGACCACTGGGTCTTTTTCTGCTATCAGTTTTCAGTGTTTCTGCGTTTAAAAGGGTTAAATGTGTTGTGGGAACAGAGCCAATGTATTGGACAAACCCAGGTAAAGCAAGGAAAAGAAGTTAGAATGTTGTGTGTCAGAATGTTGTGTGAATGTAGCTATTCTGGACGGAACTGAATCAGACAGGCTAATGAGATTCATTTTAAAGCAGCTTCCACATTAATGGTGATGAAAAACAGGATTCTTGCAGCTAGTTGTATCTGGGCTTTGGAGAACTATGATCAGTACAGCTACACAAAGTAGGAATGTTTTCCATTGGGAAACAACCACAAGATGTCACTCTAGACCCTTTATTTACCGTACCAAGAAAGCATCCAGATCTAACACACAACTGTAAGGAGTTATACATAAAACTACTGTTACTAAAAACATGATGTCACAGAAAACATATCAAGAACATGCCTGCATGGTAGACAGAGCACAGGGCAACCTTCTCCCTGCAAACCATCTTTCCTGGGCCTGAAATTCCCACAAACTCTAGCTTGACTAATCTGGAAAGCCTAAATATATTTATTTACTTATTTTAGATCAGGGGTCTTCAAACTTGGCCCTTTTATGACATGTGGACTTTAACTCCCAGAATTCCTCAGCCAGGCATACTGGCTGAGGAATTCTGGGAGCTGAAGTCCACAAATCATAAAAGGGCCAAGTTTGAATAGTCCTGTTTTAGATGTTTTAAATTCTGCTTTTATTATTGCTATAGATAACTCAAGGTGGTGAACATATCTAATACTTCTTCCTTCTTGTATTTTTCCCACAACAACAACCCTGTGAGGTGAATTGGGCTGAGAGGAGATAACTGGCCCATAGTCACTTGGCCAGCTTTCAGGCCCGAGGCAGGACTAGAATTCATAGACTCCTGGTGATTGGCCCAAATTCACCTGTCCAGCTTTCATGCCTTAGGAGAGTCTAGAACTTACTGTCTCCTGGTGATTGGCCCAAATTCATCCTGCCAGCTTTCATGCCTGAGATGGGACTAAAACTCACAGTCTCCTGGTGATCAGCTCAAAGTTGCTCTGCCGGCTTTCGTGCCTGAGGTGGGAATAGAACTCACAGTCTCCTGATGACTGACCCAAAGTCACCCAGTTGGCTTTTATGCCTAAGCAAGACTAGAATTCACAATCCATTGGTTTCCAGCTTGGTGCCAAGTTCATCTAGGTGCGTTGAGATCTTGGGCAATTTTCTTAGAATTCATCTTTTAATGTATATGATGCCTCTACACAAGAATCTAGTCAACTAAAGTTCATCAGTAAATTGGGGCTAGAAAAGGGTCAACAGAATTCAAGAGGGGTTGGACTAAGATCATTTCTGGGAACGTAATTGTCAAGCGCCGGGGAAATTAGGAGATTTGGGCAGTTCAAATGAGTGTAAACATTTATTGCAAGCTTAAGCTCTCTATAAGAATCTGAGCCACTAACGGTCAGAGTAAATTGGCGGTAGATAAGAGTCAACGGAATTCAAGGTGGGCTGGACTTAGATCCCTTGTGGGCATGAAGGGACTCGAGACTATGATCCGTTTGACCCCTCCCTCCTGGGCTCAGCCTGGTATCTCCTACAGTAATGATTCTAGGCAGATGACTCGTTTAACTCAGCCACCCAGCTCTGCCTGCTCTTCTACAAATATCATGAGATATTTGTAGCTCCTCTCCCAGTAAATGGGTGTGTTATGATTGGTTCCATAGGCCAATGTGGCTACCATATACAGAGAGTTTATTTTCAATTTCAGGTATGCCTACAACTAAAAAGTGGGTGATTCTACTCAAGGGACCCAGTGAATTTTCACAGTAATTGAATCCAGATTATTAATACAGTATGCAAGTTCATCACTAGTGTTACAAGCACATCTTGAAAAACAATAAGGTGCTAAATTAGGTGAACCTTTGAGGATAAACCCAAAGCATTTCTTGAAATGGATGACTCTAGGACGTAGCAACAGGAATTGGGAGGATAAGTTTGTGAGCCATGCAGTGAGCCTCTGGGTTTCCTCCTCAACTATCTAATTTCTTTAAAGGTTGTGAAGATATTATCTCACTATTACCAATAAAAAGCTATCTTGTTTTTCATTTCAGGGAGCCAAACGGCTAGGCCAGTCTTGTTTTAGGCCAACTTGGCATGGCACGGATTTATACACAATAAAGAATAACAGAGTTGGAAGGGACCTTGGAGGTCTTCTAATCCAACCCCCTGCTCAAGCAAGAGACCCTATGCCATTTTGGATAAATGGCTTTTCAATCTTTTCTTGAAGACCACCAGTGACGGAGCAACCACCACTTCCGGAAGCAAGACATTAATTGTTCTCACTGTCAGGAAATTTCTCCTTGGTTCTAGATTGGAGCTCTCTGTCATGATCTTCCGTCCATTGCTTCTTGTCCTGCCCTCAGGTGCTTTGGAGAATAAGTCAATTCCCTCTTCTCTCTGGCAGCCCCTCTGATTCTGGAAGACTGATAGCATGTCGCCCTAGTCCTTCTCTTCCTACTAGAGTCATAGAACATAGAATCACAGGGCCTCAAGGAACCTGAGGTCTTCTAGTCCAACCCCCTAATAACCTTAAATGTTGGTTGCCAATATAGCAATATGCAAAAAATGTAGTGCCCTTGATGATTCCAGCCCTGAAACAGGCCATGACAAACATGGAACAAGATATTTTAGGTGGCCCAGGAATGGTTTCACTTTGAAACAAACCTATTTTGAATCTTCCTGGGATAGAGCTTTTCCAGAGCTCCTAACTCATTCCAAGGCTGGGATGTTCCCTGATGGAAGATTGTGCGTGCCTCCAACGAAGCCAACCGTTTAAAAAGTGGTCTTGTGTATATGTGGTCTTGGCTATGTGTAAATTGTATTGTGGGAAAGAAATATTTGGGGGAATATTTAAAAGGCAGAATATATTTCCCCAAAGGAATAATAGAAAATCTTAGGCAGAAACCACCACCACCCAAGTCTCTCTGCCCCAAGCACAAACCAGGTCTGTAGAAATGCAGATCTGATAATCCTTTTCAGAAAGGTTGGAGCCAGGAAGCTAGAAGCTGATGAGATTAGAAAGACAAAGACCCCTAAAATCTACGTACCCCACCCAAACTCTAAAAGACATGACCTTTGGAACATAACAGAATTAACCCACCACCATCAGAATACCAAATGGATATGCTCAGAACCTCAGGTCAAAGTTCATGACACAGGAACAGGAAACAACCTCAAAAGCCCAAGAAGATATAAAAACCCACCATTTCCAGCTACAAGTGGTCAGTTTTCCTAGAGCCTCGTTTCTGTCTGGCTCTGCTCTTCAATAAACTACAATCTTCTTTCTAAAACAGTCTCCATTTTGTTTATTCCCGGCTTGGACTGGACCCTGATGAAGATTTTTCTTTCAACAGTATGTCAGAGCACAAAAACTACAAGGTGGCAGGATTTAAAGCCCGGAGAAAAAACCATTTAGGCTAAAATCTGCAACGGCAACAAAAGCACTTTCAAGGGATGGTAGGAGATGCAAGCATGTTAACATGGCAATCGACCCCAAATGGTCTCAAACAGATGTCAGAAACATGATTAGTAAAAACAGAAATTATGTAACCAAACCTGATTATTGATTACACAACAGCATTATCTTGCAGCCCGGAATATGCTCAGACAACTACTTTAGAAAAACCAGCAGTTCTAAGCCATTAAATTGCAAAACAATTTTATAATGAGGGATTATGTACTTTTCCATTTCAATTTCTTTAGTAGTATTAAAAAAGCACCATGGGAAGAAGCTCATTCCAAGTCAGGAAGAATAATAAACATGTGTAATCTCGAACACCAGTTCTTTTTTTTTCTCTCAGGTTGTTCATTCAGTAGGTAAATTCTTTCATCCTAAAAGCTGGTTGGGCAATCACTCTTAAGCCAAAGGACACATAAGTCTTTTCATCATTTGTGCAACTCATATACTTTAATCATTATAAAACCAGAAAGCTATATTTTACCATTTTATCCAAACTGCAAAAAACACGGGTGCCAGTTCAAGAGGAAGCCAGGATATTAAGCCATCATCTACCAATGAATTAATATTCCTGATTCCTAGTTATTATAGTTATTATATGATAATCGTTACAGTTTCCCCATTTGTGGTTAATAACGAAGTTCATAATTTTTGCTTCCTATGAGAAGAAAAGTACAACGGTCTGCGTGGGTAGAAAAATCTTGGTTTAATAAAATATAATCCACTGAATACATCTTTGCATTAGGAAAGTAGGTTTGAATTCAAGCTTCTCATTTTTTTTTATTTCTTCTAAAAAAGTTTAACACGGGGGGGGGGGGAAACAAATACAAAATCAAACCAAACAGAAAAATAACAACAAAATCCCCATCGTTTCTATCAATGTATCTTACTGACCTTCCTGTCAAGAGTAAACATTTACAGACTTAAGTCATTTCAAAATTGTGCATTATAGGTTCCAGACAAATTCAGGAATTGGTGCTAATTTTTTGCTTCCAAGATCTGAGCTGTTGCAACAATCTGATGTAGAAACAGCAGTCTGAATGACTGGGTGCCTAATCAAGGTGCAAACAAACCTGTGAACAGGTAAGTTCCACTTTGATTTTGGTAAGTACCTCCACTTCCTATTGCTATTTTTACATCACACTTCCCTCACCCTCTGTTCCCCCTCAAAAGCCACGCCTTGGAGAAGAGAAAGAAGGAAGCAATTATGGGCACTATCACACCATTAGCGGAGAATCCATTTCCAGAATTAGAATTGCACAGCAGGAAAACAGAGGCTATTGTGTCATTTCTGCCAAGAGGAGAATCCCAGATTCTTATTCCGGAGGACTTTTTTTTTTTTTTTTTTTTTGCACAACCCCACAGCTTCATTATTGTTCTGCTGCCATTTTGGGGCTGATCCAATCAGAAGGGTTTTTTTTTCCAAGAGAAGAGAAAACCTGTAGCTCAGGATTGAGCTGTGAGGTCTTGGGGTGTTCTCTGAATTTGCTTGTTTTGTTTTACAGAGGTTTCATTATCATCACCAGTGCTGGTGATGTAAACAGCAGATTAATCAAGAGACCACCAAAAACACTTCCATCAACACTCACAGGGCACCTCACATATAACCAGAGAGCAAGCCCCCATTCCCTTCTAGCACTGATGTTAGACCAGACCAGATCAGAATAGAATAGACTAGACTAGAATAGAATAGAACAGAATACAGAATAGAACAGAACAGAGAATGGGAATAGAATAGAATAGAATAGAATAGAATAGAATAGAATAGAATAGAATAGAATAGAATAGAATAGAATAGAATAGAATAGAATAGAATAGAAAATGGGAATAGAATAGAATAGAATAGAATAGAATAGAATAGAATAGAATAGAATAGAATAGAATAGAATAGAAAATGGGAAGAGAAGAGAAGAGAAGAGAAGAGAAGAGAAGAGAAGAGAAGAGAAGAGAAGAGAAGAGAAGAGAAGAGAAGAGAGAATGGGAATAGAATAGAGTAGAGTAGAGTAGAGTAGAAAAGAAAATGGGAATAGAATAGAATAGAAAATGGGAAGAGAAGAGAAGAGACGAGACGAGACGAGAAGAGAAGAGAAGAGAAGAGAAGAGAAGAGAGAATGGGAATAGAATAGAGTAGAGTAGAATAGAAAAGAAAATGGGAATAGAATAGAATAGAATAGAATAGAATAGAATAGAATAGAATAGAATAGAATAGAATAGAATAGAATAGAATAGAAAGGAACCATGGAGGTCTTCTAGTCCAGCCCCCCACTTAAGCAGGAGAACTTATATCATCTCAGACAAGTGACTGTGTAGCCTCTTCTGAAAAATATCCAGTGATGGAGCGCCCACCATTACTGGGGGTAAGCTGTTCCACTGGTTAATTGTCCTCACTATCAGGAAATTTCTCCCTAATTCTAGGTTGCTTCTCTCTTTGTTCAGTTTCCAATCATTGTTTCTTGTTATCTAATTGGACAATGAAACATCTGCAAGAAAACAGAAAGCACCCAGGGACCCTATAGGCATTGTTACATACGGATGCTAAATTCCTGTCCAACAATTCTGTCTGTCCGGAAAGCATTTACACAATGGATTCAGTCTGGTTCCTGAAAACCCATGATCTCGGTTTGGCCAATATATTAGAATAAACTATCGTAAAAGGACCAGATTTGCATAATAAAAAGAAGTCATGCTTGTAACCAAGCAAGCTGATCATGAAATCAGATATTAGATCTTTTAATTGATCTGGTTAAGTGTCTTTATGCAAACATGGACACAGCGAGATCTGTAAAAACTGCTTCTGTACTAGTCTTCTCAGAGAAATCTCTGGCAATGGGAATTCTGTTGGAATATTTATAAAATTCAAAGCACCTTTAGGAGAAAGGGAGATATGCTCCTCCTTATCTTTGGCAGTGATAACTGAGAAGAAATTATCATCTGGTCAGCAACATGTGGCATCGATGAAAAAGCAGTACAGATAGTCCTCCAGTTACAACCGTTCGTTTAGCGACCGTCCGAAGTCACAATGGCACTGAAAAAGGGGATTTGCAACAATTTTTCACCCTGATTACCGTTGCAGCATCTCCACGATCACGGTCACGTGATCAGAATTCGGAGGCTTGGAAACCGGCGTGTATTTATGACGGTTGCAGTGTCCCGGGGTCACGAGATCATCTTTTTCCCTCCTCTGACAAGCCAAGTCAATGGGAAAACCAGACTCACTTAACCACCGTGTGACTAATTTAACAACTGCAGTGATTCACTTAATGACGGTGGCAAGAAAGGTTGTAAAACGGGGCAAAATTCACTTAACAACCGTCTCGCTTAGCAACAGAAAAGCTGGACTCAATTGTGGTTGTTAAGTCGAGGGCTACTTGTATTAAACCTCCTTTAGCTTTCCGCAGAGGGCATTGGCAAGGGAATTGCAAGTTGGATTGGAACCATGGTTCTGAGCAAGCTAGAAAACCTTTGGTCTATATTGTTGTTAGTTGCGAAGTCGTGTCAGACCCATCGCAACCCCATGGACAACGTTCCTCCAGGCCTTCCTGTCCTCTACCATCTTCTGGAGTCCATTTAAGCTCACGCCTACTGCTTCAGTGATTCCATCCAGCCACCTCATTCTCTGTCGTCCCCTTCTTCTGTTGCCCTCCATCTTTCCCAGCATTAGGCCCTTCTCCAGTGAGTCCTTCCTTCTCATTAGGTGGCCAAAGTACTTGAGTTTCAACTTCAGGATCTGGCCTTCTAAAGAGCAGTCAGGGTTGATCTCCTCTAGGACTGACAAGTTTGATCGCCTTGCAGTCCAGGGGACTCACAGGAGTCTTCTCCAGCACTATAGTTCAAAGACCTTTGTCTATAGAAGTTCTCAATCATCCAGGTCATGGTTATCCCAACAGTGCTTTTCCAAAAGGTAAATGGACTTTTGTGTGTGGGGGTTTCCTTGAAAATGTTTCGCTTCTCATTCAAGAAGCTTCAGAACTGAAGAAGTTTCTTGGATGAGAAGCGAAACATTTTCAAGGACAAAAACACCAAGAAAGTCTGATTGTCTTTTGGAAAAGCACCTTTGGACTAGAGGCAGGGGTCACCAACCCCCAGTCCGTGGACCGGTACCGGGCCACGCCATGCCAACAACCGGTCCGCATAAACAAGCAAAGCCCTATCTGTGGGCAGCACACAAAACTAGACACTCTCCGGTCCGTAGAAAAACCTCTCTCCATGTAACTGGAGACCTCTGGAGTACGAAATCTTTTGTTCCCCTGTTTTCCAATGGCAGAAATTCCCCCCCCCCCAAAAAAAATAATGGCTCCTTTGCAGAACTGGTGACCTTTCTTATAAAGCAGTGGTTCTCAACCTTTTTAATGCCGCGACCCCAACCGGTCGTAAGTCGAGGACTATTCAACTGGTGCAACACCATTTGCAGAATGGGACTTTTGGCGGGCTCAGCAGGACAGAGACAGCCTGGACAATTCCTATTGGCTTTTGAAAGCCAATAGAATTAGACTCTATTCAAGAGAGTCTATTCTATTGGCTTTCAAAAGCCAATAGGATAAAAGGGAGTAGCACAGCTAAGGAAAAGGGGGAAAAAATGGCGGACTGCGTTGTTTGGCGACCCCCGTGAAATGGTTGTTCGACCCCAAATGGGGTCCCGACCCACAGGTTGAGAACCACTGTTATAAAGCAAATAGCATGAAAAAAAAAAGACTTGCCTTCCATGGGGTTATCATTTATACTTATTATAACTGATAAAGCAAACTAACCGATAGTATTCAATATTCCCAGACCTTGGGAAGTGTTTTGGGGACCCCTTTCAAGAGCCATCCAGGGCAACCTCCAAGTAAATGAAACAGAAAAGCAGGAAAAAGAAGCATTGGTTCACCTACCTAGCAAAGCCTGGAACAAACTGCTTTTAAAGATGCCCATCACCTTCTTAATGGCTTTTTTCAGTTGTTGCTCCTCTGGCTTTTTTAACGTCTTACAATAATCTTCCAGAAGTGCTATAGCTCGATCGGTGTCTAAAGCAAACAAGACGAGAACCATGGTTAGCCGAACCTTGAAATGTTACTTTTTTTTAACGTGCAAAACAGAAGGATGCGTTTGCCAAACAAGGCTTGCTAATTAATACAAAACTTGGCGTTGCTCAGTTCTCAAGCGAAGAGGCACAGCTTAATAGTAATGTTTAAAAATGGTCATATACATTTTTCCTTTGCCTTCCTCTTGTGTTAAGCGTTTTTTAGACGAACACGCCAGGGCAGATATGTCACCTTGTTTGTAACTGATCACATAAACTACTTTGGAGCTGTATTTGTTACTTAGATGATAAACAAAATGAAAAAAGTCCTTTAAATAATTCCTGTAAAACATAAGGCCGTTGTGTTGCACACAGAATTGCAAAATTCTGATTCGGGGGCATTTGCAGAGAGGACGATACAAAAAAAAAAAAAAGTCAAAATGACACCTATAAACAAAATCTTCTCCTTTTTTATCCTACAGCTCGTATGACAAATTTACATTATTATGCACATGACTAAGCTCTAAAAAACTATATATACATTCAAAACAAAACAAAATTGAGTCAGGACTAGGCTTTTTGGCTGCTTACTTTACTGAAATTCGAGAACTGGTAATGCAGAAACAATCCTAAATCACAGGCAAGCCTAAATACAGGTGGTCCTCAACTTACAACAGTTCATTTAGTGACTTTTCAATGTTACAACAGCACTGAAAAAAGTGACATATGACCACTTTTCATACTTATTATGACTGTCACATGATCAAAATTCAAATGCTTGGCAAATGACTCATGACAGCATGACCCCGGGTCACTGCAACCGTCATAAATGTGAGTCAGTTGCCAAGTGTCTGAATCCTGATCACGTGACCATGGGGATGTTGCAGCGGTTGTGTGAAAAATAGTCATAAAGTTGCTGTTTTCAGTGCCGTTGTAACTTTGAAAGGTCACAAAATGAACTGTTGTAAGTTGAGGACTACCTGTACAGTGGTTGAACGCTTACATTTAGTAGCAAAAAAACGCTTACATTTAGTAGTAGTAAAAAAATATGAATCGGTTGCCAAGTAGCTGAATTTTAATCATGTGACCATGGGGTTGTAAGTGTAAAAAAAATGGTCGCTTTTTTCAGTGCCGTTGTAACTTCGGTCACTAAACAAAGTCATAAGTCGAGAACTATCCGTAATTGAATTGGAAAGTGACCGGGGAATGACCAATTTGTGAGCAAGGTCACCCAGTCCTGCTCTCTTTTTATTGATGAGTAAAGCTGACAAGGTCTTTCTCAGCCCTTTGCAGAACACGTCCAGCTACAACTTGGTGTATGTTTTAACAATGCATTTATTTGTAATCAACTGGGCATCCTTTCCGTTCTGCCTGACTAAGCACTGCCCATGTGCCAATTGGATGCCAGACAAGCTCAGGCCTCAAAAAACACAATTAAATCACAGCTGAAGGCCACAAACACCTGGGATTAACGGAGGAAATAGGCACACAGGTTCCAAACAGGCTCAGAGACGTATTAAATATGCTTGATCTACATGACTTTTCTTTTAAAAAAATAGTAAAATAATCATTGGAAGCTGGCATGTTGCCAAACATTAATCGTTTGTGGGTTCTTTATTTACAAGAATATTTCTGGGTCCTGTAAGTATAGGGCAGGGGTAGGCAACCTTGGCTCTTTTATGACTCGTAGACTTCAACACCCAGAATTCCTGAGCCAGCCACGCTGAGGGAAAAGGGAGAGGTTTCCAAGCTGAGCCATGCTGGCTCAGGAATTCTGGGAGTTGAAGTCCACAAGTCATGAAGGGGCCATAGTTCCCCCATGCTGGTTCAGGAATTCTGGGAGTTGAAGTCCACGAGTCATAAAAGAGCCAAGGTTGCCTACCCCTGGTATAGGCAACAGTGGGCAACTGCAGCTCAGGGATATATTTGAAGGTAAACCTATTTGCAAGAAAGATTACAAAATGTAACCAGTTTTTGAGCACTTTCCATTATCTTGTGAAAGACCACCAAATCCTCTTTCTCTGATTTCTAAGGCAGAGGCTCCACCTTCATATTGGAGTCTCAGCCAAGACATTATATGAGGTTCAGTCAAGCTATTCCTGCTTTCCATAAACTAAATTGAGTATAAACATAAAAAAAGAGATTCTGGAAAGAGTGCAGAGAAGAGCAACGAAGATGATTGGGGGGGGGGCTGGAGGCTAAAACATATGAAGAATGCTTGCAAGAGTTGGGTGTGTCTAGTCTAGTGAAAACAAGAACTAGAGGAGACATGATAGCAGTCTTCCAGTATCTGAAGAAGAGGGAGTCAAGCTATTCTCCAAAAACACCAGAAGGCAAGACTAGAAACAAACGGATGAAAATTATTCAAGCAGAGAAGCAACCTAGAACTAAGGAGAAATGTCCTGGCAGTGAGAACAATTAATCAGTGGAACGGCTTGCCTTCAGAAGTTGTGGGTGCTCCATCACTGGAGATTTTTAAGAAGAGATCGGACAACGTCTTGTCTGAAATGAGGTTTGGACTAGAAGACCTCCAAGATCCCTTGCAACTCTATCCAGAGGTTGTCCATGACTACTGCATAAAATGTTCCAATATTCACATATAAGGATAGAATATATATTTTGTTTGGGCTTGCCTACTGCCCCATATGCTTAGACATGGGCATACACTTCAAGTCTGCATTGATGGAGACAAAAAAAAAAGCAAGATTGTAATTTGTCCCCTTCTGAAACCAGATCTATCAATTAGTGGTAGTAGCTCTGGTTAATTCCAGATGACTGAGAAAAATCTATAGCTGCTTTTAGTCCAAAGAGAACATTCAAGAGTTGGAAGGCATGTTGGCACACGTGTACCAAATGGCTCCTATGCCTGTAGGAAGTCATAAACCTCAGATTTCTCAGTATGCCACCTAGCTAAAACTTTCTACTACACCCACCCATACACAGTCTACTTTTTCTCTTTTTTTTTTAAGGAGCAGCTGAACTTTCAAATGACTGTCTGAAGTTGAGAAATAAATTCAACAGCCCACAAGTGGGTTGCAGCTCTCTGCTCATTTTGTTTTCTAAGGGTGTTTGTACGGAAATATCTGGGGCCTGGAAGCTTTCTGAGAAATCAAAAGGCGGCGAGAATTTGGCCCAAAGAGCTTCTGAAAGCATCAACACTCTAACGAAGCTCTGGCAGGCTCATTAGCTACAGCACATCGGTTCACTGCTGAAGGGAAAGCCATCAAAAACCAGACAATGCAATGCAACAGGCTAGAAAATAAAAAAAAAAAAATGAGACTAGCATCCTTTTAAAAGTACTCATTATATAGCTCAGTGGTTCTCAACCTTTTTAATGCTGCGACCCCCCAACCGGTCATAAGTCGAGGACTACTCAACCGGTCGTAAGTCGAGGACTACTCAACTGGTGCAGCACCGTTTGCAGAATGGGACTTTTGGCGGGCTCAGCAGGGCAGAGACAGCCTGGACAATTCCTATGGGCTTTTGAAAGCCAATAGAATTAGACTCTATTCAAGAGAGTCTATTCTATTGGCTTTCAAAAGCCAATAGAATAAAAGGGAGTAGCACAGCTAAGGAAAAGGGGGAAAAAAATGGCGGACTGCGTTGTTTGGCGACCCCCCGTGAAATGGTCGTTTGACCCCAAATGGGGTCCCGACCCACAGGTTGAGAACCACTGATATAGCTCCATTCCTGGTAACAGAATTTGGTTGCGCCTGTTGCAGAGTTAACAGGGTGACAGTAGGTCTAGTAATCGCAATGTAAGGCTGCAATTTTGATGCATAAATAACTGGATTTAATGGGCATCTAAGATAAAGGCACTAGATTTGATTATTGATGACCAGATGGACGTGCTCTTAATATAACATCGTCCAACTCCTGGCATTAATTTTTTTTTTTTTACCATTTTGCTATTAAATATAAGCATTCAACCACTGTACAGGCAGTCCTCGACTTATAACAGTTCATTTAGCAATTGCTCCAAGTTACAACGGCACTGAAAAAAGTGACTTAGGAGCGTTTTTCACACTTACGACCGTTGCTGCATCCCCATGGTCACGTGATCAAAATTAACACGCCTGGCAATTGACTCATGTTTATGACATGCAGGGGTCATGTGATCCCTTTTTGAGATCTTCTCATAAGCAAAGTCAAGGCGAAAGCAAGATTCACTTAACAACTGTGTTACTAACTGAACAACTGCAGTAATTCACTTAACAACTGTGGCAAGAAAGGTTGCAAAATGGGGCAAAATTCACTTGACAAATGTTTCACTTTGCAACAGAAATTTGGGGGTCAATTGTGATAGTGAGACTCCTTGTTTTCCTTAAAGGTTATTTTTTTTTTCCCAGAGGAAGATAGTGACTTATAGAACTGGTCCTAGATTTTCTTGAAACCAATTTTAGCCTAACTTGTTGAAAGCCAATTTTTGGATCTTGTGGGAAGTCAGCCCCCCAGAGAAGGAAATATTAAAAGGGCAGAAAAATATATTTCCTCAAAGGATCTTAAAGAGGCAGAAAAGCATGCCCAGTTTTCTTAATAGCCCCAAGTCTCCCTCCCCCAAGCAGAAACCAGCTCTGTAGAAATGCTGATGGAGGCCCCCAGCTAGAAGATTAAGAAGACAAAGACTCCTAAAATCTGCATACCTCACCCAAACTCTAAAAGTCATTAGCCCCAGCACCAGGGAAGCAGGATATGACTTTTGGGCCATAATAGGATTAACCCATCACCATCAGAATATCAGAAAAGCACACTCAGATGCAGGTCAAAGTTCATGCCACAGGAACAGGAAGCAACTCCAAACAAAAGGCTCCAGAGGGTATAAAAACCCACTTCCTACATGTGCGCAGCCCTTTTTCCCCTCTCTTTCCTGCCAGAGCCATCTTCCTGTCTGGCTCTCCTCTTCAATAAACTGCAACTTTCTTTCTAAAGCAGTCACCATGTTGTTTATCCCCAGCTTGGACTGAACCAGGATGAAGACTTTTCTTCCAACAATCTAATGCTAGTTTCTCAGGCTGCTGTGTAACAAATATTATTGAAGCTCCCTGCTTAAAGCATCGCCTCAATTCAATCCATTGCTCTTTAGTGCTTCTTTTTTAAGCCTTCCTTAAGTATAATAAATATTATCCACTGAAATGGACTTCAGATATGACTTTCTAGCTGATCCTCATATTGAATATTTAATGTACAGTATTTCTTAAGTTATCCAAAATATATTAGGAGCTTTTTTATTTTAGTAAGACAAGGCTGTCAGTCTTCAATCAGCATGCAATGCTGGATCTTGTTTAAAACTTAATATCCCACCAATATAAATACACCCAACATAGAAATCCCCCAATCTTATTGTGCCAGCAAGATTCAGTGAGAATTGAAACAGAAATGTTGTATAAAATATTGTTCTTATTTATTTATAATGGCGTTGAATTACTACTCAGTAGTTCTGGAGTGATATAATCCACATTATTTGCTCCCCTACCCATAACATTTTCACATTAAAATGCCTCAAACTCACAAAATTGAGCCAGATTTGTTCCATGTGAAAGTAGAGCTAAAGTTAGTATCATTAACTACATATGATTACATAAAATCTACGTAGTTAATGTAAAATGTAAACATCTACGTAGAATATAAAAATAACCACAGACCAATTTTATAATTCAATGTAGATTTTTACATTTGACATTAAAAAGTAGTATTTGCTTAGTTGAACCAAAATTGGGAAAAAGAATCATAGATAATCAGTTTTGGTCTGACCAAGCTAAGACTAGCTTTAAAAAGGTAAGTAAGGATCGCTTGCTGGCTGAGGTATGAGATTCCCATTGTGCTTCAAATAAAGGAACAAAATAAGCCAATCTCTTTGGTTTGCAGAACTGATTGTTCCTGTAGATTAAGTTTCCAGGCATGATGTTTGCAGACAGGCAAAAATCTGCCATGCTTGCACCTGCAAGAAAGAGCAGATGTGACTGCCTGGATGCATGAGTCCCATCTGCTCATGCTGACAGTTTCTGCTGAAGCTGGCTTAATTTTCTCCAAGAGGAGAAAAAACCCCACACAATGTTTCATTCACATGGGAGGGTCAGGACTGCCCTTACTTTGAGCCAATCTGAATGACCCTTGCTAGGGGATTCAGTGAGCTCAATTCAATTGGAAGAGATTTTCAACACCTGAACAAAATGAGATGGATTCAAAGAGGCTTTTTTCCCTCCTTCAAAAGGCAACTGGACTGTTTTTTTCCTTGAGGAGGAGAAAGAAGTTTCACTTATCATCCCAAGAAGCTTCTTCGAGTTCTGGCTGAATGGTGGACAACGGAAGGATTTATGTTCCTTGCAGTCATCTGATTGTTGGCACTCTCTCTGAGAGTCGTTGAGACCACTTGGAGGTTTATCTGTCCCCTCAGGGTCACCTGAATAGTGCAAATATTGAGGCTGTTCAATCTTAATGTAGATGGCTTCTTTGACCCCTCTTTCAAACCAGTGACCCTCTCTGTCCAATTTAATATTACAGCCAAAGACCAACACGTAAATTAAACATTCAAATAAAACAAAATTAAACAGAACCAACACAAGAAGACACAGCAGTATATTACAATTATTGATGTAATCAATGGGTGACCAAGGTCTGCTTAGTTTTACAGACAGTATAACAAAACCTAGCTATCTTCAGAAAAACTGAATCATACTGACCTGACAATAAAAATACATTGAGTATAGTCCAGGGGTAGGCAACCTTGGCTCTTTTATGACTCGTGGACTTCAACTCCCAGAATTCCTGAGCCAGCATGGCTCAGCTTGGAAACCTCTCCCTTTCCCCTCAGCATGGCTGGCTCAGGAATTCTGGGAGTTGAAGTCCACGAATCATAAAAGAGCCAAGGTTGCCTACCCCAGTATAGTCTAATGCTGGATAAAAACATGTAATAAAATTAATTATAAAAGATTATTAAAAAGATCTAAAACGTTTATTTATGGTTCTGGCGAATCCCCCAATGCTGCTGCGCAGAATCTAGCCACCTGTGCCGTGATCACTGCCTGCTTGTCCTTAAGCAGCCACTGGAGATAAATACTTTCCGATACCTATCAATTATGGGGAGAATATGTTTTTTCCAAATAGCTCTATAGAAGGAACATCGGAGGAGTATGTGTCCAATGGTCTCCACCTCTCCTGAGCCACAGGAGCAGAGTCTTTCAGCCAATAGTGTCTTTTTATACTTGCTGTACAGGACGACCAATGGAAACGCATGACCTCATGAAAGCCGGAATCCTTTCCGGCGGTTTACTGACTCCAACTGACTAAGATACCTGTAACCACATATTGTGGGAAGTCAGCCCCCCAGAGAAGGAAATATTGAAAGGGCAGGAAAATATATTTCCTCAAAGGATCTTAAAGAGGCAGAAAAACATGCCCAGTTTTCTTAATAGCCCCAAGTCTCCCTCCCCCAAGCAGAAGCCAGCTCTGTACAAATGCAGATGTAAACCATCAGGAAGGTCGAAGCTAGGAGATTAAGAAGACAAAGACACCTAAAATCTTCATACCTCACCCAAACTCTAAGAGTCATTAGCCCCAGCACCAGGGAAGCAGGATATGACCTTTGGGTCATAATAGGATTAACCCATCACCATCAGAATACCAGAAAAGCACACCAACTCAGGTCAAAGTTCATGCCACAGGAACAGGAAACAACTCGAGACAAAAGGCTCCAGAGGGTATCAAAACCCACTCCCTACATATGTTCGCTTTTTCCTGCCAGAGCCATCTTTCTGTCTGGCTCTCCCCTTCAATAAACTGCAACCTTCTTTCTAAAGCAGTCGCCATGTTGTTTATCCCCGGCTTGGACTGGACCACGATGAAGACTTTTCTTCCAACAATATCTAAGATCCTCTCTGTCCAGAATGCTGTAGCCACATTCTCAATAGAGGGGGAGGGATACACCACCACCTATCTCCTGTTTACAATACAGTCCTTTCAACAATTCCAAGAAGGTTCCACTCCCATTTGCACTATTAACATGGTCCTGAGGGCATAGAAAAAAAACCCTCAAGGAGTTTTCAATGACTCTCAGATAACGACCAGACGACCGCAAGAAATTCTCCAACCGTTCAGTCACAACTGAAGGAGCTTCTTGGATGAGAAGCAAAATGTCTTCTTCCTCAAGGAAAAAACAGTCCAGCTGCCTTTCGAAGAAAAAAGCACCTTTGAGACAACTACGACCTGGACGGCTAAGAATCACCACAGATGAATGAGATGGACATTTTCAGAACTCAAATTAAGAAGACGGGCTTGTTCAAAGTGTGAAATGTTTGCAATCTGATCGAGCATGAATCCTGAATTAAAGTTCCCACATGTTCAACAGCGGCCAACTGTCTGTTAGAGCAACCATTCCTGAAATACAATAAAAATAGAATTTCTAACTTTGTTCATCCTATTTTCTGGAGACTCTACAGTCTAGTTCAGGGGTCCTCAACCTTGGCAACTTTAAGACTTGTGGACTTCAATTCCCAGAATTCCTCAGCCAGCAAAGGAATTCTGGGAATTGAAGTTCACAAGTCTTAAAGTTGCCACGGTTGAGGACCCCTAGTCTAGTTCATCCTCTGTGATAAAGCAGTGGTTCCCAACTTTTTCTATACCCTGCACCCTAGAAAGTTTCTGATATATTCTCGCACCCCTTACAAAAAATTATGCTATATACACTATAATTTTGAAAGTTTTTGCACCTCCTGGAATATTATCTCACACCCCCAGGAGAGCACCCCCAGTTGGGAACCCCTGTGATAAAAGGATCTGGAATTTTACTCAAAGCAATCAACCTTAACATGATCTCATTCTGGCACTAAAATCAGTAATATTTCTCTCTCTGTCTCATCACCAGGGTACAAATTCTGAAAATCTTTACATCTGCACAGGAGGCTACAGCTATGGCAGGTCCCAACATTTCCACAGAATCAAACACTTGGAAGGAATCGTTAAATCCACTCTGACTTCCTTCCTCTCCCGGATGTCTTCCAAATATATTGAGATTACAAACTGCCAAAATGTCCCGAAGATTTGGAATTTGCGCTTCTAAATCTAGAAATGTGACAAGAAGGAAATTTGGGGAAGACAGATAAGCTCCCTCTGCTTACTGGGTATGACAAATAAGCAGTTACAATCAATTATCTTCCTTTCTGTGGATTCCTGTTACTTTCAGCAATAAAACACCAATCAGGTGCATGGTAATGATTAAGCTGAATCATAAAGATGTCACCATTAATTAATGCATTATCTGGGAACAGCAAGTCAAGGAATTACAATAACCCAAAGCAACAATAGTCTTTCCTTTCTCCTCTTTCCCCGCTGATTTATAACTATGTTCCAGACCAGCAAATATCAGAACATATTTCTACCCCAAAACAGAGAGCCAAAAATATTTTAGATGCTAAAACAAACAAATAAAATGGACCCTGAAACGAAGAACAGGCTGGGGTAAAGCCAGGAACAATATTTAATCTGTGCCAAATTTTATCCCTTTTAGTTTCGGTCAGACCAACTTTATTGTGATAAAGACGATTGTGGTGCAGACAAAACCTACACTCAGTATCAAGGATTTTAATGAGGACAGAGGGAATTAAATAAAGGTACATTTAAAATGCAGTAGCCAACTCTTCTCCCTTTCATATAACACAATCTCCTTAACAGTGAACAATAGTTTTGTTATTATTTTGTATTAGATGAAGTGGACATTCTTTGGACATTTCAGAGCTATTTGTTTTTAAAACATAAAACCGTATTTCACTAGCGAATTTTAAAAATATTCATGACACATTTAAAAAGCAATTTTATTCAACCTAATGTTTGAAGTGTTGAAGTTTGACTCATGTTTCCCATGAATTTTGTTGACTTAACAACAGCTAGAAATAAATAAGAGTTATGGCTGTGTGTTTCAGGAGTACGTCTAAAATAATGCCAAATGAAACACCTTCCATAAAAAAAAAACCATCACTATAGTTAATAACATTGGGCTCGGTAAGCAGTTAAAGTCATAATTTTGTAAACTAAGATCTATCCGGGAGTTCTTCCATCAATCCTGCCCACAGAACAAAGTATTGCTGATACGGTATCATTTATATTTATGTATTTTTATGCTGGAATTATTGCCGAGATAAAGTAACTGGAGCTGTTCCCCCCCCCCTACAATTCCCTTTACTCCAGCAGTACAAAAATCAAAAGCTCTCTAAGAACTCAAAATGTGAGATCCTAGGTTTCCAAACAATTTTATTGGAAGTTTTTTAAGTTTTTTTTGCACGTAAACAAAGATGCACAAAGCAATTCTCTTTCCCCTCTCCACCGAAAAACACTTTCATTCAAATGCTTTTCAGTGGAAAATGGCCTATGTCACATATCTGGCCTATGTCACATATCTGGCCTATGTCACATATCTAATTATGTTCAAAAGACAGACCCCAAAAATCCCTCATAGCCCACCTTTCTTCTTCACTGGCATTCTTGCTGTTAACTTCTGGCGCTGGATGGATGCAAATTTATTTACTGTAGAGTTCCTTCCGGAATTATCTTGGGAAGTCAGAAGTCTGCCGTCCCACTCAAAATGGTTCAGTTTAAAAAAGAGGACTCTTATTGCTTCATTTTCCTCCAATAATGCTCGTAATTCCTCAAGTGAAAAACTTCCAACATCACCAGGAAAAGAGCAAGACAGGGAGGGGAGCTGTAGAGAATTCCTGCCACGAGGCAGTTGTCAAAATCCGTAAAGTATTTCTGAAGCTATAAAAATATATCGGAGAAAACACACATCCGTTTACAAAAGTGTCTTAAGAATCCCTCTTCTAGCCACAAAGGATTGTTTTTGTATTGTATTCAGAAGTTTGAGTGAATGTCAAAAAAAATGCAATTAAGGCACACAGTCCAAAACCTTGGCAATCTCGGGATTCCACAGTCCAAAACCGCCCAACCCCGTCTTAAATAATCCAAATAAAATTCAAAGGAAGCTGGAGGCAATTCAAAGAGATTTTTTTTTCTCCCCTTCCTGATGCGGTCACAAGGATTTTTTCTCCATTAGACAGACATCCTGGTCTTCTGGATACTAGCAACCATGCTCCGAAGTTTCAGTTGGTTACCCGCACAGCCCTCACTTTCATTTGTGTACTCTCCGCCCAACCTTCTGGTCTGTAACATCCCTCTGATCCTCTTGTATTACACCCAAGAGGATTGAAAACAATCCCTTGACATGGAATTATTAAAGCGACAGTGCTGTTCACAGGGCAAGCTGGTGAAGCAAACAACAGGGCGCCGGGATGGCTGAGTTGCGGTCATTTCACGCTTAGCTCAGGAGCGGCAGCCACCTACCAAGAGAGAAGAGTTTTAAGAACAGTTTTGCCCACAATGAAATCAAGAGCTTTTCTTGGCTGCCATATACATTTATCTCTCTATTATACAGATAGTCCTCGACTTACAACAGTTAGCATAGTGACCATTCAACGTTACAACAGCACTGAAAAAAAGTGACTTCTGACTGTTTTTCACACTTACAACCGGTGCAGCATCCCCGTGGTTCATGTGATCAAAATTAAGACTCTTGGCAACTGACTTGTTTTTATGACGGTTGCAAGGTCCCGGGCAGTGGTGGGATTCAAATATGTGAGCAACTGGTTCTCTGTGTAGATGCCACTTCTGGAAGTCCATTCTGGGCTTGGGCAACAAAAAATTAGCTACCAGTTCTGCCGAAGTGGTGCGAACCGGCTAAATCCCACCATTGGTCCCGGGGTCATTTTGTGACCTTCTCCAAAGCAAAGTCAATGGGGAAGCCAGATTCCCTTAACTACCCTGTTGCCAATTTAACATCAGCAGGGATTCACTTAATGGTGAATCCGGCAAGACAGGTCGTAAAATGGGGCAAAACTCACTTATCAACAACAGAAGTGTTGGGTTCAACTGTGGTCGTTAACTCCAGGACTACCTGTGTTGTGATTGTTTTATGATGGCTTGCCACTCACCGTTGCTCGTCTGAAATGGGCGGCTATAGAAATTAAATAAACGTGAAAGGAGAATAAAACAGGCCATAAAGTAATAATAAT
The DNA here is from genome assembly GCF_016545835.1 of Crotalus tigris. Taxonomy (NCBI): domain Eukaryota; kingdom Metazoa; phylum Chordata; class Lepidosauria; order Squamata; family Viperidae; genus Crotalus; species Crotalus tigris. The sequence goes on from NW_024097335.1 coordinate 930,363, forward strand.
AATAATAATAATAATAATAATAATAATAATAATAATAATAATAATGATGATGTGAAGAACAGAATAGAGGCATGGGAAGACAAAGCACTACATGGCCAATACATGAAAAAAATAGCTGGGAAAGCAGATAATAATAAAACCTGGCAATGGCTAAGAGCAGGAAAATTGAAGAAAGAGACCGAGGGACTAATTCTGGCTGCACAAGACCAAGCCTTAAGGACAAATGCATACAAAGTCAAAATTGAGAAGACAGCAACAGACAGTAAGTGCCGCCTATGCAAAGAAGCTGAAGAAACAGTGGACCACTTGGTAAGCTGTTGCAAGAAGATTGCACAGACTGATTACAAGCAGCGGCATGACAAAGTAGCAACAATGGTGCACTGGAAGATCTGCAAAAAATATCATTTGCCTGTAAGCAAAAACTGGTGGGATCACAAAATAGAGAAAGTCATAGAAAATGATAAAATTAAACTGCTCTGGGACTTCAGAATTCAAACAGACAAGCACCTGCAACATAACACCCCAGACTTAACAATTGTCGATAAGAAAGACAAAAAAGTCTGGATAGTGGACGTGGCAGTGCCTGGAGACAGCAGAATAGAAGAGAAAGAACTGGAGAAGATAACAAAATACAAAGACCTACAAATAGAAATAGAAAGACTGTGGCAAAAGCAAGCAAGGGTAGTACCAATAGTCATAGGCTCCTTGGGTGCAATCCCAAAACAACTGGAGCACCACTTGAACACCATTGGCATTGACAAATTCGCTATTAGTCAATTGCAAAAGGCAGCCTTATTAGGAACTGCTTCCATCCTGCGACGATATCTGTAATACCATCAAACATCCACATCTGCCTATCCCAGGTCCTGGGTAAGGACTCGATAGGTAGACAAAATGCCAAATCCAGTCTGAACATCTGGCTGACTGTGCGATGATCCATAATGATGATGATGATGATGATGATGATGATGTTGGAAGGGACCTTGGAGGTCATCTAGTCCAACCCCATTCAGGCAGGAAACCCTATACCGTTTCAGACAAATGGCTGTCCAGTCTCTTCTTAAAAACTTCCAGTGTTGGAGCATTCACCGCTTCTGGAGGCAGGTTGTTCCACTGGTTAATTGTTCTAACTGTCAGGAAGTTTCTCATTAGTTCTAGGTTGAGTACAGGTAGTCCTCAACTTATAACCATTTGTTTAGTGACCCTCCTTCCCCCCTTGGTGGTGGCTCCTGCTGCCACTGGTGCCCAGCTCAGGCCAGGCCAGCCTCAGGTGTCATATACCTAACCTAGATGGAGCCCCAGGGGTGTTGCATCCACAGAAAAACAGGGAAGCCTCACGATGTCTGTCTTTTGCGCATTCTCTCGTCTCTCATCTCATTCTTCTCTTCCTGATTCATTGACTCGCACTTTGCTCACCCTGCTTGCACACGAGTGCGATCCACGCAGCCCTCCCAGGCCTGTGCACACTCCAGCAGGCCAACCCACCATTGAAGTTTGGAGCGTTTTGTTTGTGTTTTTTTAAATAAATCATGATCTCCCAGGGAACCCTGGCGACTTCTCACAAAAATCTAGGATTCAATGGAACTCCGGTTGAGAAACCCTGCTTTAGGGAATCAGGTTTTCCGTTTCCCAGGTTCAAAGCAATGCTTTTATTTTTGTACCTATAATCTCTACATAGATCTCTGCGTAGTAGTTAAGGCACTAGGCTAGGAACTGGAGACTCTGAGTTCTAGTCCTGCTTTAGGGATGAAAGCCAGCTGGGTGACTTTGGGCCAGTCACCAGGAGATGGTGAGTTCTAGTCCCACTTTAGATCTGAAAGATAGCTAGGTGACTTTGAACCAATCTCCACGAGATAGTGAGTTCTAGTCCCGCCTTAGGTCTGAAAGATAGCTAGGTGACTTTGGGCCAGTCACCAGGAGATGGTGAGTTCTAGTCTCACCTTAGGCATGGAAGCCAGCTGGGTGACTTTGGACCAGTCACTAGGTGAGTTCTATCCCACCTTAGGTCGAAAGATAGCTAGGTGACTTTGGGCCAGTTACCAAGAGATGGTGAGTTCTAGTCCCGCCTTACACATGAAAGCCAGCGGGGTGACTTTGGGCTAGTTACTCTTTTTCAGTTCAGCTCACCTCACAGGATTATCTGTTAAGAGAATTTTAATTTCTCTATTGGTGAAAAATAAATCAGAAGCTCTCACAGTTGACTGCATTTAGCTGATTCAAAATAACTTTTTATATTTATATCAAAATATTTATAAATAAATATATCAAAATACCATACATTGTTCTTTACAGCAACATAGCTCAGTTGAAGACTTCTTACACAGAGATACAGAGACAAACCTGAGACTGGAAATCCAGCTCCTAACTCAATACTCTTTTGCACAGACTCAGTAGCACTTTCTTCACATTGGCTAACTGAGTTACCACATGACTCTTCCTGCTCATGAATATTCCAACATTATCGTTGTGGGGGAAATGGGAGGAGGAAGGAGTGTTAGATAAAGTATTGCGACCTTGAATTATTTATATAAAAATAATAAAGGCAGAATAAAAAATTAAAATTTAAAAAAAATATATTTCTCCAAGATCAACTTTGTGATTCTCTACAATAGGCATCTTACAGGGTGTGATGAGGATAATAAATGGGAAAAAAGCAGGGATGTAGACTGGCATCCTTCGATCATTTTTAAAATCTCTTTTCTGGCTTAGAACGTGCTTTTGTTTTGGTAACCATTTTTGCATAGTTTTTCCAAGGTCACCACTAAGGCTCTCTACAGAAACAGATGTGAAAACATTGGGAAATGACAACTACATTTAGCATTTGCATTAGGAACCAAAGGATAAGCTCTAAAAAGTGAGAGTAGAACAAATTACAAGTTGGAAAATGAATATCCTTTTGAAATGTTGACAGCTGCATGGAAAAAAAATTTGGGCAGGGGGGAAAACGAAATGAAGAAAACCGTCCTGTTTAAAAAAAAAAACTGTGTTAAAAAACAACAAAAATAACCTGTATGCTGTCCAGAATCACTGTGTGAAATGGCCAGCTATACAAATGTGATTAAACAAAGAAAGAAATGAAACTTGTACATTAAAACTTTCAAGCCCTAACTAGGGGACAGCGGATATACAAGGAAATCAAGACTGGAAATGAAAGAGAATGTATGGCAGTGGTTCTCAACCTTTTTAATGCCGCGACCCCCAACGGGTCGTAAGTCGAGAACTACTCAACCGGTCGTAAGTCGAGGACTACTCAACTGGTGCAGCACCATTTGAAGAATGGGACTTTTGGTGGGTTCAGCAGGGCAGAGACAGCCTGGACAATTCCTACTGGCTTTTGAAAGCCAATAGAATTAGACTCTATTCAAGAGTCTATTCTATTGGCTTTCAAAAGACAATAGAATAAAAGGGAGTAGCACAGCTAAGGAAAAGGGGGGAAAAAATGGCGGACTGCGTTGTTTGGCGACCCCCGTGAAATGGTCGTTTGACTCCAAATGGGTCCCGACCCACAAGTTGAGAACCACTGATGTATGGAGATTCTCAGTTATCCAGTCAAGAACTGAAGAAGCTTCTTGGATGAGAAGTGAAATGTCTTCAAGGAAAAACCAAGAAAGTCCAATTGCTTTTTGAAAAAGCATCTTTGGGACAAATGAAAGAAAACTAAATGAAAAAGAAGAAGGCATTTCAAGGGAAATCAGATTCAGAACTGAACAACAGCACAAAACAATCTAGGAAGCAACGTAAGGATAAAAATACAGTTATGCTAAAGATTTGTAAAAGAAAGAATCTAGCGAAGAATTATACTTCTGAGGGCTGAGTTAACACTGAGCTGAGAACAAATGGGCAGCTATTTGCTGGTAGCCTTCAATTCATAATCAATCATTCAGTGTCTGAAGTTACAACGGTGCTGCATGAAGAATCCTCAAAGTTGCAGCCATTGCAATGTCCCCATGATCATGTAACCATGATTGAAGGGCACAATAACCAGCTCGCCATTATAATAGTCGCAGTGCCCCACAGTCATGTGACCAGTATTTGTGATCTTCACTACTGGCTTCTGACAAGCAAGTCAATGGGGAAACAGCAGGAGGTCACAGATGCCAATCACAAGATGTCACCTGGCAATGGTCATCTGGCAAATGTCTGTAATTCACTTAACGACAACAACTGGAACTGCCTGGAGCTACCAGCATGAAAGTACATCGCTTAGGGACGGAGTTCCCAATCATTAATGGAGGACTACCAATTTTATTTGAAAAACCTCAAAAGTATTCCTTCAGCCACAAAAGGTCTAAAAATGATGCTTTTGTCTATATAAAACTGGAAAGGCATTACTATAATTAGGAAACACAGCAGTCGGTTTAAATCCCCCACAGATGTAGTGCTACTTGGGTGAGAATTTCAAGAGCAGTGATGACATTACTAAAAAAGAAATGCGCTTTTAAAAATGTACAATCTCTTCACCCTTGGGATTTGGAGAAAGGCTCCTTTGATGTTCTTAACGCCCTGCCAGAATTTTAGTCCTGTACATTCAGGAGCATCCTTTGCAGTCTAAAATTCAGCACCAGCAGCAAAATGAAGAAGGAACACTATTAAACACTGAAGACGCTGAATTGGAAGGCTATGTGAACCAGTGCACTATCTCCACATAAGGGTAACAATCAGCTGCGTAAAAACTGAGGCATGACAAAGTTTAAAGACCCTGGCAGGTTTGAGATGGGCAAAAATAAGAAAGGAGGGGAAAAGAGAAGTTGAAATGAGGCCTTGCAATATGCAATGTGTGTGCATTTTCAACGTGGAATGAAGGACCATTAAGAAAATGAATCGGATACCAAAATCTGAAAGTATCCTACATCAGCAGGCCCCAGCAAAGGCTGGATGTGCCCAGTGGCATATATAGAGAGACAACCGAAAAATGATTTTAAGAGGCAGCAAGGAAAACTGGCAGGAAAGAACTGCTCCTGAAGCAGAGGTGAGTTATAGAGAAGAATATGAATACAGCAACAGACTACATGAAAATTAGTTTCTGTGTGAGTCAGGGTGCATCAGGGGAGAAAATGAAAGATGGAGAAATATGCAGAGGAAGAAAATGGCAAGAATCATCAGCATGATGGGACTGAAATCAGAAGCAAGGGAGACAGGTGGGTCAATGTCTAGACAAGGTTTACACAGAGAAGGTGAACTGAAACCGGCTGGTAGAACTGAACTGATCTTTTCTACCCATCCTATCTGAAGTGGCAGGAGACACATGCTCTGCGCATTGTCAGCTACGAAGTATCAGCTGGTGGGGCTGAGAGGAGATCCTTTTCTGCCATAACACCCACCCTTTAGATCAGTGATCCCCAGGGACCAGTTTTGTGGAAAACAATTTTTCCACGGACAGGGGGAGGGGAAGAGGACTGCGCAACCTAGATCCCTCACATACAGTTTACAGTAGGATTCATGCTCCTATGAGAATCTAATGCCTGATGAGCTGAGGTGGACCTAGCGCTGGGGAGTGGCTGCAAATACAGATGAAGCTTCACTCACTTTCATGCTGCTCATCTCCAGCTGTGCAACTCAGTTCTTAACAAGTCATGGATTAGTAACAGTCCCTGGTTGAGGAGTAGTGGTCCTAAACCTGTTGGAATTTTGTTAACGCTTTGAAAGCTTGACTTTGTGTCCAAGTCTACAACCCTGGATGAGAGCCCATCCTGGATGTCTGGCTGATTGATTATATTATGACCTGCTGTTTGTGGTTATTTTTATTTTCTATTTTTACATTGTACATTTATGTATTTTATTCTAAGTCTCCTAGACTCACATAAAAGTATACTGATGACAAAGTGTTGATGTTACCTACACTGAAACATCTGCAAGAAAACAACCAAGATCACAGAACACCAAGAGCCCCTCACGTAAAAGTGAGGTGGACAACTGTACAAATCAAATAAATAAATGAATACTTCAAATGCTCTACTTGGTTACCAAATTAATTCATTTTCTGGATTAGCACAGTGCACTGCAGCAGAATCTGCAGAAGAGCTGAGTCTTCAGGCTAAGCCATAAAAACTGAACAAAAACATAACAAACTAGCTCTTTAACTAAGTTTGGTTACACACTTTGGGTGAAGCAAGCTGTTCACCGAGGCGTAAAGCAAGGAGAAAAAAAAAACCCTGAGATAAGTGAATGTTTCATCCAAGGAGAGAAGTATATAAATGGAGGCCCAAAAAAAGGTTGCAGGGGCTAAGCAGCAAGTGAGAAGGCAAGATCACGGGTGGGAAGATGCTTTAAGCAGGCTGCAAAGTGGGTGGGAGTAAATGACAAAAATGAAGTGTCAAGTGATGGAGGCAAGGATGAAGCAAGATTCAAGCGAGGGATAAAATATGCAAGCTAAAGAAATAAGGAAAGGGGATTCAGCTGCAAGGGGGGGTGTAGGAAAGTGACAAAAAACTTAAAAATGGGGATGTCGAAATGGGGGGGGGGGCAGGAGGAAGTCATAAGGGACTTCATAAGGGACTCAAGAGCCCAACTTTCTTTGTGGGAAAAAATGGACCACGGGAGCAAGTCTCCTTCCCCAACCCAAAGTGTCGACCCATTCCCCCACCTTTGCCAATCCAGGATGATGGGGATGGGAGTTCAAGGCATCCAGAAAGGACTACCATTGGCCCGATAGTCCCAAGCCATTTGGAAGGAGGCCAGTCAATCTCAAAGGCTGCGAGCCAGGGGAGTGGCAGCCTGACATCTCAAGACAGGCTGCTGGGAAGGATGGGCTTCTGTGCTGGAGGGATTGACCCCGCTCTCCCAGACACGCCCCCTTCGCCACGCCGGCTGGGAACGATGGGGAGTGGAGTCCGGGCCACAAACGAAGCGGAGGGATGAACCCAGGGTCCGCCCCGAAGAAGGATTTACAGGGGGATTTATTTACAGAGAGATTATTACCACGCTGGCGGCTGAGCCTCATTGGGGGGCTCCGTAGTCGGGAAGGGGAAAAGCCGCTCCGTCCGTCGGTTTCAGCCGGCCTGCTCGCTCACCCGCGCCGGCTCAGCTCCATCTGCGAGGAAACCACCGTAGTGCCGCCGCCGCCGCCAGCCTCACCCCCGCGGAAGCTCCCGCCGCGGCCACCGCCATCGCCCTCCGCCCCCACCTCGCCTCACCTCAGCGCGGCCGACTCCGGCCCGGCTGATTACGCGCCTCAGAACCGCCGGACAAGGGGAGGAGCCGGAGCGCGGGCGGGCCAACCGGCGGCTCCCGCGCGCGGCCCCTTTCGCCCAGCCGCCCAATCCGAGCCGGGCCTCGTGACCAGCCAAGATGGCGGCCCCGGCGGGCGGCGTGTGACCCAGCCGAGCCGCGACCTCGGCTCTTGGCGGGCCCCGAGCGGTGGCGGGTCGGTGAGGCTGAGCGAGGAGGACCCTGAGCGGGGAGGCCTTTCCGCTTGGCCAGGCTGAGGCTAGCGAAAGAGAAGCGCCTATAAAACGTAGGTGGAAGCTGCTGGGAAAGGGCCGGGACGCGTGGATGGGAAAACTCCGATGTTTTGTTTTGTTTTCCCCCTGCACGGTCGGTCTGTTGTCCTTTGCAGAAACTGGGAGGCCTTCCGGGCTGGCTTCTCTCCTGCCAAGCGGGCCTTAGGAACAACGCCCGGTGGCATGAGCGGGTGCAATGCAGGGATTGGTATTGCGGGGAAGACATCTCTAGCTGCGGCTTGGTGGGCTGCCTGCAAGACCTTCCGTTGCCCAACTGGGGAAGGTCCTGATGGCAAGCAAACCTCTCTAACCCGGGATTTCCACGCAGAGGTTGCTTTGAGTAAAAGAGGGGAGGGCGAGACGGTTCGCTGCTGGACCAGGACTTTGTGCGGCTGCAGCGCTGCTTACAAACAGTGCAGGTGGTTAGATCCTCCTGCATCGGGTGCGACTACCTAGTGCTGAAAGGGGTGGGTTGGTGGGAAGGAGTGGATGGACAGAAGTATTGAATAGGAGCTGGAAGGGACCTTGGAGATCATCTAGTCCAGCCCCCCCGCTTAAGCAGGAGTACCTACTACACCACCTCAAACAAGTGACTGTCCAGCCTCCTCTTAAAAACCTCCAGTGTTGGTGCGTCCATGATTTCTGGAGGCAACTTCTGTTCCACTGGTTGATTGTCCTCACTGTCAGGAAGTTTCTCGTTAGTTCCAGGTTGCTTCTCTCCATCAGTTTTCAACCATTGTTTCTCATCCTTCCCTCAGGTGCTCTGCTGAACAACCTGATCCCTTCTGAAGGAAGGAGTGGATGAACAGAAGGAAGGACTGGATGGATAGAAGGGAGGGAGGGATAGCGGGGAGGAAAATTGTGCTAATCTGTATGGATTATCTCCCTGGGGTTGATAAAGAACTCCAGTATAAATCAGAACACTGGAACGTGAGGTCAGCTTCTGCTCCTGAGAACAATCAAACTTTTACTTATTAAATTTATATGCTGCCCATCTCACTTGAAATGACAATTGTTGCCCTAGAACAGGGGTAGGCAACCCAAAACACTCAAAGAGCCACTTGAACCCGTTTCCCACCAAAAACAAAACACTGGGAGCCGCAAAACCCTTTTGATATCTAAAATGAAGATAACACTGCATATATCCTTTTTTATCTTTATTATAGGTGTTTTTTTTTTTGTGTGTGTGTGTGTGTGAGAGAGAGAGAGAGAGAGTTTGTGTGTGTGTGTATATACACACACAAATACACACACACACATTAAAAATAAAAGTAAAAATATGACTCTTGGGAATATCCATACTATTAAAACAATGATCACCAAGAGAATGCTTTAAGAGAATAAAATTACATACACACAAAGGTAAAAAAGGATATATGCAGTGTTATCTTCATTTTAGATGTCAAAAGAGTCTCTCTCTGTCTGTCTCCCTCCCTCCCTCCCTCTCTGCCCTTGGTCTGCCACTCCTCTTCCCCCACTCTCTTTCTTTCTCTCTCTTTCCTCTCTCTCTCTCCCCCTCCCCCCCTCTCTCTCTCTTTCTCTCTCTCTCTCTTTCTCCCCCCCCCCCCTATCTGCTGCTCACCTGGCAACCTTCAAGTTGTTCTCCAACAATCTCAGGGGTAAGCAACCTCGTCTCTTTTATGACTCATGGACTTCAACTCCCAGAATTCCTGAGTCAGCCTAGCTGGGCTAGCTAGCTCTCTCCTGCCCTTCCTGCTTCCTGCAGAGACGCAGCAAAGGGAGGAGCTCCGCCCAGAAAGCTTTTCAGCTTCTCGGAGAACACTGAGTGCACTCTCTTTTTTACACACACACACACACACACACACACAAAACACACACAGAAAGAGAGAGAGAGAGAAGCAGGGAAGTGCAATTGCCTCTCTCTGTCTCTGTCTCTCTCTGCAAAGGCAGAGGAGGCTGGGAGCCACAGGGGAAGGCTCAAAGAGCCGCATGCGGCTCCGGAGCCGCAGGTTGCCGACCTGTGCCCTAGAACAAGGTTTCCCAACCTATGAGGTGCAGACAGGAGTCCAGGGGAAGCGAGAAGAACCTTTTTAGCTACATTGTAACTTTTGATATAGTTTAGCTCAGTGGTTCTCAACCTTTTTAATGCCGTGACCCCCAACCGGTCGTAAGTCAAGGACTACTCAACCGGTCGTAAGTCAAGGACTACTCAACTGGTGCAGCACTGTTTGCAGAATGGGACTTTTGGTGGGCTCAGCAGGGCAGAGACAGCCTGGACAATTCCTATTGGCTTTTGAAAGCCAATAGAATTAGACTCTATTCAAGAGAGTTCATTCTATTGGCTTTCAAAAGCCAATAGAATAAAAGGGAGTAGCACAGCTAACGAAAAGGGGGGAAAAAGTGGCGGACTGTGTTGTTTGGCGAGCCCTGTGAAATGGTCGTTCGACCCCAAATGGGGTCCCGACCCACAGGTTGAGAACCACTGGTTTAGCTGCTAATTTCCATAGCATTGTTCCTTCTCTCAGTTCATTACATATTCAATTTCATATAATCCATCTTTTTCAAAGTTTCATGGCCTCGTTTTCAGTTTTTCTTTGTGTTCATTTCGGGGCTTGGATTTGTAGGGGAGGTGTGATGGCAAAAAGTTTAGGAACACTTTGTAAAATGTTTCCCAGCAGTTTGAAGGCAATTGTGATTTAGCATACCTAAAAGCATTGTCCATGTGCATGTACTTTGCATCTTCAAATCAGTTTTATTTTTTATTAAATCTTAAAAATAACACAAATGTAAAGAAAACAAAGTAAAAATAAAGAGGAGGGAGGGAGGGGCTTCTGATCTTTACAGTATGCCAGTGCATATAAAACTAGATAGGAATGAAAGAAAAAAATGAATGTAGGGCATTGGAGCTGAGTATTTTGACTGATTGACCTGTGTTTCAGGAAGTTACTAAAGTAAATTGAGATCTTTTGCAGTTCATTTTCCAGCATAGATGGTTTCAGCTGTTTAGACTTAACAATAGGATTTTGAGCAGGATTTTGGTGTATAAGAATTTATTTGGTTCTCTGATGCTCTCAAACAAATGGGCTTTTACCAATAAATCTGTTTATTCAATTTATATAGCTGCCAAATTCAGTCAAGTGACTCTGGACAGCTTTCAATTTAGTTATTGGTTTGGCCATTGGTAATAACAAAAACAAACCTTCATAAATGTGGCATATAAATAAAAACATTAACAAAATACATTACAATGTAAAAAAACAGTGAAAACATTAAAACACTGTCGTTCCAGCAAATAAAATATCAGAAAGCATTAGAAACTTTTGATATAGTTTAGCTACTCATTTCCATAGCATTGTTCCTTCTCTCAGTTCATTACATATTCAATTGCATAGGAATCAAGCCAAAATGATTTCCTTATCAAAAGGGGATCCAGGAATTTCCCACATGCTGAAGGGAAATAGAGCAGGGCTTTTTAACCAGAGGTACGGGTACCACCTGTGGTACATTGGCGCCTGGCAGGTGGTACGCGACCATCCTAGAAAAGTAGCGGGGGAGGGGAATGAGAACCCTGCCAGGCGGGCAGGCAGGTGTCTTGCTCGGCTGTGGCTTGGTGGGCACTTTTTTCAGTGCCATTGTAACTTAGAACAGTACCTAAGCGAACTGTTGTAAGTTGAGGACTACCTGTACTTTATCACTTTTTTCCTTTTTTGGGTAGGGGGGTCATCAAGTTTTTGACACCTTGTTAGGAGACTGGTGGTACTCGGATATTGTCATATCCTAAAAGTGGTACAGTAGGTGAAAAGGTTAAAAAGCCCTGAAATAGAGCACTACAATAAATAATGGGTAAAACCTATAATTTCCTTGGAGCAAGGACAGAGCACATATTTACATGGGATATTGAGAAACTGGCCCTCTGTAGTTGTTTATGCCCTTTGCTGGAATGGTAGTTTGTAAATGTTGCTCAGAGGGATGGCACGGTAAGGTATTTTTTTTTGTTTGTTTTATTAAGTGCATGCCAAGAGACAATTTTGTGATAATTTGACATACAGCACCCTATTTTTGTATATATACTTTGGAAGTGCTGCAGACTTTGAACAGGAACAATGAACTTCTAAGCTACTCCGTGTTGTTGTTAATTGCAAAGTCGTATCCGACCCATCGCGACCCCATGGACAATGTTCCTCCAGGTCTTTCTGTCCTCTACCATCTTCTGGAGTCCATTTAAGTTCACACCTACTGCTTCAGTGACTCCATCCAGCCATCTCATTCTCTGTTGTCCCGTTCTTCTATTGCCCTCAATCTTTCCCAGCATTAGGCCCTTCTCCAGTGAGTCCTTCCTTCTCATTAGGTGGCCAAAGTATATGAGTTTCAACTTCAGGATCTGGCCTTCTAAAGAGCAGTCGGGGTTGATCTCTCCTAAGATTGACCAGTTTGAACGCCTTGCAGTCCAAGGGACTCACAGGAGTCTTCTCCAGCACCATAGTTCAAAGGCCTCAATTCTTTGGCGCTCAGCCTTTCTTATGGTCCAACTTTCACAGCCCTACATTGCAACTGGGAAAACCATGGCCTGGACTATACACACAGGGTGATGTCTCTGCTTTTTAGTATGCTGTCTAGATTTGCCATAGCTTTCCTCCCCAGGAGCAAGCGTCTTTTAATTTCTTGGCTGCAGTCCCCATCTGAGGTGATCTTGGAGCCCAGAACAATAAAATCTGTCACTACCTCCATTTCTTCCCCATCTATTTGCCAGGAATTGAGAGGGCCGGATGCCATGATTTTGGTTTTCTTAATGTTGAGTTTCAAGCCTACTTTTGCACTCTCCTTCTTCACCCGCATCAAGAGGCTCCTTACAGCAGCTTAATTTTCCAGGTTCCCTCCCTGCTTTAAGGAATCTGTTAATTGCTGAAAATCGAAAATGAATCTTAAAAGCACTTTTTTCAGGCTTAGGCAAAAGTGGAGATCCAACATACTATTAAGAAGCGTTACTGAAGCATTATAATACTATTTTATATGTTCTCTTTTAATCTCCTTTATTTTCTCAATGCTCCAGAGATTAAAATGACAGGGAAAGAATTTCTGGACCATCCTATGGAGAAAATGATCAATAATTCAAGAAGAATCTCAGAAGCCACCTGGGAAAAGATGTTTGAAAAACTGCCTGCACAAGATCAGTGAGTACTAACACTTTGCAAATATCTGAGTACAGGTAGTCCTCGACTTACAACCTTTTGTTTAGTGACCAGTTGAAATTACAACGGCACTGAAAAAAGTGACTTATGACCATTTTTCACACAACCGTTGCAGCATCCCCATGGTCATGTGATCAAAATTTGGACGCTTGGCAATTTGCTCATTTTTATGACGATTGCAATGTCCCGGGGTCACGTGATCGCCTTTTGCGATCATTTGACGAGCAATGTTAATGGGGAAAGACAGATTCACTTTACAATTGTGTTACTACCTCCACAACTGCAGTGATTCATCTGACTGGCAAGAAAGATCACAAAATGGGGCAAAACTCAGTTAACAACTGTCTTGCTTGCAACAGAAATTTTGGGCTCAAGTGTGGTTATACATCAAGGATTACCTGGATTTCCTTTTGACAGTTCCACTTTCAAGACACTCAGGAATCTGCACCCTGATAATGCGGTGCAAATAGTTAAGAAAATATTATTTTCTGAGCCTCCAGAATACAGCAGAAAATGCTGCATAAAGACCAAAATTCAAGCTTATTGTCTGTGTTCGCCTTTTATTTTCTGCTGGCAATAAATGGCTGCTAATTTGACAAAGGATGCTCATTTCAATAGGACTTTTGTTTGCCTAAAAATGTCAGACTTCAGCAGAAATTGTAGTCTTATTGCCCCCACTTAATGACCCGATTGCTTTTAATAGAAAATGTACCTATCATGAAGCTAGTCCTCATGAATACGTCATGAGATTCTATACTAGTTTAGGCTTTCAGAGTGAAAGTATTTGCTTTCCTTTTTTTATTCTTTTGCTATAGTGTGTGATGCACTCTGCTGATCAGCAGGTTAGTGTTCTAGTCATTGGTGATGGCAGCGGCAATAATAACTTCTCTTCTACAGAAGTTTCTTCCAAAATGGAGGTCTCATCCTCGCCTTCAATTCAAGTCTCCTTGCCTTGATATCTAATAACTCGTTTAGGAAGATTCTGCACGTCACACAGGCTCGTTATTCAACAGTTGCAGCGATGTCCTTAATGCCATTCACCATAACTACAGTTGGTTATGAGGCCATAGTAAAACACTCTTTGATGACAGGTATGTGTTGACTTCATCCAAATAATTCAGTAAGCTTTTAGTTTTCTGTAATAACTATTCCGATATTTCTAGCATGGCACAGACCTTACCTTCACTGAGCCAAATTGGACTCCATCCTCCATGTGTAAGTTTCCTTTCTTTCAATTATGCCCACAAAACAGTAAAATAGTGTGTAATAGTTAAGTAAGATCCTGGTACTTACTGCTCCAGACAAGATAAACCTTATATGCCACTGTATTTTAAAGTTACAACTCCAATTCTTACAACTTTCTTTTTTTCCATTCGCTGGACTGTACAATTCCTAGAATAATTTCCGAAATACTTAACGTTTTATCATGCTTGGTTAGGGTGCTGGAATGCATTTCCGCTTTCAAAGCTTCCATTTTCAAAAAGATTCTGAGCAGCTTACAATATTTTAAAAAACAGAACTTAAAAACACAGTTGGAAACCCAACCACCCAGACAAAACAGTAGCATTCATAAAGACTTGACAAGAGGTCAAACTCCCAATTCAGGCTAACATAGTGATGTCTTAAGAAACTTGAAATATCCAGGATGCTGAGAGTGGTCATTGTTATGTGTCTTTGGTGAATGCTGTTTATTAGAAGTTGTGTCTTTTCAATAAAGAACTAGGGACTGCAACAGACTAGGCACGCTTTCTGAGTCTCATAAGATGACAACAGTTAACTAACTGGACCTGGAGCACACCTATTCTGCCTATTCATATGGGTAGAAATGACTGGACGCAAATGGGCCCTCAAATAGCCAGGCCCTTTTCCGTGAAAATCTAGCACTTTGAGTTGCGTCTGGAAGCCTTGTGTCAACTTGTGCATGATGACTAGCTCCTTCAATTGTGCCTGGAAACCATGTGCCAACTTGTGGAGCTTGCCCAACAGCAATGATACATGGACATAACAAGAAGCTCCCATTACTGTTGAGGCTGCTGCATTTTGGAACAGCCAAAGCTTCTGGATAGCCCTCAATGGCAGATCCATGTACAGCACCTTGCAATACTTCAATTGCAAGGTAACCAGATTACTGGAAATTACTCAAGTTTTTACATGAAGATACATGTCTTAAGCTTACTCTTTTCTCTTACTCTGCTACCTTGTGGAGAATTGGGCTTTTACTCTCCTGAAGTTCTGCCTGTTCTAAGGCAGAAGCATTCAATATGCGTATTTTCCAAAGCCTTTTATAATCCGTTTTATGAAACATTCTTTAAGAAATTACTGACAAAACTAAAGCAGCATTGGAAAAGACATCAGCAACAAAATTAAGACAGGCATCAATGTAGTTTGGACAATCTCTATTTTTCTGATAGTATTGCAACCAAACTAAACTGCTTTTTAAATACAGTATTGTTCCTCTAATCCATTGTTTCTCAGCCTTGGCAGCTTTTTAAGATATGTGGAATTCAATTCCCAGAATTCCCCAGCCAATTCTGGGAGTTGAAGTCCACACATCTTAAAAGTTGCCAGGGCTGGCTGAGAAAAACTGATTAAAGGCGCATAAATAATCTGTGTTCAGACCAATCCAAGGCCAGGAAAGTTAGGCATCTCATTCAAACTTGTTCTGAGTGTTCTCCTGCAATAGAAATCTGAAACAATTTCATGTTCCTTCATGTTTTGATTAGGATCACCAGAAAGGGCGATACACATTCTGGAGCTACTTATTACACAACTTACAGAAAACTGGCTAAGATAGTTAACATTCCTAAAGATTTGCTCCCATACTTTAAAAATAATTAAAATAACCCTGGGCCATTTACTATGCAGGCCATGTAGTACAACTTGGAATGGATTGCTGTGGTAATTTATGGAACAGTGAATGAATGACTGCACATTTCCTTTGACAAATCTAGACATTTCTTCCACTGGAATTGCGGGCCACTTTAAATGTTCCAGTGGAGCGTGGAACATAGCATTTTATGCCACATGCTCCATACCTAATCCCACAAGAGGAACATCATCAGCATGCAGCATGTCCATTGCATTTTTTGGGGGAAAGGATTTTAAACCACAAATACTCAGTTCAGTTCATTGTTGTTTCAGGCAATTTAAACTGTGAAATCTGTGCTATGGTGAGAGGAAGTTTAGTAGGAGCTGTCATAGGCTATTTCTACCCCATAATTATCGCACTGCCTCTGAATGCATTGCTGGCTACAAGGTATGTTTCAACCGCATTGTTATATTAAGCATTCTTTTAGTGTTTTATTTGCAGGAACCAAGATTGTGTTTTGCTTGTATTTGGAAATGGGTTTTTGTTGATACCCTGTTTCCCTGAAAGTAAGGCCTACCCCCAAAATAAGCCCTAGCTTGATTTTGGGGGTGGGCCTAATATAAACCCTACCCCAAAAATAAACCCTAGTTTTGGGGTAAGGCACACACTTAAAAATCAAGCTGGGGGGAGGGTTGGATCTGCCCCATGCGCCCCGCACCACTTACCTTGCAGCCAGGCCTCTCCTTGTCGGCCCACTTCTTCTGTGGCCTCTTCTGCAGCCAGGCCTGCATTTCTCAGTCAGGCCTGCATTTCTGGAAAAGCCACTGCAGCCAAGAACCGAGCTATGGATTGAATCCATAACTCGATACTCGGCTGCAGAGGCCTTCCGGAAAGACCTGACTGCAAAATGCAGGCCAGGATACAACTGCAGAATGAAGCTGCTCCTTCAGCTGCAGAAGAAGTGGACCAGCTGGGCAGGGCTGTCAGTGCCTGGTGCCTCTTTTGGAGGCAAAAACAAAACAAAACAAAGTAAGACCCAGTCTTATTTTGGGGAAAACATGGTATTAACCATTTGCTTGGAAACCAAATGAATTACCAAACAGTGTGCTTTGAGTATTATAAACTTCCATTTTCTGGCATTTCTGTGCATAATTACAAAAATCCTATTTATCTATTACTTCTATTTTGTTAGATAATCTGTTTTCATATATAAGCATTCACTGGTGATCTTTCACTGTTGAACTTTGTGTAATAAAATCATGGGGGTGTAAGCATTAATTCTATGTAATTATCCAACACGATCGTGTAGATTATAGGATTCTGTGCCTTCCCGTCTTATGTACTAAATTATTTTCTTAATTTAAATGCTTTCTCAACTTCATAAGAATATGGGGAGTCCTTGGCTCATGAGGACCACTGGGATCAGAATCGTTACTGCAATTCATTACGCAGCTTCCAACTTCCTGCTTGTGGGAAGGCTGCAGAAAATGTCGGAAATCATGATCACATGACCATGGGACATTGCAATCTTGTAAACTTGAGCTGGGTTCCAATCACATGGCCATGGGGATGCTGCAGATGGCTGGAACTCAAAGTCCTGTGATAAATCCCCCAAATGCACCAATGTAACTTTGAATGGTCGCTGAAACAAGTGGTCATAAAACAAGGACTACCAAGGGAACAGGGTTCCAGAATGTTGTTGTTGTTGTTGTAGTAGTAGTAACAATAATAATAAAGTTGGAAGGGACCTTGGAGGCCCTCTAGTCCAACCCCCTGCTCAGGCAGGAAACCCTACACCATTTCGGACAAATGGCTGTTCAGTCTTTTCTTAAAAACCTCCAGTGTTGGAGCATTCACCGCTTCTGGAGGCAGGTTGTTCCACTGGTTAATTGTTCTAACTGTCAGGAAGTTTCTCCTTAGTTCTAGGTTGCTTCTCTCCTTGATGAATGAAAATTAAAATCCATTATTGCAAAAGCTTTACACCTATATCTATAACCTTCTTTATACAGGTAGTCCTCAACCTACAACCACAATTGAGCCATTGCTAAGCATGTCAGTTATTAAGTGAGGTTTGGCCCGTTTTACAATCTTTCTTGCCACAGTTGTTAAGTGAATCACTGCAGTTGCTAAGCTAGTAATACGTCTGTAAAGCAAGTTTGGCTTCCCCATTGACTTTTTGCCTGTTGGAAGGTTGCAAAAGGTGATCCCTTGACCCGGGACACGGCAATCGTCATGAGCTAGTTGCCAGTGTTGATCACGTGACCACGGGGATGCAGTTCACTAAGTGTGAAAAATGGGTCACGGGTCACTTTTTTTAATGCCATCGCAACTTCAATCGGTCATTAAACAAATGGTTGCAAGTTGAGATCTACCCGTACCCTCCTTTCTATAACATTAGCTTCATACTCAAGGATGGTCAATTTTAGAAAGAAGCTGTCAGCAATTTATTTCCTTCTCAACAGTAGAGTCTGTTTTAAAGTGGGAAATGGGTCCTTTTTAAAGAGCGACAAAGCTGTAATTCCTAAGTTACGCTTCGTAACATTTTCTCTCTTCTAGGTACTATACTGCTCCCTTGCCAAGCAAAGAGAATGCAATGCGATTCTGGGTAGCGCTTAGCAAGCCCATTTTCAAAAAGATGAGGTTTGGTGCTTTCATCCAAGTGGCACTTGGAGCATACCTTGGCTCAAGACATCATGAAATATATCTCAAAATGATCAACATGCCTGAACCCGGAAGGGATCCTCAGGAAATCGGAGAATAAAACTTAAAAGGTGTTTAGCTTTTTATTTGACTGAAATTCTTTCAAGATTTGGATAACTTCTGAACATTCTAGTCTGGTTTAGGTCATTTATATCAACTTCATTGAAAAAGGGAAAATTGAGACACACACACACATACGCACATCCCTAGAAGTATCTTAAAGGGATCAACCTCTGATGCTGTACCGCAGTGTTTCCCAAACTTGACAATTTAAAGGCATGTGGCTTCAACTCCCAGAATTGCTGGCGTTGCTGGCTGTGGAATTCTGGGAGTTGAAGTCCACATGCCTTAAAATTGTCAAGTTTGGGAAACACTGCTGTACCGCAAGATAGTAACCAACAACACTGGGTGAATGAGAAAAGCAACAGCTAAACCAGTGGTTCTCCACCTTTTTAATGCCGCGACACCCCAACCGGTCATAAGTCGAGAACTACTCAACCGGTCGTAAGTCGAGGACTACTCAACTGGTGCAGCACCGTTTGCAGAATGGGACTTGTGGAGGGCTCAGCAGGGCAGAGACAGCCTGGACAATTCCTATTGGCTTTTGAAAGCCAACAGAATTAGACTCTATTCAAGAGAGTCTATTCTATTGGCTTTCAAAAGCCAATAGAATAAAAGGGAGTAGCACAGCTAAGGAAAAGGGGGGGAAAATGGCGGACTGCGTTGTTTGGCGACCCCCGTGAAATGGTCGTTCGACCCCAAATGGGGTCCCGACCCACAGGTTGAGAACCACCGAGTTAAACTTTTGGGGAGGGATGTCAAGATGTACTGCTGAAAAAGTATGTTGTTGTTGTTAATTGCGAAGTCGTGTCCGACCCATCGCGACCCCATGGACAACGCTCCTCCAGGTCTTCCTGTCCTCCACCATCCTCTGGAGTCCATTTAAATTCACACCTACTGCTTCAGTGACTCCATCCAGCCATCTCATTCTCTGTCGTCCCCTTTTTCTATTGCCCTCAATCTTTCCCAGCATTAGGCCCTTCTCCAGTGAGTCCTTCCTTCTCATTAGGTGGCCAAAGTATTTGAGTTTCAACTTCAGGATCTGACCTTCTAAAGAGCAGTCAGGGTTGATCTCTTCTAGGTAGGACTGACCGGTTTGAACGCCTTGCAGTCCAAGGGACTCGCAGGAGTCTTCTCCAGCACCATAATTCAAAGGCCTCAATTCTTTGCGCTCAGCCTTTCTTATGGTCCAACTTTCACAGCCATACATTGCAACTGGGAAAACCATGGCCTGGACTATACGCACTTTTGTTGGCAGGGTGATGTCTCTGCTTTTTAGTATGCTGTCTAGATTTGCCATAGCTTTCCTCCCCAGGAGCAAGCGTCTTTTAATTTCTTGGCTGCAGTCCCCACCTGAGGTGATCTTGGAGCCCAGAAAAATAAAATCTGTCACTACCTCCATTTTTTCCCCATCTATTTGCCAGGAATTGAGAGGGCCGGATGCCATGATTTTGGTTTTCTTAATGTTGAGAATGCATCCAATTCATAGAGCCCTTCCCGGAGCGCATGAAGAGCACTCAACAATATTTTCTAGATTGCTGATCTATACACGGGAGAGTAGAGACAAGTATTTCCTCTGTTATTTCCACAATACAAAACAAAATGGAGGGCAATTTAATGCAAGAGTCCAGCAATAATTCAACCTACCCAGTGAATAAAAAATGCTAACATAGCTAACAATATAGGCTGTCTTCAACTTACAACCAATTGCTTAACAACAGCTCAAAGTGACAACAAGCCTCCCCAGAGGTAATCGCAACTCATTTTGCAAAATCCCATAGTGCATATCTGTTTCTCAGTCAAGGGAGTCAGCATTGTCCAAACATGTTTCTGTGGCCATGTGGTCAGCATGACTATGCCAGGGCCTGCTTCTTGAAACAAACTGCGTTGTCTGAACTTAATATGAACATCCTCCTAGTCAATAAAACGTATTGCAGTTTCTTGTATTTATAAAAACTGACAAAAATATCAGCCATAAATACCAAACTTCGTGGAATTGACAGGGGGAAAAAAAAACCCAAATGCATAAATATAATCAAGCACTGAGCAAAGTACTGACCCCAAATGTTTAAATGGCTGCTTCAAATTTTAACTCTATGAACAAAATTAAACTAAACGCTGTTTTGGTAGTACCAAATTGTTTTTCAACGAAATGTGAGTTTGCACAAGGCTTACCTCAGAGATATCTAACCTTAAGAACTTTTAAGATGTGTCAAGTTCTACTCCCAGAATTCTGGGAGTTGAGATCTTAAAACTGCCACAGTTGGACACCCCTGGCTTAGCTAAAAGGTTTCGGGGGGGAGGTTTGTGCCTGTATGGCTTTGGGAGAAAAAATTGGGGGAGGCTCTTACTGCCATTTTTTTTTTTTTCAGGAAGAAAACACAAATGGGGGAAAAGAATGAGTTCGCCTTGAGGTCCAGAGAAGCTGGGATGACAGGCATTTTTAATATGTGGCACATCAAGAATTAGAATGCATGGAATCATGCAACAACCTTGTTTTGAATACGGGTAGTCCCCGACTTAACAACCACAATTGGGACCAGAATTTCTAAGGCAGTTCTTAAATGAGTTGCGCCCGATTTTACAACCATTTCTGCCACAATTAAGTGCACTGCTGCAGTTAAATGAATCATCTGGTTAAGTGAATCTGAATTTCCTCATTGACTTTGCTTGTTAGAAGCCAGCTGGGAAGGCTACGACTGTCATAAATGCATACACGCCTGAATTTTGACAATGTGACACAGAGATAACGCCAATGGTTGTTAAGTGTGAGCACCGGCTATAAGTCACTTTTTTCCAATGCCATGGTAACTCTGAACAGATGCTAAATGAATGATTGAAAGTTGAGAACTACCTGTAAGGATTTTGTTTTTGTTTTTTTAATCAGCAGCCTGTTTCGCAGGGAAGGTGGGGGAAATACACACAGTACACTTTTGAGTTGGTATAATTCAGCCACAGCTGAAGTATGTCATTGCACATACTTAATTTTTTTAGTGACCAACATTTGCAAAATTATTTGTGAATGCAGAAGTGCTGGGTTTGCTCATTGTTGTTTAAACCTTGTCACTGTTTTTTTTTTAATCTTGTGTTAAGTACATTTTTAAATAGTGGCTGAAAAATCAGAAGTATAAAGATCTCTAAAAATAAGTGGTTTTAAACTGCGTCACGCCGAAACCACACCCACCCCATTGCCGGCAATGGGGGAAAAGTCCCGATATGCCATGCGACATCACATGACATCACGAGTTTGACATGCCTGTTCCATACTAAAAGAAATATTCAATTCTTTGTTTTTACTTCTGCAATTTTTATGTTAGGTAAACCATCCTGGGAGCATGTGATGAAAATGATACAGAAAAATTAAAGCTTTCTAAATAAATACTGCAGCTAGAGCATTATCAATCACAGAAAAAAACCCTCTGAACACTAATATAAATCCATCCCCAACCAGAAAAATACACATACAATTATATTGGTTAATCTATAATGCATAACACCGCACAAATCATTTCTGAATGAGCCACCCAGCTAAACCACTATTTTATAGAAAATTAAGGGATCTGATAAAAAAAAAAAAACAGCTTTGAGTCTTTGACTGAAAGATAAACATTTTTAATTTGAATAGCTGTCCTCATAAGTACACCTGAATTACTTACACAGAAACACTGACATATTTTTGAAGTACTATTAGGGTATTCCATTCAAGGCTTTTAATTTCAAGAAATATTCAATCAACTGGTTAACAAGGACAAAATGTTTGCAGATCTATTTGGCTTGAATATGTTTTAAGAGGCACTAAAATCCCTGCAAGTCTTCCCTTCTGGCTAAGCAAATGTGTCACTCACTTTATGCTGAGAATGGTATTCAAGGCAACAGTTTATTTTTCAACGCACACATGATTAAATACCCAGAATATTTTTTTTAATGTCACAAATATTTTAAATCATACAAAAGAAAAGATTCAATTTTACAATAATGCAACATTAACAACTGTGAAAAGCAATTTAAAAATGCATTTGCTTCTTGGAATACAACCACAGATACAAGTATGTGTCACAAATCTTTCCTCTTGGCCCATGGCTATCAACCATAGAAAAAAGGAATCACTAAATTCAATTGAGTCCCAAGAGAATAAATAAATGAATTATAGACAATGAATTGCTGCCATTTAAAGATATTGAAGCATGATTAAAAATTGAGAAACACCTTATCTACATTTTTATATTTCAGTTTATTATCTGGCAAGGGCTACTACATTTAGAAAGATTTCTAAAAAATAGCCACTGTTATTAAGTATAGGATAATATCAAAAAATGAATTGGCAAAGAAATTAGTTCTCTGCCACATTGTAGCTGCCTTAAGAAAAGACTTGCCAGTTTCCTTGTAGATGCTCCTACTGATTTAGAGATTGGAATATGTACATTTATATAGCAGATGTGACAACAGAGCGTAAACAGCTGCATCAATTAGAATTAAAATCATCTTCGCAGCAATCCTAATTCTTAAATTGGAAAATTTAAGGTGTGGTCAAACTAATCATCTGATACATGAATATGTTTGAACAATTTAGTAAATTTCAGAATAGGAATAAATGAAATGACCAGTAAGAAAGCAAATGCTTTTTTTAAATGATGCCACTTTTCACATCAGTATATTTAATTTCTTGCTAGATTGGATTAGATGCTCAAAACATTAACGTTACCCTGTTCAGTGTTTTTTTCCAAAGTGAAATGCAGCCAGTGCCCTGTTACCTTGCTCCCTTTTTCTCATACTACCTTTTAAAATAAAGCAGGAAGGGTGGCCAGCAGCTGGTCCCGTCTCTTCTGCCCATGACAGCTGTATCCACTTCAGCATAAAGAAAAACAAGGATGCTAAATATACACATACTTCATTAAGCAGCAAGGTTTCACAAAGAAAATTTTGTGGTTGAACACATATAGAGTGCAACAGATTTTGAAGGAGTTTGCATTTCATTCGCAGGAGAAATATTCATCTGTTTCTAATTCAAGACGAGAGGAAGCCTCTTTTATTTTTCCAGGTTTAGCATTCTTTGTGAAACCTCACTTTACATTATTTCACAACCCTTATGTCCCCAATTTACACAAGTTTAAATATAAAGCATTTAAACAGAACAGACAGTTGATGCAGGGAAAACGTGCTAGCCCCAAACCAGCATGAGTTTGTCAGCAGAAAATCTTCCTTCACCCTAGATAGGAACAATTGCATAAATGTGTGGGGGATAACATTCACTTACTTTTTCCTTATTTCTGAAAACTTCAAACTGGCATGCCACTTTCATTTTAGTAGTTTAGTGAAATGCAGGTCCCGCTTTAAGAGACCTACATGAGACTTTTAAAACTAAACAAAATTCACTAGACTAAAATATTTCTAGGTAGTCTTCAAAATGCATGCAGCGATGTAGTGAAAGAACACTGACATTACTAAAATGTCGGTTTATTTGCTTCCTTGCAGATAAGGACACATTATTATAGTAACTGAACAGCCAAGTATATGGACAAAAAATCCATCTCTTGTAAACTGGAAAACTTTATAGCAATTGCCTCATTACTAGGTTGTCAAAGCTGCGAAACTCAGTAGTTTACTCCACTAGAAAAGTCCAAGATCTAAAGTAAATGTTGAGGTATATTTTATTTCTTTAAAGATATACTCACATTGCCTCAGTCAAAAACAATGGTCTTGATTCCCCTTTCACCACGCAACACATTGCTAAATATCAATTTAGCAATGTTTTTCCCCCCCCCATAATCTTAACCTATTAAAATATTACATAAAATAATGTCTACAAGTATCTCATCAGGAACATGCTAAAAAATTAGAATGACAGGGGAAAGTAGTGCCATTACTTGAAACTTGATTAATCAAAATTAACTGATTCTAGGAAATGCCTCCAGAGCTACTTCTAACTCCTGGGCCAGGCCAAATATTTTTGTAAAGAAAAACAGGCTAAGTACCAATGCAAACTGCCCGATACCACATTACGGGAATATTATGGATCCTTACCAGGTTGCGAGGTGGCAAACGACTGTTCTTTTAACCCCTACACAACGAAGCCTGGCAGGGCAAGCACCTAAAAGAGAAACTGTCAGAAAAGTTTAATAGTAATGTATAACAGATGCCTTACAATTTCACATGCATGTTTTTTTTTTAAACTGCCTGCTGTGCATTATTACTATTTGGATGTTAAGTCTCTCCAGTGAAGACGTTGAAGTTTATGCATTTTATTTTCAGCTTCTTTTAAAGCAACAGAGCGGGCTAGATTTTTTTTTTTTAATCTATCCCACCGTTTATTCATTTCACGGGCCCATTCTTAACCACCACTGTCTACCTGCTTTCAAGAGTGCCCATGCTGCAGTTCAGTGACAAGAGCCGTTTTTGATCAATGTGTGCCTGCAAACATTTCAGCCATGACAACACCACTGAGGCCGTCCTGGACACCACCCCATCCTGACACGGCAAGATGATCTTCCAACACAAAGAGAGAGGGAAGTTTTGCATTTCTTCCCCCTCCACTAAAGCAAAGGCGGCTCTACCAACAAGCCAGTTTCATCATCACTTTCCCCATTTATCTAGGTTTTCTTTTTACATCCTCTTCCTCTTCTGTCTGTCTGTCTGTATCTCTCTCCTAACTGCATTCTCCGCTAGCACCCCCTGGATGACGGCAAGCAGGCAGAGACCCCCGAAGTATTTTTAAGTTCTGCGTAGGCCCGAAGAAGTAGAAATACTTGACCCTACATTTTGGAGATGAAGGAGGGGGCAGCAGCAGGAGGAAGAAGAGGAGCGGCCGCCCAAGTCTCCGAGCTGGCCGCCCGCTTGGCGCAGAGAGAGCAAAACTCCACCGAAAGGTGGTCGCGGTCCACGTGGAGGCAAACGCCGCCGGGGCTGCCGGACGACGGGCGCAGCTTCTCCTCCGCCGGGTCTTCCGCCCGGACCGGGAGCGCGTAGTCGTGGTCGCCGGTCTCGCCGCAGGCTCCGGCCGCTGCGGTCTCCTGGAAGAGGCTGGTGCTGATCCTCATGCGAAGCCCCAGGCTGCCGGCTCCGTCCCCAGCCAAGCGGCCGAGCAGGCGGCCCAAGGCGCTCTGGTTGGCCAGCACGGCCCGCAAGTAGCCCGTCTCCCGCTCCAGGTCGCGCAGGCGGCGGCAGAGGCCGCGGTTGCGGTCGCGCAGGTGCCGGTTCTCGGCGGCCAGGCCTTGCAAGCGCGTCTCCAGGCCCTGCACGTAGAGCTTCTTCTTCTGCCGGTTCAGACGCGCCGCCGCCGCCGCCTTCAGACGATTGCTGCCCGGCCGCGCCGGCCTAGAAGAAGACGAGCTCGAAGGCCGCGACGCCGACGCCGCCTCGGCCGGCGGACTCGCCCCGCCCCAGGCCGGAGAAGAGGCCTCGCCGCCGCCGCCCACCGCCGCCGCCGCCTCCAGCCAGGCGTCCAGCTCCAGCCCCGCCGGGAAGAGCAGCTCGCCCTCGTCCGGCTCCTCCAGGGAGTCCTCGGCCGCCATCGCTGCCGCTTCTGTCTCCTCTTCGGTCCGCCGCTCGGCCGCCGGGCTTGGAAACGAGCAGGCCGCGGCCGGCTCTCCGGGCTTTCCCTGCCCAGACGAGGCCGCTAAGAGCTGGGCCAGGCTGTGGCGCATAACAGCGACCGGGCCGAGCCGGTGCCCTGGTCCCGGCTGGGATTAAACGATAGGCCTTCCGGTCAGGCCCGCCTCAGCGCCGCTCTCTCCGAAGAGGGCGTGGGGAGGCGGTGGCGGCGCCCACCTTCGCCGCCGGCCTCACCCGTCCTTCTTCACGCGGCGGCCTTCCCCAACCGCCTACGGCGCGACTGCGCTTGCGCACGCTCCGGCGCTCTTCCTGTGCCTTCTGGGAGTAGAAGTCCGGCAGGGGGAGAGGCGTGGCTTCAGGTGGGCTGCTCTTTAACGCGGAACCTATTTAAAATTAGAATAGAATAGAGCTGGAAGGGACCTCGGTGGTCTTCTAGTCCAGCCCCCCCGCTCAAGCCGGAGAAAATTTAGTGAAGCAAATTTAGTGGCTCGTGAAACGCACAATGGGTGTACAACGTGTGACAATCTTTCTTGTTACTTTAGAACAGGGGTCTTCCAACTTGGTCCTTTTATGGCTTGTGGACTTCAGCTCCCAGAATTCCTCAGCCGGCGCGCCGGCTGAGGAATTCTGGGAGCTGAAGTCCACAAGCCATAAAAGGACCAAGTTGGAAGACCCCTGCTTTAGAACTTTGTATGTTTTTTGAAAACATAAAATTGGGCAAGTGGTAGTGAACAGCGGACTATTGTTTTATGGATTTTATTATTAGAGCGTTTTAGTCTGAGCAGTCTGTTGGATGTGTTTAGCTGTTCTTACGTGGTTTTTTTTTAGTTTTGTGCAATGCCTGGAGTTCACTGGAATTGAACTGCCAATTCAGATCAAATCAAACCAAGCACTGCAAATCATAGAAAAATAATTATTACTACTATGTACCTCAGGAAACTGATAATATTACAAAACAAGACAATTGGAAGGTCGTGAGCAAGAGAATTTAATAACTATCAAAGTTATACCCAGAAAATGTCATTGACATAATTCATATAGCAGCGTACCTGCTCAAGAGTCAAATATAATTTTGCAGAATTATTGCCATGACAACAATGGATGCTCAAAGAGGGGCGGGGGAAATGCCCAGGGCTGAAAGCATACACCTCAAAAATTTGAAGAAGAAAAAACCCAAGAGTGTTTCTTGTTAAATAAAAAAAAAAGGAAGATGAACCAAATCATGTGGAGCACTGGAATAGGACTTTGCTCAGGATCCCAAAATGTCTACAGCAGGGGTCCCTAACCCCCAGCCCGTGGGATGCCAGCAGCTGGTCCACACAAACAAACAAAGCCCCATCCGTGGAATGCAGGCAGCACACAAAACCACGTTCCATCTGATCTGTGGAAAAACCTTTCTCCATGCAACTAGTCCCTGGTACCCAAAAGATTGGGGACCTCTGCTCTAGAGCCGATCCTGAAAATACAGCTTTCTGTGCCTTAGACGATACTCATTTCACACATCCTCTATGATTAGAAGACAAAGTTAGTTCATGACTGGTCGAAAGCTATAGGAACTGAATGGAATTTCTAAGGAATATGGCAAGTGAAAGTTAAAATTTCATCTTTCTCACAACTTTTGGGTTTTGACAATTAAGTGGGTTACTGCTATAGAAATGGCTAGTAATTACTATTTGGTATAATTAAAAAGTTGATATCTCAAAGATGCTTTTTCACGAGGCAACTGGACTTCCTTGCTTTCCTTTGAAGACGTTTTGCTTCTCATCCAAGAAGCTTCTTCAGCTCTGACTGGATGGTGGGGGAGAGTCAGTGAGAGCTGAAGAAGCTTCTTGGATGAGAAACGAAATGTCTTCAAAGAAGAACAAGAAAGTCCAGTTGCCTCGTGAAAAAGCGTCTTTGGGACAACCATGACCTGGATGACTGAGAATCTCCATAAAAAGTTGATACTATAACTTCATTGACATACCTGAATGCACCAACAAATTTGCAAGTTACTGCTTTTTTATACATTTCTTTTTCCCTCTTCCATCACTTCATTTCCTCTATCCCACTTCCTTTTTTTTTATTTGTATTTTATATTAAGAAAAAAAAACTTTTAGTAAAAATATATTTAAAACATATGGCAAGCGAAGACAAGATCTCAGGAGTTATAATCAAATTTTGCCAGTAATAATGGATCACTGAAATCCCTAAATGCAGCCACTAGATCAGTAATAGGCCAGGCTAAGTGTTTTCTGTGAATATAACTGAAGCATAGTTACAGAGATTAAAAGCTTACATTCTGTTTCTATTATGTTCTAAGCCATAGTCTGGTTTAATTATTTTGACTTTCCTCTGTGATGGGAACCAAGACCTCTTAAATTTGTCAACCGTGGTTCATAGCTCAGCATTTTGTTTGAATCCAGCAAAAGTATGGCTTATTCAATGAACCATAGTTAAACACTGTCAGCTTTCTTTCAATATCAGAAGCTTTTCCTCAAAACATCTTGCTGCCTGTTTGGAAACTAGCTCCTCAACAAGGCACTTCCTTCACCTTATGGCTGTTGCACTGCTCCTTTTCCTGTTTGTAAAATCCTGGGGTTTGTAGAATCAAAAAAGGAGCAATGCAGGAAGCCAAATTTAAACACTAATGGCTGCCTTAGTTCTACCTGAACATATCTAGAAACAGGGAGTAGTGATTCAGTGCTTAAAGATGCTGAACCTATCAGCTGGAAAGCTGACAGCCTGGGTTTGAGACCCGAGCTCCGTGCAATGGAGTACACTCCCATTCCTTGCACCAGCAGTTTGAAAGCATCAGTTGTGAGTAGATAAATAGGTACCAGTTTGGTCCGAAGGTAACAGTGTTCTGTGCTCCTTGGCGTAGAGCAGGGGTCCCCAACCTGTGGGCCGCGGCCAACAGGCTGTGGGACAGGGTGGCCAATGCACGTCCGTGTGCTCACCCCCTCACTTGTGCTGGTGCCACGGCTGTGGGGGCACAAAAATGGGATGCCGTACCATGGGTGTGAAAATGTGCCATCGCTGCCACGCCTCAGGGCGCGAAAACGCCGCTGCAACGCAGGGCGCAAAAAATACCACCGCCACGTTGCAAGGCATAAAAACAGCCACCACTGTGTCATGGGGCGCAGCAACAAGGTGCTGCGCCACGCAAGAACAGGGCAGGGCTAGCGAGTATCACAAGGGGACTAATCCCACCTCGTTTGCAGCATGCACATGCTTGTGGCCCCGCGCGCACACGCACATATGTGTAAAACACTTCCTCCTCACTTTTCCTCCGGTCTGCCAACCGACAAAAGTTGATGACCTCTGGCGTAGAGTCATGAGATGTTGGCTCCCTCAGCTAAGAAATGGACATGAACACTGCCCCCTAGAGTTGCATGTCAACGCTGCTAATATTGAATATTCTTGTTTTGACAATATATGCAGAACTGTCTGGTATTTTTAGAGTTAAATCAGGTGACAGCGAAAGGGGAGGGAAAAAGAAATGGAAGTGAATCTTTGCCCTCCAAGTTAATTGGAAGATGTGAATCATGACCCCAAAATAGGGGAGGGGAAATGCCTGGAATGTTATGTGCAAAGGAAGGGAAATTCAGATCTTAGCATTTCCACCATGCCGTGCTGACATCTCTGTAACACTAATAAAGGCATTTTAGGTTAAAAAAAATGCCTGAAGGTTCTTTGAAGTGTTTTGTTAATCAGACACATGACATTGCACACAACTGGACAGGGGAAACCTTTACACGTTTACCTTTATCTAGGAAAGGGAGGACCACTACCAGGCAGAGCTATTTAAACTGATCCAGAAGGATTCCCAAACTGCAACCCTCGAACAGGCAATCAACTTACTCAAAGACAAATTCCTGGAGTTTAGGTTCTGCGATTGTCCAGATCAACCGGTTCTGGCTCCAAGCACCAAATCCAGCAGCAGCAGGCACTCAACCAGCTCCTGCCCCATTGATACTGTCTGTCCTGGTGGTGCTAGTGGCCCCAGTGGCACCTGTCGCTCCACCAGCACTAGGGGCAACTGTCCCCCTAGCACCGGTCACCTTCCCAGGTCAGGGAGGGTGCCAACCACCAGGATTAGGTGTTCCCAATGAATCCCACTGCTCTGCTACCTGTACCGCCAGGAAGATTTTCCTAACATTCACCTGAAATCCGTCTTCTAAATTCAATTCCATCCAGAATTGTGGCTACAGGTAATCCTTATGACCACAAAAAATATTTTCTGTGGCTAAGCAAGGTGGTTATTAAATAAGTCCCACCTGACTTTACAAGTGTTACCACAATTGTTAGCAAATCACTGCAGTTGTTAAATGAATCACACAGTCCTTCAACAAAGCCGGCTTCCCCCATTCACGTTGCTGGTTTAGAAGCCAGCAGGGAAGATCGCAAATGGTGATCATATGACCCCGGGACACTGCATGCTGGTTGCCAAGTGCCCGACTTTTGATCATGTGACCATGGGGATGCTGCCACAGTCCTGTGCGTGAAGACCTGTCGTATCTTCGAGCAGTCGCTAAACGAATGGTTGAAAGTCGAGGACTACCTGCAGGCCAGTCAGCAGCATCTTAAAATGCTTTTAGTATAACCCAAGCGACTCCGGGACAAAAATAAACATGTTAGAAATGGCACGAAGGTTTAAATGCAAATTCTCGACTTCGGACTGGAAAGCGTTATTATCCAGACACATTTATTGTTAAGATATTCTAAATATTCAACATCTCTCTGGGCTGAGTGGTCAACATAGCAATGGCAACAACCCACGAGTGATCATTCTATCTAACTCTGAATAAAAGATGTTATATTTAGCAACTACATTAGGAAAAAACACCCGATCTCTTAAAAGGTGAGTCTTTCCTTAAAAGAAGGCTTCAAGATGGACAGGAAACCTTAACTATGCTCATTAAGCCATAAAGTGACGCAGTTTGGTATTTAACTCTTTCTCTTTGTTCAGCAATTCTGTGCTGTGCTTCCTGTAAGCTTCAAAGTGCATCCGGAGCTCCGAGTAGGCTTGTTCTGCCCCCTCAAGACGGCGCTTTAGATCTCTAACTCGTAGGTTACTGTCCACCATTGCAGCTTCTGTCTCAAACTGTAGTTCGGCTGCCTGCTTGGCCTTCTCCATATCCTCCGCCTTCTTCTCTAGCTGAAGGATCTCCCGTTGCTTTTCCTGAAGCACCTTGCCTCTCTCCATGGCCAAGTTCAGCAGGTCCTCCTTCTCCTTTGTGAGCACCTCCAGCTTAGCTTGCAGGCTGCTCTCAGCTTCTCTGAGTTGCCTCTCTGCTTGTTCCAGTTGGTCAAGGACCCGTTTCTGCTTCTTCTCCAAGACGTCCAGTTGCCTTTTCAAAGAGTCTGTTTCCTTGGTGTAGACTCTGGTTTGTTCTTTCTGGGCCTCCAGAAGTTCTTTCTCTCGTTCTTCGGCTGAATGACAGTGCTGTTGATAACTTTTCTTCAAGGCCTCCATGTCCGTGGAAAGTTTCTTGAATTGAGAAGAAAGCTGGGCCAGCTCTGCTTCTTTATCTTTCAGAGGCTGGCTGAAGAGGCTTTCGTTCTCTTGACGCAGGTGGCTGTTTTCTTCTCGGAGTTGCTTATTCTGTCGTTTGTGCTCGTCTTTGAAGCGGATCATTTCTTCGTGGTTGGCAGCCAGGTCCATAAAGCGCTGTTCCAGATGCTGGATGCGTCGTGTCTGATTCTCCAACCTCAAAGCATCTCCCATTCTCGTCTCCTCCAGCTCGGCGTTGATCTGTTCCAGCGTCTTGCAGCGCAACAGTTGGTCGTCAGCTCGTTTCTTGAGGATACAGATCAACTGAGACTGTTCGTTGAGGCGCGAACGCAACAGGGCCTTCTCGCCCTTCTCCTCATCAGACAGACCATGGAGCTTCTCCAACTGGTCAAAAGGATCTCCCATGCTCCATTCTAGCTCTCCTTCCATCTCTTTGGATATTTTCGGATTCTTCCCGTCCTGAGGCATATCAAGAAACGATTTTTTTTGCTGTTCCAGACACAAGTTCCCCAGTAGCTTTCTTCAGGTGAACATTCAAAAATTCTGGACTGCCCTTCAGAAGTTCAATGGGTCCAAATGACAGTTGGTGGAGAAATTCCGAGAATTCTGTGACATCACAAGCTTAGAAGGCCCCAGCTTTCCAGAACCAACCTACTAGTTTTCTCCTATGTCTTGATCCTCTTGACTTTTTCACTGTAGGTGAAAAACATCCGTTTGTGTTCAACAGAGAAATGATGTAACTCTTCAGTGTAATCAGGGACAAAAGAAACAGCACGAAATCAATCCATATCTAATAGATTTTAAGTTGGGTCAGTTCTTGTTATCAGTCAATTCCCAATAAACAATACTCTTAAGAAGAGGTAAATGTTCATCTTTTCAACTGGTGCCTTCTCAAATCCTCTCGAAGAAAAACACGAACCATACTTTTCAAGAGATGCTTTTGCGGCCTTCCTAAACCTGTTTATTCAAAAACACAAAGAGAAAGCAGAAGATGATCGTGCTTCCTTGACTCCTCTTAATTCAAAAGCTGCTTTACCTCCATTTCAAGGTGTCCCAATACGCTGGGATTTCTATGGAATACAGATAGCCCTCGATTTACAACAGTTCTTTTAGTGGCCGTTCAAAATTACAACGGTACTGAAAAAAGTGACTTAGGACCAGCTTTTACACTTATGACCATTTCAGCATCCCCATGGTCATGGGATCAAAATTCAACCGGTTGGCAACTGACTCATATTTATGACGGGTGCAATGTCCCAGGGTCACCTTTTGCAACCTTCTGACAAGCAAAGTCAATGAGGAAGCCAGATTCACTTAACAATCATGTTACCTAACAGTTACAGTGATTCACTTAACAACGGGGGCAAGAAAAGTCGTAAAAAGGGATAAAATTCACATCACAACTGTCTCACTTAGCAACAGAAATTTGGGACTCAGCTGTGGTTGTAAGTTGAGGACTACCTGTGTATAAAAAAGTTCTTAAAAGGATTGCCAACTTTCATAAACGTTTACTCAAAAACATCCCACTCTATTTATTGGGATTTCCGTCTGTTTTGTGAATGCTGAGTACCTCTGGAAATAGGGGAAATTATTGTTGCTCTCTTTCTGCATCAAGGTTGGGGTTTTTCTATCCCAACTCTAATGCAGGGGTCTTCAAACTTGGCCCTTTTATGACTTGTGGACTTCAACTCCCAGAATTCCTCAGCCAGCATGCCAATCCAATCTGAGCTATAGTTTTCAAACTATAAAGATGCCACCTGTTGAAACTCCACTCAATGAACATATAATGGGGGTGGGAGTTAAGTCTTTGTCCTTTGTCATGCTTGTTCTTTAATCCTAGAACAGTGGTTCTCAACCTTTTTAATGCCGCGACCCCCAACCGGTCGTAAGTCAAGTACTCAACCGGTCATAAGTCGAGGACTACTCAACTGGTGCAGCACCGTTTGCAGAATGGGACTTTTGGCGGGCTCAGCAGGGCAGAGACAGCCTGGACAATTCCTATTGGCTTTTGAAAGCCAATAGAATTACACTCTATTCAAGAGAGTCTAATTCTATTGGCTTTCAAAAGCCAATAAAATAAAAGGGAGTAGCACAGCTAAGGAAAAGGGGAAAAAAATGGCGGACTGCGTTGTTTGGCGATCCCCGTGA
Source organism: Crotalus tigris (assembly GCF_016545835.1). NCBI lineage: Eukaryota > Metazoa > Chordata > Lepidosauria > Squamata > Viperidae > Crotalus > Crotalus tigris. The sequence continues at coordinate 963,714 of NW_024097335.1, forward strand.
AATGATCGTTCGACCCCAAATGGGGTCCCGACCCACAGGTTGAGAACCACTGTCCTAGAAGCTTTGTTAAATTACTGTCTCTAGGTAAAACAGTGTAGTTGTTAAAAACCAAAAATGGCTCAACATAGATACTACAATGCTCTTTCCTGGAATCAATATAATAGAGAATTCTTTAGGAAACACTCCATCATGTTAAGTAGACTGCCTATTTACAATGAAAAGGCATATAAGGAGTAGATGGAGCTTACTAGAGGAAACACAGGGGGAAAAACATGCTTACAAAGAATACAGGACATAGAATAATAAAACTGGAATGGACCTTGGAGGTCTTCTAGTCCACAGGTCGGCAACCTGCGGCTCCGGAGCCGCATGCGGCTCTTTGAGCCTTCCCCTGTGGCTCCCAGCCTCCTCTGCCTTTGCAGAGAGAGACAGAGACAGAGAGAGGAATTGCGCTTCCCTGCTTCTCTCTCTCTCTTTCTGTGTGTGTTTTGTGTGTGTGTGTGTGTGTGGTGTGTGTGTGTGTGTGTGTGTGTGTGTGTGTGTGTGTGTGTGTGTGTGTGTGTGTGTGTGTGTAAAAAAGAGAGTGCACTCAGTGTTCTCCGAGAAGCTGAAAAGCTTTCTGGGCGGAGCTCCTCCCTTTGCTGCGTCTCTGCAGGAAGCAGGAAGCAGGAAGGGCAGGAGAGAGCTAGCTAGCCCAGCTAGGCTGACTCAGGAATTCTGGGAGTTGAAGTCCATGAGTCATAAAAGAGACGAGGTTGCTTACCCCTGAGATTGTTGGAGAACAACTTGAAGGTTGCCAGGTGAGCAGCAGATAGGAGGGGGGGGGGGAGAAAGAGAGAGAGAGAGAAAGAGAGAGAGAGGGGGGGAGGGGGAGAGAGAGAGAGGAAAGAGAGAGAAAGAAAGAGAGTGGGGGAAGAGGAGTGGCAGACCAAGGGCAGAGAGGGAGGGAGGGAGAGAGACAGAGAGAGAGACTCTTTTGACATCTAAAATGAAGATAACACTGCATATATCCTTTTTTACCTTTGTGTGTATGTAATTTTATTCTCTTAAAGCATTCTCTTGGTGATCATTGTTTTAATAGTATGGATATTCCCAAGAGTCATATTTTTACTTTTATTTTTAATGTGTGTGTGTATTTGTGTGTGTATATACACACACACACACACACAAACTCTCTCTCTCTCTCTCTCTCTCTCACACACACACACACACACACAAAAAAAAAACACCTATAATAAAGATAAAAAAGGATATATGCAGTGTTATCTTCATTTTAGATATCAAAAGGGTTTTGCGGCTCCCAGTGTTTTGTTTTTGGTGGGAAACGGGTTCAAGTGGCTCTTTGAGTGTTTTGGGTTGCCTACCCCTGTTCTAGTCCAACCCCGTCCATAGCAGGAGATCCTATACTATTCCAGACAAATGGCTGTTCAATTTCTTCTTACAAACCTCCAGTGATGGAGCACCCACAACTTCTGGAGGCAGGTCGTTCCACTGATTAATTATTGCCACTGACAGGAGATTTCTCCTTCATTTGAAATTAATTTTGAAAAATGTTTAATACTCTCAAAGTTAAACAGTTAAGACTTGGACGTGAGATTAATAAACATTAATGCAAACTTATCTGATTTTGTCCGCTTCTCCATTTTTGCCATCGTTGTTTGAGCTACAGGTCCTGGATTTGATCATTCTTACACACATCCATTTCATTTAGAGAATTATTAGAAAGAAAGTTTACATTAGATCAGTAAACTCTCTCCTTACCATGTTTTTATTCTCTGACTCTCTTGAAATGTCCTGACACTCTTCTTGAGTTTGCATCTCCGTGGAAACCTAGACTGCAAACAGACTCTAGCTGTTCCTTTTAAAGCCTCCAAAGGGGGGGGGGGGGAATGAAAGTTTTGGCTGTCCCCATGCAACAAATATATATTTTATTTCTCCAGCACCAGATTGTAACTCTTGAAGATTACTGCTGACCGGACAATTAAGAAAGTAATAAAGGTGAAACATATAAAGCTAGCAAAAAAGACAACCTTTTCGGCAAGTGTGGATACAGATGGCTTACCATTTAAATAGCTGAAAGTGTGCCCCTGTCTATATCTACTTAGAAGCCAGTCCTGCTATGATCAATGATGAATGGAGCTTATCGATGATCAAATATTAAGAGTGCAATCTCATAAGGCTTCCACAGAATTGAATTCCACTGAGTTCTGTAGAATATCACCCAAAGGGACAATTGCAAATTTGCAAGAACTGATACACTGGGACTGCAGTTGATTCAGAATAATTCAGGGTTTGAAGGGACTTTAGAGGTCTAAAGTCCAACCCTCTGCTCAGGCAGGAAACCCTATACCAGTGGTTCTCAACCTTTTTAATGCCGCGACCCCCAATCGGTCATAAGTCAAGGACTACTCAACCGGTCGTAAGTCGAGGACTACTCAACTGGTGCAGCACCGTTTGCAGAATGGGACTTTTGGCAGGCTCAGCAGGGCAGAGACAGCCTGGACAATTCCTATTGGCTTTTGAAATCCAATAGAATTAGACTCTATTCAAGAGAGTCTATTCTATTGGCTTTCAAAAGCCAATAGAATAAAAGGGAGTAGTACAGCTAAGGAAAAGGGGGAAAAAATGGCGGACTGCGTTGTTTGGCGACCCCCGTGAAATGGTCGTTCGACCCCAAATGGGGTCCCGACCCACAGGTTGAGAACCACTGCCCTATACCATTTCAGACAAATGTCAATCTCTTCTTGAAAACTTCCAGTGTTGGAGTATCCACAACTTCTGCAGGCAAATCGTTCCACTGATCATTTGTTTTAATCAGGGGTCTTCAAACTTGGCCCTTTTATGACTTGTGGACTTCAGCTCCCAGAACTCCTCAGCCAGCGTGCCTGACTGAGGAATTCTGGGAGTTGAAATCCACAAGTCATAAAGGGGCCAAGTTTGAAGACCCCTGGTTTGAACTGTCAGGAAATTTCTCCTTAGTTCTAGGTTGCTTCTCTTCTTGATCAGTTTCCACCCATTGCTTTTTGTCCTGCCTTCAGGTGCTTTGGAGAATAGCTTGACTCCTTCACCAACTTATAAATCTTCACCGAAAGTCATTTAGCTTATTTAAAGAAATCCTTTAATTCTTTTTCACGATCGACTTAAAAGACCACGCAAGACAACTGCACATATTTTAAATACATTTCCTGTTTTAATACATACAGTGTTTATTAAAGATTAAAAGAGTTTAATTCAAAACTCAGTACCAATTGATAAGCATGTTTTGTGGTGTCCAGCAAAAACAAGGTCAGGTTATACACAGCATAAAGATGCTTTCTGCCGAAATTTACACCTGATGAAAAAATTGGTCCCCTTGATGTTTATCTCTGTATCTTTCTGGCTCTTCTCGCCATCATACTCCAGCAAATCATATCAACTGGAAGCAACTGATTACTGCATTGTTTCTACTTTGTCATTTTTGCCACCATCAGCATTCGGAGTGGCAGAGTATCTTCCACCCAAGTGTTGGGAGAGTTGATCATTCTTTCCCATAGGTTGGCTTCATCTAATGTAGAATCCATCCAATCCACTGGAACGCCATAGCTTTTGCCTAATAAAGGGTTTAAACAAATGAAATTAGCAGCAAATATCAATTAGTTATTTGCATGATAATGCAGGATGTCCTCAACTTACAGACATTTGTTTAGTGACTGTTTGAAGTTACAATGGCACTGAGCAAAGTGACTTATAAACATTTTCCACACTTCCTGGGGGGGGGGGAGAGAAGAAAGAAAGAAAGAAAGAAAGAAAGAAAGAAAGAAAGAAAGAAAGAAAGAAAGAAGAAAATGAATGAAAAAGAGGGAGGGAGGGAAGGGAGGGGAGGGAGAGGAAGGAAGGAAGGAAGGAAGGAAGGAAGGAAGAAGAAAGAAAGAAAGAAAGAAAGAAGAAAATGAATGAAAAAGGGAGGGAGAGGAAGGAAGGAAGGAAGAAAGAGAAGAAAGAAAGAAGAAAGAAAGAAAAGAAGAAAGAAAGAAAGAAAGAAAGAAAGAAAGAAAGAAAGAAAGAAAAGAAGGAAGGAAGGAAGGAAGGAAAGAAAGAAAGAGAAAGAAGAAAATGAATGAAAAAGAGGGAGGGAGGGAAGGGAGAGGAAGGAAGGAAGAAGGAAGAAGAAAGAAAGAAAGAAAAAGAAAGAAAGAAAGAAGAAAATGAATGAAAAAGGAGGGAGAGGAAGGAAGGAAGAAAGAAGAAAGAAAGAAGAAAGAAAGAAAAGAAAGAAAGAAAGAAGGAAGGAAGGAAGGAAGGAAGGAAAAGAAGGAAGGAAGGAAGGAAGGAAGGAAGGAAAGAAAAAGAAAGAAAGAAAGAAAGAAAGAAAGAAAGAAAGAAAGAAAGAAAGAAAGAAAGAAAGAAATTTGTACCTGTTCCAAGTCCTATTCTAAGTCCTCCCAGGAAATGGTTGGCAAGTTTATTATGATCCCAGACAGTAAGTTCCACGCATGCTTCTTTCAAGTCTTTCGGTCGGAAGCCATCGTAAACCATGGTGTGGTTGAAGATCGGATCTGTCGTCTTCGCAACGGCTCTGGTTTTCTGACGGCTCTTTCGACTTGTATCCGGAAGAACGGTACTTTGGAGAACGGGCAAAAGAAATGATAACAAATACACTTTAGATCAGGGTATCCAACATAAGCAACTTTAAGACCTCTGGACTTCAACTCTCAGAATTCCTCAGCCAGCCTTGCTTGAAGTTGCCAAGGTTGGACACCCATGATTTAGATGGTATACTTTACAACAATACTACACGAGACAGGTAAAACCTAATAAAAAAAGTTTTATTAACATAATAATTATGTTATTATTAAAACATCCTGATGTTCTTGTGCGATTCCATGGCAATTTTTCAACTGTTCTACTACAGTACGGCATGACTGAAATACTATGTTGAACAACCTTGAGTGGAGAATTTCCAATCACACCCAATCAGTTCTGTTCCACAACGCAGTTGTCACACTGGAGAACATTCACTGTACTTAGAAGGTGACGGTAAAGGTATCCCCTGTCCAGTCCTCTCCTACTCTAGAGGGCAGTGCTCATCTCCACTTCCTAGCTGAGGAAACCAGCGTTGTCTGAAGACACCTTGATGATCGTGGGGCTACCATGACTGTACGCTGTGGTGCACAGAATGCTGTGACCTTCCCACAGAAGTGGTACTTATTTATCAAGAGCTTTGGTGGCATAGTGGTTTGAATGCAGTACTGCAGGCTACTTCTGCTGACTACCGACTGCCAGCAGTTCGATTCTCACCAGCTCAAGGTGGACACAGCCTTCCATCCTTCCGAGGTCGGTAAAATGAGGACCCAGATTGTTGGGGAAAATATGCTGACTCTGTAAACCGCTTAGACAGAGGGCTGTAAAGCACTGTGAAGCGGTAGATAAGTCTAAGTGTTATTTCTATTGCTACTCACAGTTGTGTGCTTTCAAACTGCTAGGTGGAGCTGGAGCAAGGAACAGGAGCTCACCCCACCGTGCAGCACTCAGATCATAAACCTGGGCTGCCAGCTGATAAGGTCAGCAAGTTTAACCACTTTAACCACTAAGCCTCTTTGCTCAGCGATGTACTTACCACTTCACAAAAGAATTGAGTTTTGGGCCTCTGAGCATAGGCAGGTCATTGCACTGTTTCACCCAAATGTGAACTTCGCCGGTAGCTGAAGTCTTTTTGCCTTTAAAACGGAGACATATATAACAGATGATTAACAGAGGGCTTTAAATATTAATTTTACTTTTGGGATGATCTGTTGATTGCTTTTATATATATATATATAGCAGAAGAGAATAACAGAATAGCAGGATTGGAAGGGACCTTGGAGGTCTTCTAGTCCAACCCCTATTCAGACAAATGGTTGCTCAGCCAGCAACAAGCCTTAAAGTTGTCAAGTTTGCCCTTGCACTACAGGCAGTCCTCGACTTACGAGCCCACAATTTCTGTGGTTAAGTGGACTGTCAAGGTTGCGACTAATGAAACACTTCAAAGAACTTCCAGGCATTTTATCCTAAAAAGTCTTTTTATTCATGTGATAAAATCTCAGCAAGGCATGGTGAAAGGATGCTAAGATCTGAAATCTCCACCCTCCTGGGCAGTTATTTTTGCTAGCATTTTCCCTCCCTTATTTTGCTGTCATGCTTTACGTTCTCCGATTAGTTTGAAGGGCTAAGGTTCTCTTCCAGTTCCCTTTCGGGGCTTTTCTTTCCTCCCTCACTCATCTGAATTAACTCTAAAAGTACCAGACAGTTCTTAATATTTTGTCAAAGCAAGAATATTCAATATTAGCAGCGTTGACATGGACATTTGTTAAGTGAGTTTTGCCCCACTTTACAACCCTCCTTGCCACAGTTGTTAGGCGAATCACCGCAGTTGTGAAGTTAGTAAACTGGTTGTTAAATGAATTTGGCTTCCTCATTGACTTTGCTTGTCAGAAAGTTGCAAAAGGGGATCACACATAGTCCCAGGACACTGTGACTGTCATAAATATGAGTCAGTTGTCAACTGCCTGAATTTTGATCACGTGACCATGGGGATGCTGCAAAGGTCGTAAGTGTGAAAAACAGTCCTAAGTCACTTTTTTCAATGCTGTTGTAACTTTGAACAGTCACTAAATGAACTATTGTAAGTCGAGGACTATCTATACAAGCAAATAAATATATACAGTGTATGTGTGTGTGTGTATGTCTGTATGTATATGTATACACACACACACATACACATAAATAAAACTGGAATACTTACCTCCAACAGGCTGTGGGACATACTGGAGAGCAATCTTTATCTCCCCTCTGTTTTCAAGATCTAATCCTTTTAAGGGTGTCTTCACCATTTGGAAAAAAACAAATGAAGAAATAAAGCAAAAACAGTCAACGCTTACGAAAAGCCTAATGCACACTCACTCTGTACTTCTGTAACTCTTTTCATCAAACAAAATGCCCAAATGAGTACAATCAGTCCCTGGGGCCCTCACGATCAACTACATAATGTGACCGGTCTTAAGTCAAGGACTTATGTTTACGTATCTTAATTTCCAAAACAAAAACTCTCCACCACAAAGCCAATATACATATATATACTGGATTTGTTTTAAGTTTTAATGGCAACAAGCTTTACGAAGGCAACAGAAGCACAGAAGCTTTGTACTTCAGGACATAAGTCATGATTTAGGTGAGGGTGAAGGTTCGTTCTCTGAGCTTGCAGGTTGGTGTCCAGGTAACGTCTTCAGCGGACTTGAGGGGATGTCAGTGTCCGTGCTCTTCTGTTGCATTATGGTGTGGTATGCTGGCTTGACAGCCGCGGATAGAAAGACACTACAGAAGGTGATGAGCACAGCACAAAACATCGTGGGCTGTCCCCTGATACCACTAGGCGCCATTGCTAGGGCCCGCTGCCTTAGAAGAGTGAGGAAAATCCTCAGGGATGACTCACACCCTGGTCAGCACTTCTTTACTCTCCTACGATCGGGTGTAGAAGCATCAACAGGCTGAAGAACAGTTTCTACCCATGGGCTGTCAGACTCCTGAATGGAAAATAACTCATGTATGATAAACTTGTGGGGCCGGCGCGTTGTGCACTAAGTTCACATGGTACAATAAGATTGTGTGTTTGTTGTCACTGTGAGTTGTGTTGGGGGGGCACACGAAGGGAGGCTCAGCCAATCTCATTGTACACATGTTGTACTTGGACAATAAAGGTTGATTTGATTTGATAAGGGCTTCAGGTGTGGGTGTGTCAAGTGAGGGTCTTGGGATGGGTCAGCTGTGAGTCATCAGGGAAAGGCTTGTGATGGGTCTTGTGATGGGGAGGTCCCATTAGGTGAGGGTCCCATCAGGTCAGGATCCTGTGATTGGTCTTGTGACGTGACCTCACCATCACAAGACCTACTGAAAACTAACACTGACATCCCCTAAACTCCGCTGAAGTTGTTAGCTAACCTGGTAACGCAACGTTCGGAAAACGAACCCACAAGCTCAGAGAACAAATCTTCACCCTCATCCTACACCCGAGCTACAGATATTCGCCACTATGGCAAACATTTTTTACATTCCTTGTAGTATTTGGGAAGATTGTGCTATGTCGGATACGGGAAGGTGACCCGAACAACATTTTAGCTCAGAGAACACACTTAGGAAATCAAAACTTACCCTTGGTTTCAATGGATACCAGATCATTTGTTTGTTCTGATTGTCACTCCAGTCCCAGTTGGCCAAATCCAGCTCCACTTCACCCAGGAAACTATTGCGCCCAAAAGTATCGTGATGCCAAACGGAGACATTCAAGCTTTGACTCTCCAAAATGGCTTTGTCAATTTTATACTGCAGATAAAGAAACAGACATAGTTAAGATGAAGTCTCCTTTCCATAGAGCAGCGGTTCTCAACGTTTGTGTGACGGCAACCCCCGTCACACAAACGTTCTGCGCATGCGCGACGCTGCGCGCATGCGCGGCGCCACCCCCTGAGGGAAGAAAATGGCGGATCGCCTTCTTTGGCGACCCCCAAAAAATGGTCGATCGACCCCAAATGGGGTCGCGACCCATAGGTTGAGAACCGCTGCCATAGAGCCTCTGATTTGTAGACACGACCCTACATTTTTCATGGTGACATTAGCATCCCTACCATCAACAGTCAGAGGTCGGGGCAGGGTTAGAAATGACAGCTTTGGTCCCCATAATACAAAAAAGATGTTGATGCTCTAGAAAGAGTACAGAGAAGAACAGCAAAGATGATTAGGAGACTGGAGGCTAAAGCATATGATGAACAGTGGCAGGAACTGGATATGTCTAGTCCAGGGGTAGGCAACTTTGGCTCTTTTATGACTCGTGGACTTCAACTCCCAGAATTCCTGAGCCAGCCATGCTGAGGGGAAAGGGAGAGGTTTCCAAGCTGAGCCATGCTGGCTCAGGAATTCTGGGAGTTGAAGTCCACGACTCATAAAAGAGCCAAAATTGCCTACCCCTGGTCTCGTCTAACGAAAAGAAGGACTGGGGTGACATGGTAGTAGTGTTTCAGTATTTGTAAGATTACAGAGAAGAGTGGTCAATCTCGAAGCACCTGAAGGCAGGACAAGAAGTAATGGATGGAAACTAATCGAGAACCAACCTAAAATTAAGGAGAAATTTTCTGGCAGTTAGAATAATTAATCAGTGGAACAACTTGCCTCCAGAGGTTATGGGTGCTCCAACACTGGAAGTTTTTAATAAGAGACTGGACTGCCTTTTATCTGAAATGGTATTGGGTCTCCTACCTGAGGAGGGGTTTGGATAAGAAGACCTTCAAGGTTCCTTCCAACTCTATGGTTCTGTAATTCTGTAATTTGGTTTCTGGGTTCCTCACTTTATTGTTTTGGAATACATTTTTTTATAAATATTTGATTAATTTCAAGTTTTACAATCATAAGTACTTAATAAACAATGTCGTGTCTCGGTTCCTTTGTCATTCAGTGGTACATATTAACTTTCACTCAAAATAGCCAATACTACAGCATCCAGTATTTCTCTGGTCCTCTCTTCTTCCAATAATAATCCTTTTTCCACACTAAGCAAATACAATTCTTACTGCTATCAGTACCTATATAATTAAATATAAGCATCTTCATCACATGTTTCTAATGTTATATATAGTGTCAATAATGTCAGTTTATAATATCTCAAATGTATTTGCAATCAAAGTTTCCTTATTCAATCCATATCCTGTTTTTTCTCTTTTTTTCAATTTTAATTTCCAATCAATATTCAAAATAACTTTATCAATTATCATTTTTCTCATAATCAATTACATTTGGGTAACTAAAAGCTTCCTTTATACTGACCCTCTTAGTATTTTTAAATTTCCCATCTTATAGAAAATTATGTTATCCTAGTTACAAATCGCATCCTTCTAATTCATAATGGTCCTTTTATTTCTAACAATTGTCTGTTCTTTTAATCATATTCAAACATCCATTAGATCAGTGGTTCTCAACCTTTTTAATGCCGCGACCCCCAACTGGTCGTAAGTCGAGGACTACTCAACCAGTCGTAAGTCGAGGACTACTCAACTGGTGCAGCACCGTTTGCAGAAAGGGACTTTTGGCGGGCTCAGCAGGGCAGAGACAGCCTGGACAATTCCTATTGGCTTTTGAAAGCCAATAGAATTAGACTCTATTCAAGAAAGTCTATTCTATTGGATTTCAAAAGCCAATAGAATAAAAGGGAGTAGCACAGCTAAGGAAAAGGGGGAAAAAAATGGCGGACTGCGTTGTTTGGCGACCCCCGTGAAATGGTCGTTCGACCCCAAACGGGGTCCCGACCCACAGGTTGAGAACCACTGCATTAGATGGTATAATACCTCATCTAATTAGTCAGGACCTCTATTTTCTTCAATCTTACTCTAGCTTTCTTCCTTTGCCAAATAACTTTGCAACTCAATGTGTTTAGATCACCAAGTATTTATTCCTGTTTCTGTATATATTGTATGGAATAAAAAAGACAATTTAATTAAAGTGTTTTTGTTAAAACACTTAATCCATTTATATTCGTTAAACAGCCTCCATTTTCTTTCTCCTTCAGTTTCTCTTTTAGTTTCTTGTTCTCCAGTTTTCAGCATTTCTCCTAACAACTCTATCATCCATTCGTATCAATTCTTCTTTATCCTCAAATATGTTCTGAAGTCTTGAAAAGTAAAATGTCTTTCCCATTTCCGATGTTATATCTGAGTCTTCCAAATTTTTATTTATCTGTACCTGTCTGTTGGTTTGTTCTTTCAAATCCTCCACCTTTGTATCAGTTTCCTCTGTTTTTTCTTCTGGTTTCTGAGTTGCTAGTTCATTCTTTATGGTCATTTTCTGAACGTTTTCTGCTTGTAAGTTTAAGATGGAAAGTTACTCATTTATATTATTTAAATTATTTTTAATCTCATAATTTAAAACAATTGTCTCTTGAATTGATTTCAACATGGAAAGAATTTCTTTCTGAAGTCCATTTACATTTTCTTGTTGATTATCCATGTTTCTTCCGAAGAGAAATAGTCCAGTAGCAACTTTCCCACTGTTTTTTAATATTTCTTGATAATTCTTGAAACTAAAAGTCAGTCAATATTTGTAATCCAGGCCGGCCAATTCAGAATGGTTTATTGTCTCCTTCATACAGATAAAACAGCCCAAGGATCTCCCCCCCCCCAATTTTCCCAGCTGCAGTCTGCAAAAGTGAAAGTTTCCAGGAACAACAAAGAGCCTTATTTATGTCCGGGCTTTGTGCCAAATTTTCTTTAAGCATAATACATTGTAATGCCAAAGTTTACCACTAGATGTCCTTAACATCCATCTTCCAGCTTTTAAGTCCAAACTTATTTCACCAACTTTCCAAATATCTTTTCAAAAAGAAAGTCTTAAAAATACTTTTAGTCCCCAAATTTGTCCAAGCTATGTCTCCAAATTAATGTTGTAGTTTTCTCTAATTTTCCCCCAAGGAAAGTTATTTGCCGCTTCTCTTTTCCTGAGAGAACGGGGTGGAAATTCCTCTTCTCTCTATCATCTGGGGGCATTCTTTGCTTGGGAATTCTTTTTTTCCAGGAAGAAGTTTTAAAGTTATAAAGAAAGGATTACGTTCTCACCCAGTTCCATCCGTGTTGTTCAGAAGTTGCTAATTAGTGCTTATCTTGGGTTGTCGGTGGCTTTTGGCTGGCCACATGAATGTGGCCAGTCTTTCTACTGCTGATTTGGACGGCTTCCTCGGATCAAACGGAAGGGCTGCCACCTCTCCTCGATCAACAAGGATCCCCTCCTTCTTTGTTGCCTCTTCCAGGACAACTTTAGACCCTTTTTAGGGTCCCCAGCAGAGCGAAATCAGACATGGAGAACGGACCCGTTTTCCTGCACCCGTAACACCATGATATCTAACCCAGAGGTTCTGGAATACATTTTTTTTAGTTATTATAACTGGCTACTCCTGGCAGACTTACTCTTCATCTTCAAATCAGCTTCAATCAACCATTCCAATAATTCTAACTCATGAATAATGTTATAGTTCTCTATCATTTCAAGCTCTAGATCAGTGGTTCTCAACCTTTTTAATGCCATGACCCCCAACCAGTCGTAAGTCAAGGACTACTCAACCGGTCGTAAGTCGAGGACTACTCAACTGGTGCAGCACCATTTGCAGAATGGGACTTTTGGCAGGCTCAGCAGGGCAGAGACAGGCTGGACAATTCCTATAGGCTTTTGAAAGTCAATAGAATTAGACTCTATTCAAGAGAGCACAGCTAAGGAAAAGAGGGGGGAAATGGCGGACTGCGTTGTTTGACGACCCCCGTGAAATGGTCGTTCGACCCCAAATGGGATCCCGACCCACAGGTTGAGAACCACTGCTCTAGATGTCTTCTCTATAAATAAAATTGTCCAAAATCTGAAGATTTTGCTAAATCTTGCAAGAGTTTTTTTAAAAAAATATTCCCAAGAACTCATGTGACCTACATTTCACAATATTGCATGCAATATTTCAATTTTCTGATGAAGGCTGCTGAAACCTCACAGGATTTCAGCTGTTCCTACCTCTGGATCACTATTCATCATGGTTTTAATTTTATTGTTGATCTAGAATTCTGCCAGTTTTGATTAATTGCATTTACTATTCTGTTGCTGTGTTGTGATTTTAATTAAGCACCTCCATTAGTCCTTGTAAAACACAGCAAGATAAAAACAAAGGAAATAAAAATAAATAAATTTAAATTAAAACTCAGAGAGTGTTTGCAAATACTGCCTTGTAATTGATGGATACTATGTTTTGACTGATTATAGGTCATCACAGTTGGTGCTGATTCTGATAAACTCCACAAATGTTCTACATGACAAGCGTGTTACTGACTCCCACTATAGGTAGTCCTCAACTTACAACCATAACTAAGCCCAAAATTTCCGTTCTTAAGCAAGACGGTCATTAAGTGAATTTCCCCATTTTACAACCTTTTCTGCCACAATCACTGCAGCGGTTAAATTAATAACACAGTTCTAAAGTGAATATGGATTCCCCCTTGATCTTTCTTGTCAGACGGTTGCAAACGGTGATCACACGATCCTGGGACATCACAGCTGTCATATCAGCCAACTGCCAAGTGTCCAAAATTTGATCATGTGGCTGTGTGGAATGCTGCAATGGTCGTTAAGTGTGAAAATCGGTCATAAGTCACTTTTTTCAGTGCTGTTATAACTTTGGTCCGTCAATGAACTGTTGTTAAGTCGAAGGCTAACCGTATATTACACTGGTTCTTAGGTACGATTCTTCTAAAGTTGAAGAAAGCCGCCTCCAAGGAGAATGGAGTTGTGATCAACTGCTTGCCTCAACTACCCAGTTTCCTGCAGTCTGGGCAGTTTTATTTACTTATATTTTATTTATATAGTGTAGAGGCCATCTGTCTCCACACGATGCTGAATGATTTAAAAGCAGGATGCAATAAAGTGAGGAACATGATATGGGCACTTGGAAGAGAAAACCATATGGAGCAATGAAGGAAAATCTGGCAGGGGTTCACTGGCCACCCTACCCCAAAACCTGTCAGAATAGCCAGTGTCTGTCTGTCTGTCCGTCCATCCACCTGTCTGTCCATCCACCCATCCGTCTGTCCGTCCGTCCATCCATCCATCCATCCTGTCTGTCTGTCTATCTATCTATTTATCCATCCATCCATCCATCTATCCATCTAACCATCTATTTGTCTGTCTGTCTATCACATTTATATAGCCCCCATCTTTCAGCCAAACAGAAGTGTAGAGCTATTTCATCAAGAACAATAAAGGTGAATATTTGTAGCTCAGAGTTGAAATGAGGGGTCCTTGCTACTGAAAACAACCTTGCTTGGTTGTTTTCTTGCAGACATTTCATTACCCAAACTAGGTAACATCTTCAGTGCTACCTGTTTCCCTGAAAGTAAGGCCTACACCAACAATAAGCCCTAGCTTGATTTTTTTGGGGGGTGGGCCTAATATAAGCTCTGCCCCCAAAATAAGCCCTAGTTTTGGGGCAAGGCACACACCTAAAAATCAAGCTGGGGTGCGGGTGTGGAGCTGCTCCATCCGCCCCACACCCACTTACCTGGCAGCCAGACCTCTCCTCACCGGTCCACTTCTTCTTTTGAGGCCTCTTCTGCAGCCAGGCCTGCATTTCTCAGTCATGGGCTTTCCAGAAGGCCTGTGCAGCCAAGAACCGAGCTATGGGTTCAGTCCATAGCTTGGTTCTGCAAGACCTCAGAAGCCAAGCATCAAGCTATAGATTGAATCCATAGCTCAGTACTCGGCTGCTTAGGCCTTCTGGAAAGGCCTGACTGTAAAATGCAGGCCCGAATACAGCTGCAGAACTTCAGCCCCAGAAGAAGTGGACCGGCTGGGTGGGGCTGTCGGTGCCGGAGGTGAGGTAAGGCCTACCCCAAAAATAAGACCTGGTGCCTCTTTTGGAGGCAATCAATCAATCAATCAATCAATAAATAAGACCCAGTCTTATTTTCAGGGAAACATGATAGTTAGGAGTGGGGTTTGCTCTCAGTATATATTCTAGTGGCTTGCCCTGGGGTGGTCTTAGTTCTTTGGTTGGACAGTTTACTGTTGGCTTGTTTGGTAGTTTTTTGATTGGTGTATTGTTTACTTGACTGTTGGTCTGATGTTAATCTTGGAGTTAATCTACCCTCATCTGGATGAACCCCTCATCAGAAACAAGGAGACAGATGCAAGTTACCCGTAATATCTCATTGTAGACTGGATTCAGTGTCTTCTTCTTCACAGAGGTCTTTCTTTTGCCCAGTTTATGTTTTTCTGGTAGCAGGTAACTCTTCACATAACTAAAAAAGGTTTCATAGCCAAATATGAGAAGACAATCAGAATACAATTTCCAGTGAAGCCATCCTAAAAACCTTTGGTAGATTATGTTTAAAGTTTCTCTTTAAATGGAAAAAAAAAAAAAGAAATATATGTTTTCTTTACAAACGTCTTCTAAAAACTGAAACATTTGTTACTAATATTTTTTCCTCTACAAATTCCTCTTCAGCCCTGGTTGGGTTTGCACATTTACTTTTAGAAACTGACGACAGAAAAAGACCCGATGATCCATCGAGTCTGTCCTTTGAGTTTTGCTTGTTTGTTTTTATTTTCTTTTTAATTTATTTATTAATTTTAATTATTATTCATTTATTTTATTAGCAGGAGACTCTGAATTCTCTTTTGCCTTAGCCCTGAAAGCCAGCTGGGTGACTTTGGGCCAATCGCCAAGAGACTGTGAATTCTAGTCCCGCCTTAGGAATGAAAGTCGGTTGGGTGACTTTGGGTCAATCACCAGGAGACTGTGAGTTCTAGTCCCACTTTAGGCATCAAAGCCAGCTGGGTAACTTTGAACCATTTACTTTCTCTTAGTCCAACCCACCTCATAGGGTTGTTGTGGAGAAAATGGGAGGAGGAAGGTATGCTGGATATGTTTGCCACCTTGAGTTATTCATAAAAGTAATGAGGGTGAGGTACAGATAAATAAATAAATAATGAAAGTAATACAGCACAGTTCTTTCTCTTTTAAGAAATGGATGTTTCAGGTTCTCTTCCCTAGTTCCACTTACGGATCTGATCGTTGCCTTTTCATGTCTGCAATTGCCAAATCCTTGCCCTGGGCAATAAAAATATGGAACTCCTTCAACTGTTCCACATAGTCAATGGCAAACTGGAGATTCCCCTTCACGTCCACGTTGCCAAAATCTCCACTATACACGCTCATCACACTGGTGCTCACCTGCAGAGGTCCGAAAGGAAGAAAATAAATGTTTTTCCAAAGGGTGAGTTCCCAGGTGCTTCAGCCAAAGCACTGAAGCTCAGGAGAAAAATCCATTTCTGAACACGATAGAAACATAGGGAAGAACAACTAAGAAACCCTTTACAGCTGTTATTCAAAGGGAGATATAATCCACATTCATTGCTTATTTAAAGGACCATTCACAAGAGAGATATTTTAATGTATGGAGAAGATGGATAGAATATGTCCAGAAGAAGTATGGAACTACAAAGTTTCATTTATTTTATGAGTAATGAATTTGTTTATAAATTTATGATGTTAAAGTTTGAAGAGAGTTAAGGGTTAATATGATTTTGTTCATTGTATAATTAGTAAACTTAAATAGATTATGTTTAGTATGTTTGTATAATCCTGTACTTTCCTCTGGGAAGTCGGGGGGGGGTGAGGGGGGGAGGGGGGGTGGATGGGTTGAAGTTTAAGTAGTTCAGATAAAGTAGAAATAGTTTTACTGTATATAATATTAATGTTTCAATTTGGAGAGAGGCATTGCTCGGGCATTTCCCCTGGACCGCATCCGGAGTGAGAAGAAGAAGGCGAGAAGTAAGTAGGAAGGTTGAGGAGAAGGAGGAGAGGGGGTGAGTGAGGAAGAAGAGGGAAAGAAGTAAGTTGGTTAGAGGGTGGATGCGGTTTGGGGGGAAATGGGTAGTCAATACCGAAAGTGGTGTGTATCAATTTGTTTTATTTTTTACCTGAAGTATTTTTAAGATTGTAATGTATTGTAAAATTGAAAATAAAAATTTTTATAAAACAAATCCACATTCATATAATGCATGCTATTTTTTTAGTAAGCAAAAGTCATGAAGAGAACTCATGCAAAGAATAATTTTATACAGTGGACCCAGCAGAAAATATTTATCTGCTCCTCTCTTTAAATTCTACTACAATGGTACCTTGATACTCAACTGCTTTGAAATTCATTGAATTTGGTACTCAACACATTTTGACGTGAAAATTTTGTCCTGGTACTCATCGTTTGTTTTATGCACAAGCTAGAATTTATTTGACAATCCTCCACTCTCTTATTCTCCAAACAATGCAGTGACCAAGGTAATATAAGACCCCTTTTACAGATATTTGAGGTCAGTTCAATCTGTCCTGCAAATTCAAGGTTGAGAAGAGGATATAAAATTCTGGCTTCAAAATGCCAGTGCATTACTTTATTACCATGCCACTGGGTGAACTTCATCAAGATTTGCTAGGAAAAGTATTCTATAATACAGAAATCAAAAACTTTTACACATTTTCATGGTGCGACAGCTACCAGAGACGTTAATATTAATTCACAAATTCAGACATTCTGAAAAAAGATTCCCATTTTGGTTTTCTGGCCGGTCACAGCAAATCAGAATGAATTTCCCTATGGCTTTGGCCACTGTCTTCAATAAACCTTTTAAGAATTGAAATTAGTTGTGGTTTGTTTCACAGTTCCTAAGAACACTGCTGCCAACAAGCAGTCTGAAGGCCCTAATGAAAGGACTTTCAAGAAATAAAATTGAAAAACTGATGAGAAAGGACAAGATTTTGAAAAGGAACAAAAAAGAGATACTCTCTAACCAAACTGAGGTTCTGGACATAAAATCTTGGACATAGCCATACAATTTTCTTTGCAACATTACAGAAGTAGCTTTTGCTGCTCCTGAGATGTTGTTTGAACTTTCATCCTGGGATTTGGTGTTATCCATCATCCAGGAACTTTCCTTAATTTTCCAACTCAAAAAAAGTTGGCCAGACGCTATCCCAAGATGAGATGTTTTCAAACCCAAAGATGTACAGGTAGTCCTCGACTTACGACTGCAACGGAGCCCCCAAATTTTGTGGCTAAGCAAGACATTCGTGAAATGAATTTTGCCCCGTTTTAAGATCGTTCTTGCCATAGTTGTTAAGTGAATCACTGCAGTTGGTAAGCTAGGAACGCGGTTAAGTCAATCTGGCTTTCTCATTGACTTTGCTTGTCAGAAGGCCACAAAAGCCGATCACATGGGACACTGCAACCGTCATAAACATGAGTCAGATGCCCACGGTCTGAATTTTGATCCTGGGGATGCTGCAACGATCATATGAAAAACGGTGATAAGTCACTTCAAATGGTCACTAAACAAACCGTTGCAAGCCGAGCACTACCTGTAATAACTAATTAAGATCATTTGCAAAGGTACCAAACATTGCTCTGGAAGAAGTCAGAGGCGAGAGAAGAATATTAGCAAAAGCAGCATGATTAACCAGAGCTTTGGTTTACATACAGAAGACAGGGATGCCAAGCCAGAAGAGCCGCTAAGATTGGTTAACGAACTCGGGCTCTTTGTGATTCTCCCGTGTAGGTAACTGCTCTCTGATGCTGTATCTGTCTCTCTGTCATCGCTCTACAAGACATCGCACAAAGGGGGAGAGAGAAAAGTCTGCACAGATGTTTGAAAAGTGGCAACAAGGACTACAAACAGCCTCTGCCAAGATTCTCGACTCTGGGATATCGCTATCGCAGGTTAAGGTGGCATGCGTAATTGGCATGCAACAATTTAAGCAGCGCTTAATGAAAACAACAGGAAGGAATTGGGTAGTGCTGTGAGGGCAAACCTTTTAGAGACCGAGTGCCCCCAAACCACTCCCTCTCGTCCCCGCTCCACCCTCTGCCCTGCCCTGCCCGCCCTGCTCCGCCCCCTGCAGGGCCACCCACCGCCTCCATGGCCCACCGCAGATTGCCCAGGCGCTCCTGCAGCACCATGGCGGCTATGCCCTCCGCCTGCACCCCGCAGCATCATCTGCACGCGACGGGGCACGAGGGCGGAGTCTTGTCCCTGCTGCTCAGCTGCCATGTGCTTGGCTGCGCTGCTCTGTGCAGGCTGCACCTGGGGGCGGCTCTCCCCCAGGGGGGCTGCTGGTGAGGAGGGGGCCATGGGGGGAGGCGGGGCTGGGGCAACAGCGCACGTGCCCGCAGAGAGGGCTCTGAGTCCCGTCTCTGGCATATGTGCTACCACTGGGGTAGTGCATTCAAAAGAGACAACATCTCCTCTTCAAACAGACTTGGATCGATTTTAAAAGAAAGGGGGTCAGCTGCCCTACTTCACTAGCTAGTGGCATATATATAAGACAAGGGTGTTGACCTGGAATTAGGGGACAGCATAGGAAGTATCTCTTGTGAATATGTGCACACAGCCCCGCTCTTTTTGGGCACTTGCAGAATCCTGGATGCAGGATCATGAAAGGACAGCAAGGAAAACACCCAATGTCCTAACCCAACCCGGGAACGTACAATGTTTTTAGGGAAACACCCCAAAGAGAACATTTTTAGCTCTTTCTGCTTTCTCCCTTCTTATCTACAGTGTGCCAGATTTATGGGTGAAATCTTCATCATATGTGTGTCAGCTTTGCTGGGTGGATTACTTATGTAATCAGAAAGAATAAATACAAGGATTGCTTGTCATTCGGGGGTTCTCTCTTTTAGAGGAGCCTGTCTTTGTTCAGCTGAATAAAAACCTAAAGCTGAAAGGCAACTTCTGGTTTCCTGTACTTTTTTATCAAGCAACACCTCAGAGCCTGCACAACAAGGGATGTGGTGTATTTTTTTTTTAAATTATTCTTCCCTTTCGTTCTGGGCCTAAAGGCCATCTGTCCACAAGTGTCCAGTGTTGCAATCCTCAGGTTTTCTCAAACCTGATCCTATGAGGGAAAAAAATCATTTCTAATTCCAGAGATTGAAAAGTCTTGCTTTTATGTTCCACGTTACAGGTAGTCCTCGATTTTTAACCACAATGTGAGACCAGAGTAGCGAGGGGGGGTTGTTAAATGAGCCATGCCTAATTTTACGACCCTTTTTTGCCAGGTGTTGTTAAGTGAATCACTGCGGTAAAGTATATTATGTTGTCATTAAGCAAATCTTGCTTGTCAGAAGTCAGTTGGCAAATGGCGATCACAAACTCCAGGATACCACAACCATCATAAATACATCCTGGTTGCCAAGCACCCAAATTTTGACCGCATAATTGTGGGGATGCTGTGACAATCGTAAATGTGAGGAACAATTGTAAGTCACTTTTTTGAGTGCTGTTGTAATTTTGAACGGTCATTACACGAATGCTAGTAAGTCAAGGACTACCTATATCTAGAAATTAATATAGTTGGATTTCTTCTATATATTGTGGCTTGCTTGAGGTCTGTCTTAGTGCATTCTTGGAATCATAGGCAAACCAGTTTATGGCCATAAAGTTTGGGCTTTTTAAGAGAGACGGTTTTATTCCCTCCCTGTTAGTGTGGGCTCTCTTTCAATGTTGCAAAACTTAAAGGTTGATATCAATGCAATCGTATTATTAGTTATCCATTTGAAAGCCCCTCAAAGTCAGTTGTGTCTGGAACCCCCTATAAACCTAGTAACTAAATAAATAATTGAAGAAATAATTGGGTGAGAGATATAACGTGATGACAATTTGTTAAATGCCATCACTGGATAAAAAGCAATCAGAGGACTGCTTTGCTATACAGTCAAATACACATTTTTACAATACAAATTACAATTTTAGTTTGTCCTGACCAAAAAAAACCCTGTGACCTATGAAACAATCAGATGACTGTTTCAATTTTTGAAAGCAGTTGTTCAACCAGTCCAGATGCATAAAGTGTTATTTATGAACTACCAAGAAAAAGGACTACCTTCTAACTAATCTTCTTTCTTACAATATTCAGACCGATTGCAATAATAGGAAATCTGCAAGCTTCATTTCTTTACCCGCCTGCTTTCTGAGTGTAGTTGCCATACATTTTACTAAAACACCGCAACCTTAAAGCAAATCATCATTATGGTTTTTCTTAAAACAGAGGTTAAAAACTTGCCTCATCCTGAAGAAATGCTGGGACCGATTTGCTCATCATCTTAATTTTTTCCGGACGCGAAAACTGACTGTCAGAGAAAGAAGGTGCTGTGGAAACTAAAAAGCAGCAATTCACATTGAGAAAACTAATTAGATTCACGTCTTGCTAAAAAGATTGATTCATATAGAAGTGTTCTCGGAAGAAAAAAAACAACAACCCACAAGCATGCTTCAAAAACGTGTACATGCAAGTTGCGTTTCATAAAACCAGAAAGCTTTGCTGCAAAGAAGCATAAAGATCTGGCATAATTAATGATCTACGCAAGTCCTTTCTGAATTTTCGAATCTCCTCTAAAATAAAGAATTTTTTACCATTCCTTCATTCCTCCGTGTCTATGGAGATTCTCAGTCATCCAGGTCATAGTTGTCCCAAAGATGCTTTTCCACAAGGCCATTGGACATTCTTGTTTCTCCTTTGAAGATGTTTCGCTTCCCATCCAAGAAGCTTCTTCAGTTCTGATGGGATGGTGGGGAATGGAAGGATTTATACTCATCTGCATTCTTTTAGAGAGTTATTGAGGCCACTTGGTAGTTTATCTGTGTCCTCAGGGTCACCTGAGTAGTGCAAATGGGGGTGGAGCCTTCTTGGATAAACCTCCAGGTGGCCTCAATGACTCTCTAAAATAGTGGTTCTCAACCTGTGGGTCGCGACCCTTTTGGGGGTGGCACGAGTCTTTCACAGGGGTCGCCTAAGACCATTGGAAAACACATATTTCCGATGGTCTTAGGCAGGGCTTGTCAACTGCCTCTCTCTCTCCCTCCCTCCCTCCCTCCGCACCACCTCACTTGTTTGTGGAAAATATGCTGCTTGGCGGCAGTCTGCACGAACTGTACCAAATGTGCCCTGCAGGGGGTGCATGAAGAGCGCAGGCACAGAGCAAGGCCCCGCCCTTCCCAGAGACTCATTGTGCAGCAATGAGCGGGGGGGAGAAGCAAAGGGGGCGAGAAAGCTCGCGGCGGGCTCAAAGGAGCACGTGTCAGCGTTGGTGATGAGAAATTCCCCACAAACCCAGGGAAGGGGTGGAGAAAAGGAGCCCTCTTTGGGAGGAAACCGCCACCACCTTCTCCTTGGCTTTGCGCTCTTGTTCCTCGGCAGCCGGGCTGCGAAGCCTCTGCTGGCTGGAACTTCCTTTCCTTCCCTCCCTTTTGGTCTCTTCCTCCTTCCCTCCCTTTCCCATTGTCCCTTTCTTCCTTCCTTCCTTCCTTCCTTCCTTCCTTCCTTCCTTCCTTCCTTTCCTTCACCTCCCTCTTTGTCCCTCCTTCCCTCTCTCCCCTTGTCCCTTCCTTCCTTCCTTCCTTCGCCTCCCTCTTTGTCCCTCCTTCCCTCCCTCTCTCCCCTTGTCCCTTCCTTCCTTCCTTCCTTCGCCTCCCTCTTTGTCCCTCCTTCCCTCCCTCTTTCCCCTTGTTCCTTCCGTCCTTCCTTCCTTCCATCTTGTCCAGGATCAGGGCGAGCCTCTACAGCTGATCCGTGCTTCTGCAGAGCAGCCCAGAACTGCAGATCAGCTGTAGCTGCTCTCCTTGGCTTCTGCCCAGCAAACTTGCTCGAGCTTTGCTAGAAAACTGTAGCCCGGCACTGATCTTGGAGCTTCTGCTAACTTAGCAAGCGGCATGTCTTCTGGCGAAGCTGAGCAAGTGAGCTGGGCGGAGCTCTCCTCTGGCTCTGCCTGTGCACAGGTAGGTTTGGCATGTCGCCATGGCCACCGACAGCAAAGCCACCAGCCACGCTGACTGCCTATCCCCCTCCCCTTCTCCCTTCCTGGGCCTGGAGGGGGGAGGAAGGAAGGGATGAAGAGGGAGGGAAGTAAGGGACAATGAGAGGGGGAAGGAAGGAACAATGGGAGGGAAGGAAGGAAGGGACAAAGAGGGAAGGAAGGAAGGAAGGAAGGGACAAGGAGAGAGAGGGAGGGAAGGAGGAAGAGACTAAGAGGGAGGGGAAGGAAAGGAAGGAAAGAAGGAAGGAAGAGACAATGGGAGAGAGGGAGGGAAGGAAGGCAGGCACCCATCCCAGAGACCCACAGATTCCCCCCCCCCACAGGCGCTCTGCAACCTGAGTGATCAGCTGGCAACGCCCCCTGGCCATTGATCACGTGACCCTGGGACACTGAACGTCGTAAGTATGAATCAGTTGTCAAGCATCCGAATGTAAATCACATGACCCTAGGGATGCTGCAACAATCATAAGTGTGAAAAATGATCATAATTAGCTTTTTCAGTGCTGTTGTAACTTCAAACAGTCACTAAGCGAATTATTGTAAGTCGAGGACTACCTACACTTTCCCATTTTTTCCCCTCTTTTTTTTGGTCAAGTTTTTGATACCCCCTCGGCCAGCTGGATGGGGGCTTGGGGGTCACCACAACATGAGGAACTGTATTAAAGGGTCGTGGCATTAGGAAGGTTGAGAACCACTGCTCTAAAAGAAGGCAAATGACCAGCTGTCTGCAAGGAGTATAAATCCTTCCATTCCCACCATCCAGTCAGAGCTGAAGAAGCTTCTTGGATGAGAAGCCAAACATCTTCAAAAGAAAAACAAGAAAGTTCAGTTGCCTCGTGGAAAAGCATCTTTGGGACGTCATTCCTACACCTGCAACAATATAGGCCTGCAAGAATTCTCCCATGAGATACAAGCAAAGCTACCTGAGTTGGTGCTTAAAAGTAATTTATACCAAACTTACATTTTATATAAATCAAGAATTCATGACAAGCCCGATTTATAAATACATTTGCCAATTGATTAATTCAATCAATCCATTTATTAAACAGTTAACAATACCCCTCTGTGTAGAAAAAAAAAAGCCTGTATCCAATTGTAATATTATCAAGGAATGATCTGAATTTTACTCTCTCTCGTCCAAGTTCAACAAACTTCCTAAATCAGGAGTGGATAACGTTTTGGAGGCAATGGACTAAATTTACAAATTTTTACCAAAAAATTGAGGTTGAGGATGATCATGAAATGGAGGTACAGAGGAAGATTAAGCCTAGGGTTTTCAGACATTTATTATTTTTTTAAACTGCATTAAGTCTTTTGTAGGAATATTTCCTGCTTCAAAATATCCAGAAAATGGGATGCTGTTTTTTCTCCCCCTTTTTTCTTAAACTGAACATTCATCATCCCTTCTAGCAGATGAAGAGTGGGAAGAGGAAAAAATAACAACAAAACTTAGCAGTGGTAGAATTATTCAGTGGACACCAAGTTTTCTACAAACAAAAGCGAGCTCTGTATCTAGCAAGAACATAAAAATCTCAATTTTTCCCCCTGATGCTTCTCTGGGATCAAGGCCATATCAATTTCTTTTCCTTCCCAAAACACAGGACCATTTTGCAACTGAGCTATACATCCTTCGTGATCAGATTATTGCTTTCTTTTGCATTACTGCCTCATTCTCATGTTTTCCACCGTTTGGTTCCTTCTGTTTGCTGGGTGTTACCTTCAGGTGGCCAATGCAATCATGCCTTGCTTTAAACACACAAGAGCTCTCCTTAACGCAAAATTAGTTCTTGTTTTATAAGATGCAAACTATTAGCAGAACCAGAACAGCCTCCAAAAATGTATTAGTGGTTAGTCAGCAGTATAACATAAAACAGCAAAAAGTCACGAAAATGTTATATTTCAGGAAGGGTCTTATTACTCACTTCCTGCTGCGTTGTCCCTGAGCTCAATTGGGTGATCTGCTCAAAAAATTGCAACCACAAATAACATAGTGTTATACTTAACAAGGAGGCTCTAATTACAACCGTGCTGCAATTAACCACAGGATCTGTTTATCTAGTAATGGATAATAATTTGGATGGGTTTTTGAAAATAGACTGGAAAATTGGGCAGGTTATGGAGGACAATTAATCCTGAATATCAACGGAGATTCTCAGTCTTCAGTCCTCCCAAAGGTGCTTTTTCAAAAAGCAACTGGACTTTGTTTTTCCTCATCCAAGAAGCTGCTTCTCAGAACTGAAGAAGCCTCTTGGATGAGAAGCGAAACGTCTTCAAGGTAAAACAAAATCCAGTTGCCTTTTGAAAAAGCACTTTTGGGAGAATTAATCCTGAAGTCACAATGCTACCTCCAGATTGAAGGCACTGTGCTTCTCAATTCCACCCACAGGAGAAAGGTTGATTTTATGAAAAACAACAAAATTAGTTGACTACAGAGATTCTCAATCATCCAGGTCATGATTGTCCCTAAGGTGCTTCCCCCCCCCCCCAAAAAACAAAAAACCTCCACTGGACTTTCTTGGGTTTTTTTTTTCCTCTGAACTGAAGTAGCTTCTTGGATGAGAAGCTAAATATTTTCAAAGAAAAAAAACAAGGAAGTCCAATTATCCGTTGGAAAAAGCACCTTTGGGACAACAAAACTGATCAAGTCCTTAGTTTGATCCAGCAAGGTCACTCTCAGTGTTACAGACAAAACTGTTGTCTCTGGATCTACTCCTCGCTTCAGAATCTATAGATATTCTATTTTCAAGCCATTCTATAATTGCATTTATATTTCGAAATGAGATATGGCTAAGAGAGCTGCCAGATGTTAAAATTAGAGAAAATCTCTTGAAGAAGTGGCAAATTACAAGGCCTAATTTCATTTACGCTTAAAAAAAAATATGAAAAAAAAATCAAATCCTGGCTGGACGCCCCAAGTTACATTTTTTAAACTGTTTAACTCTTTTCACTGCACTTAGCCTAGCTAATAAATTCATTTGTTTTCAGGATAATAGGGAGTATCATATTTGCAAGATCAAATCTGGGTCAGTCACCAGGACCAGAGATTTACTCTTCCGAGCTTCTAGACTTGGACTGGAGCCCAACCTCAGGGAACTGCAGCCAGTTTTGGTCACCATATCACAAAAAAGATGTTGAGTTTGGAAAAAATTCAGAGAAGAGCAACTAAGACGATCAAAGGCCTGGAGACTAAAACATACGAAGAATGGCTGAGAGACTTGAGTTTGGCTAGTATAAAGAAAAGAAGAAATAGGGGAGACATGATAGCAGTATTCCAGTATTGAGGGGCTGCCACAAGGCAGAGGGGGTCAGGTTGTTCACCAGAGCACTAGAGGGCAGGACGAGAAACAATGGTTGGAAACTGGTCAAGGAGAGAAGCAACCTAGTATTAAGGAGAAACTTCCTGACAGTGAGGACAATCAACCAGTGAAACAGCTTGCCCCCAGAAATCGTGGGCGCTCCATCACTGGATATTTTTAAGAAGAGACTGGACATTCACCTGTCTGAGATGGTATAGATTCTCCTGCTTGAGCAGGGGGCTGGACTAGAAGACCTCCAAAGTCCCTTCCAGCTCTATTCTATTCTATTCTATTCTATTCTATTCTATTCTATTCTATTCTATTCTATTCTACTCTACTCTACTCTACTCTACTCTAACTTTTCTCTACTGGAATATGTGCTTTGGGCTATTCTGTGAGTCATATTTATGCCGTGCCTTCCTATCAGTTGATTGGGGTTATCCATCCATTTTTCCAAAGCAATCCATCACCGACTGGTCAATTAATCATAATCAAATATTCTAGGAAGTTAGGAATGTTCTGCCCATTTTAATTTCAATTATGATGGCATGTCATAGTTTATGTAAGATTTGGCACACATTTTATGCACATTCTGAGTTTTGCTGAAGGCTGTGGGTTCAAACTTGAGCAACATAGTCTGGAATGCAATCTATATTTCTGAGAGAGTCATCTTTATACATGGCATTAAATCAAAAGTCACAGGCCAATCCAAAGTTTAAATCATGCAATATTTTAACGATTTTAAAGCCTAGCTATTAACTATGTCACTGAAGACACAGAATACTTAATGCATACATTTTCATTAAAGTAGAACATTTAAATTCATGCAACTACATATAAAATAATTACCATCTTCAGCACTAAGCACTAAGTCTTCCCTGGCAAGGTTTATTTTTTCTTTATCTGTGCAAGAAGAAAAATGGTGGCACAATTAGATAATTCAGCTGTTCAGGATATCCTTATAGGTTGAAGCTTCTAGAGATGGGAGAGAAGCAAAATGAAATTTGGAGTAAAGTCAAGTTCTGAAAAAGCCTTCTTTACAAACCACATGTACTGTACCACAGGAAGAGGAGAAAGATATCTATCAACATTTTTAGTACAATTTATATTCAGGCAGTCCTCAACTTACAACCACAATTGAGGCCCAAAATTTTTGTTGCTAAGCGAGAGTTTTTAAGGGAATTTTGCCATATTTTACGACCTTTCAATAGATGTTAAGTGAATCATGTAGTTGTTAAGTCACTAACATGGTTGTTAAATAAATCTGGGTCCCCCATTGAGTTTGCTTCTCAGGTCACAAAAAGTGATCACATGACCCAAGGAACACTGCAGCCGTCATAAGTACAGTAGTGGCCAAAATTGTGGAAACCTTTTGGGAAAGGTGTATTTTTGAGGTTTGATGGCTAATAACACCATTTTTTTTGGAGTAGTATCATAAAAATCAATGGAAAGATAATTTAACCAAGAATACAACAAAGTTTGTTCAATTATCTGTACTGTATTCTGTGAAACATTATAGCCAAATAACCAGAAAAAGGAAGCACAACTTGCTTAGGTTGATATCAGGTAGCTTTCCTTCATCTGGTTGCAGCCAATGAGCTCGAGTGTTTAGAGAGCCAATCAGGTGTCATCTTGTTTTGGCAATAAGCCAATCAGATCACAGTAGGATTCAGTTATTGATGTCATGTATTGAAGGTGAGAGGAGGACATTTGTCAGTGTGTTATGTGATCGCTATCAAGTTGGTTGGGGTTTTTTTTTTGTGTTCTTTCATTTAATGAGCTAGTAAAATGTAATAAAATTAAAGTTATGGTGCAAAGAGTTGACTGGTTGCCCAGAAAGCGATGTAAAATAGTATTATTAAGTGAAGAAGGCTACAGTTATAAAGAAATTAGAAGAAAAATGGGTGGAAACTTAACCAAAGGTGGCATTTCTACCATACACTTTTCACAAAAGATTTCCACAATTTTGGTCACTACTGTACATGCCAGTTACCAAGTGTCTGAATGTTAATCATGTGGCCATGGGTATGTTGCAGTGGTTGTGTGAAAAATGGTGACAGGTCACTTTATTCTGTGCCGTTGTAATTTCAAATGGTCAGTAAATGAATGGCTTTTAAAGTCCAGGACTATCTGTATAGTACATTTCAAAAATAATTGATGTACAGCATTTTTCTACTGATGCAGTTCATCCAATTTGCATGCCAATGACTTAATCAAATCAGCATTATCCACCATGTGGAATAATGGAAGTAATGGAAATAAAATGCAGGTGCAGATAGCCCTCATTTAGCAAAGGTCTCACGCAGTGACCGTTCAGTTACAATGAAGATGAAAAATTAGTTTTATGAGTGACCCATCCTTGAATTTATGACCTACGTCGGTAAAGCAAAGGAAAGCTGAACTAAGATCATAAGCACAGTTGCAATTGGGAGCCACTTCCTTTTGCAACTCAGTCGTTGATTTGCTGATCTAAACTCAGTGGTTCTTAAGAGAGGATTGCCTGTAATAAAAACTGGGATGAGACATGATGGATTTGGATCCACCAACAGCTATAGCATTGATCAAGGCAGGGTGTGAGCCGTCTCACAAGGCATCTTCTGAAACAATCCCGGTAAACAACTTTATATAACATTTTTCAATCCCTCCTATAGTGATTAGCTTTGTAGATATATTGGCTTGATGAAAACTTTTCAAGGTGTTTACTCCTTCCAAACGTAACACAAAACGACAACGGTGGACAGACTGGGACAAAGGTATACTCAATGAGAAATATTAAGGGCATGGAAAAATGTCAGATTTTGCTCACTTGAGGTGGCTGATGGTATGTCCTCTACACTTTTGGAAGGAATTTGCCTATTTGAATTCCTTTTCAGAGCCTTCATAACGGGGTTCAACTCTTCCTCCGAACCTGTTTCAAAACAAAAAATATGAGCACGGCACAACACACAGATGAATGTCCCAACCGGGATAACCTACCTTTACCTGGGTTAACTCACCCAAGTTTTAAAAATAGAAATCAAAGAATATAAGAATGCCAGCCCTTATCACCATTCCTTCTCATGGTGATCTGAAATTATTTCACTATTCACTACCTCGCTTTTCCCTTCCCTAGCTGAAATTTGCCAGGACGGCCACTGAATGGGACAATTCCACATTTCTTGTCATACAGGTGGTCCTGCACTTATGACCATAGTTGAGGCCCAAAATTTCTGTTACTAAGCAAGACAGTCGTTTAGTGAGTTTTGCCCCATTTTATGACTTTTCTTGTTAAGGGAATCACTGCAGCTGTTAAGTTAGTAACATGCTTGTTAAGTGACTCTGGCTTTTCCACTGACTTTGTTAGTCAGAAGGTCGCAAAAGGGGATCACCGGACCCCGGGACACTGCAACCGTTCTAAGTACACACCAGTTGCCAAGCCTCTGAATTTTGATCACATTACTATGGGGATACTGCAATGGTCGTAAGTATGAAAAACTGTCCTAAGTCATTTTTTTTCAGTGCCATTGCAACTTTGCTCACTAAACAAGTGGTTGTAAGTCAAGGACTACCTGTATGTAATTCCACCCTTATAATGAAAAGTAAAATCTCATGCCTTCTACAGCCCCATTTCTTCATCAAGATATATTTTTATCTGTTTGGACGTGTCATCTAACATCGCTACTTCACGAGTAGTTTCATGACAGGTTATCAAATGCCAAGAACGTGTCTTTCTTCTTGCGTGATGGGCTTAGTCAGTCGCTGTTGCCTTAGTTATTGTTGCTACGGGAAGGAAAGTTTGAGGTTGATAGGATTCTGAAAAAATGATTGATAAAGACCAGGTTGCGATTTGTTGGGCTGGCTGGAAGAGAATCACAGCCAGAGGCTGGCATGAGAACCAACTTTTGAATCGTGAGAACTGGTGCTGTTGGAAGAGCTAAAGAACAGAGCAGATAGCTAAGCAAAGCAGGAAGCCATCCTGAAGTTATAGTAGATATTCAAGCAGACAGCAGCATCTACTATCAGAAAGGTTTTAAACCATTTAGTCAGAGTAGAATTGGAAGGGACCTTGGAGGTCTTCTAGTCCAACCCCCTGCTCAAGCAGGAGATCCTGTACCATTTCAGAAAAGTGGCTGTTCAGTCTTTTTTTAAAAACCTCCAGTGATGAAGCACCCACATCTGAAGGCAAGCTGTTCCACTGGGTTTATTGTTCTGTTAGGAAGTTCCTCCTCATTCCTTCTGATCTGAAGGAACTCCTTAAGTTCCCTTAAACTTGCTTAAGATCATTCCTCCTGATCTTAAAAAACTCCTTAAGTTTCTCCTCATTCCTTCTGATCTTAAGAAATTCCTTAACTTTCTTTAAACTTTCTTAAGATCATTCCTTCTGATCTTAAGAAACGCCTTAAGTTTCTCCTCATTCCTTCTAATCAGGAGGAATTTTTGCAAGCAATCTCAGTGGTTCAGATATGTTAAGAAAGCAGGTGTAGAAGGAAGAGCTGAGAAAGCATAAAATAAAATATTGCACTCGTTTCCAGCTGTGCAAGATTGCTTGGAATAAAAAAAAATGGATATCTCAAATTTACTTTGCTGGGCACAATTCTCTTACGAATCACAATGGAGCAAATTTAACTCAAAACTGTTTACTGAAGTCAAGTCCTCCAATTGATTGAAAAGCAATGCCTGAATAAACCCTTTCCTTGTCTTCCTCTGGTGAAGTTGTCTCAATTTGCTAAACTGAAGCTAAAACGAACTTCGGAAAAGTGACTATTTAGAATTTCCAACAATTTGTGCTGTCAAAGTGAAAGGGCTGTCTACAGTATTGATCATGTCTCTCTGCCAAACTAAGGTAGGAAATTAATCTTGTAGGAGGATGATCCAAACTTATATCTGGCTGGTATAAAGAAATCCTTTAAAAAATATTATTCAGAACATATGCTACCATTTCTGGCTTCTAACTGATTGGACAAAAGGAAGATAGGAAGCCATCATAAATTAGATTACTGCACAGATTTTTTGCCCGATGTTCTGGAACTACTGAGAAAATACATAAGCATTTTTTTTTCCTAATTTAGAGTAAAATGTATTTCCATTTAAATCCTGACGAAAGAACCTATGCCCTTTGAATTGTAAGTCAGGACATCTTTGCTTTGGGGGGGGGGGGAATGAGTATGTAGCATCCAGGTGGCTTTCTAACAATCTTTATAAAACAGACCCAGATAAGAATGAAATAATTTTTAAATGCTCACATATTGGATCTCTTTGGCTTCCCAGAACGGATTTATTTCCGTCCGAAAAATCTGATTCACAATTCTTGGCATCTCCATCAACATCATGGCCATCGCCAGCAGGAGGGGCGGCATGATAAAGCTCCACTTCCCCACTTTGGATAGGACTTCCAGCAAGGGGGGTGCTTGACCTTTGCAATCCACGCTCCACCATCAGGCTTCTGTTGGCATCAATTAATGAAGTGGAAAACTCTGCTTCTTTCCCTTGAATACTTCTGTCCTCTGCCTTATCGGCTGTGGAAGAAAAATCCTTATCTTTTTCCAGACATGGGGTTTCTGAAGATGCTAGACTAAGATGGATTATTTTTTGGAAGGCCATGTCCTCTGAAAGCTTTGCTCCTTCGTCAGTTTGCTTGGAAGCCTTCTCTGTAAGTGGGATTTTAAGTTCACTACGATAATCCCTCGACATTTCTACAGGTGACCTTTGTTCATCTAAATTAGATGTTGAATCGCTGGTGACTTTCTGGCAGTCGACTGTGGGTGGCCGAGAAGCAGGATCCAAATGTTCCGAAATTAATTTTTCTAAATTAGATTTTAATGCCTGACCATCTTTTGCCGGAACAACAGATTTCATTATAGTTTCTTCTTGAGGAAGGTTTAAACGTTGAGAAGGTGGTGTCTGGGCAGCTTCCTTAAGTAATTTCTGTAAGCTAGAATTAAATTCTCTTGGCTGAAATCTGGGTAGTGCGCTAATGTTGTTTGCAGTTTCATTAACTTCTTGACCACAGTCTGTTTCCTGTGAACTGATAAAACCTATGTTCTCAGTAGACTTTTTGTTTATTTGCATCCCGTTGCTGTTCTCTGTGATTTTCTGGCTACATGGTAAGATTTCAGGGTTTTCCTTGAGTAACGTTTGGAAACGGGCTTTGAATTCAACCTGTCTGGAATTAGAAGGAACAGTAGATTTTTCTACTCTTTCAATTACTTCCTGACTATTCCATGTATCTTTGGCACAAGCTGAGCTCACAGACTGATCAGGCTGTAATGAGGAATGTGTCAGTTTAGGAATTTTTATGTCTCCAAGTAACCCTGTTGAATCTTCGTCAAGTATTTGTTTTAAATTGGCTCTAAATGCTGCAGGATCGTATGATTTTGGTTTCATAGTTTTCACAACTGTTTCCATCGTGTCCACAGGCTGCTTCCCAGCTAATTCACCCTGGATTCTCTCCTTAGGATCTGCATATTGTTTAGTTACTTCCGTTGTGCCATCTTGCATGACAATCAGCACTCTACCGTCTTTGTTGGTATCTTTGTTTTCCTTAGCAGTCTCACCCACAGCCTCTCTCAAATGATTGGATGTTTGGAGTGAAGCAAAGTCTTTCTTTTCATTCATTTGTTGATACGATTTTTGTTGATTCTCTTTAGGAACATCATCAAATGATGTTTCCAAAATGTCCTGGGTCCTGGGCCATGTTGCCGATTCTTTCAACAGATGGATGAGTTTAGCGTTCAAATCGCTGCATTTTCTGTTTGGTGGGACGTTATTTTTGGATACCGTCTCCAAAACATCTTCTTCAGGAGAGTCTGTTCTGTTCTGAGCTGCACCACAGGTATCAGGTTGTATGAGCTCTAGGGATGGAATCAGCAAGTTCTTTTCCCAAGCACGATTATCACTGAAATACATTTGCCCATCCTCTTTGTTAGAGACTTTCACAGGCACGGGTTTTAATTCTTCCAACGATCTAGGCAAACTTCCCATGCTGGTTGTGAACTCCACAGGCTGAGTTTGGAGTAAGTGATGTTTTTCCATAGTTCCTTCTGTTTGAGACCCCTCTCTGCTCTCTTCTGGATCACTGGGATAAGAATGATGGCTGCGCTCCATCACCTTATTAAAAAAATCCCTTTTTTCTGATGTAAGGTCTGCTGGTTCAGAAACATCCATTATGATATGATGCCTGAGAGAGGCCTGTAGATCAGAAGTTTCCTTAAGCAATTTCTCCAAACTCGTACTAAAAGCATCAGCACCAGCAGCTTTTGGTGGGACCAAAGTCCTACTTACAATCTCTACGACCTCACTTGTTTTAAGACCAGCTTTTCCATTTGTGCCTAAAGGGACAAAACTAGGTTCTTGAATCTGATCATTGGGAGCCATTTGACCCTTTCCTACTAACTCTACACATGGAATCCCTTTGTCATGTATTGGTGGACAAGAGGACTCCTGGAACTCTTCCACCAATGCTGTTGGTTGAAAACCACTGTTAACAACCTTATTATGCTGTATTTCCGGTGAAATTTCTTTTATTCCTGCATGTTCCTTTCCTGGAAGCACAGGAGATGAGTCATCGTCCCTTGTTAGGGCATAATCTAAATGCATGGGTACTGTAGTTGCTGATGGGGAAAACATGGCTTCTGCTAAAGGACTTTGGTGTGAAGTATTAGCAGTGGGTTTCTTCATTTCCTCTTCTTGAAGAGAAAAACCAGATCTTCCATCATCCAAAATGGCTTGGCTACTTCCAATTCTTTCTTGTAACTCTTTCGTGCAACTTCCAGTGCTGCTACTCCTATGTGTCTGTGGGATGGTCTCATCAGTTTTGCTCTGTGGTTTAGTCCCCATATCCCAAAAGTTTCTCAGGCTCTGGAATTGGGAAGGGTTGAGCATTTGAGACCTGGATTCTTCATCCATTTTTTCTTTCAATGAATGAATCTTAAAAGGAGACTTTGGCTGAAGAGTCCCTTTTTCTAAAACAGTGGCTTTTGGCCTTTCACTTTCTTTAGGAGATGCCATCACTCTGTAACTCGGCTGCAAATTGCTCTCATTCAACACTCCTATAATGTTAGCATTTTTCTGGTCATTCGAAAGTACTTCGTTAGATATATTAATATCTTGGTTTTCTGTACATTTATCTCCTTGGATGGGCCTGCTCGTTCCTGAACACGTAACATCATCACCTTTCATCTCAGACTCCTCCTCACTTAGCTCAACTTTTCTGAAGGTAACTAAATTATATTTGCTTTGTTCATTGTCAGATTCACTTGTTACATATCCAGAAGATCCGCTCACTGGTTTTATCCTACCGTATTCTTGTGTATTACTAGACATATTTTCATTTGTAAGAACTTCCTTATTTCCAAGCTCTGGAGTCACCTTCCCACCTTCCCAGAAAGCCTTCATATCCTTGACTCTTTTCTTATCTCCTATCACCGATGGTTGTCTTAACTCATGTTGTTGCAGGACCAGGTTACTTCTATTGTTGGCGTGGGGCTTATTTTCGGTGTCTTGAAAATTACAGTCCTTTCCTTCAGGATCTTTTAGAGTTTCTCCAGATTTAAGCTCACTGTTTTCTTCTTCCAAGAAAGATTTAACATCTCTCTCTCCATCAGTGTATATCTGTGAACTGGTTTCTCTTTTCACTCCACTTCGGAAAGAAGCCTCAGAGTTCTTCAAATCCATATATGTTTTGTCTTCAAAAGCAACTTCACATATGTCTTTTCGGTTGCTTTCGTCCATTTTGTCCTCGCTCTGATCAATGGTCTGGAAACGGGTTCTCTTATTGATATGAATATTGTGAGAAGCTGCATTCACGTTTTCTTTGCTTCGATTCAAAGGAGCTTGGTCACCTAGGACCACTTCACTTGGACTTTCGCTTTTTGAAAATGATAATTGTTCTGGTTGCTTTAAGATATCCTGGAACCTTGAGTCTTTGCTCGTTGACTCTCCTCTTTCATACAGAGAGGATTTCAGATTTAACAGCTCTGTATTTGACTCCTTATCTTCTCCAATTGCAGACAATTTCACTGACTTTGGGGCGTCCATCTCCTCTGTAAATTGCCTTTGCTGAGGCGTTATCAAAACTGTTTCTTTATCAGCAGTACTGGAACTTCTTTTGAACCAGTCTAGCACTTTGGATATGGATTCATCAGCGGCCTTCAAATTTTCAGCAGCATGTTTGTCAACACTGCGACCCACAAGATCAGGCTTACCTTGTTTAAGGTCTGCACAGCCGGTGTTTGACAACTCAGCTTCCTCTGCCTCAGCCAAACGCAACTCCTGGCCTACAAGAGACACAGCCAATATTTCTTGAGAAACAGAAAAAAAAAATGGTAGCCTCCCAAATTAATGGTATCAATTGATTTCAAGCTGCCTAG
The DNA here is from genome assembly GCF_016545835.1 of Crotalus tigris. Classification (NCBI taxonomy): domain Eukaryota; kingdom Metazoa; phylum Chordata; class Lepidosauria; order Squamata; family Viperidae; genus Crotalus; species Crotalus tigris. Next base: position 998,745 of record NW_024097335.1, read on the forward strand.
ATGGCCTGACTACATACCAGGGGTGGGGAAATATGGCGCTTTTATGACAACAGGTGGACTTCAACTCCCAGAATTCCTGAGCCTGCCATATTGGCTTAGGAATTCTGGGAGTTGAAGTCCACACCTCACGAAAGCACCCTAGTTCCCCACAGCTCTGCTATATACCTTTAAAGAAAAATATATTTCATTTTTAGATGGTGTATTTTGAATTGTAAAAGTGACTATCTTTGAGGGCAGTTTTCCAGGCTACCAAATACTTCCCAAAACATTGTCCGACAGCTAAAATGCTTGCATTTTTAAAAGCTAATTTTAAAAGATGTTGTCCAATTTATAGGGTTTTACATCAGCCAATCAATTAAATTTGTACTTCAATTATTACATAGGATGTCCAACTGCATAATCAGTGTTTTTTAACTAAAGCTATTCACATGTTATTTATTTACATTCCGCATCCTGCATTTGCATTTAAAAAAAAAAAAAATCTCCCTGAACACTAGAATGAGTAGAAATTACTTAATCAGCCGAAAAGTAGAAAAAATAGGGTGAAGTCTTCAATGGCCTTTACTCTAATGAGTCAGGAAGAATACAGGCACATAAGAACAGACTCCCTCTCGTAATATACAGATGGTCCTTGACTTATGACCGTTTTTTAGCGACTGTTTGAAATTACAACAGCACCGAAAAAGCTACTTAAAACCAGTGCTTGCAGAAGCATGGTGGGTCCCATGTTTAGGATGATGGGTTGCGTTTGAGACCTGAGTGCTGCCATGGGACGGGGTGAGCTCCTGTCCTTTGCTCCAGCTCCTGCCAGGGCATGACAGGAGCTCCCAGCTGTCAGTGGCTAATCCTTCCACCGGCCTCAGTGCTTCTAACAGGAGTACGATGCACAACCAGGGCTTGCACTCGTGACCATCCCCACAGTCACATGATCACGATCCAAATGCTTGGCAACCGGTTCGCATTTATGATGTTGCAGCAACCAGGGTCACCTGATCGCATTTGTACACACACACATACACAGCATGCTTCCAATAACCAAAGTCCATGGGAAAGCCAGCAGGGAAGGTCACATATAGCAATCATATGATATCTCGCTTAATTACCACATGATTTGCTTAACAACTGTATCAATAAGCTTATTAAAAATGGTGGCAGTCACGTGATTAATGACTGCACTGCTCAATGACAATTTTTCCAGTCCCAATTATGGCTGTAAGTCGAGGACTACCTGTAGCTCTAGCAGATCTAAGATGCCAACAGGAAAGTATTTTTCCCTATACAAATTCTTCAGACATGTATAAATGTTCGTATCCAGCAGAAGTCTTGAACAACCTGCTAATCTGTTTTGAAAATGCAGCTGTTAGTACATTTTGTAGAAGGATTCTAAAATCATAGGGGTTGAAGTGTCTTCAAACTCCCTGCTCAGAAAAGAGAGCCTCCTTATATCATTTATTTTATTTTTTATTTATATCCCACCTTTATTATTTTTACAGATAACTCAAGGCAGTGAACAGAGCCAATGTACTTTCCTCCTCTTTTTACTGCAAACACAGCTGTGAGGTGTGTTTGGCTGAGAGAGAGTGATTGGCCCAAGGTCACCCAGCTGGCTTTCATGCCTAATGAGGACTAGAACTCATTGTCTCCTGGTGATTGGCCCAAAATCACCCAGATGGCATTCATGTCTAAGATGGGACCAGAACTCACAGTCGCCCGGTGATTGGCCCAAGATCACCCAGATGGCTTTCATGGCCAAGGCAGGACTTGAATTCATGGTCTCCCGCAGGTGCCTTAACAACTAGATCAAATAGTTATCCAAATTTCGTTGGAAAACCTCCAGCGATGAAGGCCCTATACTTCCAGAAGTCAAGCTGTTCCATTGCTTTGTAACTCTTACAGTCAAGAAATTCCTCCTCATTTCAAGTTTGAGTCTCTTTATAAAGCTTTCGCCTATTGATTCTTGACCTACTCTTTAAATTAAACCCATGCTTACTTTGGGACAGCTTTTTAAGCTTTGAAGACTGCTATCATGTCTCCCATTAGCCTTCTCATCATCAAACCAAATATAGCCAATGCCTTGGTATTTTAGATGAAAGATTTAAAATTCCTGGTCAAAGTCGATGTAGGAGATGACCAGACAGAGCTTGTAGGCGAGGTCAAATGCGTAATCAGTTTGGAGTCACAACAAAGTCACAAGAGACCGAAGTCCAGCCCTCCTTAAATTCCACTGACTCTTATCTAGTGCTAATTTGCCTGGACCATTAGTAGACCAGATTCTTGTGTATAGGTAGCATGGAATAAACTTGAAGTACTTTGAATGCAACTCCTGTCCCTGAATACTTGTGCCTGACAGTTTGGCCACAAGCTATGGAAAGAAACCAGTTTGTCCACACTAAACAATAAACAACCGTTTGCCAAAAATTAGAAAACAAGATGCACAATTGGAATAAAGAAGGACTTTTCTATTTTAAGTTCAGATTCTGGAATCCTAGCGTGGACCTCTCAACCACCACAGCAAAATCTTCCTCCAAGTCTTATTACTTACCAGCTACATGAAAAATAAACCAAGTCTCCTTAAGTATAATAACTTGCTAATTCTAATTCTGTTGTACAATGTTGCTGCTATTTCCATCATTGTTTAATGCATCCTGAATAAAATAATTAGCAAGTACACAACAATATGATGATGAGAAATTAACAAAAAGGCAAAGATACTAAAAGCACTGGTAGGCCTCGGCTTACGACCACAATTCAGCCCAAACTTTCTGTTGCTAAGCAAGACAGTTGTTAAGTGAATTTTGTCCCATTTTCCGATCGTTATTGCCACAGTTGTTAAGTGAATCACCACAGTTGTTAAGTTAGTAACACGGTTGCTAAGTGAATATGGCTTCTCCATTAACTTTTGCTTGTCAAAAGGTCACAAAAGATGACCACATGAGCCTGGGACACTTCAACTGTCATAAGTACATGCCAGTTGCTAAGCGTTTAAATTTTGATCACGTGACACAGGGATGCTGCAAGGGTTGTTACATGCGAAAAATGTTCATAAGTCACTTTTTTTAGCACCGTTGAACGGTCATGAAATGAATGGCTGTAAATTGAGGACTTCCTGGACTATCATACTCCTAAAAACAAGGCTGAAGATAGGATGAAACAAGAGTGGCAATTTGATTAGATGTTATCTCATTGGCTTCATTGTACTTCTTACCAGTGCTGCCTTGTGTGGCGTCACAAGGCTCAGGATTCAGCTGCTTAGTTTTGGGCTGAGTCACGCTTGGAAGAGTTTCATTGTCCATGGTGCTGGGACCCATCTGCCTGGATGGTTCCCCTGGAAGTGCAGCTTCTGCAGGAGGACTTTTCACCAACGATGGCAGATTTGAGTCATTCAAGCTGTAAGAACCTGAACGTGTTTTTCCGTCTCGAGATTCTTGTCCATCCTTCACGTTACCATCTAAAGCTGGTGAATAGGACCGTGCTGGCTTTGCTGGAAAAGATGGACTGTCCAAATAATTTACTTCATTCTCACCGGCTTTAGTGGAGTTGGTATCTAGCAAGTTGAACTCCCCAAGTTCTTTGCCCTCGTGCAACTCAAGGTTTGGTGGACGTTCATTCTTACTTACACTGGAGGAGAACCTGACCTGCTTTAGTCTGTCCAGTGAGTTTTGAGAATAGTCTTCTCCTGAGGGACAGCTCTTCTCTGCAACATCTTCAAGGATGGTGGAGGTTGGCAGCCCACTTTTGTTAGACGGTTCCAAGGTTTGACTAAGACGCAACACTTCAGAATCTGTGGAACTTGAACTTGAGCTTCGTTTGAGGATGCTCTTGGGCGGCCTTCCTTGGCTATTGACCTGCTTGATCCTTTTAGATGCTTTAGATAAGGAATCTTTATTCTGCAAGTTGGCATCTGAGGTCTTGTGGACATTCTTCCTCGCTTTGGGTACAGGCAGTTTTCCCGTCTGCCTAAACTCTACAGAAGGTTGTGCCGATGCTTCTGCTCTGCTGTAGTTCGGTAAATTTGCTCTGCGTTGGTTTTCTACGGGAGGTGAATGAGAGAGAAAGAAAGAGAGATACACACATATAAAGAAAAGGTTATAAACAAACTGCAGATAAGAACTGCTTAACGGTTTAGACCAGGGGTCTCCAAACTGGGCTACTTCAAAACTTGTGGACTTCAACTCCCAGAATTCCCTAGCTAGCCATGTATTATGATAGGTCTGAAAAAGAATTGATGCTAAACTGCTTATTAAATACTTTCTAAGGGTGCAAAGTCACATGGCTTAAGATTTAACTTTATTCTATAGGAATAGTAAAATCAGAATTACTTTTATTATGTTACCGTAAATGCCGGCGTATAAGATGACTTCCGCGAGCGCTGAAATCGGCGCCAAAGACGGGGGTGGTCTTATATGCCGAGTTGTCTTATATGCCGGAAATACTGGTAGTTTCCAGCGTATAAGGTGAACAATTCCATGTGTGACCTCTTCAATACAAGGCAAGTCCGTTTGTCCAATTTTGCTGCATACTAAGGCTAGGCTTCGGATCAAGAAAAAAAATATTGGCTTAAGGTCAGAGTGAAAAAGATTTTTTTAAATATAGGAAACCCAAACATATTTTAAGTAGCTTTTGTTTCTTGTGGCATGCTTGTAAAATCTGGCTAATTGGCACATGGAGAGCCTGCTTGATATAGCGGTTCTAGAAACCAGAAGACCATGAGTTCTAGTACTGCTTTAGGCCCAAAGCCAGATTAATCACCTTGGAGAAAGTCCCTCTCTCTCAGCCCTAGGAAGGAGGGAATGGCAAACCACATCTGAAATCTTGCCAAGAAAACTGCAGGGACTAGTCCAGGAGTAGGCAAACTTGGCTCTTTTATGACTTGTGGACTTCACCTCCCAGAATTCCTGAGCCAGCCATGCTGAGGGGACAAGGAGAGGTTTCCAAGCTCAGCCATGCTGGCTCAGGAATTCTGGGAGTTGAAGTCCACGAGTCATGAAGGGGCCAAGGTTGCCTACCCCTGGACTAGTCTAAGCGGTTGCCAGGAATCAACAAAGACAAGGAGGAGAAGGGGGGGAGAGAAGGAGGAGGAATAGGAGGAGTAGATGATCCTACATCCAATATATGGATCAATGATTACTCTACTCCAACAATACTGCATAATCAACTCTTTGAAACAGTTCTGGTAAGTGTAATCTGGCTTCAACTTAACAACCATATCTGAACCTGGAATTATGGTTATAAGTTGTGCTGGTCACTGAGCGGGCCGTCCTGTCATTGCACCAGATTTAACAACCTTTTTTATGGCAGTGGTTTGATGAATGCCCTGGTTATTAATTGAGAATGTGAGGGTCATTAAGCAAATCCACAGGCATTTTTGCTGAAAACCAGAAATAAACCAGTTTCCAGCACAATACGTTGTAAATTGCAATTATTTGCGAAGCGCTGATAAAAGAGCCCAAATGCAAAAACACTGAATAAACAAAAACACAATCATATAATTGCTATGATTTTATAGAGACAGGAGGTATCTTAATATCATTTTGTACTGCACAATTTCGCCCATTATATCCAAACCACCCCCATTCCACACATTACTTTTGCTAAATAACTTTGTAAAGTAGGACTTGCTAATATGATACCAAAATAGATTGTAACATTTGTTTAAGGTTTTGATTATTCTACAGAAACTGTGCAGATAATTTTTTTTAAAAAAAATCTTCACCTTCCTCTGTGGTTTCCGATGAATTAACCATTCCATTTTCCGAGTACTCAGTTTTGGCATTATCTTCTGGTCCAGATGAGTCATTAAACGGATTTTTCCTTTGCTGGAACGGTTTAATTTATATGGTTTAAAAACATGGAAAGAAAGAACAACAGAGAAAATAAAGCCCTCCAAACGCTTTTGTATCTCAACTGCAATCACTGGTCATTCTGGATAAAGCTGATAAGCATTTTGGGTTTGACAATATCCCTGATTTTAGAAAGAGAAAAGTTGCATTAACCAAGAATCACTGTTAGTGCTTTTTAACGAAGATAAATGTTACTCCATTCATTAAGACTTGCTTCCATTAAAGAGGCTGTTTGTTATAATGGAAATTTGATGGAAGATCATTTGAATTTCTATAACTGTCTGGTTTGGTACAGCTACCAAACAGGACAGGTACTGACTTCAACAGATAGTTAGAACTGCAGAAAAAGTGCTATTGCTATTGCTAAAGGACTGTTGCTTTCTCTGCTTCTTTTAAATATTCATTTAGGCATTTTACCTTCGCTGGATACTAAGGATAACTCACCTTAGATGGTGAAAGAGCTGGCTTCCTTGTTCCTTCCTGGGGTTTCTGTAATGTATTGGACATTTTAGGACTGAAGAAAAAAGAGATAAGAAAAGAAATTTAGATCTTGTCACCCATCTAAACAGGCTTAAGTGCCAGGACTTTTAATTAAGGAAACCTAGGTACAGGTAGTCCCTGACTTATAATCATTCATTTAGTGACGGTTCAGAGTGACAGTGGCACTGAATATTTTATGACTGTTTTTCACATTCATGACTGTCTCCATGGTCATATGATCAAAATTCAGATGCTTTGCAATTTACATAACAACGACAACAACAATAATAGAGTTGGAAGGGATCTTGAAGGTCTTCTAGTCCAACCCCCTGCTCAGGCAGGAAAGCCTATATCATTTCAGAAAAATAGTTGTCCAGTCTTTTCTTTAAAACTTCCAGTGTTGGAGCTTTCACAACTTCTGGAGGCAGGGTGTTCCACTGATTAATTGTTCCAACTGTCAGGAAATTTCTCCTTAGTTCTAGGTTGACTCATATTTATGACGGTTGCAGTGTCCTGGGGTCATGTGATTCCCCTTTTGTGACCTTCTGACATGCAAAGTCAATGGGGAAGCCAGATTCACACAAAGCCAGCTGGGTGTCAGGCAGAAGGAATCAGGATCACACATTAAGTTCTAGTTCAGAAGATTTACTGCTCAACCTGTATACACAAGAATCTAGTCAGTTAACAGTCAGTACGAAATTGGCGCCAGATAAGAATCAATGGAATTCAAGGGAGGCTGGACTTGGATCACTTGTGGCGATGTAATGATGCCAGACTGATGACTCTCATAACTCCACCCCAGCTCTTCCTCTTCCTCTTCTACACTGAGTGATGTTGGGCCAGTCCCTCTCTCTCAGCCCTAAGAAGAAGGCAATGGCAAAACTTTTTTGAAAAACCTTGAAAACTGCAGGTACTCGCCCGGTAATCTCCTGGAATCAACACTCACTCAAACACATAAAAATAATAAAAATAAAATAAAATAATAAAACAAAACAAAACAAAACAATAAAATAAAATAAGTATGTACAGGACAACACCTAATACCTTGAAGGTATTTTTTTTTATTAAAAAGTTTTATAAATTTTACAGAAAATAAAAGACAATACAAAAACAAAAAACAATATATACAAATAAAAAACAAACATTATCCAACAAAACCCCCCTTCCCCCACCCCTACCCAAACCCCCCCTTCCCCCACCCCCCCAGGGCCTCCCAGAGCAGAATATAGGCTTAATTAAAAAAAGTTAAAAAAAATTATGTTTATAAAAAAAGAGAATATAAAATAGAATATATATATAGAGAGAGAGTTAAAAATTATGAAAAAACTATATAGTATTTTTTTATATCAAATTTAAATTGTATGAATTTTATCCATTTATCCCAAACGGCAAGAAATTTCTCTTGCGTTTGTCCCTTTAAGAAAGCCGAAATCTTTGCCATTTCCGCCAAATGAGACACTTTAAGAAACCATTCCTGCAATGTAGGCAAAGATTCCTTCTTCCAATATTGTCCTACTAACAGCCTCGCAGCTGTAATCAAATTTAACATCAATATAACCTCCTTTGTATCACAATCAATAACTATACCTAACAAAAATAATTGTGGAGTAAATTTTACCCTCCTTTTAAAAATTCTCTGGATATTCCACCATACCTTGAAGATATTATAATGTGCCCACACAATGAAAGCAGGCGTGACTGCACAAAAGAGAGGAGGAACTGAAAAACAAATGTTTAATAATCCAACTAAATGTATGCCAGCCTTAGGGATGACAAAAAGTGTCTCAGATGATCCATTCCTAAAAGAATTCCAATTATGTGGGCTTTTACTTTTAATGCTGTATCTTAAATACCTTTTACCTTAAGATTACTTTTCTCCTTCCACCCACAGAAAGACAAGTAAATATTACTAGAGGGAGAAGCACAGCCCTCCCTCACCTCAAACAAAAGTGGTGTGTACACACAGAGAGAGAGAGAGAGAGGGAGGGAGAGAGAGAGAGAGAGAGACAGAGAGACAGACTGACAGAGACAGAGACAGAGAGACAGAGAAACATAATCCTGGGCACATTTATTTCTAGTTTTGGAATATCTGTAGGAGAAAATGCAGTGGAAAAATATCCTATATATATTTTTCATGAAAAAGGAAGGAAGGAAGGAAGGAAGGAAGGAAGGAAGGAAGGAAGGAAGGAAGGAAGGAAGGAAGGAAGGAAGGAAGGAAAAACCTTATAACTGTTTTTCCACAGTTCGGGGGGGGGAGAAAGAGAGAGGAAAGAAAGAAAGAAAGAAAGAAAGAAAGAAAGAAAGAAAGAAAGAAAGAAAGAAAGAAAGAAAGAAAGAAAGAAAGAAAGAAAGAAAGACCTTTCACTTGTAAACCCTTTTATAAAAATATTGTGGCCGCTACAGTTCTGGCTGCTACTGCACTGCTGGTCAATTGTTGCTGTAGACATATGATTGTCATTTTCAGTGTTCTGTGACGGTTTCCCAGCCAATCTCGCAATTCTCCACTCCCTCCCCACCCAGCAGTAGCCACTTATCTGCAAGTTTCCCACAAGGTAACTCAATGGGGAAGCCGCCAGGAAGTCAAAAGTCACTGCAAGTCCTACTGCTTTTTTGCTCTCCCCTGCTCATTCTGTTTATCGGTTTAACTAAGGAAATATTTCTGAAATGATAACCCAGTGGGGCACGGGTTATCTAATACCCATTAGTCTGAAAATGTTACAATTTTCTGTAGAATTCTAAAGGGTAAGTCATTTTGATTGTGTAATGAACAAGGGGTAGGATTAAGGGAAACACAGATTCTCTTGCTTTTTTTCCTCATAAATCAGGGAAGTAGGCTAGACTGAAAGAAACTGCCCAAGATTCCACCTCTGAGTAGAAATTCAAACCTGGGTTAATATAGGAGATGACCAGGCTGAGTTTGAGGATGGGGTCAAATGCATCATCACTTTGGAATCTCTAAGCCAGGGGTCTTCAAACCTGGCCCTTTTATGACTTGTGGACTTCAACTCCCAGAATTCCTTAGCCAGGCACGCTGGCTGAGGAATTCTGGGAGCTGAAGTCCACAAGTCATAAAAGGGTCAAGTTTGAAGACCCCTGCTCTAAGCTTATGTAAGAGACTTAAGTCCGCCCCCCACCCTTTGAACTCTTACCTGGTGCCAATTCGCCTTGACCATTAGTAATTCAGATTCTTGTGTCTAGGTATCCCAAAGGTGTTTTTTCACGAGACAACTGGACTTTCTTGTTTTTCCTTTGAAGATGTTTCGCTTCTCATCCAAGAAGCTTCTTCAGCTCTGACTGGATGGTGGGGAATGGAAGGAGTTGCAGAATCTTTTGGGATGAGAAGTGAAACGTCTTCAAAGGAAAAACAAGAAAGTCCAGTTGCCTCGTGAAAAAGCACCATAATCTGGATGACTGAAAATCTCTGGAGACCTTGTGTATAGGTAGCATGAAATAAAACTTGTAGTACATGTGAAGTCTATCCTGGCTCCTGACTTCTTGCACCTGGCAGTCAAATAAAGCCATTACAGAACCTGACAGGGCCGGATGCACTTGTAACGAAGCTTATTATGGAATGAAATTAAAGCATAAATAAAACACTGGTGCCCCAATGAATTAAATTCTGAACAGGGGTAGTCTATGGCAGCAGTGGTGGGATTCAAATATGTGAACAACCGGTTCTCTGTGTGGATGCCACTTCTGGAAGTTCATTCTGGGCCTGGGCAACAAAAAATTAGCTACCGGTTCTGCCGAAGTGTTACGAACCGGCTGAATCCCACCACTGCACGGCAGGTAATTTTCTAAACAAGTTTATATCTGATCATAGGTAATATAGACAATCCGCAAATGTCAGGCGATGTCTAACCTGTGGTTAGATTTGGACTCGTCTTCCTTATCTTGTATGACACCCAACTGTTCTGGTGACACAAAGATCTCTTTGTTGACATTGTTCACCCAGCTGCTTTTGGCATTGCCCAACTTACTCTGACTCAGCTCAGCTAAAATATAAGACAGAGACAGAAAACGGGAGAAAATTAGCTTTTGTTTTGTCCACTCATACATACACTTTGAACCTGCACGTTTTAACGACACTTTCTTTCCTGATCAACATGAAAGATGAAACAGGAACATCACTACTGTTTATTACTTTCAATACATTTGAGATTCTACATCCTAACTGACGCTTCGGTAATTTTATTCTAGCCTATTGTTAAGAAAGGCATCATTTTTAAAATATGAAATGCTCTACAAACTTGCAGCACTTTTCAAAATAATGAAATAATGACCTGTGAAAGTTTGTTATACAGGTAGTCCTCAACTTCATTTGGCGATGGTTTGAAGTTACAACGGCACTGAAAAAAGTGACACAATCTGTCCGTGCACTTATCACTATCGGGGCATTTCCAGTCATGTGATCGAAATTCAGGTGCAGGTTATCTAAGATGGCTGCAGCATCCCGGGGTCATATGATCGCCATCTTTAACCTTCCTAACTGGTTTCTGACAAGCAAAGTCAATGGGGAAGCCGGCGGGAGATTGCAAATCACAGTCGCTTGGTGGCTCACTTAACAACCTCAGCAAAAAGGTTATAAAATCAGGTACAGTCTTAGTGACCACTCTGCTTAACAACAAACTCTCTGGTCCCAATTTTGGTCATAATTTGAGGACTACCCGTTTAAGATAAATTAGTTGTTCTGCAGACACCCAGTTATTTCTTGAACAAGATGGAGTGTGGATAAGTCATCTAAGCATTTTCATTGAGGGAGAGAGTCTTCATTTAATATATTGACTTCCACTGATTCTGGGTTGCTTGGAGAGTGAGTGGCCAGGTAGGTAGGTAGGCAGGCAGGCAGGTAGGTAGAGAGGCAGGCAGACAGATAAGCAAGCAAGCAGGTAGTCAGACAGGTGGGTAGGTAGATAGGCTGGCAGGCAGGTAAGTAGAGAGGCAGGAAGGTAGTAGAGAGGCAGGAAGGTAGGTAGAGAGGCAGGCAGGTAAGTAGAGAGGCAGGCAGGTAAGTAGAGAGGCAGGAAGGTAATAAAGAGGCAGGCAGGTAGGTAGAGAGGCAGGAAGGTAGGCAGTTAGATAAGCAAGCAAGCAGGTAGGCAGACAGATAGGCTGGCAGGCAGGTGGAGAGGCAGGCAGGTAGTAGAGAGGCAGGTAGGCAAACAGACAAACAGGTAGTGGGGTAGATAAATGGGTGGCTAGGTCAATAGATAGGTACCTAGTAAATAGGTAGGCAAGTAGATAAATAAGCAGGCAGGCAAGCAGACAGACAGACAGACAGACAGACCAACAGAGACAGACAGACAGACAGATAGCAAGCAGGCAGGCAGGCAGGTAGATAGGTAGATTCTCCAGTTAGGGAGAGCGACTGATTGTGCTGGCTTGGAATTCAGTTCAAACATGGGAGTTGAGGTCCCAAACATTTAAAAGGCTGAAGGCTGGAAGAAAACTGACTTGAATCCAGACCACTGAAAGCTCTTCCTCATTTTAACCATAACACAGTGTGTTCTTGACGGAAGATCTGCCTAAACAAACATTTTTCCTTTTTCAAAAAGCCATGTTTCTTTTTCTTTTTTCTTTTTCAAATTGACATACCTATTGTCAAGGGCTTCCTTCTTATTGATGCTCGGATAATATCAGCTCCCTGTATTTTCTCTTTGTGTCTCTTTGACTTGGCTTCATAAAACCACTGCCCGCTCATATTCTTGACCTGGGCATCGTTCTTTACTTTTTCAGGTAAATTCCTAGAAAAATAATGAAAAATATGGTGGTTATTATATTGGGGTTGTAGGGAACCAAGAAAAGCTTAACTGTAATTCAGTAGAACTAGAGAATGAACGAATGAATGAATGAGGAACTATGGAACCAGGTCGTATGTACCTTTTGGGCGGGGTCCGTCGTAACTTTGAACAGTCACTAACCGACAGGTCATTAAGTAAGGACTAATCTGTATATTGCAACCAGAATAGGATAGGTCTGAGAGCAAACAAATAATATATTTTAACTAATTTTCTAAGTATGTTTTTAAGTTCCAGAGAATTCAAATATTTGCTCTTTTTTCTTTGCCAATCCAATAGGTTTCCATGAAGATATTGTTTAACTGGAATTGCCCAATGCATATCAATGGGACTTTTCTTTTTTAAACCACCTCCTCTGTCTTACCACAATGTGATTCTTTCTACCTGCAGTTATGGAACACCCTCTGAATAAATATGACTGGTCATAAGACAAAAATTCCACCTGTTAACAGCAATGTCTATCTTTACGGGCCTGCTGTTAATCCTAACCTTAAATCAATTGTTAGAAGGAGTGATGAAAAGGTCAAGGATTTCTGAAACTTTATACCTCATTTGTGTTTGGACAACTTTTATTGGTTAGAATTCATGCTTTCTGTCTGCTGTTGGTTAAATAGTCTTAGCTATAAAGGCTTATTTCTGACACGACTGGAATTGTATGGTTTAAGATTGGGATTCAATTGTGCTATAGTTGTTTTATTCTTAGTTACCCTTATTTATTCATGTTTCGTTGGTTTAATTTTCTGACTGCCGTTCAGACAAGCAGTTGCATGATCGGAAGCTATATAAATCGAATAAAAGGAATGAATATGTTTTAGAGTGTATACAAGTGGAAATAGATATTTGACCAAAACTGACAACACGTATTTTTCCAATTAATGGCCATATTAGCCGGAGATGATGAATCTGTTCTGATTGGCCCATCTCTAAAACCCTTAATGCACCCCAAAAATGCTTCCCACAAATGAACACTACAGTGCAAAAAAAATCCTGAAACAAGTGAACAGCCAACCAATTAATTTTCATTAAATTTTATTTCAATATATGATTACTGTAGCGAGGTTATTTTATGCATGGAAAGACTTGACGCTAGCCACTAGGAAGGAATGGTTGTTGAAGTTGACAGATTTGGCTGAAATGGATAAATTGACTTCTTGGATTAGACAAAAGGCATTATCTACATTTATTACTAAATGAACTGTTGTAAGTCAAGGACTGCCTGAACATAAGAAGCCCAATTAAGATCTCAAAACAACGATCAAAAGACATGATAAGTAATTGGAGAAAATTTGAATTTTGTTTAATGAATTTGAATGAATTAAGGTTTAATATTATTTCGTTATTTTAAAGACATGGATTGACTTTGGGATTACATATAAATAGGGCTGATCAATATTTTATTGCTATTAGGATATCTATTGTGTAGTGGAAGAAGAAATAGAGATTGATGATAAAATGAGGGATGTGAGAGATTAAGAATTAGATCTGATAATTTTTTGTTTTAAATTTAAACTACTGTAATTGTAAACTGATAAAGTTATAATACAGGTTTAATAGTGATAGAAATTTAAAATAGAAATGGAACATTTTAATGTATTATGTTAATTGAGGGGAATAGAGAGGGGTTAGTGAAATTTATTGAGTTGTGTTGTTGATGTATATTTTTACTTTTGTATGTTTGACCACCCAACCACCAAGGTGGGTCCTGAGTACTTTTTCTTATGAATTTTTTAAAAAAACAATAAAATGTGTTAAAAAAAGAGAGTGACAAACCAAGAATATATATATTATAAAGTATTCTAGCATTTAGAGCAGTGGTTCTCAACCTGTGGGTCAGGACCCCATTTGAGGTCGAACGACCATTTCACGGGGGTCGCCAAACAACACAGTCCGCCATTTTTTTCCCCTTTTCCTTAGCTGTGCTACTCCTTTTATTCTATTGGCTTTTGAAAGCCAATAGAATAGACTCTCTTGAATAGAGTCTAATTCTATTGGATTTCAAAAGCCAATAGGAATTGTCCAGGCTGTCTCTGCCCTGCAGAGCCCACCAAAAGTCCCATTCAGCAAATGGTGCTGCACCAGTTGAGTAGTCCTCTACTTACAACCGGTTGAGTAGTCCTCGACTTATTACCGGTTGGGGGTCGCGGCATTAAAAAGGTTGAGAACCACTGATTTAGAGACCTTGTTAGAACATGGTTTGATGGCTAAATTTCTCCTTTCCTCCTTCAGGGCAGAGGAGCCAAGTGGAAATTTAAAACTCTGGCACACATCACAGACTGATCCAATAAGCAGCAGAATTAAGATCTCCTGACTTGTATATTACAGCTCACTTGGTCACAGGAATTCTCCTTCACCAGTTCTTCAGATGGAGAAAACAAGCTCTCCGTCTCTAACTCTTCTACCAGCCACCTGATAATCCCTGTAACTTCTCATACATGAAGGTTTAGAGCTTATTTTTACCCTTGACTTCCTAAAGAGGAGGAACCCAGCCCAGCTGAGTAATACAATAAGCAAACAAACAAGTTGACTTCCCTCTCCTTTGCATCCTGCTTAAAGATAAAGTAAAGGTCTCCCTGGTCCAGCTGTGCCCAACTCTGAGGGGTGGTGTTCATGCCCGTTTCCTAGCTAAGAGAGCCAGCATTGTCCAAAGAAACTTCCATGGACATGTGGCCAGGATGGCTTTATGCCGAGGCGCACGGAACACTATGATCTTCCCACCAAAGTGGTACCTATTGATCTACTTGAACTTGCATGCTTTCAAACTGCTAGCTGGACAGGAGCTGGGGCACCCCCATCACATGGCACTCAGGTTTCAAATCCAGGCTTGTCAGTTTTCCAGCTGACAAGCTCAGGGTCTTTAACCGCTGAGCTATCCTGCTTAGAAGAAACAATAATGTCCAATCTACAAAATGCCACAAGGTGTTATGCTCACCTTGCTCAGTGAATAGATGGATGGCTTTAAAATTAGATAGATAGATAGATAGATAGATAGATAGATAGATAGATAGATAGATAGACAGATGATAAAAAGAAAGAAAGAAAGAAAAAGAAAGGAGGGAGGGAGGGAGGGAGGGAGGGAGGGAGGGAGGAAGATGGGTGGGTAGATAGGTAGGTAAGTAGATAGAAAGATAGATGGATTGGTGGAGTGGTGGGATTCAAATATGTGAACAACCAGTTCTCTGTGTGGATGCCGCTTCCGGAAGTCCATTCTGGGCCTGGGCAACAAAAAATTAGTTACCGGTTCTTCCGAAGTGATGCGAACTGGCTGAATCCCACCACTGGATGGATGGATGGATGGATGGATAGGTAAGCAGTAGGTAGATAAGTAGGTAGGTAGGTAGGTAGGTAGGTAGGTAGGTAGGTAGAGTGACAAAGACAGACAGACAGATCAGGTGATCCAAAATTTCTTGCAGAACATAACAAGCAGGTCTTCAGTTGTTTGCTGTGCTTCAGGGTAGAAACTGGAAGAAGTTGGTGATGTCCCTGTTTTTGCAAACGGTTACCTCTGCACCTAGTCACAACTCTCTGGATAACCTCATTTGTAGCTGGGTCCACAAGGAGGACAAAGATAAGCACTAAAGCAGTGGTTCTCAACCTTTTTAATGCCGCGACCCCCAACCGGTCGTAAGTCAAGGACTACTCAACTGGTCGTAAGTCGAGGACTACTCAACTGGTGCAGCACTGTTTGCAGAATGGGACTTTTGGTGGGCTCAGCAGGGCAGAGACAGCCTGGACAATTCCTATTGGCTTTTGAAAGCCAATAGAATTCGACTCTATTCAAGAGAGTCTATTCTATTGGCTTTCAAAAGCCAATAGAATAAAAGGGAATAGCACAGCTAAGGAAAAGCAGGAAAAAAATGGCGGACTGCGTTGTTTGGCGACCCACGTGAAATGGTCGTTCGACCCCAAATGGGGTCCCGACCCACAAGTTGAGAACCACTGCACTAAAGGTATACCCGCAGAATCTAGATTGAGAATTGTGCATCAACCAGATCATTGTTTTTTCTTCTCAGTTTACATGCTCAGATTAGCTGACATGCAGAGTTTAAAGCAGAAAAAGCACCACACACACACACACACACACACTATTCTAAAGACTTCTGCCACAAAAGAAAACCTAGAACAAACAGCAGAGGGTGTTTTCCTGGTGTAAACACAACCACAACACTTCACTTTCTCAGACTGCACGGTGCCAGTGGCTTGGTGGTAAGAGTCCAAAAGTGCCAGTTTATTTTTAACCTATCTTTAAACCCACTGGGTATCTGTATGCCGTTATTACACTCACAAACCAATGAGTACTGCAGACCTACTGGTTGAATTTAAAGTTTTCCCCTTCTTCGTCAGCTCACTGAGCAGACTGGGACATCTTGCTAGATGTTTATTAGATCTTGCGCAAAGGCTAAAATGTAGTTAGCTGTGTGGCTCTTAATTCACCTCTCACCCAAAAAAAGTCCTAAGAATGGAATGCAGACAAATGCCACAGGCCAGATTAGATCTCAAGCAAGGAAAGTCTAAAACCACAAACCAAAAAAATTACAACCAAGAAGATACGTCATAGACTTTGGCTGGAGACAAAACTTTCATAGAATCCGTGTTCTCCATTAGAAGTTATCTAGAACATGGATTCTCAATCTTGGCAACTTTAAGATGCGTGGATTTCAATTCCCAGAATTCTCCAGCCAGCCATCTTAAAGTTGCCAATGTCGGACACCTCTGCTCTAGAATGTCCTATTATAAAAACTGGTCAAAAAAAGGGGCAGGTTTTTTTCAGAAACAGTTCTCAAACTTGAACTCTGCAGGAAAATAAAATTATCTCCATTTCTTTCTTGCAGTTAAAATAAATGAATGTTAATATTCTTGGGGTTTAAGTAATGTTTCCTTTTTGTCTTTATGTTGGTGTGCTTTATGTATGTTCACTACTAAATAAAAATCAAAGGAATCTTTAGCACAGTCATAAATGAGCCTATTGTTGACTATTATTCTTCAATGTATAGGTCACAACTGACAAAGAAAACATCCATAAATCATTTCAATAAAATCACATTTAATATATGCACTGATAATTTCCATGCTGCTTTTTTTTGCAGTCACATCTTTAATTGGTTGACTTTTTTTAAAAAAAATAACTAGTAAAACACAGTAATAGAAATGTAAAAAAAATGAAACAATGTAAAAAAAATCATAATAATTAAAGAATGCGGCCAAACAGACAAATAAATGGCTGTCCAATCTCTTCTTAAAAACCTCCAGTGTTGGAGCACCCACAACTTCTGGAGGCAAGACATTCAATTGATTAATTGTTCTGTCAGGAAATTTCCTATTTCTAGATTGGTTCTCTCCTTGATGAGTTTCCATCCATTACTTCTTGTCCTGCCTTCAGATGCTTTGGAGAATAGGTTGACCCCCTCTTCTTTGTGGCAGCCTCTGAGATACTGTAAGACTGCTATCATGTCACCCCTCTTTTCATTAAACTAGACCAGGGGTAGGCAACCTTGGCCCTTTTATGACTCATGGACTTCAACTCCCAGAATTCCTGACCCAGCATGGCTCAGCTTGGAAACCTCTCCCTTTCCCCTCAGCATGGCTGGCTCAGGAATTCTGGGAGTTAAAGTCCACAAGCCATAAAAGAGCCAAGATTGCCTACCCCTGAATTAGACATACCCAATTCCAAGCCAGCTTGGCCTGCAGTGTGGAATTATCTGAGACCCTTACCTGATTCTCTCCTCTTCAATCTTCTTTAAGTCCGCATCCCGCTGCAACACTTTCAAAATCGACTCCTGCTCTTCATCCGTAAGGAAACTCAAGTCGATCATCTTGTCAGTTTAGCGCCAAGAAGAAAAAGCAGTCTAAAAATCTTTACCGGCAAGGCCAGCGCTTGTAGGTCTATGAAGGAGAAGGGCCACCGCAGCAAATGCAACTTCTTTTTTTAAAAAAAAATAATATCTAAATTCTGTTGCAGCGTTTGAGCAAGCTATACTTCGATAGCCAAGAGTCTCTTAAGAGGACTTTGTATTCCTGGATGGTGTTCATCATACAGATGTCATGTGATAGGTGTTTACGTCAAGAAGGTCTTCATCTGCAGGACAAGAAGAAGAGAAATATTCAATTCTATTAGAAGAAAACATGGGGACGACAGAGATCAGATTGATAAGGTAAGATTCTATTATCACAACATTACAAACTGAACAAAGTGCACTTTATGGAAACTAATCAAGGAGAGAAGCAATCTAGAACTAAGGAGAAACTTCCTGACAGTTACAACAATTAACCAGTGGAACAACCTGCCTCCAGAAGCAGTGAATGCTCCAACACTGGACTTTTTTAAGAAAAGACTGGACAGCCATTTGTCTGAAATGGTACAGGTTTCCTGCCTGAGCAGGGGTTGGACTTGATGACCTCCAAGGTCCCTTCCAACTATTATTATTATTATTATTATTATTATTATTATTATTATTATTATTATTATTATTAATTCATTAAACATGAACCTCAGTCAACTGAACATTCAAATTGGCTGGCGCTGATGGCTGACACGGGTTTCCACCAGCATCCTAGGTGTCAACCAGGTATCTCCTTAATATATAAGATGTTCTGAGTAAGCGCAGTTTTTTGTAACATTGCTGGAATTATTGCAGGAAGCTGCAGTTTCTTGATGTGTTTTGCAAAGTTTTTGGACATAGTTCCCAGTGCCCCGATGACAATGGGTACCACTGTTACACGTGTCATCTATAATCGTGCAGTTTCAATGGCCAGGTCGCGATATTTCGTAATTTTTTCCAGTTCTTTTTCTTCAACTCTGGCATCTCTTGGTACAGCGATAACAATCAGCTGTATGCTTCAGTTCTCTACCACTGCGATATCTGGCGTATTGTGTTTCAAATGGCGATCTGTCTGTATTCGAAAGTCCCACAAGATCTTCAACCTCTCATTCTCAACAACTTTTTCCACCCTATGTTCCCACGACTTTTCGGACACAGGCAAGTCGTATTTTTTACACAAGGCCCAGTCGATTAATTTAGCAACTCGGTCATGTCTAGATTTGTAATCAGTTTGCGCGATTTTGTTGCACTCACAAATTAGGTGTGAAACAGTTTCAACTTTGTCATTGCAAAGTCGGCAATTTGGATTGTCAGTGGATTTATTATTGGGGTTATTATTATTATTATATTATTATTATTATTATTATTATTATTATTATAATAAGACATACAGTATAGATTTGCATTTCATTTATTCTGTGTTGACTGTAAGAGTATCATTTATAAATAAACACAATACAAAACTTGTATTGTGAGCTTCCCCCTGTCATATACCACATCCTTGGGGACTTCCGCAATGCTAACAACATATATAGCTCAGCTATTAGCAAGTACACTTTTAGCAAAGCCCTGGAAGAGAAAAGCCATTCCACTGATTAATTGTTCTCACAGTCAAAAGAACAACAGTCAGGAAAATGCAGAATGTGTCCCAAATTCCAATTTCCTTAGGGTTAATAGAGATTTTTTTGATTCATTGATTGACTGATTGATTCTCCATTTCCTTCTACTTTTTTTGGGTAGTTTGATTATGGTTAGCAGTTTGATTATGTGCCATCAAATCAGCATTCATGCCTGGTGACTCACAGTTTTTGTTCACAATAACCCGTCCCCCAATCTGGCTAATAATAATAATAAAGTTGGAAGGGACCTTGGAGGTCATATAGTCCAACCCCCTGCTCAGGCAGGAAACCCTATTCTGTTTCAGACAAATGGCTGTCCAGTCTCTTCTTAAAAACTTCCAGTGTTGAAGCATTCATCGCTTCTGGAGGCAGGTTGTTCCACTGGTTAACTGTTCTAACTTTCAGGAAGTTTCTCCTTAGTTCTAGGTTGCTTTTCTCCTTGATTAGTTTCCATCCGTTGCTTGTCCTGCCTTCAGGCGCTTTGGAGAATAGCTTGACTCCCTCTTCTTTGTGGCAGCCCCTCAGATATTGGAACACTATTATCATGTCATCCCTTGTCCTTCTCTTCATTAAACTACCCAATTCCGGCAACCATTCCTTATATGTTTTAGCCTTCAGTCCCCTAATCATCTTTGTTGCTCTTCTCTGTATAAGTATTCCAAAGGTGAATAAGGATCTCCAAAGCACCTGAGGGCAGGACAAGAAGGAATGGATAGAAACTAATCAAGGAGAGAAGCAATCTAGAACTGAGGAGAAATTTCCTGACAGAGAGAACAATTGCATCAGTAGAATGGCTTCCTCCAGAAGCTATGGATGCTCCATCATTGGAGGTTTCAAGAAGAGCTTTGAATACTTGGGACAGCCATTTGTCCAAAATGGTATGGGGTTGGACTGGAAGACCTCCAAATACCTCTTCTGTTATTCTGTTACTATTAAATAAACACTAAGGTCACTCTAGTCAACTCATTATTTTGTTACAGCAGTATTTGATTCCAAATTGGTTTGGATATGCCCAATTAGTGTTCAAGTTACCCCCATCTGACTTGGAATTTTAAATACATTAATTTCCACAGCCCACTAATTGGAGCTGAATGTTTCTCCTCTCTGTAAATAATATTTTATATTGGAAAGAATGGCAGGAAACAGATTGGCTGTTGATCAAGTCAGTGTAGATAAGGCGTAAGAGGCAGGAAACCACGAGATTCTGGTCAACTGACACCCCTAAGATGGACTAATGGCTGAATAACAGTCTAAGAAACCTTCCTTTGTTTATATAAAGTATTAATATGCTACAGGATCCAATCTGGGTCGTTCTGGGTCATTAACATATATTAATATGTTTCCTGCCAATGTTTGAAATCCCAACTTATTTTCCATTAAAGCATTGAACTGCAGCTAGTCCTTGACTTACAGTCCCAAATGAGCCCAAATGACAAACAAGACAGTTGTTAAGTGAGTTTTGCCCCATTTTACGAACTTTCTTGCCACAATTGTTAAGTGAATCTGGTTTCCCCGTCGACTTTGCTTGTCAGAAGGTCACAAAAGGGGGTCACCTGAACCTGGGACACCGCAACTGTCATAAATATAGGTCCGTTGCCACACGTCTGAATTTTGATGATGTGACCGTGGGGATACTGCAATAGTCTTGTGAAAATGGGTCATAAGTGTTAGCCTTTTAAATGTGTGGCCCCTAACCCACAATTCCCAGCAGTGACCCAGAGGAATTCTGGGAGTTGAAGTCCATATCCTGGGTGGCAACATCTCTTTTTAAAAAATTATATATTTAAAAATTATATACCCATGCAAAATAAGCTTGTAGCACTTTATTATGATGTCAACTTTCATGGACTTATTTTTGGAGCATTAAAAAAGGGAACTTTTACTAACCTTCTCAGTTTTAGGGGTTTTAAAATTGTTTTTAAAATCTAGACAGTTGAGTAATCAGACCATTGTGGGCAATTTATCCAGCCTCAAAAATACATTGTGGTCTAGAATACATCTGCGTGCTTTACTGGCATATAATTAGGGCTTTGAATATAAATCTGACGAACACAGAGAAAACTAAATTACAGTTGGTGAACATGTTAAATTTGGTCTACAATATTGGTCTGCAATATTTTTTTCCCACTGTTCTTAGATATTACAGTTCAAAACTTGGAACTTTTTGATTTACAGTCTTCTAAATTAAGGCCCACAGAAAATGGCTCATATATAACCTTTAAAAAAAAAAATTAACTTAGATGTTGGCAATCTCAGATTAAAACTTTCACACATACTAAATCTACATTTATTTTTTATATATGTCACATTTCTAAGTCACCAACACGTGTATGAATCCTAGCATTTATTTTTAATTAATTAACAACTGTTTGTAGCATCTCAGTCACACAATCACATTTTACACCGATTTTGCTGAAAATCAGCATTCACGTCTGGTTTTTAGCAAAACCGCATCCACAGTGAGCTATTGGTTTAATTAACAGCCACGGCAATCACTTAATGACTGTGGTGATTACTTAATAACTTCCGTAAAAAAGGCCAATAAAATTGGTCCTTTTATGACCATCACAACTTATAGCCATTACGGTTGTAAGTTGAGGACTAAATGTATATTCCAATCAGAATTCCAGATATGGAGAGCTCTGCTATCAACCTGGTTACAACATCTGACTCTTCCCAAATCAAGGTTTCCTGGAAGGCTAACAAAACTGCAAAGCAATGGTGTTATATGGGCCTACCGGAGAACTGAAAACTGCCCATGCTGGAGCAGTTGCGGGTTTTGAATAATCTACAAGATGCAGCATCTTGTAATAGTCCAACAAAGTAGTAACTAGGAGCTGCTGATACAGGAATTATTGAGTCTGTCTGGTTTGGCACAGTACAGATACAGGACAGATACAGACTTCAACAGATAGTTAGAACTGCGGAAAAAACAATTGCAACCCGCCTGCCTTCCACTGAGGACCTGTCAGAAGGAGGGCTGAGAAAATCTCTATAGGCCCCTCACATCCTGGACATGAACTGTTTCAACTTCTCCCCTCAAGATGCTACTATAGGGCAGTGGTTCTCAACCTGTGGGTCGGGACCCCATTTGGGGTCGAACGACCATTTCACGGGGGTCACCAAACAACGCAGTCTACCATTTTTTCCCCCTTTTCCTTAGCTGTGCTACTCCGTTTTATTCTATTGGCTTTTGAAAGCCAATAGAATAGACTCTCTTGAATAGAGTCTAATTCTGTTAGCTTTCAAAAGCCAATAGGAATTGTCCAGGCTGTCTCTGCCCTGCTGAGCCCGCCAAAAGTCCCATTCTGCAAACGGTGCTGCACCAGTTGAGTGGTCCTTGACTTACGACCGGTTGAGTAGTCCTTGACTTACGACCGGTTGGGGGTCGCGGCATTAAAAAGGTTGAGAACCACTGCTTTAGGAAATTGCATGCCAAAACAACTAGAGATACAGAAAGGTTTTCACCCATGCCATCACTCTGCTAAATAACTAATTCCCACAACACTGTCTTATGCCATGGGATGTCAAACCACATAGCAGGGCTGTATTACTGTTATCCTTCTCATCTTTCCTATTACATATTCCTTTAGCATCTTTTGATTATCACTTTGTTGTTTGTATCTTATGATTTACGTTGACTGTATTTTATGATTATGATCATGATTTATCACTTGTTGCTTGTATGTACAGAGAGCTTATGCACTAGGAGACAAATTCCTTGTGTATCCAATCACACTTGGCCAATAAAGAATTCTATTCTATTCTATTCTATTCTATTCTATTCTATTCTATTCTATTCTATTCTATTCTATTCTATTCTATTCTATTCTATTCCTATTGCCTGGACTGCAAGGCGTTCAAACCAATCAGTCCTAGAGGAGATCAACCCTGACTGCTCTTTAGAAGGCCAGATCCTGAAGTTGAAACTCAAGTACTTTGGCCACCTAATGAAAAGGAAAGACTCACTGGAGAAGAGCCTAATGCTGGGAAAGATGGAGGGCAAGAGAAGAATGGGACGACAGAGAATGAGGTGGCTGGATGAAGTCACTGAAGCAGTAGGCGTGAGCTTAAATGGACTACAGAAGATGGTAGAGGACAAGAAGGCCTGGAGGAACGTTGTCCATGGAGTCGTGATGGGTCGGACACGACTTTGCAACTAACAACAACAAATTCCTATTCCTATTCCTATTCTATCCCACCCCACCCCCAGTCCATTCCATTCTAGTTCATGCTGAATCTTAGGAAGAGTTTCTTAAGATCTTGCAATATTGCTAGACTCCAATCCAGTTTATAAACTCTTGGACTGGATGGCAGGCAAACCAGGTAGGTCAAAAAACATACAGGTAGTTCTCAACTTACATCCATTCATTTAGCAACATCTCTTGGTCTCCTGTTCAATGTACTCCTGAAAACTTATTTTATGGTCACCACTGACGACGGAGGTGGTATGCTTTAGTTTCGTCCAGGGACAAGAAAAAGCAAATTCTCCAGTTTTAGTGAGTTTGCAACTTACATATCTCTTGCCAGATGCTTCAGAAAGTCAACTGGTAATTATTTTAGTGGCTTGTCCAGAGCCACTGCCAATTCTTTCCCATGTGCCAAGCAGGGCATCTGAATTACTCAGATAAAGGGGCAGGAAATTCAGAGCATAATTTTTCAGCGAGAGAGATAAATTACTCATAATGTTTCTAACGGGATGTATTTTCTATCTTTCATTGCAGTGTTGTTGATCAAGAAGTAATTCTAGCATGTTTCTAAATAACTCAGCATGAAACTTCCGATTCTCTTCTCTTCCCCCCCCCCTTTCCCTCCATGTTCAGTTCCCTATCTAAAAGCAAAGAAGGGCTGAACAATAAAGATAACAACAGCAACAGCCCAGGAAAAGTTTCATTTGATAAGCCCTATCACGGGCAGCACTGGCTAAACTGTTAACTCAAGCTGATCTTTAATGAGATATTAGTCCAACTTATTTGTCACACTTGTGTTTAATAAATGGGATTTGGTACAAACAGCAAATGCTACTTTAAATACCACTTGTTCACCGTCTGTATCTGCAAGACATCACCACGCCTCAAAATTAGTCTCAGTGGCTTGTTTTGAGTAGAACAGTGATGGTGAACCTTAATAATAATGATGATGATGATGATGATGATGATGATGATGATGATGATGGAAGGGACTTGGAGGTTATCTAGTCCAACCCCCTGCTCAGGCAGGAAACTCTATACCATTTCAGACAAATGGCTGTCCAGTCTCTTCTTAAAAACTTCAAGTGTTGGAGCATTCAGCACTTCTGGAGGCAGGTTGTTCCACTGGTTAGTTGTTCTAACTGTCAGGAAGTTTCTCCTTTTAGAGACCGAGTGCCCAAACTGCAACCCAAAACCCACTTATTTATCACCAGGTGCCAGGTGGGCATGGCCGACTGGGTGGGCATGGCTGTGATGGTCATGGCAGACTTGGTGGATATGGCCAAGGTGGGTGTGGTCACCTTGATGTTGCTCACGGGGACGGACGCCTGTGAGGGCCGGGCAGGGTTGGGGGAGATCCAGAGGGTCTCTGGCAGGTGGGGCTGTGGGCAGGAGGCTCGTCTTGCAGGGTGAGGTGAGGCAAGGCAAGGCGGGGTGCCATTGTCGCAGGGCAAGGCGAGGCAGGGGCCGGGGCGGCTGCTGCCTGACACCATCGGCCCCCGCACACAGAGGCCAGCGAGTGCATGGGGGGGTGACGTGTTCGTCAGCAGCCACAGCCTGCCGGCCCCTCGACTGGCACACTTTGGGGCTCCGCAGCCCAACGCCACCAGTTCAGAGAAGCTGCCTCTGAGCTGGACGGCCGGCTGACAGCTGAGGAGGCAATGCAGTGGGTCATGCTCAAGAAAAGGAGAGCATGCGAAGCCAGGAGGGATGGGATAGGGGGAGGGAAACCAGCTGTGCTGGGATGCATCTGGCCACGTGGGACCTCAGCGAGTTAGTGGGCGGTTGGTTGAAGAGGGACGGTTGCCACCTCTGGGGCATGGCACGTGTGCCCACAGAAAGGCTTCTGAGTGCCGCCTCTGGCACGCGTGCCATAGGTTTGCCACCACTGGAGTAGAAATAGACCTCAACAATTCGAACCAGGATTTCTGTTGCTAAGCAGGGTAATGTTAAGTGAGTCATTCTAGATTTTACAACTTTTTTTGCCACAGTTGTTAAACAAATCACTGCAATTGTTAAATGAATCATGCAGCCGTCAAGCAATCTGCCTTTCCCCATTGACTGTTTGACGGAAGCTGGCTGGGAAGAGGGCAAATGAGGATCACATGACCCCGGGATCCTCCAACCATCATGAATACTTGTTGGTTGATCATGTGACCGCGGGGATGCTGCGATGGTTGTAAGTGCAAGGATCACTTTCTTCAGTGCCGGTGCAATTTCAAATGGCCGCTAAAAGAATGGATGTAAATCAAGGACTACCTCTAGTAAGACTGATGTTTAGAAAATCAAGTCCCTAAAAATGCCTTATCTTCTTTCTTATTTAAAGTTGAGCAGCCCTTAACCTAATTCATTAAATGACTACAGCAGGGCTAGGTAACTATATGACCTGTGGACTTCAACTCCCAGAAATCCTGAGGCAACCATATTCCCAGAATTCTGGGAGTTGAAATCCGCTGGTCGTAAAGGGGCCGTAGTTACCCAACCCTGGATTACAATCTTCTAAGGAAATTCTTTAACAGAGATCCAGAGCAACAGACGCACAAAATATTCTAATGTTATAAAACTAAAGGCTGCTCAACTTTAAATCCTGACGTAACCTAACACAGTAGTTTCCTGTGTGCAGACTTGAAACATTTGTGGGAAGTCAGCAAGGAAATATTAATAGGGCAGAAAAATATTTCCTCAAAGGTTCTTAAAGGGGCAGAAAAAGCATGCCCAGTTTTCTTAATAGCCCCAGGTCTCCCTCCCTCAAGCAGAAACTAGCTCTATACAAATGCAGAAGACAAAGACACCTAAAATCTACATACCCCACCCAAACTATAAGTCAGGACATACTAGGATTAACACGCAGACACCAAAGGGCACACTCAGACTCAGGTCAAAGTTCAGGCCACAGGAAGCAACTCCAAACAAAAGGCTCCAGAGAGTATAAAAACCCACTCCCCACATGTGCTCAGCCCCTTTTTCTCTCCTCTTTCCTGCCAGAACCATCTTTCTGTCTGGCTCTCCTCTTCAATAAACTGCAACCTTCTTTCTAAAGCAGTCGCCATGTAGTTTATCCCTGGCTTGGACTGAACCATGATGAAGACTTTTCTCCAACACATTGGAAGTTATGTACCTTTGTCATTGTGCTTAGATGTTCTTTTATATCTGGTAGAATAGCCATATCCTAATTACTATCTCCCTGATTCTGACCTCAAGGTTTATATTTTATTTTTTCCACATAAAGATACCCCTATTTGGACAGAAGAAAATCTAAAAGAAAGAGAAAAAAAACCCAATTTACAGAAACCTTAACTGTACACTTCCAAATTGACTTCAAACTTTCCAGACTTTTAACTCTGAGCCACTGACCAAGATTTTACATCTATCAGTATACTGAAAGAAAGAATATAGTAAGTGTGAAAAAAAGAAAAGGAAGGAAAAGAAAAACTGAGAGAAAAGATAGAAAAAAAGAAAAGAACAAAAATAAAGTCTACAAAGAAGTGGCTTCTGATCCTTCTCTTAGCCATCCAACCTCTTCAACATTTCATCGTACAGTAATTCCTTCTGTAACTTTCTACAACTTATTCTTTCTAGTGACCCAAATCTAATTGTTTTATTTTGTTTAAGCAAAAAGTCTACAAGGGATTTCTAATTCTTAATAAAGTCCTCAACTTACAACTTTAATTGAGCCTGCAATATTGGTTGTAAGTCTTGACAGTCATAAAGCAGGTCCATCAGGTGACCGTGCCTGATTTTTTAAAAACTTTTTTAAGTGAACATCACAGTCTTCAAGCATCACAATGGTTCTAAAAAATCATGCCATGATCATTAAACAAACCAATTGTTTGCCCTGGACTGGATTTGTCGAAAATCAGAAGTGCCCTTTTTCAGCAAAAATGTCGTAAAACAGGGTCACGTGACTGTAGGATATGGACCAGTTGCCTAGAGCCCCAAAAGAGTCACATGACTGGAGGGAGGGGCCAACGGAATTTAAGAACAGGAAGTTAAGTACCCCTGGGAAGAGCCATCAGGACTCTGAATGGTCGCTAAGCAACCGGTTGTAAGTCAAGGACAACCTATACACAGGACTGAAGTTCAGTGGTACAAATAAATGTAAAACTGTTCTGTAAGAAGGTTCCTTTCTATCCCAGATTCAGGTCTGACAAAGACGCAATTATCAAGAAGTCATTAAAATAAACCAGAGTAATTCATCTGGAGGTTCATATGACGCCTTCCATATTTCAATCCCTCAAGCAAATTTTAGCTGGCTAGGAAAATAAAAAAAAAGCATATGACTTGTATCTGCTAATTTGATTACCTGGCAATTATACAAGTGGAAATTCCTCTTCCTTGAAAATATTAAGCATGAGACAGTTCACACCCCATAATTTCAGGAAGACAGGTTTGCAGGCCACAACCTGTAGTATTTGCATACTAAGCTCACTACAGCCATAATAATTGCTCTAGGCTGCTATTTCCTCATGCATGCAGGTTCTTGCAGTAAAAAAATAATCTGTGGTTAGTCCTTACCATATTATGTCTAATATACTATTATCTTAGTAGAATATCTCTAATATTCAATTTGTTATCACAGCCAAGTTAACATGACCAAAAATAAAACATGGACCATGTTTTAATCGAGTCAGATTTTTACCACAGATTGTAGCTCGTGCAAAGGGACAGATCCACCTCACAACCTGTTTCTTTACACCAGGGGTCTTCAAACTGGACCCTTTTATGACTTGTGGACTTCAACTCCCAGAATTCCTCAGCCAGGCACGCTGGCTGAGGAATTCTGGGAGTTGAAGTCCACAAGTCATAAAAGGGCCCAGTTTGAAGACCCCTGCTTTACACCATAAAACAGGGGGGAAATAGTGAAAACTGAAGGAATCAAAATGCCTTATGGAAATCAGGTCAAGAGTCTGGATGAAGATGGTCACCACAGATACCTGGGCATTCTTCAAGCTGACAACATCAAGCAGACTGAAATCAAGAAGAAGGTTAGAAGTGAATATATCATGAGAGTGAAGAAGATGTTAAAGTCCAAACTCAGTGGAGGAAATACCATCAAGGCAATAAACACCTGGGCTATTCCAGTCATTAGATAGATACACAGCTGCAATAGTGAAATGAACTCAAGCAGAACTAAAAGCCTTTGATAGGAAGACCAGAAAAATAAGGACAATGAATCAACCCTCTGTTCAAGCAGGAGACCCTATACCATTTCAGAAAAATGGTTGTCCAATCTCTTCTTAAAAGCCTCAATTGTTGGAGCACCCACAGCTTCTGGAGGCAAGTCATTCCACTGATTAATTGTTCTCACTGTCAGGAAATTTCTCCTTAGTTCCAGGTTGGTTCTCTCCCTGATTAGTTTCCATCCATTGCTTGTTGTCCTGCCTTCTGGTGCTTTGGAGAATAACATGACTCCCTCTTCTTTGTGACAATCCCTGAGATATTGGAATATTACTATCATGTCATCCCCTGGTCCTTCTTTTCACTAGAATAGACATACCCAACCCCTGCCTCCTTTCTTCACATGTTTTAGCCTCCAGTCCCTTAATCACCTGTGTTGCTCTTCTCTGCACTCTAGTTTCTCCAGTCTCAGCATCTTTTTTATACTGTGTCGACCAAAACTGGATGCGATATTCCAAATGCGGTTTTACCAAGGCAGTATAAAATGGTACTAACATTTCACATGATCTTGATTCTACACTACAAGTAATTGTTGGATTCTGTGCTACAAATAAACTGCCCCCTCTTCTTTAGAGAAAAGTTCTACTCACCCAATACAAAATGTGAAAAGCAGTATAGAGTATTGAGTTCAACTTCCATGAAAGCCTACTGGGAGACCACAGAAGACCTTTCAACATTCCTATACACTGTTAAGTAGTGTGGTCATAAAGCAGGTTCTATGACATGCTGCGTAGCAACGGCAGATCCAGCAGTCTAGCAGTTACTGTTGTTATGCAAATCCTCATAGTCAGTTAACGCAAGGACATCACTTGATTACGACTGCTGACTTCCTGCTGGCTTCCCCATTGACTTTGCTTGTGGAAAGTGGCAGGGAAGATCACAAATCGCAATCACATGACTGCGGGATGCTGCAACCATTGAAAATCTGGGACACGTGCCAAATCATGTGACCATGGGATCATGGCAACTGAAATTTTGAAGATCAGTTACAGCAGGGACCGATTCCGTGGAGAAAAGTTTTTCCACGGACCAGAGAGTGTGTGGGTTTGTGTGCTCCCTGCATCCCACGAATGGGGCTTTGCTTGTTTGTGTGGACCAGTTGTTAGCATGCTGCGGCCCAGTACCGGTCCACAGACCAGGGGTTGGGGACCCCTGGGTTAGAGGAACCACTTCTTGACTGTCATAAAATGACCATAATTGAGCCCAAAATTACAGTTATAAGTCGTACAGGTCATTCAGGTCATCACGTGACCAGCCCGATCTTATGACATTTTTTTTCAGCAGTTGTTAAGCAAATTACCATGGTCATTAAACAAATCTGCAGTCATTGAACACCATGGTTGTTAAGCAAATCCACTGTCTAAAATGGGTATATATATATATATATTGCCAGAAACTAGAAGTAAATACAAGTTACCAGCAAAAAAATGTTGTAAATCCAAAGATACAATGCTTGTAAATTCCACTTCCTACTACATCAAGAAAGCGCTAAATTAGGCAAGGGAGGCTTACTAAATTATTATTTATCTTATAAGATGCCTATCTCACAAGGAGGAGGGGGAGGAGGGGAAGAAAGAAGGAAGGAAGGAAGGAAGGAAGGAAGGAAGGAAGGAAGGAAGGAAGGAAGGAAGGAAGGAAGGAAGGAAGGAAGGAAAAAAGAAAGAAAAGAAGAAAGAAAGGAGAGTGATACCTGAATTAGAAAGCTTGTGAGCTAAGATTCAAGACCATAACTCCTGATAAACTAGTTTTATTGGTGATACTAGAAAACCTGTAATTAGTGCAGAAAAGCAACACAAGCCAGCAGTAAGATTTAGGCTACAGAGAGAAAGTGTGTGTGTGTTTGTGTATGTATGTGTGGATACATATCAGTCCCAGGGTGTACCCTGACAGCCTGACAACTATGAGAGGAACTGTTGATGTGAGTGTGCTGCCTTTGCCTTGACCTTATCCTAACATACAGTATAGGTTACATACATTGTACTCAACTGTAATCTGGATTGCCTTGTTTCATCTTCATCCTTTCGTTCTACATATCTGCAGAATAAACCTCAAGACTTAATTTATAAATCTCAGTTTGTCAAAGGCAGCCCTTTGAAGTAGTCCAATGAGGAAGCAGGTAGTCCAATCATGAGTCCTAAAACTTCCTTTATGGTAAGGTTACGGTAATAGATTCTTGCAAGTCTGAAAACACCTCTCCCTTTCCTTACTTTTACTTTCTTGAAAATTTAGGAAGGTCCATTCTGAGATATTTTTTCCAGCCCACCATCCCTTCCCTTCCCTTCTCCTTCCTTCCTTCCTTCCTTCCTTCCTTCCTTCCTTCCTTCCTTCCTTCCTTCCTTCCTTCCCATAAAGAAATATTTCAGATTCAGATTTCGTTTCTCAGATGGAATGGGATGTAACTCTAGCCAAATGTGGATTTAGTGAATAAACCAAGGTTAAACTATGGCTGAATATAATGTGCCCATGGGATTTTAATTTTTTTTTTATTGAAAATTTTTTAAAAGCTTTTACAAAAACAAAAAAACAACAATAACAACAACAGAAATAAACAAAACAATACAACCCTCCCCCAACCCCTCCCAAACCACCCCTCCCTCCCCCCCCCCCCGAGCTTCCCAGAGCAGAGTATAGGCTTAATTGAAAAAATTAAACAAATTATAAGATAATAAAAAAATAAAAATAAAAAAAATAAAAATAAAAGGGATATAAACGTTAAAAAGAAAAAGTGTTTAAAAAAGAAAAGCAAAGAAAGAAAAAACAGAGTTTATGTACAAGTTATAAAAAAGCTAAATGATATTTTTTCATATCCAATTTGAATTGTATAAAATTTATCCATTTTTCCCATACAGCATAAAATTTCTCTTGCGATTGCTCTTTTAGGAAAGCCGAAATCTTTGCCATTTCCACCAAATAAAATACTTTAAAAAA
Source organism: Crotalus tigris (assembly GCF_016545835.1). Taxonomy (NCBI): domain Eukaryota; kingdom Metazoa; phylum Chordata; class Lepidosauria; order Squamata; family Viperidae; genus Crotalus; species Crotalus tigris. Next base: position 1,030,594 of record NW_024097335.1, read on the forward strand.
CCACTCTTGCAAAGTAGGCAAAGATTCCTTCTTCCAATATTGCCCTACTAACAGCCTTGCGACTGTGATCAAGTTCAACATCAATATAACCTCCTTTGCATCACAATCAGTAACAATACCTAGCCATGGGATTTTAATTTAAGGAAAGGGTGGAGTGTATTAATCAAGTTTCTCCCATTCTATTCTATTCTATTCTATTCTATTCTATTCTATTCTATTCTATTCCATTCTATTCCATTCCATTCCATTCCATTCCATTCCTGTCCCATAAAAATGGGTAGCTATTTAAAGGTTGAACTGGGGTTCCTCATGTTGGTATGAGGAAGGAGGGAACAGATGAAGAGACAAACATTTGGAACATTTATTCTTCTCAGTGCCAGAAGACTAAAACAATTCTTGGGGCTGCATCTTACATCACGCAAGAATTTTTGGCATGGGTGTTTTTGACCTTTGTATTTTTCCTTTAACTGGAACATGAGAAGTTAAGGCAAGAGGTTTAGCATTTCTGAAGGATAAAATCAGAACTGGCTTTCATGGGAATGTCACAATCTGTAGATTAAAAGTTTGCTGATGTGTTGCATGAGAGATGCTGATCTTCCCAAGTTAGTTATATATTCCATCACTCGCCAGATGCATAAACGTTTTTCTGCAGAAGGCAAATCTCCTTGCTCAGGAAATAACCTTGCAAACTTTAGGCAAACAGTACACAAACCACAAAGGCAAGAACTGGGTAGTTGGAAGAATCAACAAATAAGGAAGCTGATGGTTCCTTATCTGCTTTCTCCAGGCCTAATCTGAGCACAGAGATCCACCTTTCCTTCCTTCCTTCCTTCCTTCCTTCCTTCCTTCCTTCCTTCCTTCCTTCCTTCCTTCCTTCCTTCCTTCCTTCCTTCCTTCCTTCCCTGGCTTAAAAACAGTAATTGTGAGAGGGACCTTGGCATCCTAGTGGACGATCACTTGACTATGAGCCAGCAGTGTGCAGCAGCAATCCTGGGTTGTATAAACAGAGACATAGAATCAAGATCAAGCGAAGTACTATACCGCTTTATAAAGCCCTAGTAAGACCACGCTTGGAATACTGCAGCCAATTTTGGTCACCATATCACAAAGAAGATGTTGAGAGTTTGAAAAAAATTCAGAGAAGGGCAATTAACATGATCAAAGGCCTGGAGGCTAAAACATACGGAAAACGGCTACAGGACTTGGTCTAGTCTAAAGAAAAGAAGAAATATGGGAGACATGATAGCAATGTTCCAGTATCTGAGGGGCTGCCATAAGGCAGAGGGGGCCAGCTTGTTCATCAGAGCACCAGAGGGAAGGACGAGAAACAATGGTTGGAAACTGATCAAGGAGAGAAACAACCTGGAATTAAAGAGAAACTTCCTGACAGTGAGGACAATCAATCAGTGGAACAGCTTGCATCCAGAAATCATGGGTGCTCCATCACTGGAGATTTTTAAGAAAAGACTAGACAATTAAATGTCTGAGATGGTGCAGGTTCTCCTGCTTGAGCAGGGGGCTGGACTAGAAGACCTCCAGTGTCCCTTCCAGGTTCTATTCTTATTCTTATTCTTATTCTTATTCTATTCTATTCTATTCCTTTCTTCCCATAAGGACATTCTTACCTATTTTCATTTTTTCCTTTGCCTTTTCTTTCAACACTCCAAAAAAAAATCATATGCACCTAAGGCAGACCTGCCCCATAGTAGGTGAGGCCACCATGACTGACCAAAACTGGGCGAAGTCTACTAGAATTATCGCTAAGGAGAAAAAAAAAACTCCCTAAACGTCCTTGTCAAAGTGCAGATGGGACTCCTGATATTAAGATCCTGCTCCCAATTTGGAATGTGTTCGACCCACAGCACAAGTTGTTAAACAGAAAAATCTAGCAAGGAAGAGGTGTGTCACTAACTCTTGCAAAACAATCTGGATCATTTCAATCAGTACATTTCTAATCTGCCTTGGGACAGGCAGTAGGACAAGGGTCTTCAAACCTGGCCCTTTTATGACTTGTGGACTTCAACTCCCAGAATTCCTCAACCAGGCACACTGGCTGAGGAATTCTGGGAGTTTAAGTCCACAGGTCATAAAAGGGCCAAGTGTGAAGACCCCTGCAGTAGGAGAAGACTGCCCTTTTGTGTCTTGTTAAGGTTCACAAAATGAATCACCAGTCAACAATGGCTGTAGGCAAAAGTGCAAAATAACAAATCACCTTTTTCTTAATTGGCTCACTTGTTTTCATTGTAAAGGGAATTATAAACTTGCAACAGCTTCCTCCTTTCACCAGTACAATTTTGCTCACTGTTTACTTACTGCTAGACAAGTTCTACTGAATTCTGTTTCTCCTTTCCACGCCAGGAGTGACTGACAAAGGTTCAACCCTAAAAAGGAATTCATAAGCTTTGAAATGGCCTCTTTTTAAGGTTGATTAGAAGTAGTCCTTGACGTATCTAGCCCCCCCCCTCATGGTTATGTGACTGTGATTTAGGACATTATTCCAGAAACCTCATTTACATAACTAGTTTCGGGCAAAAACCACTGCCTAGTAAACAATGGATTTGCTTAATGGCTTGGCATTTGCTTAACAACCACAAGAAAGATAATAAAATCAGGTCCAGTTATGTGGTGATCCACCACTGCCTAGTAAACAATGGATTCGCTTAATGGCTTGGCATTTGCTTAACAACCACAAGAAAGATAATAAAATCAGGTCCAGTTATGTGATGATCCACATTGTGGCCATCATGACCATAACTGAGCCTTTCAATCACGGTCATAACCCAAGGACTACTTGTAAAAGCCACAGCTCCCTCCATCAATGACGTCATGGAGCTGTCCAGCATCAAAGAGAACCTCCAGGTGGTAAAGCTGATTTCTTAGGCCAGAGTCTCCAATCTTAGCAATTTTAAGACTTGTGGATTTCAAGTCAGACCTGGCTGAGGAATTCTGGGAATTGAAAGTCCACAAGTCTTAAAAGTTGCCAAGTTTGGAGCCCCTGATGTAAAGGAAAGTTCAATCCCATCCAGATCAGGAGTAATGCAAGAAATCTAACATTTTCCTTTGCAACATGCCAGTTTTCCCTGCTTCCTTAACCCCCCCCCCCAAATTAAAGCTAAAAGAACAGAAGGAAAGGCAAGGAATCTACTTGATGTCCAAGCTGATATTCTTGGACATTCTCTGTAGAACATCTCCTATGTCTGATAAGAGCCATTGATAATTTTCTGGCTCAAATACCATTCCCAGAAGCAAGAACACACATGCCTCACCAACGTTGTTCAACATTGTCTCCATTCCTGCAAGGTGAGTAAAATGGTATGTGTTCCCCCTCGTTATCTTTTTTTTCCCATTTTCTGAAACTTGTAGGACAAATCTCATAAGTTGAACCATCAAAAGGCTACTAATTGCAAGGCCAAATATATCTGGATTGGCTTTAAGAAAGGGAAACGGGGATAACTTGCAAAACTGGGCTACAGGTAATTCTTGACTTACAGCCACAACTGAGCCCGACATTTCTGTTGCTAAGCGAGGCAATGGTTAAGTGAATTTTGCCCCATTTTATGACCTTCCTTGCCACAGTTGTGAAATGAATCACTGCAGTTCTTAAGTTAGTATACACCATTGTTAAGTGACCCTGGCTTCCCCGTGGACTTTGCGTGTCAAAAGGGCACATGATCCTGGAACACTATAGCCATCATAAATATGAGATACTTGCAAAGTGGTCAGATTTTGATCATGTGACCATCGGGAGGTTGCAATCACTGTAAGTGTGAGAAACAATCATAAAGTCACTTTTTTCAAGGCTGCTGTAATGGTCATGAAACAAATTGTTATAGTCAAGGACTACCTATAATTACACATAGACCTTGACTTAGAACAGGGGCCTTCAAACTTGGCCCTTTTATGACTTGTGGACTTCAACTCCCAGAATTCCTCAGCCAGGCATGCATGCCTGGCTGAGGAATTCTGGGAGTTGAAGTCCACAAGTCATAAAAGGGCCAGGTTTGAAGATCTCTCACTTAGAACCACAATTGGGACTAGAATTGCTAAGCAAGGTGGTTATAATAGTGGCCAAAATTGTGGAAACCTTTTGGGGAAAGTGTACAGTAGAAATGCCACCTTTGGTTAAGTTTCCATCAATTTTTCTTCTAATTTCTTTATAACTGTAGCCTTGTTCACTTAACAATACTATTTTACATCGCTTTCTGGGCAACCAGTCAACTCTTTGCACCATGACTTTAATTTTATTATGTTTTACAAGCTCACTAAATGAAAGAACACCAAAAAAACCAACCAACTTGATAGTAATCACATAACACACTGAAAATGTCCTCCTCTCAGCTTCAGTACATGACATCAATAACTGAATCCTACTGTGATCTGATTGGCTCATTGCCAAAACAAGATGACACCTGATTGGCTCTCTAAACACTCATGTTCATTGGCTACAATCAGATGAAGGAAAGCTACCTGATATCAACCTAAACAAGTTGTGCTTCCTTTTTCTGGTTATTTGGCTATAACTTTTCATAGAATACAGTACAGATAATTGAACAACCTTTGTTGCATTACATTCTTGATTAAATTAGTTTTCCATTGATATATAATTTTATGGTACTACTCCAAAAAAAGGGACGTTATTAGCCATCAAACCTCAAAAATATACTTTTCCCAAAAGGTTCCCACAATTTTGGCCACTACTGTAAGTGAGCCATGCCCAATTTTACCTTTTTTCACCATAGTTGTTAAGTAAATCATCTGTTTATTTAGCAAATCTAACTTCTTCCATTGCCTTTGCTTGTCGGAAGACAGTTTGGAAAATTACGAATGGAGATCATATGATCCTGGGACACTGCAGCTGTCAGAAATACATGCTGGTTGCCAAGTGTCTGAATGAGGATTCTGCGATAATCATTAAGTGTGAGGACTGGTTGTCAGTCACTTTTTTCAGTGTCGTTAAGTTCACACAATCACTAAATGTACGTTGTAAGTCAAGGTCTACCTGTAAAGTCTGAGAGGCACTGATCTATATGGAGAACTAAATAGAATAGAGCTGGAAGGGACCTTGGAGTTCTTCTAGTCCAGCCCCCTGCTCAAGCAGGAGAACATACACCATCTCAGACAGGTGATTGTCTATCTCTTCTTAAAAATCTCCAGTGATGGAGCCTCCACAATTTCTGGAGGCAAGCTGTTCCACTGGCTGATAGTCCTCACTGTCAGTAAGTTTCTCCTTAATTCCAGGTTGCTTCTCTCCTTGACCAGTTTCCAACCATTGTTTCTTGTCCTGTCCTCTGGTGCTCTGGTGAACAACCTGGCCCCCTCTGCCTTGTGGCAGCCCCTCAGATACTGGAACATTACTATCATGTCTCCCCTGTTTCTTCTTTTCTTTAGACTAGCCAAACCCAAGTCCCGTAACCATTTTCCGTATGTTTTAGCCCCCAGGCCCAACAAGTGAGGGACCTAGGTCTAGTTTAATGAAGAGATGGATGACATGGTATTTAAGCGGCTGTCACAGAGAAGAGGGGATTGGCTTATTTTTCAAAGCACCTGAGGGCAGGACAAGAAGTAACAGATGGATCATGAAAGAGATCAATCATTTCTCAGTAAAACAGCTTGCTTCAGGAAGTTGTGGGTACTATATCACTGGAAGCTTTTAACACAATATTGGACGGCCATTTATTCAGAATGGTATAGAGCAGGGGTAGGCAACCTTGGCTCTTTTATGACTCATGGACTTCAACTCCCAGAATTCCTGAGCCAGCCATGCTGAGGGGAAAGGGAGAGGTTTCCAAGCTGAGCCATACTGGCTCAAGAATTCTGGGAGTTGAAGTCCACAAGTCATGAAGGGGCCCTAGTTCCCCCATGCTGGCTCAGGAATTCTGGGAGTTGAAGTCCACAAGTCATGAAGGGGCCCTAGTTCCCCCATGCTGGCTCAGGAATTCTGGGAGGAAGTCCACGAGTCAGAAAGCGGCCTAGGCCTAGTCCAGAGGTAGGCCACCTTGGCTCTTTTATAACTCGTGGACTTCAACTCCCAGAATTCCTGAGCCAGCCATGCTGAGGGGAAAGGGAGAGGTTTCCAAGCTGAGCCATGCTGGCTCAGGAATTCTGGGAGTTGAAGTCCACGAGTCATAAAAGAACCAAGGTTGCTTATCCCTGGTATAGAATCTCTTACCTGTGACAGGGGTTGGACTAGAAGACCTCCTAGATCCCTTTGCAGCCTATTATTCTATTCCATAGGCTAGTCTATAAAAGACTTCATCAGTTTTAGATCAGCAACTCTTGAAAGCAGTCCAGAATGTATACTTTTAAGCCCAGATAGCCCTGGAATTCTGAGAGGTTGTGACATCGTCATCATGTTGGCATCATCTGCGTGACAAAAGCTATCACAAGCCCAGCATTATGATGCAAGTGACATCACTGAAGCCTGTTCCCAATATTTACGTATATTGATATTTAGGTATATTGATTGGTGGGTTTGCTGGAAGGTTTACCACAATCACATCCAAAATGAGCTGCTTTGTATTTTAAACATGAACACAAAACTTCTAGTCACTTTTTTCAGGGTTAGATCTGCCCAAACCTTGCATTTCCAATATCTAGTCTAAAGGGGAAAGAAATGCTGTTTAGTATGTGGATATTCTTGTGGCTGTTTTGTTCCTTATCTGATTACATCTTTGACAATGCTAATAAAAAATGAAGACATATTAGTCTCTGAACCGCATACAAGGCAATTCTCAACTTGCAAACATGCACTGAGTAACCAAAGTTACAACAGCAGTGAAATCTTACGACAGTTTTTCACATTTATGACCATTGCAGCATCAATGGTCACCTGATCAAAACTGGGGTGCTTGGCAACCGGCTCATATTTATGACGGTTGCAGTGTCCCAGGGTCACGTGATCCCGTTGTGACTTTCTGAAAAGCAAACTCAATGGGGAAGGCTTGCGCTAAATAAATTAAATGGGGGAGCAGATTCACTTTACAACCATGTCATTTACCTAACAACTGCAGTGTTTCACTTAGCAACTGTAGCAAAAAAAAAAATCATAAAATGGGGCAAAACCACTTAAGAACTGTCTTGCTTAGCAACAGAAATTTTGAGCTCAACTGTGATCATAATTAGAGGATTACCTGTATTTATAGTGTTCCAATACCCCAGGGGCTGCCACAAAGAAGAGGGAGTCAAGCTATTCTCCAAAGCGCCTGAAGGCAGGACAAGAAGCAACGGGTGGAAAGTAACCAAAGAGAGAAACAATCTAGAACTAAGGAGAAACTTCCTGACAGTTACAACAATTAACCGGTGGGACGACCTGTCTCCAGAAGCTGTGAATGCTCCAACACTGAAATTTTTTAAGAAAAGACTGGACAGCCATTTGTCTGAAATGGTATAGGGTTTCCTGCCTGAGCAGGGGTTGGACTTGATGACCTCCAAGGTCCCTTCCAACTATTATTATTACTACTGCTACTACTACTACTACTACTACTACTACTACTACTATTTACATAGTGGATGAAAACTGAGTTAGCCAACTATCCTAACATGATATAACAGAATAACAGAGCTGGAAGGAACCTTGGAGGTCTTCTAGTCCAACCTCCTGCTCAGGCAGGAAAAAGGAACAAAATGTACTTTATTCTCTTGCTGGCTATGTCTCCAGGCAGATGCCCAAGCTCTGCCTTCTGGGAGGTTTGTTCACTTTCCCAGCTTGTTTTCCAAGTCATCTTGTGTATTATTTGTTTTGGGAAAACCAGGACAGAAACATGTCATGAGAAAAAAAAAAAACTACACATCAGCAATTAATAGATTAATAATATAATTCCTGTTAGTGCAGGGTGGTGTATGTATAGTCCTTGACTTACAAACACTCCTTTAATGACCATTTGAAAAAACTATGGAAAAAAGTGACTTATGACCATTTTTCACACTTACGCCCGTTGCAGCATCCCCATGGTCACGGGAACTCATATTTACGATGGTTGCAGCGTCTGGGGGGGTCATGTGATCCCCTTTTGGGACCTGACAAGCAAAGTCAACGGGGAAGCCAAATTCACTCAACAACCGTGGACACTAACTTAAAAACTGCAGTGATTGACTCAAGAAATGGGGCAAAAGGCTCTTAACTGTCTCACTTAGTGACAGAAATGTTGGGCTCAATTGTGGGCATAGGTCGAGGACTAACAGGAACAGGAAAGGTGTTTAAAGGATCGTGCCCACCTGATTTGTGACTTCGGTTGGATCACTCACTTACGGTTGACTGAGATAAAGACCCCCCCCCAAATAGGAAGGGCTTGTTATAAATCGCATCCCGCTGCTGCATATTCCAGAGCAAAAGTGAAATACAAAGCCAACAAAGCCATCATAAATACCAGCAACCCTTCAGAAAACCCGTTTTGAAGAACCTGCAAGTAGCTTTTAAAAAACAGCCAGCTTGTGCCGTTGAAAAACGGACAGCCCAAGATACACCCGATAGAAAATTGCGCACCGCATCCAGCTTAAGAACCGGACTCTTCCACAAGTCCCGGCCCAGGGCGCGTCCTGCCTGGATTCCCTGCGTCGTGTGAACCCGGCTCACGGGGGGGGGGGGGACAATTCAATAAAGACAAGTTCGGGCAAACCATGGTTTACCGTCCCGTCCAACACCAGCCGCGACAAGAACCGCTCCGCGTACTGTAAAACCTCTTTGCCCAAGCCGGAGCAATTCCATCTCCTACTCCAACGCCCATCACTCTGAGCCAGCTCGACCAGGGAGGAAAGGAACCGTCGTCCGGCCGAGGGCCAGTTTGGAGAAGGCAGTTGAGGGGGGGGGGGAGAGAGCAAGTTTCCACCACCACCCCGGGGTTGTCGGAAAAGCCGCCCAGGGCGCGGAGATCCGATCGCCCCCTTAGAACCAAGGCAAAGAGGCAGGAGAGACGAGTTTGCACGTGGGGAAGCGGCTTCTCTTCCCCCGGGCAGGGGCCCCTCGCCGCCCCCTCCTCCATCGCCCGGCCACGCCCGCGGAAACACACCTGGAAAGCGCCTCCGACAGGTTTAGCAGCCGCAGCCGCCTACCTGCGCCGGCCCTCGCGAGTTCCCGTGCGGCTCCTCGGATTGGGAAACTTCGCTCGAGTTGGGTCTTTCCGAAAAGCAGGAGAGCCGAGCCTCGGCTCGCCCGGCGGGTGGGGGGTGCTCCCGGCTCGGCAGCCCCGCCTCTCCGCTCTTCCACCAATGGGAGAGCAGCAGCGGGAAATGGGCGTGCCCCCGCCGCGCCCCGCCGCGCCCCTCCTGGCACTCTGAGCTGAGACTAGCCCGCTCGCTCGCTCGCTAGCTGCCGGCGCGCCTCTTTCTCGCCTCTGTCCCTTCCTTCTGCCTCTCCCCTGCCTTCTCTTTCGTTTTCGCTGCGAGCTGCTAGTGGTCCTCCAGCGACCTTAAGAGGTTAGTGGTATGTCGTTCGTGTTTTAGAATGAAAATACGGAACAGGTAGTCAATAAAATGGAATATGGAATGGGACGGAACGGAACAGAACAGAATACATAGGATAGAATACAGAATAGAATTGGAACAGAACAGAGTAGAAATAGAATATAAATAGAACAGAATATGAATAGAATAGAATTAGAACAGAACTGAGTAGAAATAGAACAGAATAGAATAGAATAAAAAGTAGAATAGAATTAGAACAGAGCAGAATTTAAATAGAATATAAATAGAACAGAATATGAATAGAATAGAATTAGAACAGAACAGAATAGAAATAGAATATAAATATAACAGAATATGAATAGAATAGAATTAGAACAGAATAGAATAGAAAGTAGAATAGAATTAGAACAGAATAGAATAGAAATAAAACAGAATATGAATAGAATAGAATAGAATTAGAACAGAACAGAATAGAATAGAATAACAGAACTGGAAGGGACCTTGGAGGTCTTCTAGTCTAAGCCTCTCAACTTATGACCACGATTGAGCCCAAAAGTGAGGTTGCTAAGTGAGACATTTGTTGAGTTTTTTTGCTCCATTTTACGACTTTTTCGTGCCACGTTTGTTAAGTGCAGCACTACAGTCGTTAAATTAGTAACACGGTTGTTACTAATCTGGCTTCCCCATTGACTTTGCTTATCAGAAGGTCGCAAAAGGGGATCACGTGACCCCCCGGGACACTGCAGCCGTCATAAATGTGAATCAGTTGTCAAGCATCCGAATGTAAATTTCATACATGGGGATACTGCAACTGTCCAATGAATGTGAAAAATGATTGTAAGTCACTTTTTTTCCGTACTGTTGTAACTGCGAACGGTCCCTAAGCAAAGTCAAAGACTACTGGTACCCGTAATCTCATTGATGTAACCAATAAAGGAGAATATTTGTAGCTCAGGTTTGAAATAACCACGCCAAATCCCCAAAAAACCCGCTAGAACATTTCTAGACCAGCGCTGATGGTATTACCTAGTTTGGGTAATCAAACGTCTGCAAGAAAACAACCAAGCTCGGAGAGCACCAAGACCCCTCATCTCAACCCTGAGCTACAAATATTCTCTTTTATTTGAATTTCTTAGAAGCCTAGCACTCTGGCAAATTAGCCATCAACAGACACAGATATAAACAATATCTGCATTCTGTGCAAAAGAGAATCAACCAGCCAAAAAGGAGACAAAAAGACCAAAACACCTCCCCGCCAGCCATCAACATCCAGATGAGCATAGATTAGCATCAGAGAAGTAAACAATAGCCCAATCAAAGAACTGCCCAACAAGCTAACTGTAAATAGCCCACCAAAGAACTTCCAAAACCTCTCCGACTAACAGTGACAGGGCAAACCCCACTCCCTTGCAGCACTGATGATGTTACTTAGTTGGGTAATGAAACATCTACAAGAAAACAACCAAGTTCAGAGAGTACCGTGGATCTCCCAGCATTCATGTAATTTCTGTGACTCTCTAATAATAGCATAAAGCAGTGGGCTAGACCTATTCTATTCTATTCTATTCTATTTTATTCTATTCTATTCTATTCTATTCTATCCCATCCTATTCCATTCTATTCCATTCCGTTCTATTGTATCCGATCCCATCCTATCCCATTCCATTCCATCCCATCCCATCCCATCCCATTCCATTCTATTTACCTCTATCTAACATAGTGCATGTGACACGCAAAAAGGACCAGCTGCTATGTTGATTTGTGATCAGTGTTACAGGCATTTGAAAATCTTTCTCCAATCTAATGCAAATTCAAGTGCATAAACAAGGAATAAGATACTCACCTGCCTCACCCACCCGCTTGGTCCCAAGGCTAAAATGAATCACAAGAGGAAGTCCGCCCTTCAAGCTAATTGGGGAATGTGATTTATGACTGTTAATTGGAGGAGAGAATTGTGCTTTGATACTATGTGCTCAGGGGAGGGGAATTCAGATTTTGGCTTTGCCTATGTACGTGCCGATACTATGCTACTCAAAATAAAGATTCTTTAAGATAAATAATGCCTCGAAGTTCTTTTGAAGAGTTTCATCTATCGGAACCATGACACATAACACACATTTAAACATACTATATACAACATATGTATAGACCCACACCCTTACATATAAGTAACAGATAAATATTAATCACTAAATATAATCACTTACATTAACATATAAATAGTAATCACTAAAATATTAAACCCCTAAAATAATCATTGCAGAGCAACTGGTTTAAAGGAAGCCTTCCAGATTCTACCCAGAATTTAAAACATTTTGCCTTCTTATTTTGAAAACCGAATTCTTCCGTTAAGTGAATTATATCTAGGTTGGGCTTCCTTCCCCAGACCTGACATTTCGTATTTCACACATGACACCAGTTCCACCGAGACTTTTAATTTCTTGCCTTTGATGTTCTCCCATGCAGAAAGATCATTTGGCCAAAAGGAAGTGTGTATTTATAAGACATGCATCTGGAGCTCTGCCTTAGAATAAGGAAGTTAAGCTGATGTGTGTTTGTTTTAGGAGAGACTCATTACATTTATTTCTCCAGTTTGAAAATGGAATGTGGTTGCGCTGGTATTGGAAACAGAAAAACGAGGGGTGGAGAAGGGTATTCGAGTTAAAATATTTTCAACCCAGAGATAAGAACTGGCCGAGTGACAGCAAGAAAATCAACTTTTCCTCCTCATTGTCTGAAAATATTTTAAATGTTTCCCTCCAGCGAATGAAAGCCCGGTTTACACGTCTGAGAGAATGAAGTGTTACTGGTTACATCCATAAATTGCACTGTTAAAAGAAGCAGAGTTCTCTGGTTTGTGCAGCACACTTTTTAATATAGGTCCTTACTACAGGTTGTAAGTCCTTGACTTACAACAGTTCATTTAGTGAACCATTTGAAGTTACGACAGCAGTGAAAAAAGTGACTTATGACTGTTTTTCACATTTACAACTGTGATCCCCATGGTCGTGTGGTCAAAATTCAGCTGCTTGGCAACTGGCTCATAGTTATGACGGTCACAGTGTCCCGGGGTCACGTGAACATCTTTTGTACCCTTCCGACTAGCAAAGTCAGTGGGAAAGCCAGATTCGTTTAACAAGTGCAACAACTTAAGAACTGCAGTGATTCACTTAATATCTATGGCAAGAAAGGTCATAAAACGGGGGAACAATTCATTTAACAAACATCTCACTTAGCACAGAAATTTGGAGCTCAGTTGTGGTCGCAAGTAGAGGACTACCGAAACCAATAGCTCTTAACTTCAGGATAGAAGAACAGATTCTTTCTTAAGTGCTCTCCTTGCATTAAAAAAAAAAGAATGAAGTAATTTAATTAAAGTAATTTAGGAGGAGCCTGGAACCCCCACAGAGCACGTCCCTGGGTGGCAGATTGGGGGGCCTACCCATTACGGCTTTTATGCTGTAATGGCAGGTTGGAGGGAATCAAATACCTCCCGTGGACCAACAGGCCTGGTGAGGGCAGCTGGCTCCCCAGTATCGACTGAAGGCGGAGACCATATTGGTTGGAACGGATTCAGAAGAGCAGCACACGGTGTGGTGGCAGCCCGTGAACAGCCTGTGCCCACCGTTGTAGAAAGCAAAGGGAAGACTACTACACTATATATTTCCCAGAAATATCATGTTAATGGCAGCAAAACCTAACAATGATCCCGAGTATGGATGCCCCTTAAATGATGCTAAGACTCTCCCGGTCTGCTAGAAGCAGAAGAAGAAGAACATCGTGGCTTCAAAATCTAAGGGACTGGTTTGGACAAAACTCAGCAGCATTTTTTCATGCGGATGCTGATACACATTATTTTGCAAATGGGTTTTCTGGGGACTGTTGGAAAATAACTTCTCTGAATGCAACAAAAAGGACACTTGATAACTAGTAGTTTTGTGGGGATACTTGAGAGCCATGGAAAGTCTGTATTACAAAGAGGATGATGTGTTTCAATGGAATTCGTTTTAAGCATCCATGATGCTCAAGGAATGGAACTCATTGGCCAAATAAAAATTAATTTTAATACTCAAAAAAAAAAAAACAGGATCGCCAACATGATCGCCAACGTCCGATAGCTGATATGGCACAAGAAGAAGAGCAATAATATTGAAGATCTGCTTTAATACTCTGTTCTGAAACAGAGCTTCGCCCTGCTCTGTTGGAATTACGAGGGCTGATTGGACTTATCTGAAGATACGCTTGGAAGATCTCAAGTACAGCTAGTCCTTGTTTATGGACCATTTGAATTTATGACAGATCCCCCTTGCAAAAAAAGGTACTTATGGCCTGGTTCCAGATTTCTGGCAGCCACAACCTCCTCTATGATCAGGTTTTGGGTGCCTAGCAACTGGCTCACATTTATATCCCACAGTCGCAGGACTGCGATGATCATCGTTTTTTGCTGATTTCCACCATTTATAGGTAGTCCTCGACTTACAACTACAATGGAGCCCAAAATTTCCGTTGTTAAGTGAGACATTTCTTAAGCGAGTTTTGCCTCATTTTAACGATCTTTCTTGCCCCGGTTGTTAAGTGAAATCACTGCAGTTGTTAAGTGAGTAACCTGGTTGTTAAGTGAATCTGGCTTCCCTATGGACTTGGCTTGTCAGAAGGTTGCAAAAAGGGGATCACGTGACACCCCCCGGGACACTACAACCATCGTAAATATGAACCAGTTGCCAAACGGTCCGAATTTTGATCACTTGACTGCGGGGATGCTGCCGAGGTGGTAACTGTGAAAAACAGTCAAAAGTCACTTTTTTTTCAGTGCTGTTATAACTTTGAACTAAGTTTCCAGCAAAAAAACATCCACTGGATAAAATGGGTTTGTTTAATAACCACCGCATTTGTTTAATAACCACCACAAAAAAGGTCATAAAATCAGGCCCCGTTAATGATGACCCGCTTAACCAACACCATGACTTATGACTGTAATTTCAGGCTTAATTTTGGTGCCTGGGTCATAAGTTGAGGACTATCTGCAGTACAAAATTGGCCACAACATAGAGAAAGCTGACATTTCACAATTGGGGGAGGGGGGAAATCAACTGTGTTTCATCATTGGCTCAAACTTGGTTGGAATAAACTGGCAAAGCTTATTGGGTAAGTGGATTATTGTGTTGAAGGAAAAGTCTTCATCGGGGTTAAGTCCAAGCCAGGAATAAACAACATGGCAACTGCTTTAGAAAGAAGGTTGCAGTTTATTGAAGAGGAGAGCCAAACAGAAAGATGGCTCTGGAAGAAAAGAGAGAGAGAGCACATGTAGGGAGTGGGTTTTTATACCCTCTGAAGCCTTTTGTTTGAAGTTGTTCCTGTGGCATGAACTTTGACCTGAGTCTGAGTGTGCCCTTTGGTATCTATGAGTTAATTCTATTACATAGATGGCGAACCTTTTAGAGACTAAGTGCCTCAAAACCAGCCCACCCACCCCCCCCCCCGGTCCACCTCCGCTTTGCCCACTGCTCCGCCCCCCACTCCATCCACCCGCAGAGCCACTCACCACAGATCTCCCAGGCAGCCTTGCAGCATCATGGCGGCCATGCCCTCCGCCCGCACCCTGCAGCATCATCTGCACGTGATGGAGCGCAAGGGCAGAGTCTTGCCCCTGCTGCCTGGCTGCCATGTGCTTGGCTGTGCTACTCTGTGTGGGCCACGCCTGGGGGAGCCTCTCCTCCAGGCAGGCTGCTGGTGAGGAGGGGGTTGCGGGGGGAGGTGGGGCTGGGGCAACGGCATGCATGCCCACAGAGAGAGCTCCGAGTGCCACCTCTGGCACGCGTGCCATAGGTTCACCACTACTGTCCTATTATGTCCTGTCTTAGTTTGGGTGGGATATGTAGATTTTAGGTGTCTTTGTCTTCCTAAGCTTCTAGCTGGAGGGCTCCAACCTTCCTGAATGAATTATTACATCTGCATTTCTACAGAGCTGGTTTCTGCTGGGGGGGGGAGACTTGGGGCTATTTAAAAATTGGGCATGCTTTTCTGCCTCTTTAAGATCCTTTGAGAAAATATATTTTTATGCACTTTTAATATTTCCTTCTCTGGGGGCTGACTTCCCACAATTGTATGCCTCAATGTCTGCAGTTTTTAGTTCTTGTTATTCACAGTATAGTTATCAACATACGTTATAATCAACTGTCTTGAACTAGCTTGTTCTGATTCAACTCTTTGTGCTCCTAATCCATATAAATCCATTTAAAATCAAACTGTATTGCAGTGAGACATCACTGCCACTAAGTTTCTTTTCCCTGTAATTCTCATTTCTGTAGCCATGACCAATTTTTGCCACTATTGAGAAATCCCTTGCATTGCAAATGATTACGAAGAGTCTTCAGAAGATCTACTGTCTATGTTCACACAATAATAATCTTTTTTTTATTGAAAATTTTTATTTTTTAAAACATACAATCATTTATAAAAATACAATAAAATTTTAAAATAGAGAACCCCCCCTTACCCTCCCTCCCACCTCCACCCCCCCTTCACTTCCCAGAGCAGAATACAGGGTTAAAAAAAAAAGAAAATTATAATAATTAAGAAAAAAGAAAAAAAAGAGAGAAAGAAAAAAAATATCATAATTAACCTTTAACTCCATAACCTATAAAACAATTCTCTATAATATTTGATATTCATTCATAAAATAAATAAAACTTTTTAATTCCATACTTTTTCTGAATATAATCTATCCACCTTCCCCATACAGTAATACATCTTTCTTGTGTATGATCCTTTAAATAAGCAGAAATTTTTGCCATTTCTGCCACACAATAATAATCTTAAACCTTAAACTCAGGTCAACAAAAGTCTTTATGGCTGCTTTCACACAACATGCAATGCTTATTTTAGGATTAATCTTGATTTTTTTTTTTTTAATAATTGAGCATACAATAGAAGCACAGCCAGTTTGGCCATTTATGTTTCCGTGGATTGCATGAAGTCAGAAAATGGATTAATTCATTAGCTCAGGTTAATTGTGTTGTCTGAATTATTACATTTATGCAGAATACAGAACCTCATTGACATTCCATATGAATATGGAGCCCATCTAGTTTTCCTAAAACATAGTTATTAAAGAAATCTTCTGAGACCCACAGACCTCAGTTCAAATTTCACAATATATGATAAACAAAGCCAAAAGAAAAAAGAAACAAATTGTTCTCTGGATATCCCGTCTCTGCCTTGTCTTTTTTGCTCTTTTTTCCTTAGCTTTATAACTGTAAGGTACATTAAAAGAAGTGTGTCTCTTTTTTTTTAGTGCTGGTAATAACATGTTAACAAAAGAAAAACAGATTCCAAATACAAAGTTGAATCAAAATGCGAAAATAAAACTGAGCTTAAAAAGAAAACACTAATAACAATAATACATCGTCTTGGAATATAAGTGTATAAACGGGAGCTGCAGCTTTAAGCAACAAATGAAACTTCTAACACCAGGGGTCTTCAAACTTGGCCCTTTTATGACTTGTGGACTTCAACTCCCAGAATTGCTCAGGCAGGCATGCTGGCTGAGAAATTCTGGGAGTTGAAGTCCACAAGTCATGAAGGGGCCATAGTTCCCCCATGCTGGTTGAGGAATTCTGGGAGTTGAAGTCCACAAGTCATGAAGGGGCCATAGTTCCCCAATACTGGCTGAGGAATTCTGGGAGTTGAAGTCCACAAGTCATGAAGGGGCCATAGTTCCCCCATGCTGGCTGAGGAATTCTGGGAGTTGAAGTCCACAAGTCAAAAAAGGGCCAGGTTTGAAGACCCCCTGCTCTTAACACAGGGATTGTTAGTGATCAAGCTTTCTACAACATTGATAAAAAGTCCCAAGTGGATGTAGAAAGGACATACATTTTCCATCTGGGATTTTTATATCAGATATTCTTCAGAGTTCCTTGGACTGCAAGGAGATCCAATCCAATCAACCCTGATTGTCCTTTGGAAGGGCAGATCCTGAAGCTGAAGGTCAAATACTTTGGCCACCAAATGAGAAGAGTGGACTCCTTGGAAAAAGACCCGGATGTTGGGGAAGATGGACGGTAAAAGGAGAAAGGGACAGCAGAAGATGAGATGGTTAGATCATGTCGTTGATGCAATGAACATGAATTTGGGCAAATTCTGCAGCTAACATGCGTGCTGGTGGGGCCAAACTAGAAGTCTCAAAGCAGCTGAGGTATACTTCAGAATCCCATGATCTACTTACCAACTGCCCAGAATAGCTAGGAAAACCACAATGAAGCCCAGTTTCAAGACAAACTGTGTTGTCGTTGCATAACCAATTTGATTGGAAGGTGAACAAACTGCAGCAGAAAGCAAAACAGTCTATCTGCACTAAGTTAAAAAAAGAAGAAAAAAAAGAACCTTTGGTAAATATTGATGTTGAAGGAGGTGATTTCCTTGTAGAGAATGTGGTAGCACCAGTCAAGCCACAAAATACAGCTTGAAAAGAACAGATAGTTTAATAAATGACTCAGTGGAAGCCACCTGGAATCTTGAATGTCTTTACCCAAAAGAAAAACATGTTTCCATAACTCACTGAATTCAATTCTTTTCAGATTTGATAGAATAGAATCATAAGGCTAAGAGGGACCTTGGAGGTCTTCTAGTCCAACCTCCTGATCAAAGCGGGAATCTTTAAAATATTCTGGACAAGTGTCTATGGAGATTCTCAGTCATCCAGGTCACAGTTATCCCAAAGATGCTGCATCTGTCTGCAGGAGTATAAATCTTTCTATCCCTCACCATCCAGTCAGAGCTGATGAAGCTTCTTGGATGAGAAGTGAAAGGTCTTCAAAAAACAAACAAACAAGAAAGTCCAGTTGCCTCAAGAAAAAGCATCTTTGGGATTCCAGACAAGTGGTTGTCCAATTATACAATCCAATCTAATCTTACAAGTCATATTAACATGTGTGCCACCAACTTAATTCTATCACCACCCATTCCTTGGTCTTTTCTAGGCTTTGAGCTTCATCAACTCATCCCAGCCTGAAGCAATTGCTATTTTGTGCTTTTAGAACATGGATTTTTTAAAAAATAATAATAATAACTTAGCTACAACTTCTGTTTTCCTTGAACCCAAAGTTATGGCTATCAGATTTCAAGGACAACCTCAGACCTCTTGGTGACATACCTGAACAAAAAGGGAGAAGGAGATTAAAAGAATACAGAGAAGAGCAACAAAGATGATTAGGGGACTGGAGGCTAAAACATATAAGGAACGGTTGGTGGAATTGGGTATGTCTAGTAGTTTAATGAAGAGAAGGATGAGGGGGGACATGATAGCAGTCTTCCAATATCTCAGGGGCTGCCCCAAAGAAGAGGGAGTCAAGCTATTCTTCAAAGCGCCTGAAGGCAGGACAAGAAGCAATGGATGGGAACTAATGAAGGAGAGAAGCAACCTAGAACTAAGGAGAAACTTCCTGACAGTTAGAACAATTAACCAGTGGAACAACCTGCCTCCAGAAGCTGTGAATGCTCCAACACTGGAAGTTTTTAAGAAGAGACTGGACAGCCATTTGTCTGAAATGGTATAGGGTTTCCTGCCTAAGCAGGGGGTTGGACCTTAGATGATCTCCAAGGTCCCTTCCAACATTATTATTATTATTATTATTATTATTATTATTATTATTATTATTATTATTATTATTATTATTATTATTATTATTACTATTATTATTATTATTATTGATCATTGTAGACTGGATTTGGCATTTTGTCTGCCTATCGAGTCCTTACCAAGGACCTGGGATAGGCAGATGTGAATGTTTGATGTTATTACAGATATTGTCACAGGATGGAGGCAGTTCCTAGTAAGGCCGCCTTTTGCAATTGACTAATGGCGAATTTGTCAATGCCAATGGTGTCCAAGTGGTGCTCCAGTTGTTTTGGGATTGCACCCAAGGAGCCTATGACTATTGGTACTACCCTTGCTTGCTTTTGCCACAGTCTTTCTATTTCTATTTGTAGGTCTTTGTATTTTGTTATCTTCTCCAGTTCTTTCTCATCTATTCTGCTGTTTCCAGGCACTGCCACGTCCACTATCCAGACTTTATTGTTGTTGTTGTTGTTATATGGTACCCTGTGGTCACCTGTTATTTGGTTGTGGGGTTTAGAGTTTTGTGCAACTATTTTAAATTTTAAAAATGCATCTTGGTATAATGGTGTGACTAATCTGACTCCTTGTCAACGCAAATAAGCTTTCCTTGTCTTCCCGTTTCTGTCTTTAAATCTAAAAAACTCATTTAATTGGATGGAAGGATTTGATCAATCAAAGCTGGGGGTGTAGTTTAAACTCCCAGCTTTAGTAACACAAGCAACTTACTGTCTTTTATTTTGTTATAGAGGTGACCACAAGCCGGCCAATTCCTATTTTAGTGTAGCTGGAGTATGTGCTAACTCAGCTTTCATGGAAGAGAAATCCACCCAAAAGGAATTGAGGTCATGAGCCAACTGACAAGAATAACTGCCTCCTCCTGCTAAATAAATATTTAAACATGTTTTTACTTGATAAGAAAATTGGACTGTTTGGGAACTGTAAGAGAGGTTCATGCCAAATCACTGGACTATAATGTTTTGTTTACCAAGATATTCGGCCCTTAAATCTCTTTTGCTTTGATAGGGGATGAATGTAGCAAAAGGGGGATGCTTCTCCTGAACAAAATAACATTCATGAGTAAATGGAGAATTATTAAATAAGAGGAAAACTAGTGTTTCTCAGCCTTAGCAACTTTAAGATATGTGGACTTCAATTCCCAGAATCCCCCAGGCAGCTTTTTCACCAAGCATTGGGCTAGCATTGGGGAGAGTTGAGCTGGGAGGATGTTTGGTTTAGTACCACAGTGTTTTAAACCATGTTTGATGGATTGTGGTAAGCCACCTATAGTCATTGTATAAGATAGGCAGCCATGTAAACCCAATAAATAAATAAGTAAATCTGGCAAGAGTAGATATTTGCCTTCACAATTTATTTCTGAGGAGATCTTCCTTCCTTCCTTCTTCCTTCCTTCCTTCCTTCCTTCCTTCCTTCCTTCTGCCTTTCTCCTCGCTTTCATTCCTTTCTTTCTTCCTTTATAAAGTAAAATTTGTTATCAACCTATTCTCTGCAAAAGGGTAGAATTAAAATTTCTAAAAAAAACCAAAAAACTCTTAAGTTGTTGAAGCAGAAATTAAAGCACTGTAGCAAATGAGCCAAAGGGAGATGATTAAAAAATTAAAATTGTTCAGGTAGTAGTTGATTGAGAGTCATCCAGAATCTTGGTATGTCCCGTCCTTTGAGTTTTTTTCAAGGCTGTTTTTTTAAAAAATTGATTTGACTATAAAAGAAAGGAAAATGCACCTAAACACAATAAAAATAATGAGCCAATAAAAGCTGTATAAAAGAGAAAAAAATAATTACATGGACATATTGGAATATGTATACATAGAGAACAGCAACCATATATCCTTTATTATAAAGGATAGTTCTTTATTTCAGAAAGCAGTCCTCTAGAGTTATTAAATAATTCTTTCCTTGTTTTTGCTCTTGAATTTTCCTTTGTAAGGTACGTTATATAAACATTTGTTATCCTTGTGAACCTCTTTCAAATTTGCCTCTTTTTCAGCTTTGTTCTTTATTTTATTTCCAAGAAAATATTGCATGGTCACTGTTATTATTCAGAGGAAACAAAAGCAATGACTCTGTTTTTGAAGACCAAATTAAAAAATAAGACTTTTTTTTAATTAGCCCGTAACTTTCTTCATTAGCGTCTAATTTACGGCAGTTTTTAAACAGTGACACAAGAGGGAGCCGTTTTCCCGTTAAAAAGAAAGACACACAGGAAGAGACCGACCGTATGCTCCTTGGACTATCTTAGCGCAGTTACCCGGCAACTAGCAAAGTTTGCAGTGGCAGCCAATCAAAAGGCAGCAGCTGGAAGCAGAATTCCCTCCTCCCATCTTCCTCCAAGAAGGAGAAATTGGGTAAGGCGGTTCCCCTGCAGGGCGGGAGGGCGGCGCTGCTGAGCAGGAGGGAAAGTTCGGTGGGCGCCTGCATTGGCAACGGGAAAGGGAGATGGGAGGAAGGGTGGCAAAATTTCCTTCCTTTCTTCCTTCCTTCCTTCCTTCCTTCCTTCCTTCCTTCCTTCCTTCCTTCCTTCCTTCCTTCCTTCCTTCCTTCCTTCCTATCTTCTTTTCTTCCTCTCTCTTTCTTCTACCTTTCCCCTTTCCACTCTTCCTGTCTTCCTTTTGTCTGTCTCCTTTTCTCCTTCCTTCCTTCCTTCCTTCCCCTTTCTCTTTCTTCTTCCTTCCATCATCCATCCATCCTCTTTCCTTCCTTTCTCTTCTTTCTTTTGTCCCTTCCCCTTTTCCTTCCTTCCTTCCTTCCTATCTTCTTTTCTTCCTCTCTCTTTCTTCTACCTTTCCCCTTTCCACTCTTCCTGTCTTCCTTTTGTCTGTCTCCTTTTCTCCTTCCTTCCTTCCTTCCTTCCCCTTTCTCTTTCTTCTTCCTTCCATCATCCATCCATCCTCTTTCCTTCCTTTCTCTTCTTTCTTTTGTCCCTTCCCCTTTTCCTTCCTTCCTTCCTTCCTTCCTTCCTTCCTTCCTTCCTTCCTTCTTTTCTTCCTCTCTCTTTCTTCTACCTTTCTCCTTTCCACTCTTCCTGTCTTCCTTTTGTCTGTCTCCTTTTCTCCTTCCTTCCTTCCTTCCTTCCTTCCTTCCTTCCTTCCTTCCCCTTTCTCTTTCTTCTTTCTTCCATCATCCATCCATCCTCTTTCCTTTCTTTCTCTTCTTTCTTTTGTCCCTTCCCTTTTCCTTCCTTCCTTCCTTCTTATCTTCTTTCCTTCCTCTCTCTTTCTTCTACCTTTTTCCTTTCCACTCTTCCTGTCTTCCTTTTGTCTGTCTCCCTTTCTCCTTCCTTCCTTCCTTCCTTCCTTCCTTCCTTCCTTCCTTTCTCTTTCTTCTTCCTTCCATCATCCATCCATCCTCTTTCCTTCCTTTCTCTTCTTTCTTTTGTCACTTCCCCTTTTCCTTCGTTCCTTCTTATCTTCTTTCCTTCCTCCCTCTTTCTTGCTCACTTCTACCTTTCTCCTTTCCACTCTTCCTGTCTTCCTTTTGTCTGTCTCCCTCCCTCCCTCCCTCCTTCCCCTTTCTTTCTTCTTCCTTCCATCATCCATCCATCCTCTTTTCCTACTTTCTCTTTTTTCTTTTGCCCCTTTCTCTTCCCCTTTTCCTTCCTTCTTTCTTATCTTCTTTCCTTCTTCTTTCATGCTCACTTTCCCCTTCTTTCCATTCTTCCTGTCTTTCTTTTGTCTGTTCCCCTTCCTTCCTTCCTTCCTTCCTTCCTTTCTTTCTTTCTTTCTTTCTTTCTTTCTTTCTTTCTTTCTTTCTTTCTTTCTTTCTTTCTTTCTTCATGCAAAACCTGAAGCAACCTAATTCCTGTTTAAAGGAAGTATGTTCTTATCTCAGTTCTTTTCATTCTCTTCTATATTTAAAATGTCTTCTGATTGCTGCCTGGAATAGCAGCATGCAAGCTAAGTTATTTGTGAGATATACTGAACGCAATGAGACAATAAAGAATGGAATGGAATGGAAAAGAAATAGAATAGAATAGAATAGAATAGAATAGAATAGAATAGAATAGAATAGAATAGAATAGAATAGCCCAAGAAGGTATAAAAAACCCACCACTCCCAGCAACATGTGGTCAGCTTTCCCAGAGCCATGCTTCTGTCTGGCTTTGCTCTTCAATAAACTACAATCTTCTTTCTAAAGCAGTCTCATTGTGTTTATTCCCTGCTTGGACTGGACCCTGATGAAGATTTTTCTTTCAACAATAGAATAGAATTAGAATAGAACAGAATAGAAATAGAAATAGAACAGAACAGAAATAACAGAACAGAACTAGAATAGAATAGAATAGAATAGAATAGAATAGAATAGAATAGAATAGAATAGAATAGAAGCTGGAAGGGGTCTTGGAGGTCTTCTAGTCCAGCCCCTACTCGAACCTATACCATTTCAGACAAGTGACTGTCTATCCCTTCTTAAAAACCTCCAATAATGGAGCACCCATGGTTTCTGAATGCAAGTTGTTCCTCATTGTTAGGAATTTTCTCCTTAATTCCAGGTTGCTTCTCTCTTTGGTTAATGTCCAACCATTGTTTCTTGTCCTGCTTTCTGGTGTTTTGGAGAATAGTTGACTCCCTCTTCTTTGTGGTAGCCCCTCAAATACTGGAATGCTGCTAGCATGTCGCCCCTGTTTCTTCTTTTCTTTAGACTAGCCAAACTCAAGTCCTGCAGCCGTTTTTGATATGTTTTAGTCTCCAGGCCTTTGATCATTTTAGTTGCTGTTCTCTGAACTTTTTCCAAGGTCTCAACATCTTTTTTGTAGTATGGTGACCAAAATTGGTTGCAGTATTCCAGCTCTGGTCTTACTAGGGTTTTATAAAGTGGTACTAATACTTCGTGTGATCTTGATTCTATCCCTCTGTTTATACAATCCAGGATTGTATTAGCTTTTTTAGTTGCTGCTGCACACCGCTGGCTCATAGTCAAGTGATCGTCCACTAGAACTCCAAGGTCCCTCTCACAGTTATGTTATATAGTTAAATTACATACAGTTAAATTATAACATGTACCTCAAATTCTTTTAATTTTAGAGGGACTAGGGTAAGGCTGACCAAATCTGGATGTTTCTCATAAAGCAGCTTACCTAATTAAAAACATTGCATGTCTATATGAAATAAATGCATTCAATACTTTACAGTGTGTTCTAATAAAATGCTGTACTGTTTGTGAAGTAATATTTGTAATATGTTATTTTATTAAAGTGTTGCCATATGTTCCACATTTTGGAATTCTTCAGGGGACAATCACACTTGGACAGCAAACTCCATAACTGTGGTATTTGGGGCGAACAAAGATATTTGTAGTACATTCCATTCCCTTATTTTGGATTGTCATCTGGAAGAATCATGATTGCTTTTGACACACAACACGATCATTTCTAATTGGGAAAAAATATTTTTTTAAAGGGGAGCGTATCTCAATTCCAGAAACAGGGTTTGTGTTTGAGTTTTCGTTTGCTTTTTAGCATAAATAAAGAACTGGGAACAACAGCCAAGATATGTTTTTTCTACTTTAAAAACCCAGAGCATTCTGAAATCATTAAATGGACTTCTTAAGGATTGAGAAGAAGAACAGAACAGAATAACAGAGTTGGAAGAAACCTTGGAGGTCTTCTAGTCCAACCCCCTACACCAGTGGCTCTCAACCTGTGGGTCGGGACCCTATTTGGGGTCGAACGACCATTTCACGGGGGTCGCCAAACAACGCAGTCCGCCATTTTTTTCCCCTTTTCCTTAGCTGTGCTACTCCCTTTTATTCTATTGGCTTTGAAAGCCAATAGAATAGACTCTCTTGAATAGAGTCTAATTCTATTGGCTTTCAAAAGCCAATAGGAATTGTCCAGGCTGTCTCTGCCCTGCTGAGCCCGCCAAAAGTCCCATTCTGCAAATGGTGCTGCACCAGTTGAGTAGTCCTCGACTTACGACCAGTTGGGGGTCGCGGCATTAAAAAGGTTGAGAACCACTGCCCTACACCATTTCAGACAAATGACTCTTGAGTCCCTTCTTAAAAATCTCCATGATGGAGAAATCAGAAAGAAATCAAACAATTTTTTGAAAGATGCACCTTCTCTCACATATGCAACAAGCCAGAATTGTGAATTTACTTTATATTCATTTTTTTAAATCCCAGACCAGCCATTTTAGATCTTCAAAAGCTGGACAGAATAAAAGTTTTATCTTCTTTCATTTTAGTTATGATAGAAGGAATTCATTAGTGGGGTGAAAATCTTGGTGTTTCGAAGTTATACAAAAACCTGTTTTACGTTATAACCGTGTAAAGCTCTCATCTTTTTTTCATTCCTTATTGATATTCGCATATCAGCCCTGAAAACGACAAATGTGCCTTTTATTCAACTCCTTTGGTTAAAATGGGTTGCAAATGTTTATTCAACCCAAGCAGTAATAATTAAAGTTTGCACCCACTGGAGATTTGCTTTCCAAAACTTATCCGAAAAGTGCTTTTTTCAAAAGACAACTGGAATTTCTTGGGGTTTTTTCCCTTGAAAATGTTTCGCTTCTCATCCAAGAAGGTTCTTCAGTTCTGAAAAAGAACTGAAGATGCTTCTTGGATGAGAAGTGAAAAGTCTTCAGGGAAAAACAAAGAAAGTCCAGTTGCCTTTTGAGAAAGCACCGTTGGGAGAACTGTGACTGAGAATCTCCATAAACATTTCCAAAACTTAGCTTTCAATTCATAAATAGGCCTTTCTCCTAGAACTGTTCTAAAGATAATGAGGAAAGCTAAATAAATAATTATTTAGTCTGCAGTCTGTACCTCATCCTCAGGAAATCAATATTAATAGTAGAAAAGATTTCTCAGAAATCTCAGTAGGATTGTGTTGGAATCACCAGCCCCACTGCTTAGGTGCTGTCTTAATGTATTATCTTTCTTGATCTCTAGATTTATTTGACCTCCTAAAGACATAAGCCATGGCAAAGGAAAAGAAGAAGGATAAAAAGAAAAAAGGGATCTCACAAATATCCAAAGAGCCTAGAACCTATTTTCCAGAAGCCCTGTTGGCATTTCAGTATGTATAAGTCGTAAAAAATTCAAAATTTTACTTTAGCTCTATTTCGTGAACTGACTACCTATTTGTGGGATAGCAATACTACTATTCTCTATCCAGTTGAACTTATAGGATGGCAGGAGTAGATCTATAGAGGTAATCCTCAATTTACGACTGTAATTGAGCCTGGAATTATAGTTGTTGAAGTCATGGGTTTTTCTGTTTTTTGTTTTCCAGTGGTCATGAAACAAACACTTTGGCCATTAAACAAATGCCATAGTTATTAAACAAATGCAACAGTCCTTAAATGAATATGATGGTTGTTAAGTGAACCAATTCTATCCAATGGGTGTTTTTTTGCCAGATGCTAAAAGTAAATACTAATTATTTACTTTTACAGAATTTAAAAAAAAATATTTTTACTGGCAAAAAAAAATACTTTCTTCCAGCAAAAAACCATTTTAAAACGTAGGATTTACAATGACTGAACACAATAAAAAAAAAATCCCGTTTTCTGCTGTTTTTAAAAACTATCAGAATAACAGAGTTGGAGGGGACCTTTGAGGTCTTCTAGTCCAACCCCACTGCAAAATATCATAATGATTGTGGGATGCTGCAAACAGCCAGACCTGTTGTCAAGCATCCAAAATGTAGTCACGTGACTAGAGGGAGGGTGGGCGGCTGTCAGAACTTTGAATCCGAGTCATAAATGTGTTTTTCAGGATCCGTCATAACTTTGAATAGTTGCTAAGTTAACAGTTGTAAGTCAAGGACTATCTCTACTTTTTTCAGTTATTGGTTATTAGGATGACAATTGTAACATGTTTGTGTTCATGATTCTTGCCATTCTTCCATGTCTTCTTGTAGAACATTTCATTAAATTTTGTCTTCTCGCATCTACCATTTTCTAGGATTACTTTATTGTTTGATAGTCAATTACATTTCTGTGCTAAGCTTTCCTTGAGCTGTTAGTGAGAATTCCCCCAGTTATCTTTTGATGTATTTCCATTATTTATCAATTAGGTTTATATCCCACACTTTCTCCAAGAGCTCAGACTTAATTGGTACAAGGAATTGTAAGCTTCCAAACCAGTCAAAAATAAGAATGACAATTCAAAACCAGGTGTCAACGCTGCAAATATTGTATATTTTTGCTTTTGACAATAGGCAGAACTGTCTGGTATTTATGGGGTTAATACAGAGCAGGAGGGGTGGGGGTAAAGCCCGGGAAGGAAAGAGGAAGGAAACCTTTGACCTTCACACTAATTGGATAATGTGATATATTATGGCTAATTTAGTGAGGGAACATGCTGATAATTTAACTGCCCTGAGGAAGAGAATTTAGATCTTAGCATCTCTCCATTATGCATGTGTCGACATTTTGCAACAATAAAAGACTTTTAGGAAAATAAATGCCTGGAAGTTCTTTCAAGTGTTTCATTAGCCGGAACCATAACATCATGCTAAGATCTAAATTCCTGTGCAAAGTTTAGTCTAAGACTGTTTTTCCAACCAGTGGAACAGAGCGGAAATCTAATCGCAGGAAAGCCAAATTATAAATCAGCAGAATATACAGGAAGATAATAAACTGCTTTGAAGTTAAAAGTAAATATTTTAATTTAGAGAGCCAATGTGTATGCAACACTTAACAGGGGAGTGTTAAGGGGAAGGGGGAATTATAAAATGTGGTTCACACAAACTGATGGAAATGGTTTCTCTTATCCAAAATCACTGGTAGCTTTTACGTAGAGCAGGCAGGAGAAAAAAATGCACAAAATTTAAACTCTTGACAGTTAAAAATAGAACTTTGCATTTGATATACGGTAGTCACTGGCATTTTTTCATAATGACTTTATTGTTTGGTAACAAATAAATCAGCCCATGTTCTGGGAAATATATTCACTACAGCAGGGAACCTAAAGATTTCATATGAGCTTGATGGAATTTCATAAGAGACCAAGAGAAAGAAAAGGTTCACTCGAAACATAGCCCCCCCCCTTTTTTAGAGCTTTGCCTCCTGGTTGAGGATTCTGTGATTACTTTTTGTCTAATTATTTTCACAGCCTGAAAAAGTTTGAAAATTATTTTTCTATAATATTTTGTCTCGCTGTCCAAGAGATTCAACAGGCATAGAGTGTTGACCTGTAAATAAATAAGCAGAGTCAAAGATTCAACTGAATAACCATTGAACCTGATTAGATTTAATTCCAGTCTAGGCTGTGTTAAATTTATTCCCCAGCTGACCACTGGGTTAACTAATGTTACCCCTCCATGATCACTTCAAGTCCTAGACTTGAAGTCCTAGATGGTACACACAAAGCAGGGCCCTGCTAGGAACTACATCTAAGTTGCCATTGCTGGCCACTGAGTTAATTAATTCTGTCCCCTCCACGATGAAACTCCAGATCCATGATCAAACTCAAATTTCATGATCACTCCAAGTCCTAGAGGGTACACACAAAACAAGGCCCTACTAAGAACTACATCTCAGCTGCCACATGTGGACTTAAATTTCCAGAATTTCTTAGGCAGCCATTCTGGGAGTTGAAGTCCACAATACTTAAAGTTTAGTGGACTTCTTTAATACACTGAGGAATGAAAAAGCAGCAAAAAATGGTTCTTCCCACAATTATGTCTACTTTGGGGGTGCATGGTTGATTTATCTTATTTTTTCCTCATTCTGCATAAAACTATAAAGAAATGGGATAGGAACTATTAGCCGTCAGCTTTTTTGGGATACAATAATGGGAAACTCTGCAAAAATAGTTGTTAAATGCTTGATTAAATCATCACTAAATGTGTGCTTCCAGCTCATCGAGATTAATCAGTTGGCAGAAAAAGTGTTTTGCAAATGAGATTATATTTTCCATGTTCCATTTTAGTCACATTAAAATCTGGCTTAACAGACTTGTTGGGATGACAGGGCAGCCATTACTCTCAATTGCCCATTTCAATCAGTATATGGCAATGCAAATAACCTCATTTATGTTGCTCAATTTCATTTGCATTCTGCAAATGATAAACATTGTGGTAAAATGATCGCAAAAATTGGGATTTCGGTCTGTTGCATCAACATTCATTGAATCAAGGTTTCACTGCAGTCCTTTAAATAAAACCTGAAGCAAAGAATTCAAATGTTCGACCTGTTTCTCCCACTTGTATTCTTTGTTTGCTTGCAAAGAGAGCTTGTGTTTTCTGAAAGCGTGACAGCTTATTTTTGTCTTTAATTACCTTCAGAATTCAGATTAAGGAAGAGGTCATTGATCAGCTTCTCGGTGAAATCAAGCAACTGGAAGTAGAGAATGAGAGAAGCAAAGAAAGAGTAAGCACGCAAATAAACCACCTTGTGATTCAGGACAGTGGTGGGATTCAAATATGTGAACAACCGGTTCTCTGGGGGGATGCCGCTTCCGGAAGTACATTCTGGGCCTGGGCAACAAAAAATTAGTTACTGGTTCTGCCAAACTGGTGCGAACCGATTGAATCCCACTACTGGTTCAGGAGGGATCCTGTCTTAGTTACAAAACACCTGTTTGTAATATAGAACAGGGGTCCCCAATTCCCGGTCCGTGGACCAGTACCATGCTGCGGCATGCCAGCAACCGGTCTGCACAAACAAGCAAAACCCCATCCGTGAGATGCAGGCAGCACACAAAATCACACACCCTCCGGTCTGTGGAAAAACCTCTCTCCATGGAACTGGTCCCTGGTGCTCAAAAGGTTGGGGACTTCTGATATAGAACTGAGAATCAGTTCCTCACATACCAGCTTTTAAATGTCTAATAACTGCTTCTGAGAAGCAGCAATGGCTCCAGGTTTCTAAAGATGGAGAGATTGGCAATGCTCTGGATTGACTGATTGATGTGCCATCAAGTCAAGGTTAACCCAAAAATGTTTTTTTTTCCCCAAAAGGCAACTTGACTTTCTTAGTGTTTTCTTTGAATACTTTTTGTTTCTCATCCAAGAAGCTTTTTCAGTTCTTCAGGCTGGCTGGGGAATTCTGGGAGTTGAAGTTCACAGGTCTTAAAGTTGCCAAAGTTGGACATCCCTTCTCTAGACTTCCTCTGAATGCATTTGTGCCAAACAGTTGGACAAAATGGGAGCAACACCTTGACAGATGGCTAAATCTGCTGATCTATCTCTTTGTAAAATCTTGCCCTCCTCCCCAATGCCTTCCCACATGGAGCAGAGCGATTAGCAGATGTTTTGCTGCCAGATGTTGACATTTGCTGGGAGCGGGGGGAGGGCTGCCAAGAATCCACCAATCCTTGTCCTTGAATTACCTCGTCCAGCAAAACCGAGATAGCACTATTCCCCTGCATTGTGTCTTTGGCAAGTTAGGGATCACAAATGACGACAGGAATTTTCTAGCTTAGTGAGTAACACAGTTTCAGTTGGTGGCATGTATCTCCCACCCATAACCTCCCAAGATGACGTTAGCCCCATCTCTGTCAGCCTTACAAAAGGTCTTTACAAAATGTTTTTTTTTTCCCCACTAGACTTGTTGATCCTAGAGCAGGGGTCTTCAAACTTGGCCCTTTTATGACTTATGGACTTCAACTCCCAGAATTCCTCAGCCAGGCATGCTGGCTGAGGAATTCTGGGAGCTGAAGTCCACCGGTCATAAAAGGGCCAAGTCTGAAGAGCCCTGTCTAGAGAATCTGCAAGGTGATTGTAGGACATGAAGTTTTGTACTGTTCTCCAAGTTTCCTGGGTCTTATCTGTTGAGTCCTTGGCGGGAAGCAGACACGAGAAGCAGTTGGAGTTCTCAGTTTTCTTTATTCTGCGTTCAGCTTACAAGTAGATGGCTTCAGCAGCTCCCAAAACCTCCCAGCTTCTTATATAGACATTTCCCGGGTAAATGCGATACTTTTCCCGCGCCAGCACCTGCGCATGCGCACGGCGCTGGCGACAGCCTGTCTGGTCCCGGGCAGCTTTGCACCTGCCCGGGACTGCCTGCAAACGCCCGAGCCGTTTGCAAGGCTCGGGGCATAA
Organism: Crotalus tigris; assembly: GCF_016545835.1. NCBI lineage: Eukaryota > Metazoa > Chordata > Lepidosauria > Squamata > Viperidae > Crotalus > Crotalus tigris. The sequence continues at coordinate 1,061,616 of NW_024097335.1, forward strand.
CATTATCCATTTACTTTGTTTATTTATTTTGATTGTTTTTAAATTGTTATGGAGGTTTTAACTATTGTCTAAGGCAGTGGTTCTCAACCTGTGGGTCGGGACCCCATTTGGGGTCGAACGACCATTTCACGGGGGTCGCCAAACAACGCAGTCCGCCATTTTTTTCCTCTTTTCCTTAGCTGTGATACTCCCTTTTATTCTATTGGCTTTTGAAAGCCAATAGAATAGACTCTCTTGAATAGAGTCTAATTCTATTGGCTTTCAAAAGCCAGTAGGAATTGTCCAGGCTGTCTCTGCCCTACTGAGCCCACCAAAAGTCCCATTCTGCAAACGATGCTGCACCAGTTGAGTAGTCCTCGACTTATGACCGGTTGAGTAGTCCTCGACTTATGACCGGTTGGGGGTCGCAGCATTAAAAAGGTTGAGAACCACTGATCTAAGGTCATGTTTTTGTGAGATGGATGGCTCTGTTTTGTTGTTTAGGTGCTAAATCATATCCGACTCTTTGCAATTCCATGGAGCATTGCTTGCCAGGCCCCCTGTCCTCCACTGTCTCCCAGAATTTGCCCAAATCCATGTTCATTGCATTAATGACAACATTGGGTGGCTATATACATAAACTAGATAAATAAATAAATAAAGGTTATGTTCATCCTATGTAAAGAAGCAGTGACATATTGTGTGGGATAGGGCTGGAGTTGAGCTGCAGCTTACTGGTTAAAATATTTCTGCACCAAGGCAAAATAATCAAACAGGGGTCCTTGATGCTCTCTGAAGTTGGGGTTTTCTTACACATCTTTCATTACCCAACTAGGTAGCATCATCAATGCTAGAAGGGAGTGGGTTTGCGGAAAGAAGGAGGAGGAGAAAGAGGAGGAGGAGGAGGAGGAGCACTGTGGGGTTCTTGATGCTCTCTGAAGTTGGTGGCTTTCTTGTAGATGTTTCATTACCAAACCAGGTAACATCATCAGTGCCAGAAGGGAGTGAAGTTTGCACTTACAGGAATCTGTTGTCCTAAGTTCTTGGGTTTTCTCTGTTTACTTTCTCTGTTTATTTATTTTTTTTATTGATTTTAGATAGCTATGGGATTTTTAACTAGGGTGTTGGATGCCCTATTCGTGAGAAAGGTGGCCATGTAAATACTGTCCGCTAAATAAATAAAGCACAAATAGAGTCCATTATTTCCATCGGAACCATCCAAGGACAGTGAACATTATTCCAAATTGTTGGGTGGTTTTGCGTTCCCACGCCTGAATGAGTTTCGCAAGCTTTACTTTTTCAAACCATCAAAAGTACGCCTTCTCTATCCCACCCCCAGAATCAGCATCTCAAATCTGAACAGATTGAACACATCCGAGCTCTACTAGCGAACCTGAAAGAACAGGAGAAGGAGCTTGAAAAAATAGAAATTGTTACTCGGGATGATGTTGAGAAAGCCATGATGGCCAAATGGCAGTACATCAAGGATCAGGAGAAACTTATTAGAGGTGAGCTATGCTTCTCGAGGGATAAAGAACAAGGATAATTTCGGGAGGGTTTTAAGGATTTTTTCCCCATAGGATGTTCCTGAGTGGCTCCTTTGATGCTGATGGGGAAAAAATTGGGGACAGGTGTACAGGTAGTCCTCAACTTTCAACCATTCATTTATTGACCGTTCAAAGTTACAATGAACTGAAAAAAGGAACTATGACCGTTTTCACACTTAATGATCGTTGCACCATTCCCGTGGTCACTTGATCAAAATGTGGATGTTTGACAACTGGCCAGAATTTATGATGGTCGCAATTTCCTGAGGTCACGTGATCCCCTTTTGTGACCTTCTGACAAGCAAAGTCAATGAGGAAGCCAGATTCACTTATCAGACGTACTACTAACTTAACAACTGCAGTGGTTCACTTAATAATTGTGGCAAGAAAAGTCGTCAACTGAGGCAAAACTTACTTAACAACTGTCTAGGTTAGCAATGGAAATGTTGAGCTCAGTTGTGGTCGTAAATAGAGGACTACCTGTACCTGTTCCATTTTGAGCACCTGAATGAGAGGCAAGCATAAATCTAAAAACTAAGATAGTTGGCAAGGTGAAGTGGTTAAGAGGAGAATTTTCTTGAGGTGGAAAAAAATGAAACTTTGATTGTGGGTTTTACCGATTAGATAGACTTGATGTTATTGAAATGGCTTGTTTATATTATTTTGTATAAGTAAAAAGTCGAGGTTTGAAGCTGATATTCTATTGCACCGAAGGAAGTCATAAGTCAATGTCTTTTTTTTCTTCTTTTTTTCTCCCTTACCTCACTTCTCTACTCCTTTTTCCCTTCCCCATCTTTTCCGCTATTTACTTTTGTATTTTCATTGTATCGTATATTATAAACTAATAAAAGGTTTGATCAAAAAAAAGAGGAGAATCTTCAGATTTTAGTCTACCCTTGGCCACATAAATTCACTAGATGACGTGGGGCTACTTTTTTAAATTCTTCTCAATTTATCTCACAGAGCAGGCATCTCCAATCACGGCTATTTTAAGACTTGTGGACTTCAACTCCCAGAATTCGTCATGCTGGCTGGGGATTTCTGGGAATTGAAGTTCATGAAGTGGTCAGGTTTGGAGACCCCTGTCATAGAGCCATGGCTTCTGAGAAAAATGGGAACAGGAAATGCTATCATGCTGCCTTAAGCTTCTGAGGAACAAGCAGGATCTAAATATAAAAGTAAAAATAAAAACAAAACCGCATCACTTGTGAAAGAAGTCATGACACTTGTGATGTTAATTGGTTTGGGAAGTCGGTACATTGAGTCCTAGTATAAATACAGGTCTCCCTATATTTGTCAATAGTTCTGTGAAGCAACCACTGTTATTCATACTATAACTGGACTGAAAATGATGCCTTGTTGCCTTGCACTAGATATGCGTTTCCAGATACATTATGTTGAACAGAAACTTATCCAAAAACAAACTGAAATAGACTACTGGACTGCTTACAAAAATGTGGGAAGCACCGATCACTCAACTCAGATTCAGTTCTTGGAACAGGATATTAAAAAGTTGAAGGAAGATCTTGACGAAATGACAGGTAAGGGTCTGTTAGAGGCCTACTAAGAAGTTGGTTTCAAACTATCACCGGGTTAATGGAGATTCTTAGTCATCCAGGTCATGGCTATCCCAAAAGTGCTTTTTCAAAAGGCAACTGGAGCTTCTTTGTTTGCTTGAAGACATTTCACTTCTCATCCTAGAAGCCTCCTGGGTTCTGACTGAGTGGGTGGGGAATGGAAGGATTTATATTTTTGTAGTCATCTGGCCATTAGCACTCTGAAGGTCAGTTGTCAGCTCTCTGACACTCATTGAGGCCAATTGGGGGGTTTATCTTTGAAGATAGCAAAATCCACATTCTAGACAGAGAGGACCACTGGTTTGAAAGAGGGGCAAAAGAAGCCATCTATATTAAAATTGAGCAGCTCTCTATCAACAGAGGGGGAGGGATATGGCACCACCTATCCCGTTTACAACACAGTCCTTTCAGCGATTCCAAGAAGGCTCCACACCCATTTGCACTCTGATTCAGGTGACCCTGAGGGTACAGATAAACCCCAAGTGGCCTTAATGATTCTCAGAGAGCTAATGACCCAACTTCAGAGTGCTAACAACCAGATGACTGCAAGGAATATAAATCCTTCCATTCCCCACCATTCAGTCAGAACCGAAGAAGCCTCTTGGATGAGAAGCAAAACTTCTTCAAGCCCAAAAACAAAGAAAGTCAGTTGACTTTTGAAAAAGCACCTTTAGGACAAGCTGTCGCCATCATTCCATTTCTGTTGATTCTCTTTAATTCCAGACTGAGGTCAACTTTGGGAACAGTGAATTGCCGTGTTCATCTCAATCTAATGACATATCCAATTTCCGAGGTAGCCATTGGGTGGTGATACTTGCATACCTGCAATTGTAGCAAACGGGGCTGTGTAAAAACTTCCTCACCGCTGCCATGTGATCTTAAGAGAAGAGGAGGCTACTTTCAGAAACTTCAAAGCGCTCCTGGAATTGTCTTCATTCCAAATAGAATTTGATACACCTAATAGCCTTGGCACCACTAGTTTATAACCTGCAGACATGGAGGAGAGAGTTTTTGCATTTTTAAACTTATATCCCACTTTTTCTTCAGCAGTAAAAGATGACATGCATTCATCAAACATCCTTCTTCAGTTTTCTCCCCTCAAGAACAACCCAGTAGAGTAGGTGGGGCTGAGATAAAGAGTGATGATTGGCTCTTTGAGCAGGTCATTCATATTCTGTTAGTCCCAAACCATACAGAGCAAGCTGAAGAAAAAGGCGGGGGAAAAAGCGCACAGAAGAAAAAGGCGGGAAAAAAGGGAAACTCCCCCTTTACACTCACAGCAACCAATGATAGTGTAGATTGCCTCATGCAGGAGTCAGCACTCTCCAACCAATCAACTACCACTGTGTGTCCTGGATCTTTGTACACTCCACTGTTCCAGCCGCTAAATTTAATATCCTAACTTTACAGTGTTTCTCAACCTTGACAATTTTAAGGCATGTGGACTTCAACTCCCAGAATTCCACAGCCAGCATTGCTGGCTGTGGAATTCTGGGAGTTGAAGTCCACATGCCTTAAAATTGTCAAGGTTGAGAAACACTGTAAGATCCTCATCCCGCTTATTTCTGTATTGCCAGTTGGCCGATTCAGTGTAATGTCAAGTGTGGAGTCAAGAAGTTCCCATTCCTAATTATTTCCAGATGTTAAGTTGGAGAAACTCAGGACAGATGGAACCACAGGGCTGAATCAACATAGCGTCTTCCAGATGTTTCAGGAGCCTGTATTCCTCTTGGCTGTGCTGGTGGGAAACTTTGGGAACAGCAGAAAGAAAACATCTGGAAACACTAGTTGAAGAAAGCTTTGTGTATTGGCCAAAAAAGCAAAAAATTTGCACTTCATTTTTTTAGAGAGACTGTACAATCATTGCTCAAGTAACATTGAATTATATGGTAACACAAAGTTGAGAGAAACCAGAATTCCTGTCTTTAATTCTGGAATAATTTACATTCTGGATAGCATCTTAAAAAGGCTTGACCGTAGATCTTTTTTATGCATGTTCCATCTCCTAACCACCCTCTTCTCTTTTTAAGAATTTTTTAGAATTTCTTTGGAAGAAGCAAAGGATAAAATTGACAAAAACACTTTGAGACAGTTGGAGTTAAAGAAAGAATGGGCCACTGAGGTATGTTTGATTTTGCTATTCCAGACACTCAGAGGCATCTCCTGATCTGGTTTTTCAGAGTTAGCTTGTGCCTGATACATTGGAAATTTCCCAGAATGCCCCAGTCACACTCATGAATTCTGGGACTTGAAATCTCAACACAGGAGGGAGAAATAGAAAAGGACGGCATACAGAAGCTTCGACTTATCACTGGTCACTTAGCAACTATTCAAGGTTATAATGGACTAAAACAAAAAACTTATGACCTGTCCTCAAAGTTACAATTACTGCACTGTGCCTGCAATCACACAATCACATTCCAGCCACTTAGCAAAACAATTCTTCTTAGCAGTTCTGTTATCCTCTTAGTTTACGTGTTTTGTTTAGCTTCAGTAAACTTAGTAGGAGAGAGTCATGTTTATCTATGGTGCGAAATTCAGGAGGAATCAAGTGGTACCATTTAATAACATTTTATTAATAGTCATATAAAAAAGATGCAACATAAAAACTTGTGTCTTTTAAGACACAGGTTTCTTACCTGGAAAAAATACTACCAAATTCCTTTTCAGTAGCTGATGTTGTTGAATATACCGTGGATAGTATAGATACATTATTCTAATCTAGAACATTATAATGCCTTTATACAAGTAGTTCTTGACTTAAAGCTGTTCAAAATTATGATGGACCTCTCCCCCAGTTCCAAAGCTTCAACATCTTATCCTCCCATAGTCATTTGATCATATTTCTGGTGCTTAGCAATCACATTTTATGATGGTTTTTCCAGAGACTGACAATTACTTTGTGGGTTCAGCAAAACCAGTCCAGAGCAAATATTGGTTTGCTTGATGACTGCATTGTTTACTTAATGATTGTAACAATCACCTCACAACCTCAGTGTTGGCTTAATAACCACTACAAAAATTGTAAAATCAGGCTGGTCATGTGGGCAAGCCAATTTAGAACCATCATGATTTACAACTATGATGGGTAGGTTCCATTACAGTCATAAGTTGAGGACTCACCTTTACTACATATCATTAGTTGCTAAATTAATAGGTGCAGGAAAACAAAACGGACAGAGTGGTGTGACATTTCTGATATATACCTGTGGCATCTTGCCTTAACTTTTTTGTCTTGTTTCTATCAATGCAAAGATTACAGTTTTGATTTTTGGTGTATTCGGATTATTTTCACAGAATGCTGTTAAGCACATAGACAAGATCAGCCGCAGGGAGATTAAAGAATACGAGTGGCTAAAAGAAGAAGTAAGTTGATTTCTGCAGGACAGAAAATGAATGGGAAGCAGATCCACTGGTCACCAGGAGGTTGCATGGCTGCTGAAAGAGGCATCATAACCTAACCCTAAGTGGAATATTCCTCCAATGAAATTTCCCATGTATTTTACCTGGAAACATAGATAGGGCAGCCGAGAAAAGTCAGTGCCCTCGTAACCATACCCAAGCACTCCGAGTTAGTTGGTAATGTCCATTTTGCTCTACAAGTTCATGGTGACCTAACCCTAACCCTAAGTGGAATTTTCCGAAATGGGATTTTCCCATTGTTTTTACCAGGAAACATACATAGTGCAGGCTGGAAAGGTCAGTGCCCTCCTAACTATACCCAAGCACTCCGAGTTTGTTGGCAATGTCCATTTTGCTCTACGGGTTCATGGTGACCTAACCCTAACCCTAAGTGGAATTCTCCTAAATGGGATTTTCCCATGTATTTTATCAGGAAACATAGATAAAGCAGGCTGGAAAAGTAAATGCCCTCCTAACCATACCCAAGCAGTCCGAGTTTGTTGGCAATGTCCATTTTGCTCTACGAGTTCATGGTGACCTAACCCTAACCCAAAGTGGAATTTTCCTAAATGGGATTTTCCCATGTATTTTAACAGGAAATATAGATAGGGCAGGCTGGAAAGGTCAGTGCCCTCCTAACCATACCCAAGCACTCCGAGTTTGTTGGTGATCTCCATTTTGCTCTACGAGTTCATGGTGACCTAACCCTAACCCTAAGTGGAATTTTCCTAAATGGGATTTTCCCATGTATTTTATCAGGAAACATAAACAAGGCAGATTGCAATCCTGAGTGCCCTCCTAACCATACCCAAGCACTCTGTGTTTGTTGGCAATGTCCATTTTGCTCTACGAGTTCATGGTGACCTAACCCTAAGTGGAATTTTCCTAAATAGGATTTTCCCATGCATTTTTCCAGGAAACATACATAGTAGAGGTTGGAAAAGTCAGTGTCCTCCTAACTATACCCAAGCACTCCAAGGTACTTGGTAATGTCCATTTTTCTCTATGAGTTCATAATGACCTAACCCTAACCCTAAGTGGAATTTTCCTAAATGGGATTTTCCCATGTATTTTACCCGGAAACATACATAATGCAGGATAGAAAAGTCAATGCCCTCCTAATTATACCCAAGCACTCCGAGTTTGTTGGCAATGTCCATTTTGCTCTACGAGTTCATGGTGACCTAACCCTAAGTGGAATTTTCCTAAATAGGATTTTCCCATGCATTTTTCCAGGAAACATACATAGTAGAGGTTGGAAAAGTCAGTGTCCTCCTAACTATACCCAAGCACTCCGAGTTTGTTGGCAATGTCCATTTTGCTCTACGAGTTCATGGTGACCTAACCCAAAGTGGAATTTTCTAAAATGGGATTTTCCCTTGTATTTTACCAGGAAATATAGATAGGGCAAACTGGAAAGTACAGTGCTCTCCTAACTGTACCCAAGCACTCTGAGTTTGTTGGCAATGTCTATTTTGCTATACGAGTTCATGGTGACCTAACCCTAACCCTAAGTGGAAATTTCCTAAATGGGATTTTCCCATGTATTTTACCAGGAAACATAGACAAGGCAGACTGGAATCCTCAGTGCCCTCCTAACCCTACCCAAGCACTCTGATTTTGTTGGCAATATCCATTTTGCTCTACGGGTTCATGGTGACCTAACCCTAAGTGGAATTATGCTAAAAGGGATTTTCCCATGTATTTTGTCAGGAAACATAGACAAGGCAGACTGGAATCCTCAGTGTCCTCCTAGCCATAGCCAAGCACTCTGAGTTTGTTGGCAATATCCATTTTGCTCTACGGGTTCATAGTGACCTAACACCAACTGGAATTTTCCTAAATGGGATTTTCCCATGTATTTTACCCAGAAACATAGATAGTGCAGGATAGAAAAGTCAATGCCCTCCTAATTATACCCAAGCATTACTAGTTTTTTGGCACTGTCTATTTTGCTGTAAGAGTTCTTGGTGACCTAACCCTAACCATAAGTGGAATTTTCTTAAATGGAATTTTCCCATGTACTTTTCCAGGAAATATGGATAGGGCAGGCTGGAAAGGTCAGTGCCCTCCTAACCATACCCAAGTAGTCTGAGTTTGTTGGTGATATCCATTTTGCTCTAGGAGTTCATGGTGACCTAACCCTAAGTGGAATTTTCCGAAATTGGATTTTCCCATTGTTTTTACCAGGAAAAATACATAGTGAAGGCTGGAAAGGTCAGTGCCCTCCTAACCATACCCAAGAACTCCGAGTTTGTTGGCAATGTCCATTTTGCTATACACGTTCATGGTGACCTAACCCTAGCCCTAAGTGGAATTTTCCTAAATGGGATTTTCCCATGTATTTTACCAGGAAATATAGATAGGGCAGGCTGGAAAAGTCAGTGCCCTCCTAACCATACCCAAGTACTCCGAGTTTGTTGGCGATGTCCATTTTGCTCTACGAGTTCATGGTGACCTAAACCTAACCCTAAGTGGAATTTTCCTAAAAGGGATTTTCCCATGTATTTTATCAGGAAACATAGACAAGGCAGGCTGGAAAGGTCTGTGCCCGCCTAACCATACACAAGCACTTCGAGTTAGATGGCAATGTCCATTTTGCTCTATGGGTTCATGGTGACCTAACTCTAAGTGGAATTTTCCTAAAAGGGATTTTCCAATCTATTTTACCAGGAATCATAGGTAGGTCATTCTGAAAAGGTCAGTGGCCTTCTAACCATACCCAAGCACTCCGAGTTTTTTGGCAATGTCCATTTTGCTATACGAGTTCATGGTGACGTAACCCTAACCCTAAGTGGAATTTTCCTAAAAGGTATTTTCCCATGTATTTTATCAGGAAACATAGACAAGGACATTGCCAACAAACATAGAGTGCTTGGGTATAATTAGGAGGGCATTGACTTTTCTATTCTGCATTATCTATGTTTCCGGGTAAAATACATGGGAAAATCCCATTTAGGAAAATTCCACTTAGGGTTAGGGTTAGGTCATCATGAACTCATAGAGAAAAATGGACATTGCCAAATACCTTGGAGTGCTTGGGTATAGTTTTCCAACCTTTACTATGTATGTTTCCTTGAAAAATGCATGGGAAAATCCTATTTAGGAAAATTCCAGTTAGTGTTAGGTCACCATGAACTCGTAGAGCAAAATGGACATAGCCAACAAACACAGAGTTATTGGGTATGGTTAGGAGGGCACTGAGGATTGCAGTCTGGCTTATCTATGTTTCCTGATAAAATACATGGGAAAATCCCATTTAGGAAAATTCCACTTAGGGCTCGGGTTAGGTCACCATGAACTTGTATAGCAAAATGGACTTCGCCAACAAACTCAGACTACATGGGTATGGTTAGGAGGGCACTGACCTTTCCAGCCTGCCCTATCTATATTTCCTGGAAAAATACAGGGGAAAATTCCATTTAAGAAAATTCCACTTATGGTTAGGGTTAAGTCACCATGAACTCTTACAGCAAAATAGACACTGCCAAAAAACTAGGAGTGCTTAGGTTTAATTAGGAGGGCATTGACTTTTCTATCCTGCACTATCTATATTTCCTGGTAAAATATATGGGAAAATCCCATTTAGGAAAATTCCACTTAGGGTTAGGGTTAGGTCACCATGAAGTCGTAGAGCAAAATGGACATACCCAACAAACTCAGAGTGCTTGGGTATGGTTGGGAGGGCACTGATCTTTCAACCGTGCCTTTTCTATGTTTCCTGGTAAAATGCATGGGAAAATCCCATTTAGGAAAATTCTACTTAGGGTTAGGGTTAGGTCACCATGAACTCGTAGAGCAAAATGGACATTGCCAAGAAACTCGGAGTGCTTGGGTATGTTTAGCAGGGCACTGACCTTTCCAGCCTGCCCTATCTATATTTCCTGGTAAAATACATGGGAAAATCCCATTTAAGAAAATTCCGCTTAGGATTAGGGTTAGGTCACCATGAACTCGTAGAGCAAAATGGACATCGCCAAGAAACATAGAGTGCTTGGGTATGCTTAGGAGGGCACTGAGGATTCCAGTCTGCCTTGTCTATGTTTCCTGATAAAATACATGGCAAAATCCCATTTAGGAAAATTTCACTTAGGGCTAGGGTTACGTCACCATGAACTCGTATAGCAAAATGGACATTGCCAACTAACTCGGAGTTCTTGGGTATGGTTAGGAGGGCACTGACCTTTCCAGCCTGCCGTATGTATTTTTCCTGGTAAAAACAATGGGAAAATCCCATTTCGGAAAATTCCACTTAGGGTTAGGTCACCATGAACTCCAAGAGCAAAATGGACTTCGCCAACAAACTCAGACTACTTGGGTATGGTTAGGAGGGCACTGACCTTTCCAGCCTGCCCTATCTATATTTCCTGGAAAAATACATGGGAAAATTCCATTTAAGAAAATTCCACTTATGGTTAGGGTTAAGTCACCATGAACTCTTACAGCAAAATAGACACTGCCAAAAAACTAGGAGTGCTTGGGTATAATTAGGAGGGCATTGACTTTTCTATCCTGCACTATCTATATTTCCTGGTAAAATATATGGGAAAATCCCATTTAGGAAAATTACACTTAGGGTTAGGGTTAGGTCACCATGAAGTCGTAGAGCAAAATGGACATAGCCAACAAACTCAGAGTGCTTGGGTATGGTTAGGAGGGCACTGATCTTTCCACCCTGCCTTTTCTATGTTTCCTGGTAAAATGCATGGGAAAATCCCATTTAGGAAAATTCTACTTAGGGTTAGGGTTAGGTCACCATGAACTCGTAGAGCAAAATGGACATTGCCAACAAACCCGGAGTGCTTGGGTATATTTAGCAGGGCACTGAGCTTTCCAGCCTGCCCTATCTATATTTCCTGATAAAATACATGGGAAAATCCCATTTAGGAAAATTCCACTTAGGGTTAGGGTTAGGTCACCATGAACTCGTAGAGCAAAATGAACATTGCCAAGAAACTCGTAGTGCTTGGGTATGGTTAGGAGGGCACTGACTTTTTCAGCCTGCCATATCTATATTTCCTGGTAAAATATATCGGAAAATACCATTTAGGAAAATTCCACTTATGGTTAGGGTTAGGTCACCATGAACTCGTAGAGCAAAATGAACATTGCCAACAAACTCGGAGTGCTTGGGTATGGTTAGGAGGGCACTGACCTTTCCAGCATGCCCTACCTATATTTCCTGGTAAAATACATGGGAAAAACCCATTTAGGAAAATTCCACTTAGGGTTAGGGTTAGGTCACCATGAACTCGTATAGTAAAATGGACATTGCCAAGAAACTCGGAGTGCTTGGGTATGGTTAGGAGGGCACTGACCTTTTCAGCCTGCCTATCTATATTTCCTGGTAAAATACATGGGAAAATCCCATTTAGGAAAATTCCACTAGAGTTAGGTCACCATGAACCCATAGAGCAAAATGGATATTGCCAACAAACTCGGAGTGCTTGGGTATGGTTAGGAGGGCACAGAGGATCCCAGTCTGCCTTGTCTATGTTTCCTGGTAAAATGCATGGGAAAATCCCATTTAGGAAAATTCTACTTAGGGTTAGGGTTAGGTCACCATGAACTCGTAGAGCAAAATGGACATTGCCAAGAAACTCGGAGTGCTTGGGTATATTTAGCAGGGCACGGAGCTTTCCAGCCTGCCCTATCTATATTTCCTGATAAAATACATGGGAAAATCCCATTTAGGAAAATTCCACTTAGGGTTAGGGTTAGGTCACCATGAACTCGTAGAGCAAAATGAACATTGCCAAGAAACTCGTAGTGCTTGGGTATGGTTAGGAGGGCACTGACTTTTTCAGCCTGCCATATGTATATTTCCTGGTAAAATATATCGGAAAATACCATTTAGGAAAATTCCACTTATGGTTAGGGTTAGGTCACCATGAACTCGTAGAGCAAAATGAACATTGCCAACAAACTCGGAGTGCTTGGGTATGGTTAGGAGGGCACTGACCTTTCCAGCATGCCCTACCTATATTTCCTGGTAAAATACATGGGAAAAACCCATTTAGGAAAATTCCACTTAGGGTTAGGGTTAGGTCACCATGAACTCGTATAGTAGAATGGACATTGCCAAGAAACTCGGAGTGCTTGGATATAGTTAGGAGGGCACTGACCTTTTCAGCCTGCCCTATCTATATTTCCTGGTAAAATACATGGGAAAATCCCATTTAGGAAAATTCCACTTAGAGTTAGGTCACCATGAACCCATAGAGCAAAATGGATATTGCCAACAAACTCGGAGTGCTTGGGTATGGTTAGGAGGGCACAGAGGATCCCAGTCTGCCTTGTCTATGTTTCCTGATAAAATACATGGGAAAATCCCATTTAGGAAAATTCCACTTAGGATTAAGGTTAGGTCACCATGAACTCACAGAGGAAAATGGACATCGCCAACAAACTCAGAGTGCTTGAGTATAGTTAGGAGGGCACTGACCTTTTCATCCTGCCCTATCTATATTTCCTGGTAAAATACATGGGAAAATCCCATTTAGGAAAATTCCACTTAGGGTTAGGGTTAGGTCACCATGAACTCATATAGCAAAATGGACATTGCCAACAAACTCAGAGTGCTTGGGTATGGTTAGGAGGGCACTGACCTTTCCATCCTGCACTATGTATATTTCCTTGTAAAAACAATGGAAAAAATCCCATTTTGGAAAATTCCACTTAGGGTTAGGTTTAGGTCACCATGGACCAGTAGATCATAATGGATATTGCCAACAAGCTCAGAGGGCTTGGGTATGGGTAGAAGGGCACTGACCATTCCAGCCTGTCTCTTCTATGTTTCCTTGTAAAAACAATGGGAAAATCCCATTTAGGAAAATTCCACTTAGGGTTAGGGTTAGGTCACCATGAACTCACAGAGGAAAATGGACATCGCCAACAAACTCAGAGTGCTTGAGTATAGTTAGGAGGGCACTGACCTTTTCATCCTGCCCTATCTATATTTCCTGGTAAAATACATGGGAAAATCCCATTTAGGAAAATTCCACTTAGGGTTAGAGTTAGGTCACCATGAACTCATATAGCAAAATGAACATTGCCAACAAACCCGTAGTGCTTGGGTATGGATAGGAGGGCACTGACATTTTCAGCCTGCCATATCTATATTTCCTGGTAAAATATATCGGAAAATACCATTTAGGAAAATTCCACTTAGGGTTAGGGTTAGGTCACCATGAACTCGTATAGCAAAATGGACATTGCCAAGAAACTCGGAGTGCTTGGGTATAGTTAGGAGGGCACTGACCTTTTCAGGCTGCCCTATCTATATTTCCTGGTAAAATACATGGGAAAATCCCATTTAGGAAAATTCCACTTAGAGTTAGGTCACCATGAACCCATAGAGCAAAATGAATATTGCCAAAAAACTCAGAGTGCTTGGATATGTTTAGGAAGGCACTGAGTTTTCCAACCTGCCTTGTCTGTGTTTCATGATGAAATACATGGGAAAATGTCAATTAGGAAAATTCCACTTAGCGTTAGGACACCATGAACTCCTAGAGCAAAATGGACATTGCCAACAAACTCAGACTACTTGGGTATGGTTAGGAGGGCACTGACCTTTCCAGCCTGCCATATCTATATTTCCTGGTAAAATATATGGGAAAATCCCATTTAGGAAAATTCCACTTAGGGTTAGGGTTAGGTCACCATGAAGTCGTAGAGCAAAATGGACATAGCCAACAAACTCAGAGTGCTTGGGTATGGTTGGGAGGGCACTGATCTTTCAACCGTGCCTTTTCTATGTTTCCTGGTAAAATGCATGGGAAAATCCCATTTAGGAAAATTCTACTTAGGGTTAGGGTTAGGTCACCATGAACTCGTAGAGCAAAATGGACATTGCCAAGAAACCCGGAGTGCTTGGGTATGTTTAGCAGGGCACTGACCTTTCCAGCCTGCCCTATCTATATTTCCTGGTAAAATACATGGGAAAATCCCATTTAAGAAAATTCCACTTAGGATTAGGGTTAGGTCACCATGAACTCGTAGAGCAAAATGGACATCGCCAAGAAACTCGGAGTGCTTGGGTATGCTTAGGAGGGCACTGAGGATTCCAGTCTGCCTTGTCTATGTTTCCTGATAAAATACATGGCAAAATCCCATTTAGGAAAATTCCACTTAGGACTAGGGTTACGTCACCATGAACTTGTATAGCAAAATGGACATTGCCAACTAACTCGGAGTTCTTGGGTATGGTTAGGAGGGCACTGACCTTTCCAGCCTGCCGTATGTATTTTTCCTGGTAAAAACAATGGGAAAATCCCATTTCGGAAAATTCCACTTAGGGTTAGGTCACCATGAACTCCTAGAGCAAAATGGACTTCGCCAACAAACTCAGACTACTTGGGTATGGTTAGGAGGGCACTGACCTTTCCAGCCTGCCCTATCTATATTTCCTGGAAAAATACAGGGGAAAATTCCATTTAAGAAAATTCCACTTATGGTTAGGGTTAAGTCACCATGAACTCTTACAGCAAAATAGACACTGCCAAAAAACTAGGAGTGCTTGGGTATAATTAGGAGGGCATTGACTTTTCTATCCTGCACTATCTATATTTCCTGGTAAAATATATGGGAAAATCCCATTTAGGAAAATTACACTTAGGGTTAGGGTTAGGTCACCATGAAGTCGTAGAGCAAAATGGACATAGCCAACAAACTCAGAGTGCTTGGGTATGGTTAGGAGGGCACTGATCTTTCCACCCTGCCTTTTCTATGTTTCCTGGTAAAATGCATGGGAAAATCCCATTTAGGAAAATTCTACTTAGGGTTAGGGTTAGGTCACCATGAACTCGTAGAGCAAAATGGACATTGCCAACAAACTCGGAGTGCTTGGGTATATTTAGCAGGGCACGGAGCTTTCCAGCCTGCCCTATCTATATTTCCTGATAAAATACATGGGAAAATCCCATTTAGGAAAATTCCACTTAGGGTTAGGGTTAGGTCACCATGAACTCGTAGAGCAAAATGAACATTGCCAAGAAACTCGTAGTGCTTGGGTATGGTTAGGAGGGCACTGACTTTTTCAGCCTGCCATATCTATATTTCCTGGTAAAATATATCGGAAAATACCATTTAGGAAAATTCCACTTATGGTTAGGGTAAGGTCACCATGAACTCGTATAGCAAAATGGACATTGCCAAGAAACTCGGAGTGCTTGGGTATAGTTAGGAGGGCACTGACCTTTTCAGCCTGCCCTATCTATATTTCCTGGTAAAATACATGGGAAAATCCCATTTAGGAAAATTCCACTTAGAGTTAGGTCACCATGAACCCATAGAGCAAAATGAATATTGCCAAAAAACTCAGAGTGCTTGGATATGTTTAGGAAGGCACTGAGGTTTCCAACCTGCCTTGTCTGTGTTTCATGATGAAATACATGGGAAAATGTCAATTAGGAAAATTCCACTTAGCGTTAGGACACCATGAACTCCTAGAGCAAAATGGACATTGCCAACAAACTCAGACTACTTGGGTATGGTTAGGAGGGCACTGACCTTTCCAGCCTGCCATATCTATATTTCCTGGTAAAATATATGGGAAAATCCCATTTAGGAAAATTCCACTTAGGGTTAGGGTTAGGTCACCATGAAGTCGTAGAGCAAAATGGACGTAGCCAACAAACTCAGAGTGCTTGGGTATGGTTGGGAGGGCACTGATCTTTCAACCGTGCCTTTTCTATGTTTCCTGGTAAAATGCATGGGAAAATCCCATTTAGGAAAATTCTACTTAGGGTTAGGGTTAGGTCACCATGAACTCGTAGAGCAAAATGGACATTGCCAAGAAACTCGGAGTGCTTGGGTATGTTTAGCAGGGCACTGACCTTTCCAGCCTGCCCTATCTATATTTCCTGATAAAATACATGGGAAAATCCCATTTAGGAAAATTCCACTTAGGGTTAGGGTTAGGTCACCATGAACTCGTAGAGCAAAATGAACATTGCCAAGAAACTCGTAGTGCTTGGGTATGGTTAGGAGGGCACTGACTTTTTCAGCCTGCCATATGTATATTTCCTGGTAAAATATATCGGAAAATACCATTTAGGAAAATTCCACTTATGGTTAGGGTTAGGTCACCATGAACTCGTAGAGCAAAATGAACATTGCCAACAAACTCGGAGTGCTTGGGTATGGTTAGGAGGGCACTGACCTTTCCAGCATGCCCTACCTATATTTCCTGGTAAAATACATGGGAAAAACCCATTTAGGAAAATTCCACTTAGGGTTAGGGTTAGGTCACCATGAACTCGTATAGTAAAATGGACATTGCCAAGAAACTCGGAGTGCTTGGGTATGGTTAGGAGGGCACTGACCTTTTCAGCCTGCCCTATCTATATTTCCTGGTAAAATACATGGGAAAATCCCATTTAGGAAAATTCCACTTAGAGTTAGGTCACCATGAACCCATAGAGCAAAATGGATATTGCCAACAAACTCGGAGTGCTTGGGTATGGTTAGGAGGGCACAGAGGATCCCAGTCTGCCTTGTCTATGTTTCCTGATAAAATACATGGGAAAATCCCATTTAGGAAAATTCCACTTAGGATTAAGGTTAGGTCACCATGAACTCACAGAGGAAAATGGACATCGCCAACAAACTCAGAGTGCTTGAGTATAGTTAGGAGGGCACTGACCTTTTCATCCTGCCCTATCTATATTTCCTGGTAAAATACATGGGAAAATCCCATTTAGGAAAATTCCACTTAGGGTTAGGGTTAGGTCACCATGAACTCATATAGCAAAATGGACATTGCCAACAAACTCAGAGTGCTTGGGTATGGTTAGGAGGGCACTGACCTTTCCATCCTGCACTATGTATATTTCCTTGTAAAAACAATGGAAAAAATCCCATTTTGGAAAATTCCACTTAGGGTTAGGTTTAGGTCACCATGGACCAGTAGATCATAATGGATATTGCCAACAAGCTCAGAGGGCTTGGGTATGGGTAGAAGGGCACTGACCATTCCAGCCTGTCTCTTCTATGTTTCCTTGTAAAAACAATGGGAAAATCCCATTTAGGAAAATTCCACTTAGGGTTAGGGTTAGGTCACCATGAACTCACAGAGGAAAATGGACATCGCCAACAAACTCAGAGTGCTTGAGTATAGTTAGGAGGGCACTGACCTTTTCATCCTGCCCTATCTATATTTCCTGGTAAAATACATGGGAAAATCCCATTTAGGAAAATTCCACTTAGGGTTAGAGTTAGGTCACCATGAACTCATATAGCAAAATGAACATTGCCAACAAACCCGTAGTGCTTGGGTATGGATAGGAGGGCACTGACATTTTCAGCCTGCCATATCTATATTTCCTGGTAAAATATATCGGAAAATACCATTTAGGAAAATTCCACTTAGGGTTAGGGTTAGGTCACCATGAACTCGTATAGCAAAATGGACATTGCCAAGAAACTCGGAGTGCTTGGGTATAGTTAGGAGGGCACTGACCTTTTCAGGCTGCCCTATCTATATTTCCTGGTAAAATACATGGGAAAATCCCATTTAGGAAAATTCCACTTAGAGTTAGGTCACCATGAACCCATAGAGCAAAATGAATATTGCCAAAAAACTCAGAGTGCTTGGATATGTTTAGGAAGGCACTGAGTTTTCCAACCTGCCTTGTCTGTGTTTCATGATGAAATACATGGGAAAATGTCAATTAGGAAAATTCCACTTAGCGTTAGGACACCATGAACTCCTAGAGCAAAATGGACATTGCCAACAAACTCAGACTACTTGGGTATGGTTAGGAGGGCACTGACCTTTCCAGCCTGCCATATCTATATTTCCTGGTAAAATATATGGGAAAATCCCATTTAGGAAAATTCCACTTAGGGTTAGGGTTAGGTCACCATGAAGTCGTAGAGCAAAATGGACATAGCCAACAAACTCAGAGTGCTTGGGTATGGTTGGGAGGGCACTGATCTTTCAACCGTGCCTTTTCTATGTTTCCTGGTAAAATGCATGGGAAAATCCCATTTAGGAAAATTCTACTTAGGGTTAGGGTTAGGTCACCATGAACTCGTAGAGCAAAATGGACATTGCCAAGAAACCCGGAGTGCTTGGGTATGTTTAGCAGGGCACTGACCTTTCCAGCCTGCCCTATCTATATTTCCTGATAAAATACATGGGAAAATCCCATTTAGGAAAATTCCACTTAGGGTTAGGGTTAGGTCACCATGAACTCGTAGAGCAAAATGAACATTGCCAAGAAACTCGTAGTGCTTGGGTATGGTTAGGAGGGCACTGACTTTTTCAGCCTGCCATATCTATATTTCCTGGTAAAATATATCGGAAAATACCATTTAGGAAAATTCCACTTATGGTTAGGGTTAGGTCACCATGAACTCGTATAGCAAAATGGACATTGCCAAGAAACTCGGAGTGCTTGGGTATGGTTAGGAGGGCACTGACCTTTCAGCCTGCCCTATCTATATTTCCTGGTAAAATACATGGGAAAATCCCATTTAGGAAAATTCCACTTAGAGTTAGGTCACCATGAACCCATAGAGCAAAATGAATATTGCCAAAAAACTTGGATAAGGAATGAGGAGGGCACTGACCTTTCCAGCATGCCCTACCTATATTTCCTGGTAAAATACATGGGAAAAACCCATTTAGGAAAATTCCACTTAGGGTTAGGGTTAGGTCACCATGAACTCGTATAGTAAAATGGACATTGCCAAGAAACTCGGAGTGCTTGGGTATGGTTAGGAGGGCACTGACCTTTTCAGCCTGCCCTATCTATATTTCCTGGTAAAATACATGGGAAAATCCCATTTAGGAAAATTCCACTTAGAGTTAGGTCACCATGAACCCATAGAGCAAAATGGATATTGCCAACAAACTCGGAGTGCTTGGGTATGGTTAGGAGGGCACAGAGGATCCCAGTCTGCCTTGTCTATGTTTCCTGATAAAATACATGGGAAAATCCCATTTAGGAAAATTCCACTTAGGATTAAGGTTAGGTCACCATGAACTCACAGAGGAAAATGGACATCGCCAACAAACTCAGAGTGCTTGAGTATAGTTAGGAGGGCACTGACCTTTTCATCCTGCCCTATCTATATTTCCTGGTAAAATACATGGGAAAATCCCATTTAGGAAAATTCCACTTAGGGTTAGGGTTAGGTCACCATGAACTCATATAGCAAAATGGACATTGCCAACAAACTCAGAGTGCTTGGGTATGGTTAGGAGGGCACTGACCTTTCCATCCTGCACTATGTATATTTCCTTGTAAAAACAATGGAAAAAATCCCATTTTGGAAAATTCCACTTAGGGTTAGGTTTAGGTCACCATGGACCAGTAGATCATAATGGATATTGCCAACAAGCTCAGAGGGCTTGGGTATGGGTAGAAGGGCACTGACCATTCCAGCCTGTCTCTTCTATGTTTCCTTGTAAAAACAATGGGAAAATCCCATTTAGGAAAATTCCACTTAGGGTTAGGGTTAGGTCACCATGAACTCTTAGAGCAAAATGGACATCGCCAACAAACTCAGAGTGCTTGAGTATAGTTAGGAGGGCACTGACCTTTTCATCCTGCCCTATCTATATTTCCTGGTAAAATACATGGGAAAATCCCATTTAGGAAAATTCCACTTAGGGTTAGAGTTAGGTCACCATGAACTCATATAGCAAAATGAACATTGCCAACAAACCCGTAGTGCTTGGGTATGGATAGGAGGGCACTGACATTTTCAGCCTGCCATATCTATATTTCCTGGTAAAATATATCGGAAAATACCATTTAGGAAAATTCCACTTAGGGTTAGGGTTAGGTCACCATGAACTCGTATAGCAAAATGGACATTGCCAAGAAACTCGGAGTGCTTGGGTATAGTTAGGAGGGCACTGACCTTTTCAGGCTGCCCTATCTATATTTCCTGGTAAAATACATGGGAAAATCCCATTTAGGAAAATTCCACTTAGAGTTAGGTCACCATGAACCCATAGAGCAAAATGAATATTGCCAAAAAACTCAGAGTGCTTGGATATGTTTAGGAAGGCACTGAGTTTTCCAACCTGCCTTGTCTGTGTTTCATGATGAAATACATGGGAAAATGTCAATTAGGAAAATTCCACTTAGCGTTAGGACACCATGAACTCCTAGAGCAAAATGGACATTGCCAACAAACTCAGACTACTTGGGTATGGTTAGGAGGGCACTGACCTTTCCAGCCTGCCATATCTATATTTCCTGGTAAAATATATGGGAAAATCCCATTTAGGAAAATTCCACTTAGGGTTAGGGTTAGGTCACCATGAAGTCGTAGAGCAAAATGGACATAGCCAACAAACTCAGAGTGCTTGGGTATGGTTGGGAGGGCACTGATCTTTCAACCGTGCCTTTTCTATGTTTCCTGGTAAAATGCATGGGAAAATCCCATTTAGGAAAATTCTACTTAGGGTTAGGGTTAGGTCACCATGAACTCGTAGAGCAAAATGGACATTGCCAAGAAACCCGGAGTGCTTGGGTATGTTTAGCAGGGCACTGACCTTTCCAGCCTGCCCTATCTATATTTCCTGGTAAAATACATGGGAAAATCCCATTTAAGAAAATTCCACTTAGGATTAGGGTTAGGTCACCATGAACTCGTAGAGCAAAATGGACATCGCCAAGAAACTCGGAGTGCTTGGGTATGCTTAGGAGGGCACTGAGGATTCCAGTCTGCCTTGTCTATGTTTCCTGATAAAATACATGGCAAAATCCCATTTAGGAAAATTCCACTTAGGACTAGGGTTACGTCACCATGAACTTGTATAGCAAAATGGACATTGCCAACTAACTCGGAGTTCTTGGGTATGGTTAGGAGGGCACTGACCTTTCCAGCCTGCCGTATGTATTTTTCCTGGTAAAAACAATGGGAAAATCCCATTTCGGAAAATTCCACTTAGGGTTAGGTCACCATGAACTCCTAGAGCAAAATGGACTTCGCCAACAAACTCAGACTACTTGGGTATGGTTAGGAGGGCACTGACCTTTCCAGCCTGCCCTATCTATATTTCCTGGAAAAATACAGGGGAAAATTCCATTTAAGAAAATTCCACTTATGGTTAGGGTTAAGTCACCATGAACTCTTACAGCAAAATAGACACTGCCAAAAAACTAGGAGTGCTTGGGTATAATTAGGAGGGCATTGACTTTTCTATCCTGCACTATCTATATTTCCTGGTAAAATATATGGGAAAATCCCATTTAGGAAAATTACACTTAGGGTTAGGGTTAGGTCACCATGAAGTCGTAGAGCAAAATGGACATAGCCAACAAACTCAGAGTGCTTGGGTATGGTTAGGAGGGCACTGATCTTTCCACCCTGCCTTTTCTATGTTTCCTGGTAAAATGCATGGGAAAATCCCATTTAGGAAAATTCTACTTAGGGTTAGGGTTAGGTCACCATGAACTCGTAGAGCAAAATGGACATTGCCAAGAAACCCGGAGTGCTTGGGTATATTTAGCAGGGCACGGAGCTTTCCAGCCTGCCCTATCTATATTTCCTGATAAAATACATGGGAAAATCCCATTTAGGAAAATTCCACTTAGGGTTAGGGTTAGGTCACCATGAACTCGTAGAGCAAAATGAACATTGCCAAGAAACTCGTAGTGCTTGGGTATGGTTAGGAGGGCACTGACTTTTTCAGCCTGCCATATCTATATTTCCTGGTAAAATATATCGGAAAATACCATTTAGGAAAATTCCACTTATGGTTAGGGTAAGGTCACCATGAACTCGTATAGCAAAATGGACATTGCCAAGAAACTCGGAGTGCTTGGGTATAGTTAGGAGGGCACTGACCTTTTCAGCCTGCCCTATCTATATTTCCTGGTAAAATACATGGGAAAATCCCATTTAGGAAAATTCCACTTAGAGTTAGGTCACCATGAACCCATAGAGCAAAATGAATATTGCCAAAAAACTCAGAGTGCTTGGATATGTTTAGGAAGGCACTGAGGTTTCCAACCTGCCTTGTCTGTGTTTCATGATGAAATACATGGGAAAATGTCAATTAGGAAAATTCCACTTAGCGTTAGGACACCATGAACTCCTAGAGCAAAATGGACATTGCCAACAAACTCAGACTACTTGGGTATGGTTAGGAGGGCACTGACCTTTCCAGCCTGCCATATCTATATTTCCTGGTAAAATATATGGGAAAATCCCATTTAGGAAAATTCCACTTAGGGTTAGGGTTAGGTCACCATGAAGTCGTAGAGCAAAATGGACGTAGCCAACAAACTCAGAGTGCTTGGGTATGGTTGGGAGGGCACTGATCTTTCAACCGTGCCTTTTCTATGTTTCCTGGTAAAATGCATGGGAAAATCCCATTTAGGAAAATTCTACTTAGGGTTAGGGTTAGGTCACCATGAACTCGTAGAGCAAAATGGACATTGCCAACAAACTCCGGAGTGCTTGGGTATATTTAGCAGGGCACGGAGCTTTCCAGCCTGCCCTATCTATATTTCCTGGTAAAATACATGGGAAAATCCCATTTAAGAAAATTCCACTTAGGATTAGGGTTAGGTCACCATGAACTCGTAGAGCAAAATGGACATCGCCAAGAAACTCGGAGTGCTTGGGTATGCTTAGGAGGGCACTGAGGATTCCAGTCTGCCTTGTCTATGTTTCCTGATAAAATACATGGCAAAATCCCATTTAGGAAAATTCCACTTAGGACTAGGGTTACGTCACCATGAACTCGTATAGCAAAATGGACATTGCCAACTAACTCGGAGTTCTTGGGTATGGTTAGGAGGGCACTGACCTTTCCAGCCTGCCGTATGTATTTTTCCTGGTAAAAACAATGGGAAAATCCCATTTCGGAAAATTCCACTTAGAGTTAGGTCACCATGAACCCATAGAGCAAAATGAAGATTGCCAAAAAACTCAGAGTGCTTGGATATGTTTAGGAAGGCACTGAGGTTTCCAACCTGCCTTGTCTGGCTTTCATGATGAAATACATGGGAAAATGTCAATTAGGAAAATTCCACTTAGCGTTAGGACACCATGAACTCCTAGAGCAAAATGGACATTGCCAACAAACTCAGACTACATGGGTATGGTTAGGAGGGCACTGACCTTTCCAGCCTGCCATATCTATATTTCCTGGTAAAATATATCGGAAAATCCCATTTCGGAAAATTCCACTTAGAGTTAGGTCACCATGAACCCATAGAGCAAAATGAATATTGCCAAAAAACTCAGAGTGCTTGGGTATGGTTAGGAGGGCACTGAGGATTGCAGTCTGCCTTGTCTGTGTTTCCTGATAAAATACATGGGAAAATCCCATTTAGGAAAATTCCACTTAGGGTTAGGGTTACGTCATCATGAACTCATATAGCAAAATGGACATTGCCAACAAATTCGGAGTGCTTGGGTATGGTTAGGAGGGCACTGACCTTTCCATCCTGCACTATGTATATTTCCTTGTAAAAACAATGGAAAAATCCCATTTCGGAAAATTCCATTTAGGGTTAGGTTTAGGTCACCATGAACCCGGAGATCATAATGGATATTGCCAACAAGCTCAGAGGGCTTGGGTATGGGTAGAAGGGCACTGACCATTCCAGCCTGTCTCTTCTATGTTTCCTTGTAAAAACAATGGGAAAATCCCATTTAGGAAAATTCCACTTAGGGTTAGGGTTAGGTCACCATGAACTCGTAGAGCAAAATGGACATTGCCAACAAACATAGAGTACTTGGGTATGGTTAGGAGGGCACTGAGGATCCCAGTCTGCCTTGTCTATGTTTCCTTGTAAAAACAATGGAAAAATCCCATTTCGGAAAATTCCACTTAGGGTTACGGTTAGGTCACCATGAACCCGTAGATCATAATGGATATTGCCAACAAACTCAGAGGGCTTGGGTATGGGTAGAAGGGCACTGACCATTCCAGCCTGTCTCTTCTATGTTTCCTGGTAAAAACAATGGGAAAATCCCATTTACGAAAATTCCACTTAGGGTTACAGTTAGGTCACCATGAACCCGTAGATCAAAATGGATATTGCCAACAAACTCAGAGGGCTTGGGTATGGTTAGAAGGGTACTGACCATTCCAGCCTGTCTCTTCTATGTTTCCTGATAAAATACATGGGAAAATCCCATTTAGGAAAATTCCACTTAGGGTTAGGGTTAGGTCACCATGAACTCGTAGAGCAAAATGAACATTGCCAACAAATTCGGAGTGTTTGGGTATGGTTAGGAGGGCACTTACCTTTCCAGCATGCCCTACCTATATTTCCTGGTAAAATACATGGGAAAAACCCATTTAGGAAAATTCACTTAGGGTTAGGGTTAGGTCACCATGAACTCGTATAGCAAAATGGACATTGCCAAGAAACTCGGAGTGCTTGGGTGTAGTTTGGAGGGCACTGACCTTTTCAGCCTGCCCTATCTATATTTCCTGGTAAAATACATGGGAAAATCCCATTTAGGAAAATTCTACTTAGGGTTAGGGTTAGGTCACCATGAACTCATAGAGCAAAATGGACATTGCCAAGAAACTCGGAGTGCTTGGGTATGTTTAGCAGGGCACTGACCTTTCCAGCCTGCCCTATCTATATTTCCTGGTAAAATACATGGGAAAATCCCATTTAAGAAAATTCCACTTAGGATTAGGGTTAGGTCACCATGAACTCGTAGAGCAAAATGGACATCGCCAAGAAACTCGGAGTGCTTGGGTATGCTTAGGAGGGCACTGAGGATTCCAGTCTGCCTTGTCTATGTTTCCTGATAAAATACATGGCAAAATCCCATTTAGGAAAATTCCACTTAGGACTAGGGTTACGTCACCATGAACTCGTATAGCAAAATGGACATTGCCAACTAACTCGGAGTTCTTGGGTATGGTTAGGAGGGCACTGACCTTTCCAGCCTGCCGTATGTATTTTTCCTGGTAAAAACAATGGGAAAATCCCATTTCGGAAAATTCCACTTAGGGTTAGGTCACCATGAACTCGTAGAGCAAAATGAACATTGCCAACAAACTCGGAGTGCTTGGGTATGGTTAGGAGGGCACTGACCTTTCCAGCATGCCCTACCTATATTTCCTGGTAAAATACATGGGAAAAACCCATTTAGGAAAATTCCACTTAGGGTTAGGGTTAGGTCACCATGAACTCGTATAGTAGAATGGACATTGCCAAGAAACTCGGAGTGCTTGGATATAGTTAGGAGGGCACTGACCTTTTCAGCCTGCCCTATCTATATTTCCTGGTAAAATACATGGGAAAATCCCATTTAGGAAAATTCCACTTAGAGTTAGGTCACCATGAACCCATAGAGCAAAATGGATATTGCCAACAAACTCGGAGTGCTTGGGTATGGTTAGGAGGGCACTGAGGATCCCAGTCTGCCTTGTCTATGTTTCCTGATAAATAACATGGGAAAATCCCATTTAGGAAAATTCCACTTAGGATTAAGGTTAGGTCACCATGAACTCACAGAGGAAAATGGACATCGCCAACAAACTCAGAGTGCTTGAGTATAGTTAGGAGGGCACTGACCTTTTCATCCTGCCCTATCTATATTTCCTGGTAAAATACATGGGAAAATCCCATTTAGGAAATTCCACTTATGGTTAGGGTTAGGTCACCATGAACTCATATAGCAAAATGGACATTGCCAACAAACTCAGAGTGCTTGGGTATGGTTAGGAGGGCACTGACCTTTCCATCCTGCACTATGTATATTTCCTTGTAAAAACAATGGAAAAAATCCCATTTCGGAAAATTCCACTTAGGGTTACGTTTAGGTCACCATGAACCCGTAGATCATAATGGATATTGCCAACAAGCTCAGAGGGCTGGGGTATGGGTAGAAGGGCACTGACCATTCCAGCCTGTCTCTTCCATGTTTCCTTGTAAAAACAATGGGAAAATCCCATTTAGGAAAATTCCACTTAGGGTTAGGGTTAGGTCACCATGAATTCTTATAGCAAAATGGACATCGCCAACAAACTCAGAGTGCTTGGATATGTTTAGGAAGGCACTGAGGTTTCCAACCTGCCTTGTCTGGCTTTCATGATGAAATACATGGGAAAATGTCAATTAGGAAAATTCCACTTAGCGTTAGGACACCATGAACTCCTAGAGCAAAATGGACATTGCCAACAAACTCAGACTACATGGGTATGGTTAGGAGGGCACTGACCTTTCCAGCCTGCCATATCTATATTTCCTGGTAAAATATATCGGAAAATCCCATTTCGGAAAATTCCACTTAGAGTTAGGTCACCATGAACCCATAGAGCAAAATGAATATTGCCAAAAAACTCAGAGTGCTTGGGTATGGTTAGGAGGGCACTGAGGATTGCAGTCTGCCTTGTCTATGTTTCCTGATAAAATACATGGGAAAATCCCATTTAGGAAAATTCCACTTAGGATTAGGGTTAGGTCACCATGAACTCACAGAGGAAAATGGACATCGCCAACAAACTCAGAGTGCTTGAGTATAGTTAGGAGGGCACTGACCTTTTCAGCCTGCCCTATCTATAGTTCCTGGTAAAATACATGGGAAAATCCCATTTAGGAAAATTCCACTTAGAGTTAGGTCACCATGAACCCATAGAGCAAAATGGATATTGCCAACAAACTCAGAGTGCTTGGGTATGGTTAGGAGGGCACTGAGGATTCCAGTCTGCCTTGTCTGTGTTTCCTGATAAAATACATGGGAAAATCCCATTTAGGAAAATTCCACTTAGGGTTAGGGTTACGTCACCATGAACTCATATAGCAAAATGGACATTGCCAACAAATTCGGAGTGCTTGGGTATGGTTAGGAGGGCACTGACCTTTCCATCCTGCACTATGTATATTTCCTTGTAAAAACAATGGAAAAATCCCATTTCGGAAAATTCCATTTAGGGTTAGGTTTAGGTCACCATGAACCCGTAGATCATAATGGATATTGCCAACAAGCTCAGAGGGCTTGGGTATGGGTAGAAGGGCACTGACCATTCCAGCCTGTCTCTTCTATGTTTCCTTGTAAAAACAATGGGAAAATCCCATTTAGGAAAATTCCACTTAGGGTTAGGGTTAGGTCACCATGAACTCGTAGAGCAAAATGGACATTGCCAACAAACATAGAGTACTTGGGTATGGTTAGGAGGGCACTGAGGATCCCAGTCTGCCTTGTCTATGTTTCCTTGTAAAAACAATGGAAAAATCCCATTTCGGAAAATTCCACTTAAGGTTACGGTTAGGTCACCATGAACCCGTAGAATATAATGGATATTGCCAACAAACTCAGAGGGCTTGGGTATGGGTAGAAGGGCAATGACCATTCCAGCCTGTCTCTTCTATGTTTCCTGGTAAAAACAATGGGAAAATCCCATTTACGAAAATTCCACTTAGGGTTACAGTTAGGTCACCATGAACCCGTAGATCAAAATGGATATTGCCAACAAACTCAGAGGGCTTGGGTATGGTTAGGAGGGCACTGACCTTTCCAGCATTCCCTACCTATATTTCCTGGTAAAATACATGGGAAAAACCCATTTAGGAAAATTCCACTTAGGGTTAGGGTTAGGTCACCATGAACTCGTATAGCAAAATGGACATTGCCAAGAAACTCGGAGTGCTTGGGTATGGTTAGGAGGGCACTGACCTTTCCAGCATTCCCTACCTATATTTCCTGGTAAAATACATGGGAAAAACCCATTTAGGAAAATTCCACTTAGGGTTAGGGTTAGGTCACCATGAACTCGTATAGCAAAATGGACATTGCCAAGAAACTCGGAGTGCTTGGGTACAGTTAGGAGAGCAGTGACCTTTTCAGCCTGCCCTATCTATATTTCCTGGTAAAATACATGGGAAAATCCCATTTAGGAAAATTCCACTTAGAGTTAGGTCAACATGAACCCATAGAGCAAAATGAATATTGCCAACAAACTCAGAGTGCTTGGGTATGGTTAGGAGGGCACTGAGGATTCCAGTCTGCCTTGTCTATGTTTCCTGATAAAATACATGGGAAAATCCCATTTAGGAAAATTCCACTTAGGATTAGGGTTAGGTCACCATGAACTCACAGAGGAAAATGGACATCGCCAAAAAACTCAGAGTGCTTGAGTATAGTTAGGAGGGCACTGACCTTTCCATCCTGCACTATGTATATTTCCTTGTAAAAACAATGGAAAAATCCCATTTCGGAAAATTCCACTTAGGGTTAGGGTTAGGTCACCATGAACTCGTAGAGCAAAATGGACATTGCCAACAAACTCAGAGTGCTTGGGTACGGTTAGGAGGGCACTGACCTTTCCAGCCTGTCTTTTCTATGTTTCCTGGTTAAATACATGGGAAAATCTCATTTAGGAAAATTCCACTTAGGGTTACGGTTAGGTCACCATGAACCCGTAGATCATAATGGATATTGCCAACAAACTCAGAGGGCTTGGGTATGGGTAGAAGGGCACTGACCATTCCAGCCTGTCTCTTCTATGTTTCCTGGTAAAAACAATGGGAAAATCCCATTTAGGAAAATTCCACTTAGGGTTACAGTTAGGTCACCATGAACCCGTAGATCAAAATGGATATTGCCAACAAACTCAGAGGGCTTGGGTATGGTTAGAAGGGCACTGACCATTCCAGCCTGTCTCTTCTATGTTTCCTGGTAAAAACAATGGGAAAATCCCATTTAGGAAAATTGCACTTAGGGTTAGGGTTAGGTCACCATGAACTCATAGAGGAAAATGGACATAGCCAACAAACTCAGAGTGCTTGGGTATGGTTAGGAGGGCACTGATCTTTCAACCCTGCCTTTTCTATGTTTCCTGGTAAAATACATGGGAAAATCGCATTTTTGGTAAATTACAGTTAGGGTTAGGTCACCATAAACCCGTAGAGCAAAATGGATATTGCCAACAAACTGAGAGTGCTTGGGTATAGTTAGGAGGGCACTGACCTTTCCAACCTGTCCTATCTACATTTCCTGGTAAAATACATGGGAAAATCCCATTTAGGAAAATTCCACTTAGGGTTAGGGTTAGGTCACCATGAACTCGTAGAGCAAAATGGACATTGCCAAGAAACTCGGAGTGCTTGGGTATGGTTAGGAGGACACTGACCTTTCCACCCTGCCCTATCTATATTTCCTGGTAAAATACATGGGAAAATCCCATTTCGGAAAATTCCACTTAGAGTTAGGTCACCATGAACCCGTAGAGCAAAATGGATATTGCCAACAATCTCAGAGTGCTTGGGTATGGTTAGGAGGGCACTGAGGATTCCAGTCTGCCTTGTCTATGTTTCCTGATAAAATACATGTGAAAATCCCATTTAGGAAAATTCCACTTAGGGTTAGGGTTAGGTCACCATGAACTCGTATAGCAAAATGGACATCGTCAACAAACTCAGAGTGCTTGGATATGTTTAGGAAGGCACTGAGGTTTCCAACCTGCCTTGTCTGTGTTTCATGATGAAATACATGGGAAAATTCCAATTAGGAAAATTCCACTTAGGGTTAGGTCACCATGAACTCCTAGAGCAAAATGGACATCGCCAAGAAATTCAGACTACTTGGGTATGGTTAGGCGGGCACTGACCTTTCCAGCCTGCCATATCTATATTTCCTGGTAAAATATATCGGAAAATCCCATTTTGGAAAATTACACTTAGGGTTAGGGTTAGGTCAGCATGAACTCGTAGAGCAAAATGAACATTGCCAACAAACTCGTAGTGCTTGGGTATGGTTAGGAGGGCACTGACCTTTCCAGCCTGCCCTATCTATATTTCCTGGTAAAATACATGGGAAAATCCCATTTAGGAAAATTCCACTTAGGGTTAGCGTAAGGTCACCAAGAACTCGTAGAGCAAAATGGACATCACCAACAAACACAGAGTGCTTGGGTATGGTTAGGAGGGCACTGAGGATTGCAATCTGCCTTGTCTATGTTTCCTGATAAAATACATGGGAAAATCCCATTTAGGAAAATTCCACTTAGGGTTAGGGTTAGGTCACCATGAACTCGTATAGCAAAATGAACATTGCCAACAAATTCGGAGTGCTTGGGTGTGGTTAGGAGGGCACTGACCTTTCCAGCCTGCACTATGTATTTTTCCTGGTTAAAAAAAATGGAGAAATCCCATTTCGGAAAATTCCACTTAGGGTTAGGGTTAGGTCACCATGAACTCGTAGAGCAAAATGGACATCGCCAACAAACTCGGAGTGCTTGGGTATGGTTAGGAGGGCACTGAGGATTGTAGTCTGCCTTGTCTATGTTTCCTGATAAAATACATTGGAAAATCCCATTTAGGAAAATTCCATTTAGGGTTAGGTCACCATGAACTCGTATTGGAAAATGGACATTGCCAACAAACATAGAGTGCTTGGGTATGGTTAGGAGGGCACTGAGGATTGCAGTCTGGCTTGTCTATGTTTCCTGATAAAATACATGGGAAAAACCCTTTTAGGAAAATTCCACTTAGAGTTAGGGTTAGGTCACCATGAACTCGTAGAGCAAAATGGACATCGCCAACAAACTCAGACCGCTTGGGTATAGTTAGGAGGGCACTGAGCTTTTCAGCCTGCCCTATCTATATTTCCTGGTAACATACATGGGAAAATCCCATTTAGGAAAATTCCACTTAGGGCTAGGGTTAGGTCACCATGAACTCGTATAGCAAAATGGACATAGCCAACAAACAGGGAGTGCTTGGGTATGGTTAGGAGGGCACTGAGGATTGCAGTCTGGCTTGTCTATGTTTCCTGTTAAAATACATGGGAAAATCCCATTCAGGAAAATTCCACTTAGAGTTAGGGTTAGGTCACCATGAACTCGTAGAGCAAAATGGAC
Organism: Crotalus tigris; assembly: GCF_016545835.1. Taxonomy (NCBI): domain Eukaryota; kingdom Metazoa; phylum Chordata; class Lepidosauria; order Squamata; family Viperidae; genus Crotalus; species Crotalus tigris. Next base: position 1,092,929 of record NW_024097335.1, read on the forward strand.
ATCGCCAACAAACTCAGACTGCTTGGGTATAGTTAGAAGGGCACTGAGCTTTTCAGCCTGCCCTATCTATATTTCCTGGTAACATACATGGGAAAATCCCATTTCGGAAAATTCCACATAGGGTTAGGGTTCGGTCACCATACACTCGTAGAGCAAAATGGACATCGCCAACAAACTCAGACTGCTTGGGTGTGGTTAGGGGGGCACTGAGGTTTCCAGCCTGCCTTGTCTGTGTTGCATGATGAAATACATGGGAAAATCCCATTTAGGAAAATTCCACTTAGGGTTAGGGTTTGGTCACCATGAACTCCTAGAGCAAAATGGACATCGCCAAGAAACTCAGACTACTTGGGTATGGTTAGGCGGGCACTGACCTTTCCAGCCTGCACTATGTATGTTTCCTGGTAAAAACAATGGGAAAATCCCATTTAGGAAAATTCCACTTAGGGTTAGGGTTAGGTAACCATGAACTCATAGAGCAAAATGGACATCGCCAACAAATTCAGAGTGCTTTGTTATGGTTAGGAGGGCACTGACCTTTTCAGCCTACCCTATCTATATTTCCTGGTAAAATATATCGGAAAATACCATTTAGGAAAATTCCACTTAGGGTTAGGGTTAGGTCACCATGAACTCGTAGAGCAAAATGAACATTTCCAACAAACTCGGAGTGCTTGGGTATGGTTAGGAGGGCACTGACCTTTCCAGCATTCCCTACCTATATTTCCTGGTAAAATACATGGGAAAAACCCATTTAGGAAAATTCCACTTAGGGTTAGGGTTAGGTCACCATGAACTCGTATAGCAAAATGGACATTGCCAAGAAACTCGGAGTGCTTGGGTACATTTAGGAGGGCACTGACCTTTTCAGCCTGCCCTATCTATATTTCCTGGTAAAATACATGGGAAAATCCCATTTAGGAAAATTCCACTTAGAGTTAGGTCAACATGAACCCATAGAGCAAAATGAATATTGCCAACAAACTCAGAGTGCTTGGGTATGGTTAGGAGGGCACTGAGGATTCCAGTCTGCCTTGTCTATGTTTCCTGATAAAATACATGGGAAAATCCCATTTAGGAAAATTCCACTTAGGATTAGGGTTAGGTCACCATGAACTCACAGAGGAAAATGGACATCGCCAAAAAACTCAGAGTGCTTGAGTATAGTTAGGAGGGCACTGACCTTTCCATCCTGCACTATGTATATTTCCTTGTAAAAACAATGGAAAAATCCCATTTCGGAAAATTCCACTTAGGGTTAGGGTTAGGTCACCATGAACTCGTAGAGCAAAATGGACATTGCCAACAAACTCAGAGTGCTTGGGTACGGTTAGGAGGGCACTGACCTTTCCAGCCTGTCTTTTCTATGTTTCCTGGTTAAATACATGGGAAAATCTCATTTAGGAAAATTCCACTTAGGGTTACGGTTAGGTCACCATGAACCCGTAGATCATAATGGATATTGCCAACAAACTCAGAGGGCTTGGGTATGGGTAGAAGGGCACTGACCATTCCAGCCTGTCTCTTCTATGTTTCCTGGTAAAAATAATGGGAAAATCTCATTTAGGAAAATTCCACTTAGGGTTACAGTTAGGTCACCATGAACCCGTAGATCAAAATGGATATTGCCAACAAACTCAGAGGGCTTGGGTATGGTTAGAAGGGCACTGACCATTCCAGCCTGTCTCTTCTATGTTTCCTGGTAAAAACAATGGGAAAATCCCATTTAGGAAAATTGCACTTAGGGTTAGGGTTAGGTCACCATGAACTCATAGAGCAAAATGGACATAGCCAACAAACTCCGAGTGCTTGGGTTTGGTTAGGAGGGCACTGATCTTTCAACCCTGCCTTTTCTATGTTTCCTGGTAAAATACATGGGAAAATCGCATTTTGGGAAATTCCAGTTAGGGTTAGGTCACCATAAACCCGTAGAGCAAAATGGATATTGCCAACAAACTGAGAGTGCTTGGGTATAGTTAGGAGGGCACTGACCTTTCCAACCTGTCCTATCTACATTTCCTGGTAAAATACATGGGAAAATCCCATTTAGGAAAATTCCACTTAGGGTTAGGGTTAGGTCACCATGAACCCGTAGAGCAAAATGGACATTGCCAACAAACATAGACTGCTTGGGTATGGTTAGGAGGTCACTGAGGATTCCAGTCTGCCTTGTCTATGTTTCCTGATAAAATACATGGGAAAATACCATTTAGGAAAATTCCATTTAGGGCTAGGGTTACGTCACCATGAACTCGTATAGCAAAATGGACATTGCCAACAAACTCGGAGTTCTTGGGTATGGGGGGAGGGCACTGACCTTTCCAGACTGCACTATGTATTTTTCCTGGTAAAAACAATGGGAAAATCCCATTTCGGAAAATTCCACTTAGGGTTAGGGTTAGGTCACCATGAACTCCTAGAGCAAAATGGACTTCGCCAACAAACTCAAGCACTCTATGTTTGTTGGCAATGTCCATTTTGCTCTACGAGTTCATGGTGACCTAACCGTAACCCTAATTTTCCTAAATGGGATTTTCCCATGTATTTTATCAGGAAACATAAACAAGGCAGATTGTAATCCTGAGTGCCCTCCTAACAATACCCAAGCACTCTGTGTTTGTTGGCAATGTGCATTTTTCTCTACGAGTTCATGGTGACCTAACACTAACTGGAATTTTCCTAAATAGGATTTTCCCATGCATTTTTCCAGGAAATATACATAGTAGAGGTTGGAAAAGTCAGTGTCCTCCTAACTATACCCAAGCACTCCAAGGTAGTTGGCAATGTCCATTTTGCTCTACGAGTTCATGGTGACCTAACACTAACTGGAATATTCCTAAATAGGATTTTCCCATGGATTTTTCAAGGAAACATACATAGTAAAGGTTGAAAAAGTCAGTGTCCTCCTAACTATACCCAAGCACTCCAAGGTATTTGGCAATGTCCATTTTTCTCTATGAGTTCATGATGACCTAACCCTAACCCTAAGTGGAATTTTCCTAAATGGGATTTTCCCATGTATTTTATCAGGAAACATGGACAAGGCAGACTGGAATCCTCAGAGCCCTACTAACTCTACCCAAGCACTCTGATTTTGTTGGCAATGTCCATTTTGCTCTCCGAGTTCATTGTGACCTAATCCTAACCCTAAGTGGAATTTTCCTAAATGGGATGTTCCCATGTATTTTACCAGGAAATATAGATTGGGCAGATTGGAATCCTCAGTGCCCTCCTAACCCTACCCAAGCACTCTGATTTTGTTGGCAATATCCATTTTGCTCTACGGGTTCATGGTGACCTAACCCTAAGTGGAATTTTGCTAAAAGGGATTTTCCCATGTATTTTATCAGGAAACATAGACAAGGCAGACTGGAATCCTCAGTCTCCTCCTAGCCATAGCCAAGCACTCTGAGTTTGTTGGCAATATCCATTTTGCTCTCCGGGTTCATAGTGACCTAACACTAACTGAAATTTTCCTAAATGGGATTTTCCCATGTATTTTACACGGAAACATAGATAGTGCAGGATAGAGAAGTCAATGCCCTTCTAATTATACGCAAGCACTCCTAATTTTTTGGCAGTGTCTATTTTGCTGTAAGAGTTCATGGTGACCTAACCCTAACCATAACTGGAATTTTCTTAAATGGAATTTTCCCATGTATTTTTCCAGGAAATATGGATAGGGCTGGCTGGAAAGGTCAGTGCCCACCTAACCATACCCAAGTAGTCTGAGTTTGTTGGTGATGTCCATTTTGCTCTAGGAGTTCATGGTGACCTAACCCTAACCCTAAGTGGAATTTTCCGAAATTGGATTTTCCCATTGTTTTTACCAGGAAATATACATAGTGCAGGCTGGAAACGTCAGTACCCTCCTAACCATACCCAAGCAGTCTGAGTTTGTTGGCAATGTCCATTTTACTATACAAGTTAATGGTGACCTAACCCTAGCCCTAAGTGAAATTTTCCTAAATGGGATTTTCCCGTGTATTTTATCAGGAAACATGGACAAGGCAGACTGGAATCCTCAGTGCGCTACTAACTCTACCCAAGCACTCTAATTTTGTTGGCAATGTCCATTTTGCTCTCCGAGTTCATTGTGACCTAACCCTAACCCTAAGTGGAATTTTCCTAAATGGGATGTTCCCATGTATTTTACCAGGAAATATAGATAGGGAAGGCTGGAAAGGTCAGTGCCCTCCTAACCATAATCAAGCACTCTGAGTTTGTTGGCGATGTCCATTTTGCTCTAGGAGTTCATGGTGACCTAACCCTAACCCTAAGTGGAATTTTCCTAGATGGGATTTTCCCATGTATTTTACCAGGAAAAATAGACAAGGCAGACTGGAATCCTCAGTGCCCTCCTAACCATACCCAAGCACTCTGTGTTTTTCGGCGATGTCCATTTTGCTCTACGAGTTCATGGTAACCTAACCCTAACCCTAAGTGGAATTTTCCTAAAAGGGATTTTCCCGTATATTTTATCAGGAAACATAGACATGGCAGACTGGAAAAGTCAGTTCCCTCCTAACCATACCCAGTCACTCCATGTTTGTTGGCAATGTCCATTTTGCTCTAGAAAATCATGGTGAGCTAACCCTAACCTAACTGGAATTTCCTAAATGGGATTTTCCCTTGTATTTTATCAAATATCATAGACAAGGCAGACTGGAAACCTCAGTGCCCACCTAACCATACCCAAGTACTCCGAATTTGTTGGCTATGTCTATTTTGCTCTATGAGTTCATGGTGACCTAACCCTAACCTAAGTGGAATTTTCCTAAATGGGATTTTCCCATGTATTTTATCAGGAAAGATAGACAACGCAGATTGTAATCCTGAGTGCCCTCCTAACCGTATGCAAGCACTCTGTGTTTTTAGCGATGTCCATTTTGCTCTACGAGTTCATGGTAACCTAACCCTAACCCTAAGTGGAATTTTCCGAAATGGGATTTTCCCATGTAATTTACTGGGAAATATAGATAGGGCAGGCTGGAAAGGTCAGTGCCCTCCTAACCATACCCAAGCACTCTGAGTTTGTTGGTAATGTCCATTTTGCTCTACGACTTCCTGGTGACCTAACCCTAACCCTAATTGGAATTTTCCTAAATGGGATTTTCCCATGTATTTTACCAGGAAATATAGATAGGGCAGGCTAGAAATGTCAGTGCCCTCCTAACCATACCCAAGCACTCCACGTTTGTTGGTAATGTCCATTTTGCTTTACGGGTTCATATTGAAATAACCCTAACCCTAAGTGGAATTTTCCTAAATGGGATTTTCCCATGTATTTTACCAGGAGATATAGATAGGGCAGGCTGGAAAGGTCAGTGGCCTCCTAACCATACCCAAGCACTCCGAGTTTGTTGGCAATGTCCATTTTCCTCTACGAGTTAATGGTGACGTAACCCTAACCCTAAGAGGAATTCTCCTAAATGGGATTTTCCCATATATTTTACCAGGAAATATAGATAGGGCAGGGGGGAAAGGTCAGTGCCCTCCTAACCATACCCAAGCACTCCAAGTTTGTTGCAATATCCATTTTGCTCTACGGGTTCATGGTGACCTAACCCTAAGGGGAATTTTCCAAAATGGGATTTTCCCTTGTATTTTACCACGAAATATAGATAGGGCAAACTGGGAAGATCAGTGCTCTCCTAACCGTACCCAAGCACTCTGAGATTGTTGGCAATGTCCATTTTGCTATACGAGTTCACGGTGACCTAACCCTAACCCAAAGTGGAATTTTTCTAAATGGGATTTTCCCATGTATTTTATCAGGAAACATAAACAAGGCAGACTGGAATCCTCAGTTCCCTCCTAACCATACCCAAGCACTCTGTGTTTGTTGGCAATGTCCATTTTGCTCTACGAGTTCATGGTGACCTAACCCTAACCCTAAGTGGAATTTTCCTAAAAGGGATTTTCCCATGTATTTTATCAGGAAACATAGACAAGGCATGCTGGAAACGTCAGTGCCCGCCTAACCATACACAAGCACTTCGAGTTAGTTGGCAATGTGCATTTTGCTCTACGAGTTCATGGTGACCTGAAAGTAACCCTAAATGGAATTTTCCTAAAAGTGATTTTCCCTTGTATTTTACCAGGAATCATAGGTAGAGCATTCTGGAAAGGTCAGTGCCCTCCTAACCATACCCAAGCACTCCGGGTTTTTTGGCAATGTCTAATTTGCTATACGAGTTCATGGTGACGTAACCCTAACCCTAAGTGGAATTTTCCTAAAAGGAATTTTCCCATATATTTTAACAGGAAACATAGACAAGGCAGACTGGAAAAGTCAGTTCCCTCCTAACCATACCCAATCACTCCATGTTTGTTGGCAATGTCCATTTTGCTCTATAAGATCATGGTGACCTATCCCTAACCTAACTGGAATTTTCCTAAATGGGATTTTCCCTTGTATTTTATCAAATATCATAGAGAAGGCAGACTGGAAACGTCAGTGCCCACCTAACCATACCAAAGCACTCCGAATTTGTTGGCTATGTCTATTTTGCTCTATGAGTTCATGGTGACCTAACCCTAACCTAAGTGGAATTTTCCTAATGGGATTTTCCCATGTATTTTATCAGGAAACATAGACAACGCAGATTGTAATCCTGAGTGCCCTCCAAAACATGCCCAAGCACTCTGTGTTTTTTGGTGATGTACATTTTCCTCTATGAGTTCATGGTGACCTAACCCTAACCCTAAGTGGAATTTTCCTAAATGGGATTTTCCCATGTAATTTACCGGGAAATATAGATAGGGCAGGCTGGAAAGGTCAGTGCCCTCCTAACCATACCCAAGGACTCTATGTTTGTTGGCAATGTCCATTTTGCTCTACGGGTTCATGGTGACCTAACCCTCACCCTAAGTGGAATTTTCCTAAATTGGATTTTCCCATGTATTTTACCAAGAAATATAGATAGGGCAGACTGAAAAGGTCAGTGCCCTCCTAACCATACCCAAACACTCTCAGTTTGTTGGCAATATCCATATTGCTCTACGGGTTCATGGTGACCTAACCCTAATTGGAATTTCCCGAAATGCGATTTTACCATGTATTTTACCAGGAAAAATAGAAATGGCAGAGTTGAAAGATCACTGCCCTCCTAACCATACCCAAGCACTCTGAGTTTTTTGGCTATGTCCATTTTGCTCTTCGAGTTCATGTTGACCTAACCCTAACCCAAAGTGGAATTTTCCTTAATGGGATTTTCACATTGTTTTTTCCAGGAAACATACATAGGGCAGGCTGGAAAAGTCAGTGCCCTCCTAACTATTCACAAGCACTCCGAATTTGTTGGCAATGTCCATTATGCTCTAGGAGTTCATGGTGACCTAACCCTAACCCTAAGTGGAATTTTCCGAAATGAGATTTTCCCATTGTTTTTACCAGGAAACATACATAGTGCAGGCTGGAAAGGTCAGTGCCCTCCCAACTATACCCAAGCACTCCGACTTTGTTGGCAAAGTCCATTTTGCTATACGAGTTCATGATGACCTAACCCTAACCCTAAGTGGAACTTTCCGAAATGAGATTTTCCCATTGTTTTTACCAGGAAACATAGAAGAGACAGGCTGGAATGGTCAGTGCCCTTCTAACCATACCCAAGCCCTCTGAGTTTGTTGGCAATGTCCATTTTGCTATATGAGTTCATGGTGACCTAACCCTAACCCTAAGTGGTAATTTTCCTAAATGGGATTTTCCCATGTACCTTACCAGGAAATATAGATAGGGCAGGCTGGAAAGGTCAGTGCCCTCCTAACCATACTCAAGCACTCTAATTTTTCTGGCTCTGTCCATTTTGCTCTTCGAGTTCGTGGTGACCTAACCCTAACCCTAAGTGGAATTTTCCTAAATGGGATTTTCCCATGTATTTTACCAGGAAATATAGATTGGGCAGGCTGGAAAGGTCAGTGCCCTCCTAACCATACCCATGCACTCTCAGTTTGTTGGCAATATCCATTTTGCTCTACGGGTTCATGGTGACCTAACCCTAATTGGAATTTCCCGAAATGCGATTTTCCCATGTATTTTACCAGAAAACATAGAAAAGGCAGGGTTGAAACATCAGTGCCCTCCTAACCATGCCCAAGCACTCTGAGTTTCTTGGCTATGTCCATTTTCTCTACGACTTCATGGTGACCTAACCATAACCCAAAGTGGAATTTTCCTAAATGGGATTTTCCCATGTACCTTACCAAGAAATATAAATAGGGCAGGCTGGAAAGGTCAGTGCCCTCCTAACCATACTCAAGCACTCCGATTTTGTTGGCAATGTCCATTTTGCTCTTAGAGTTCATGGTGACCTAACCCTAACCCTAAGTGGTAATTTTCCTAAATGGGATTTTCCCATGTACCTTACCTGGAAATATAGATAGGGCAGGCTGGAAAGGTCAGTGCCCTCCTAACCATACTCAAGCACTCTAATTTTTCTGGCTCTGTCCATTTTGCTCTTCGAGTTCGTAGTGATCTAACCCTAACCAAAAGTGAAATTTTCCTTAATGGGATTTTCCCATTGTTTTTTCCAGGAAACATATATAGGGCAGGCTGGAAAAGTCAGTGATCTCCTATCTATTCACAACCACTCCGAGCTGTTGGCAATGTCCATTTTGCTCTTAGAGTTCATGGTGACCTAACCCTAACTCTAAGAGGAATTTTCCTAAATGGGATTTTCCCATATATTTTACGAGGAAATATAGATAGGGCAGGCTGGAAAGGTCAGTGCCCTCCTAACCATACCCAAGCAATCCAAGATTGTTGCAATGTCCATTTTGCTATACGAGTTCATGGTGACCTAACCCTAAACCTAAGTGGAATTTTCCTAAATGGGATTTTCCCATGTATTTTATCACGAAACACAGACAAGGCAGGCTGGAAACCTCGGTGCCCTCCTAACCACACCAAAGCAGTCAGAGTTTGTTGGCAATATCCATTTTGCTCTACGGGTTCATGGTGACCTAACCCTAAGTGGAATTTCCCGAAATGCGATTTTCCCATGTATTTTACCAGGAAATATAGATAGGGCAGGCTCGAAAGGTCAGTGCCCTCCTAACCATACTCAAGCACTCTGAGTTTGTTGGCGATGTCCATTTTGCTCTACGACTTCATGATGACCTAACCATAACCCTAACTGGAATTTTCCTAAATGGGATTTTCCCATATATTTTATCACGAAACATAGACAAGGCAGGCTGGAAACCTCAGTGCCCTCCTAATGATACCCAAGCACTCTGAGTTTGTTGGCTATGTCCATTTTGCTCTTCGAGTTCATGGTGACCTAACCCTAACCCTAAGGGGAATTTTCCTTAATGGGATTTTCCCATTCTTTTTACCAGGAAACAAACATAGGGCAGGCTGAAAAAGTCAGTGCCCTCCTAACTATTCACAAGCACTCCGAGTTTGTTGGCAATGTCCATTTTGCTCTAGGAGTTCATGGTGACCTAACCCTAACCCTAAGTGGAATTTTCCGAAATGGGATTTTCCCATTGTTTTTACCAGGAAACATACATAGTGCAGGCTGGAAAGGTCAGTGCCCTCCTAACCATACCCATGCACTCTCAGTTTGTTGGCAATATCCATTTTGCTCTACGGGTTCATGGTGACCTAACCCTAACCCTAAGTGGTAATTTTCCTAAATGGGATTTTCCCATGTACCTTACCAGGAAACATATATAGGGCAGGCTGGAAAAGTCAGTGATCTCCTATCTATTCACAACCACTCCGAGTTTGTTGGCAATGTCCATTTTGCTCTTAGAGTTCATGGTGACCTAACCCTAACTCTAAGAGGAATTTTCCTAAATGGGATTTTCCCATATATTTTACTAGGAAATATAGATAGGGCAGGCTGGAAAGGTCAGTGCCCTCCTAACCATACCCAAGCAATCCAAGATTGTTGCAATGTCCATTTTGCTATACGAGTTCATGATGACCTAACCCTAAACCTAAGTGGAATTTTCCTAAATGGGATTTTCCCATGTATTTTATCACGAAACACAGACAAGGCAGGCTGGAAACCTCGGTGCCCTCCTAACCATACCCAAGCAGTCAGAGTTTGTTGGCAATATCCATTTTGCTCTACGGGTTCATGGTGACCAAACCCTAAGTGGAATTTCCCGAAATGCGATTTTCCCATATATTTTACCAGGAAATATAGATAGGGCAGGCTCGAAAGGTCACTGCCCTCCTAACCATACTCAAGCACTCTGAGTTTGTTGGCGATGTCCATTTTGCTCTACGACTTCATGATGACCTAACCATAACCCTAACTGGAATTTTCCTAAATGGGATTTTCCCATATATTTTACCACGAAACATAGACAAGGCAGGCTGGAAACCTCAGTGCCCTCCTAATGATACCCAAGCACTCTGAGTTTGTTGGCTATGTCCATTTTGCTCTTCGAGTTCATGGTGACCTAACCCTAACCCTAAGGGGAATTTTCCTTAATGGGATTTTCCCATTCTTTTTACCAGGAAACAAACATAGGGCAGGCTGAAAAAGTCAGTGCCCTCCTAACTATTCACAAGCACTCCGAGTTTGTTGGCAATGTCCATTTTGCTCTAGGAGTTCATGGTGACCTAACCCTAACCCTAAGTGGAATTTTCCGAAATGGGATTTTCCCATTGTTTTTACCAGGAAACATACATAGTGCAGGCTGGAAAGGTCAGTGCCCTCCTAACTATACCCAAGCACTCTGAGTTTCTTGGCTATGTCCATTTTCTCTACGACTTCATGGTGACCTAACCATAACCCTAAGTGGAATTTTCCTAAATGGGATTTTCCCATGTACCTTACCAGGAAATAGAGATAGGGCAGGCTGGAAAGGTCAGTGCCCTCCTAACCATACTCACGCACTCCGAGTTTGTTGGCAATGTCCATTTTCTCTACGACTTCATGGTGACCTAACCCTAACCCAAAGTGGAATTTTCCTTAATGGGATTTTCCCATTGTTTTTTCCAGGAAACATACATAGGGCAGGCTGGAAAGGTCAGTGCCTTTCTAATGATTCACAAGCACTCCGAGTTTGTTGGCGATGTCCATTTTGCTCTACGACTTCATGGTGACCTAACCCTAACCTTAAGTGGAATTTTCCTAAATGGGATTTTCCCATGTATTTTATCACGAAACATAGACAAGGCAGGCTGGAAACCTCAGTGCCCTCCTAATGATACCCAAGCACTCTGAGTTTGTTGCAATGTCCATTTTGCTCTACGGGTTCATGGTGACCTAACACTAATTGGAATTTCCCGAAATGCGATTTTCCCATGTATTTTATCACGAAACATAGACAAGGCAGGCTGGAAACCTCAGTGCCCTCCTAATGATACCCAAGCACTCTGAGTTTGTTGCAATGTCCATTTTGCTCTTCGAGTTCATGGTGACCTAACCCTAACCCTAAGGGGAATTTTCCTTAATGGGATTTTCCCATTCTTTTTACCAGGAAACAAACATAGGGCAGGCTGAAAAAGTCAGTGCCCTCCTAACTATTCACAAGCACTCCGAGTTTGTTGGCAATGTCCATTTTGCTCTAGGAGTTCATGGTGACCTAACCCTAACCCTAAGTGGAATTTTCCGAAATGGGATTTTCCCATTGTTTTTACCAGGAAACATACATAGTGCAGGCTGGAAAGGTCAGTGCCCTCCTAACTATACCCAAGCACTCTGAGTTTCTTGGCTATGTCCATTTTCTCTACGACTTCATGGTGACCTAACCATAACCCTAAGTGGAATTTTCCTAAATGGGATTTTCCCATGTACCTTACCAGGAAATAGAGATAGGGCAGGCTGGAAAGGTCAGTGCCCTCCTAACCATACTCAAGCACTCCGAGTTTGTTGGCAATGTCCATTTTCTCTACGACTTCATGGTGACCTAACCCTAACCCAAAGTGGAATTTTCCTTAATGGGATTTTCCCATTGTTTTTTCCAGGAAACATACATAGGGCAGGCTGGAAAGGTCAGTGCCCTCGTAACCATACTCAAGCACTCTGAGTTTGTTGGCGATGTCCATTTTGCTCTACGACTTCATGGTGACCTAACCCTAACCTTAAGTGGAATTTTCCTAAATGGGATTTTCCCATGTATTTTATCACGAAACATAGACACGGCAGGCTGGAAACCTCAGTGCCCTCCTAATGATACCCAAGCACTCTGAGTTTGTTGCAATGTCCATTTTGCTCTACGGGTTCATGGTGACCTAACACTAATTGGAATTTCCCGAAATGCGATTTTCCCATGTATTTTATCACGAAACATAGACAAGGCAGGCTGGAAACCTCAGTGCCCTCCTAATGATACCCAAGCACTCTGAGTTTGTTGCAATGTCCATTTTGCTCTTCGAGTTCATGGTGACCTAACCCTAACCCTAAGGGGAATTTTCCTTAATGGGATTTTCCCATTCTTTTTACCAGGAAACAAACATAGGGCAGGCTGAAAAAGTCAGTGCCCTCCTAACTATTCACAAGCACTCCGAGTTTGTTGGCAATGTCCATTTTGCTCTAGGAGTTCATGGTGACCTAACCCTAACCCTAAGTGGAATTTTCCGAAATGGGATTTTCCCATTGTTTTTACCAGGAAACATACATAGTGCAGGCTGGAAAGGTCAGTGCCCTCCTAACTATACCCACGCACTCTGAGTTTCTTGGCTATGTCCATTTTCTCTACGACTTCATGGTGACCTAACCATAACCCTAAGTGGAATTTTCCTAAATGGGATTTTCCCATGTACCTTACCAGGAAATATAGATAGGGCAGGCTGGAAAGGTCAGTGCCCTCCTAACCATACTCAAGCACTCCGAGTTTGTTGGCAATGTCCATTTTCTCTACGACTTCATGGTGACCTAACCCTAACCCAAAGTGGAATTTTCCTTAATGGGATTTTCCCATTGTTTTTTCCAGGAAACATACATAGGGCAGGCTGGAAAGGTCAGTGCCCTCGTAACCATACTCAAGCACTCTGAGTTTGTTGGCGATGTCCATTTTGCTCTACGAGTTCATGGTGACCTAACCCTTACCCAAAGTGGAATTTTCCTAAATGGGATTTTCCCATGTATTTTATCACGAAACATAGACAAGGCAGGCTGGAAACCTCAGTGCCCTTCTAATGATACCCAAGCACTCTGAGTTTGTTGGCTATGTCCATTTTGCTCTTCGAGTTCATGGTGACCTAACCCTAACCCTAAGTGGAATTTGTCTTAATGGGATTTTGCCATTGTTTTTACCAGGAAACATACGTAGGGCAGGCTGAAAAAGACAGTGCCGCCTAACTATTCACAAGCACTCCGAGTTTGTTGGCAATGTCCATTTTGCTCTAGGAGTTCATGGTGACCTAACCCTAACCCTAAGTGGAATTTTCCGAAATGGGATTTTCCCATTGTTTTTACCAGGAAACAAACATAGTGCAGGCTGGAAAGGTCAGTGCCCTCCTAACCATACCCAAGCACTCCGAGTTTGTTGGCAATGTCCATTTTGCTCTACGAGTTCATGGTGACCTAACCCTAACCCTAAGTGGAATTTTCCTAAATGGGATTTTCCCATGTATTTTACCAGGAAATATAGATTCGGCAGGCTGGAAAGGTCAGTGCCCTCCTAACCATACCCAAGCACTCTCAGTTTGTTGGCAATATCCATTTTGGTCTATGGGTTCATGGTGACCTAACCCTAAGTGGAATTTCCCGAAATGCGATTTTCCCATGTATTTTACCAGGAAACATAGAAAAGGCAGGGTTGAAAGATCAGTGCCCTCCTAACCATAACCAAGCACTCTGAGTTTGTTGGCTATGTCCACTTTGCTCTACGACTTCATGGTGACCTAACCCTAACCCTAAGTGGAATTTTCCTAAATGGGATTTTCCCATGTACCTTACCAGGAAATACAGATAGGGCAGGCTGGAAAGGTCAGTGCCCTCCCAACCATACCCAAGCACTCCGAGTTTGTTGGCGATGTCGATTTTCCTCTATTAGCTCATGTTGACCTAACCCCATCCCTAAATTTTCGTAAATGGGATTTTCCCATGTATTTTATCGGGAAACATAGACAAGGCAGACTGCAATCCTCAGTGCTCTCCTAACCATACCCAAGAATTCTGTGTTTGTTGGCGATGTCCATTTTGCTCTAGGAGTTCATGGTGACCAAACCCTAACCCTAAGTGGAATTTTCCTAAATGGGATTTTCCCATGTATTTTACCAGGAAATATAGATAGGGCAGGCTCGAAAGGTCAGTGCCCTCGTAACCATACTCAAGCACTCTGAGTTTGTTGGCGATGTCCATTTTGCTCTACGACTTCATGGTGACCTAACCCTAACCCAAAGTGGAATTTTCCTAAATGGGATTTTCCCATGTATTTTATCACGAAACATAGACAAGGCAGGCTGGAAACCTCAGTGCCCTTCTAATGATACCCAAGCACTCTGAGTTTGTTGGCTATGTCCATTTTGCTCTTCGAGTTCATGGTGACCTAACCCTAACCCTAAGTGGAATTTGTCTTAATGGGATTTTCCCATTGTTTTTACCAGGAAACATACATAGGGCAGGCTGAAAAAGACAGTGCCGCCTAACTATTCACAAGCACTCCGAGTTTGTTGGCAATATCCATTTTGCTCTAGGAGTTCATGGTGACCTAACCCTAACCCTAAGTGGAATTTTCCGAAATGGGATTTTCCCATTGTTTTTACCAGGAAGCAAACATAGTGCAGGCTAGAAAGGTCAGTGCCCTCCTAACCATACCCAAGCACTCCGAGTTTGTTGGCAATGTCCATTTTGCTCTACGAGTTCATGGTGACCTTTCCCTAACCCTAAGTGGAATTTTCCTAAATGGGATTTTCCCATTGTTTTTTCCAGGAAACATACATAGGGCAGGCTGGAAAAGTCAGTGCCCTCTTAACTATTCACAAGCACTCCGAGTTTGTTGGCAATGTCCATTTTGCTCTAGGAGGTCATGGTGACCTAACCCTAACCCTAAGTGGAATTTTCCGAAATAGGATTTTCCCATTGTTTTTACCAGGAAACAAACATAGTGCAGGCTGGAAAGGTCAGGGCCCTCCTAACAATACCCAAGCACTCCGAGTTTGATGGCAATGTCCATTTTGCTCTACCAGTTCATGGTGACCTAACCCTAACCCTAAGTGGAATTTTCCTAAATGGGATTTTCCCATGTATTTTACCAGGAAATATAGATTGGGCAGGCTGGAATGGTCAGAGCCCTCCTAACCATACCCAAGCACTCTCAGTTTGTTGGCAATATCCATTTTGCTCTATGGTTTCATCGTGACCTAACCCTAAGTGGAATTTCCCAAAATGCGATTTTACCATGTATTTTACCAGGAAACATAGAAAAGGCAGGGTTGAAAGATCAGTGCCCTCCTAACCATACCCAAGCACTCTGAGTTTGTTGGCTATGTCCTCTTTGCTCTACGACTTCATGGTGACCTAACCCTAACCCTAAGTGGAATTTTCCTAAATGGGATTTTCCCATGTACCTTACCAGGAAATACAGATAGGGCAGGCTGGAAAGGTCAGTGCCCTCCTAACCATACTCAAGCACTCTGAGTTTTTTGGCTATGTCCATTTTGCTCTTCGAGTTCATGTTGACCTAACCCTAACCCAAAGTGGAATTTTCCTTAATGGGATTTTCCCATTGTTTTTTCCAGGAAACATACATAGGGCAGGCTGGAAAAGTCAGTGCCCTCCTAACTATTCACAAGCACTCTGAGTTTGTTGGCAATGTCCATTTTGCTCTAGGAGTTCATGGTGACCTAACCCTAGCCCTAAGTGGAATTTTCCTAAATGGGATTTTCCCATGTATTTTATCAGGAAACATAGACAAGCCAGACTGCAATCCTCAGTGCCCTCCTAACCATACCCAAGCACTCTATGTTTGTTGGCAATGTCCATTTTGCTCTACGAGTTCATGGTGACCTAACCCTAACCCTAACTGGAATTGTCCTAAATGGGATTTTCCCATGTATTTTACCAGGAAATATAGATAGGGCAGGCTGGAAAGGTCAGTGCCCTCCTAACCATACCCATGCACTCCAAGTTTGTTGCAATGTCCATTTTGCTATACGAGTTCATGGTGACCTAACCCTAAACCTAAGTGGAATTTTCCTAAATGGAATTTTCCCATGTATTTTATCAGGAAACATAGACAAGCCAGACTGGAATCCTCAGTGCCCTCCTAACCATAACCAAGCATTCTGAGTTTGTTGGCAATATCCATTTTGCTCTACGGGTTCATGGTGACCTAACCCTAAGTGGAATTTTCCTAAATGGGATTTTCCCATGTATTTTACCAGGAAATATAGATAGGGCAAACTGGAAATGTCAGTGCTCTCTTAACCGTACCCAAGCACTCTGAGTTTGTTGGCAATGTCCATTTTGCTATACGAGTTCATGGTGACCTAACCCTAGCCCTAAGTGGAATTTTCTTAAATGGGATTTTCCCATGTATTTTATCTGGAAACATAAACAAGGCAGACTGGAATCCTCAGAGCCCTCCTAACCATATCCAAGCACTCTATGTTTGTTGGCAATGTCCATTTTGCTCTACGAGTTCATGGTGACCTAACCCTAACCCTAATTTTCCTATATGGGATTTTCCCATGTATTTTACCAGGAAATATAGATAGGGCAGGCTGGAAAGGTCAGTGCCCTCCTAACCATACCCAAGCACTCTGAGTTTGTTGGCTATGTCCACTTTGCTCTACGACTTCATGGTGACCTAACCCTAACCCTAAGTGGAATTTTCCTAAATGGGATTTTCCCATGTACCTTACCAGGAAATACAGATAGGGCAGGCTGGAAAGGTCAATGCCCTCCTAACCATACTCAAGCACTCTGAGTTTTTTGGCTATGTCCATTTTGCTCTTCGAATTCATGTTGACCTAACCCTAACCCAAAGTGGAATTTTCCTTAATGGGATTTTCCCATTGTTTTTTCCAGGAAACATACATAGGGCAGGCTGGAAAAGTCAGTGCCCTCCTAACTATTCACAAGCACTCCGAGTTTGTTCGCAATGTCCATTTTGCTCTAGGAGTTCATGGTGACCTAACCCTAACCCTAAGTGGAATTTTCCTAAATTGGATTTTCCCATGTATTTTACCAAGAAATATAGATAGGGCAGACTGGAAAGGTCAGTGCCCTCCTAACCATACCCAAGCACTCTCAGTTTGTTGGCAATATCCATTTTGCTCTACGGGTTCATGGTGCCCTAACCCTAAGTGGAATTTCCCAAAATGCGATTTTCCCATGTATTTTACCCAGAAACATAGAAAAGGCAGGGTTGAAAGATCAGTGCCCTCCTAACCATACCCAAGCAGTCTGAATTTGTTCGCTTTGTCCATTTTGCTCTACGACTTCATTGTGACCTAACCCTAACCCTAATTGGAATTTTCTTAAATGGGATTTTCCTATGTATTTTACCCGGAAACATAGATAATGTAGTATAGAAAAGTCAATGCCCTCCTAATTATACCCAAGCACTCTATGTTTGTTGGCAATGTCCATTTTGCTCTAGGAGTTCATGGTGACCTAACCCTAACCCTAAGTGGAATTTTCCGAAATGAGATTTTCCCATTGTTTTTACCAGGAAACATACATAGTGCAGGCTGGAAAGGTCAGTGCCCTCCCAACCATACCCAAGCACTCCAACTTTGTTGGCAATGTCCATTTTGCTATACGAGTTCATGATGACCTAACCCTAGCCCTAAGTGGAATTTTCCTAAATGGGATTTTCCCATGTATTTTACCAGGAAATATAGATTCGGCAGGCTGGAAAGGTCAGTGCCCTCCTAACCATACCCAAGCACTCTCAGTTTGTTGGCAATATCCATTTTGGTCTATGGGTTCATGGTGACCTAACCCTAAGTGGAATTTCCCGAAATGCGATTTTCCATGTATTTTACCAGGAAACATAGAAAAGACAGGGTTGAAAGATCAGTGCCCTCCTAACCATAACCAAGCACTCTGAGTTTGTTGGCTATGTCCACTTTGCTCTACGACTTCATGGTGACCTAACCCTAACCCTAAGTGGAATTTTCCTAAATGGGATTTTCCCATGTACCTTACCAGGAAATACAGATAGGGCAGGCTGGAAAGGTCAGTGCCCTCCTAACCATACTCAAGCACTCTGAGTTTTTTGGCTATGTCCATTTTGCTCTTCGAGTTCATGTTGACCTAACCCTAACCCAAAGTGGAATTTTCCTTAATGGGATTTTCCCATTGTTTTTTCCAGGAAACATACATAGGGCAGGCTGGAAAAGTCAGTGCCCTCTTAACTATTCACAAGCACTCCGAGTTTGTTGGCAATGTCCATTTTGCTCTAGGAGGTCATGGTGACCTAACCCTAACCCTAAGTGGAATTTTCCGAAATAGGATTTTCCCATTGTTTTTACCAGGAAACAAACATAGTGCAGGCTGGAAAGGTCAGTGCCCTCCTAACCATACCCAAGCACTCCGAGTTTGATGGCAATGTCCATTTTGCTCTACCAGTTCATGGTGACCTAACCCTAACCCTAAGTGGAATTTTCCTAAATGGGATTTTCCCATGTATTTTACCAGGAAATATAGATTGGGCAGGCTGGAAAGGTCAGAGCCCTCCTAACCATACCCAAGCACTCTTAGTTTGTTGGCAATATCCATTTTGCTCTATGGGTTCATCGTGACCTAACCCTAAGTGGAATTTCCCGAAATGCGATTTTACCATGTATTTTACCAGGAAACATAGAAAAGGCAGGGTTGAAAGATCAGTGCCCTCCTAACCATACCCAAGCACTCTGAGTTTGTTGGCTATGTCCACTTTGCTCTACGACTTCATGGTGACCTAACCCTAACCCTAAGTGGAATTTTCCTAAATGGGATTTTCCCATGTACCTTACCAGGAAATACAGATAGGGCAGGCTGGAAAGGTCAGTGCCCTCCTAACCATACTCAAGCACTCTGAGTTTGTTGGCGATGTCCATTTTGCTATACGAGTTCATGGTGACCTAACCCTAGCCCTAAGTGGAATTTTCCTAAATGGGGTTTTTCCCATGTATTTTATCAGGAAACATAGACAAGCCAGACTGCAATCCTCAGTGCCCTCCTAACCATACCCAAGCACTATATGTTTGTTGGCAATGTCCATTTTGGTCTACGAGTTCATGCTGACCTAACCCTAACCCTAAGTGGAATTTTCCTAAATTGGATTTTCCCATGTATTTTACCAAGAAATATAGATAGGGCAGACTGGAAAGGTCAGTGCCCTCCTAACCATACCCAAGCACTCTCAGTTTGTTGGCAATATCCATTTTGCTCTACGGGTTCATGGTGCCCTAACCCTAAGTGGAATTTCCCAAAATGCGATTTTCCCATGTATTTTACCCAGAAACATAGAAAAGGCAGGGTTGAAAGATCAGTGCCCTCCTAACCATACCCAAGCAGTCTGAATTTGTTCGCTTTGTCCATTTTGCTCTACGACTTCATTGTGACTTAACCCTAACCCTAATTGGAATTTTCCTAAATGGGATTTTCCCATGTATTTTACCCGGAAACATAGATAATGCAGGATAGAAAAGTCAATGCCCTCCTAATTATACCCAAGCACTCTATGTTTGTTGGCAATGTCCATTTTGCTCAAGGAGTTCATGGTGACCTAACCCTAACCCTAAGTGGAATTTTCCGAAATGAGATTTTCCCATTGTTTTTACCAGGAAACATACATAGTGCAGGCTGGAAAGGTCAGTGCCCTCCCAACCATACCCAAGCACTCCAACTTTGTTGGCAATGTCCATTTTGCTATACGAGTTCATGATGACCTAACCCTAGCCCTAAGTGAAATTTTCCTAAATGGGATTTTCCCATGTATTTTACCAGGAAAAATAGATTCGGCAGGCTGGAAAGGTCAGTGCCCTCCTAACCATACCCAAGCACTCTCAGTTTGTTGGCAATATCCATTTTGGTCTATGGGTTCATGGTGACCTAACCCTAAGTGGAATTTCCCGAAATGCGATTTTTCCATGTATTTTACCAGGAAACATAGAAAAGGCAGGGTTGAAAGATCAGTGCCCTCCTAACCATAACCAAGCACTCTGAGTTATTTGGCTATGTCCACTTTGCTCTACGACTTCATGGTGACCTAACCCTAACCCTAAGTGGAATTTTCCTAAATGGGATTTTCCCATGTACCTTACCAGGAAATACAGGTAGGGCAGGCTGGAAAGGTCAGTGCCCTCCTAACCATACTCAAGCACTCTGAGTTTTTTGGCTATGTCCATTTTGCTCTTCGAGTTCATGTTGACCTAACCCTAACCCAAAGTGGAATTTTCCTTAATGGGATTTTCCCATTGTTTTTTCCAGGAAACATACATAGGGCAGGCTGGAAAAGTCAGTGCCCTCTTAACTATTCACAAGCACTCCGAGTTTGTTGACAATGTCAATTTTGCTCTAGGAGGTCATGGTGACCTAACCCTAACCCTACGTGGAATTTTCCGAAATAGGATTTTCCCATTGTTTTTACCAGGAAACAAACATAGTGCAGGCTGGAAAGGTCAGTGCCCTCCTAACCATACCCAAGCACTCCGAGTTTGATGGCAATGTCCATTTTGCTCTACCAGTTCATGGTGACCTAACCCTAACCCTAAGTGGAATTTTCCTAAATGGGATTTTCCCATGTATTTTACCAGGAAATATAGATTGGGCAGGCTGGAAAGGTCAGAGCCCTCCTAACCATACCCAAGCACTCTCAGTTTGTTGGCAATATCCATTTTGCTCTATGGGTTCATCGTGACCTAACCCTAAGTGGAATTTCCCGAAATGCGATTTTACCATGTATTTTACCAGGAAACATAGAAAAGGCAGGGTTGAAAGATCAGTGCCCTCCTAACCATACCCAAGCACTCTGAGTTTGTTGGCTATGTCCACTTTGCTCTACGACTTCATGGTGACCTAACCCTAACCCTAAGTGGAATTTTCCTAAATGGGATTTTCCCATGTACCTTACCAGGAAATACAGATAGGGCAGGCTGGAAAGGTCAGTGCCCTCCTAACCATACTCAAGCACTCTGAGTTTGTTGGCGATGTCCATTTTGCTATACGAGTTCATGGTGACCTAACCCTAGCCCTAAGTGGAATTTTCCTAAATGGGGTTTTTCCCATGTATTTTATCAGGAAAGATAGACAAGCCAGACTGCAATCCTCAGTGCCCTCCTAACCATACCCAAGCACTCTATGTTTGTTGGCAATGTCCATTTTGGTCTACGAGTTCATGCTGACCTAACCCTAACCCTAAGTGGAATTTTCCTAAATTGGATTTTCCCATGTATTTTACCAAGAAATATAGATAGGGCAGACTGGAAAGGTCAGTGCCCTCCTAACCATACCCAAGCACTCTCAGTTTGTTGGCAATATCCATTTTGCTCTACGGGTTCATGGTGCCCTAACCCTAAGTGGAATTTCCCAAAATGCGATTTTCCCATGTATTTGACCCAGAAACATAGAAAAGGCAGGGTTGAAAGATCAGTGCCCTCCTAACCATACCCAAGCAGTCTGAATTTGTTCGCTTTGTCCATTTTGCTATACGACTTCATTGTGACCTAACCCTAACCCTAATTGGAATTTTCCTAAATGGGATTTTCCCATTGTTTTTACCAGGAAACATACATAGTGCAGGCTGGAAAGGTCAGTGCCCTCCCAACCATACCCAAGCACTCCAACTTTGTTGGCAATGTCCATTTTGCTATACGAGTTCATGATGACCTAACCCTAGCCCTAAGTGGAATTTTCCTAAATGGGATTTTCCCATGTATTTTACCAGGAAAAATAGATTCGGCAGGCTGGAAAGGTCAGTGCCCTCCTAACCATACCCAAGCACTCTCAGTTTGTTGGCAATATCCATTTTGGTCTATGGGTTCATGGTGACCTAACCCTAAGTGGAATTTCCCGAAATGCGATTTTCCATGTATTTTACCAGGAAACATAGAAAAGGCAGGGTTGAAAGATCAGTGCCCTCCTAACCATAACCAAGCACTCTGAGTTTGTTGGCTATGTCCACTTTGCTCTACGACTTCATGGTGACCTAACCCTAACCCTAAGTGGAATTTTCCTAAATGGGATTTTCCCATGTACCTTACCAGGAAATACAGATAGGGCAGGCTGGAAAGGTCAGTGCCCTCCTAACCATACTCAAGCACTCTGAGTTTTTTGGCTATGTCCATTTTGCTCTTCGAGTTCATGTTGACCTAACCCTAACCCAAAGTGGAATTTTCCTTAATGGGATTTTCCCATTGTTTTTTCCAGGAAACGTACATAGGGCAGGCTGGAAAAGTCAGTGCCCTCTTAACTATTCACAAGCACTCCGAGTTTGTTGGCAATGTCCATTTTGCTCAAGGAGGTCATGGTGACCTAACCCTAACCCTAAGTGGAATTTTCCGAAATAGGATTTTCCCATTGTTTTTACCAGGAAACAAACATAGTGCAGGCTGGAAAGGTCAGTGCCCTCCTAACCATACCCAAGCACTCCGAGTTTGATGGCAATGTCCATTTTGCTCTACCAGTTCATGGTGACCTAACCCTAACCCTAAGTGGAATTTTCCTAAATGGGATTTTCCCATGTATTTTACCAGGAAATATAGATTGGGCAGGCTGGAAAGGTCAGAGCCCTCCTAACCATACCCAAGCACTCTCAGTTTGTTGGCAATATCCATTTTGCTCTATGGTTTATCGTGACCTAACCCTAAGTGGAATTTCCCGAAATGCCATTTTACCATGTATTTTACTAGGAAACATAGAAAAGGCAGGGTTGAAAGATCAGTGCCCTCCTAACCATACCCAAGCACTCTGAGTTTGTTGGCTATGTCCACTTTGCTCTACGACTTCATGGTGACCTAACCCTAACCCTAAGTGGAATTTTCCTAAATGGGATTTTCCCATGTACCTTACCAGGAAATACAGATAGGGCAGGCTGGAAAGGTCAGTGCCCTCCTAACCATACTCAAGCACTCTGAGTTTTTTGGCTATGTCCATTTTGCTCTTCGAGTTCATGTTGACCTAACCCTAACCCAAAGTGGAATTTTCCTTAATGGGATTTTCCCATTGTTTTTTCCAGGAAACATACATAGGGCAGACTGGAAAAGTCAGTGCCCTCCTAACTATTCACAAGCACTCCGAGTTTGTTGGCAATGTCCATTTTGCTCTAGGAGTTCATGGTGACCTAACCCTAGCCCTAAGTGGAATTTTCCTAAATGGGATTTTCCCATGTATTTTATCGGGAAACATAGACAAGCCAGACTGGAATCCTCAGTGCCCTCCTAACCATACCCAAGCAGTCTGAGTTTGTTGGCAATATCCATTTTGCTCTACGGGTTCATGGTGACCTAACCCTAAGTGGAATTTTCCTAAATGGGATTTTTCCCATGTATTTTACCAGGAAATATAGATAGGGCAGGCTGGAAAGGTCAGTGCCCTCCTAACCATACTCAAGCACTCTGAGTTTTTTGGCTATGTCCATTTTGCTCTTCGAGTTCATGTTGACCTAACCCTAACCCAAAGTGGAATTTTCCTTAATGGGATTTTCCCATTGTTTTTTCCAGGAAACATACATAGGGCAGACTGGAAAAGTCAGTGCCCTCCTAACTATTCACAAGCACTCCGAGTTTGTTGGCAATGTCCATTTTGCTCTAGGAGTTCATGGTGACCTAACCCTAGCCCTAAGTGGAATTTTCCTAAATGGGATTTTCCCATGTATTTTATCGGGAAACATAGACAAGCCAGACTGGAATCCTCAGTGCCCTCCTAACCATACCCAAGCAGTCTGAGTTTGTTGGCAATATCCATTTTGCTCTAGGAGTTCATGGTGACCTAACCCTAGCCCTAAGTGGAATTTTCCTAAATGGGATTTTCCCATGTATTTTATCGGGAAACATAGACAAGCCAGACTGCAATCCTCAGTGCCCTCCTAACCATACCCAAGCACTCTATGTTTGTTGGCAATGTCCATTTTGCTCTACGAGTTCATGGTGACCTAACCCTAACCCTAACTGGAATTGTCCTAAATGGGATTTTCCCATGTATTTTATCGGGAAACATAGACAAGCCAGACTGGAATCCTCAGTGCCCTCCTAACCATACCCACGCAGTCTGAGTTTGTTGGCAATATCCATTTTGCTCTACGGGTTCATGGTGACCTAACCCTAAGTGGAATTTTCCTAAATGGGATTTTCCCATGTATTTTACCAGGAAATATAGATAGGGCAAACTGGAAATGTCAGTGCTCTCTTAACCGTACCCAAGCACTCTGAGTTTGTTGGCAATGTCCATTTTGCTATACGAGTTCATGGTGACCTAACCCTAGCCCTAAGTGGAATTTTCTTAAATGGGATTTTCCCATGTATTTTATCAGGAAACATAAACAAGGCAGACTGGAATCCTCAGAGCCCTCCTAACCATATCCAAGCACTCTATGTTTGTTGGCAATGTCCATTTTGCTCTACGAGTTCATGGTGACGTAACCCTAGTCCTAAGTGGAATTTTCCTAAATGGGATGTTCCCATGTATTTTATCAGGAAACATAGACAAGCCAGACTGCAATCCTCAGTGCCCTCCTAACCATACCCAAGCACTCTATGTTTGTTGGCAATGTCCATTTTGCTCTACGAGTTCATGGTGACCTAACCCTAACCCTAACTGGAATTTTCCTAAATGGGATGTTCCCATGTATTTTATCAGGAAACATAGACAAGCCAGACTGCAATCCTCAGTGCCCTCCTAACCATACCCAAGCACTCTATGTTTGTTGGCAATGTCCATTTTGCTCTACGGGTTCATGGTGACCTAACCCTAAGTGGAATTTTCCTAAATGGGATTTTCCCATGTATTTTACCAGGAAATATAGATAGGGCAGGCTGGAAAGGTCAGTGCCCTCCTAACCATACCCATGCACTCCAAGTTTGTTGCAATGTCCATTTTGCTATACGAGTTCATGGTGACCTAACCCTAAACCTAAGTGGAATTTTCCTAAATGGAATTTTCCCATGTATTTTATCAAGAAACATAGACAAGCCAGACTGGAATCCTCAGTGCCCTCCTAACCATACCCAAGCAGTCTGAGTTTGTTAGCAATATCCATTTTGCTCTACAGGTTCATGGTGACCTAACCCTAAGTGGTAATTTTCCTAAATGGGATTTTCCCATGTACCTTACCAGGAAATATAGATAGGGCAGGCTGGAAAGGTCAGTGCCCTCCTAACCATACCCAAGCACTCTCAGTTTGTTGGCAATATCCATTTTGCTCTACGGGTTCATGGTGCCCTAACCCTAAGTGGAATTTCCCAAAATGCGATTTTCCCATGTATTTTACCCAGAAACATAGAAAAGGCAGGGTTGAAAGATCAGTGCCCTCCTAACCATACCCAAGCAGTCTGAATTTGTTCGCTTTGTCCATTTTGCTCTACGACTTCATTGTGACCTAACCCTAACCCTAATTGGAATTTTCCTAAATGGGATTTTCCCATGTATTTTACCCGGAAACATAGATAATGCAGGATAGAAAAGTCAATGCCCTCCTAATTATACCCAAGCACTCTATGTTTGTTGGCAATGTCCATTTTGCTCTAGGAGTTCATGGTGACCTAACCCTAACCCTAAGTGGAATTTTCCGAAATGAGATTTTCCCATTGTTTTTACCAGGAAACATACATAGTGCAGGCTGGAAAGGTCAGTGCCCTCCCAACCATACCCAAGCACTCCAACTTTGTTGGCAATGTCCATTTTGCTATACGAGTTCATGATGACCTAACCCTAGCCCTAAGTGGAATTTTCCTAAATGGGATTTTCCCATGTATTTTACCAGGAAATATAGATTCGGCAGGCTGGAAAGGTCAGTGCCCTCCTAACCATACCCAAGCACTCTCAGTTTGTTGGCAATATCCATTTTGGTCTATGGGTTCATGGTGACCTAACCCTAAGTGGAATTTCCCGAAGTGCGATTTTCCCATGTATTTTACCAGGAAACATAGAAAAGGCAGGGTTGAAAGATCAGTGCCCTCCTAACCATAACCAAGCACTCTGAGTTTGTTGGCTATGTCCACTTTGCTCTACGACTTCATGTTGACCTAACCCTAACCCTAAGTGGAATTTTCCTAAATGGGATTTTCCCATGTACCTTACCAGGAAATACAGATAGGGCAGGCTGGAAAGGTCAGTGCCCTCCTAACCATACTCAAGCACTCTGAGTTTTTTGGCTATGTCCATTTTGCTCTTCGAGTTCATGTTGACCTAACCCTAACCCAACGTGGAATTTTCCTTAATGGGATTTTCCCATTGTTTTTTCCAGGAAACATACATAGGGCAGGCTGGAAAAGTCAGTGCCCTCTTAACTATTCACAAGCACTCCGAGTTTGTTGGCAATGTCCATTTTGCTCTAGGACGTCATGGTGACCTAACCCTAACCCTAAGTGGAATTTTCCGAAATAGGATTTTCCCATTGTTTTTACCAGGAAACAAACATAGTGCAGGCTGGGAAGGTCAGTGCCCTCCTAACCATACCCAAGCACTCCGAGTTTGATGGCAATGTCCATTTTGCTCTACCAGTTCATGGTGACCTAACCCTAACCCTAAGTGGAATTTTCCTAAATGGGATTTTCCCATGTATTTTACCAGGAAATATAGATTGGGCAGGCTGGAAAGGTCAGAGCCCTCCTAACCATACCCAAGCACTCTTAGTTTGTTGGCAATATCCATTTTGCTCTATGGGTTCATCGTGACCTAACCCTAAGTGGAATTTCCCGAAATGCGATTTTACCATGTATTTTACCAGGAAACATAGAAAAGGCAGGGTTGAAAGATCAGTGCCCTCCTAACCATACCCAAGCACTCTGAGTTTGTTGGCTATGTCCACTTTGCTCTACGACTTCATGGTGACCTAACCCTTACCCTAAGTGGAATTTTCCTAAATGGGATTTTCCCATCTACCTTACCAGGAAATATAGATAGGGCAGGCTGGAAAGGTCAGTGCCCTCCTAACCATACTCAAGCACTCTGAGTTTTTTGGCTATGTCCATTTTGCTCTTCGAGTTCATGTTGACCTAACCCTAACCCAAAGTGGAATTTTCCTTAATGGGATTTTCCCATTGTTTTTTCCAGGAAACATACATAGGGCAGGCTGGAAAAGTCAGTGCCCTCCTAACTATTCACAAGCACTCCGAGTTTGTTGGCAATGTCCATTTTGCTCTAGGAGTTCATGGTGACCTAACCCTAGCCCTAAGTGGAATTTTCCTAAATGGGATTTTCCCATGTATTTTATCAGGAAACATAGAGAAGCCAGACTGCAATCCTCACTGCCCTCCTAACCATACCCAAGCACTCTATGTTTGTTGGCAATGTCCATTTTGCTCTACGAGTTCATGGTGACCTAACCCTAACCCTAACTGGAATTGTCCTAAATGGGATTTTCCCATGTATTTTATCGGGAAACATAGACAAGCCAGACTGGAATCCTCAGTGCCCTCCTAACCATACCCAAGCAGTCTGAGTTTGTTGGCAATATCCATTTTGCTCTACGGGTTCATGGTGACCTAACCCTAAGTGGAATTTTCCTAAATGGGATTTTCCCATGTATTTTACCAGGAAATATAGATAGGGCAAACTGGAAAGGTCAGTGCTCTCTTAACCGTACCCAAGCACTCTGAGTTTGTTGGCAATGTCCATTTTGCTCTACGAGTTCATGGTGACCTAACCCTAGCCCTAAGTGGAATTTTCTTAAATGGGATTTTCCCATGTATTTTATCAGGAAACATAAACAAGGCAGACTGGAATCCTCAGAGCCCTCCTAACCATATCCAAGCACTCTATGTTTGTTGGCAATGTCCATTTTGCTCTACGAGTTCATGGTGACGTAACCCTAGTCCTAAGTGGAATTTTCCTAAATGGGATGTTCCCATGTATTTTATCAGGAAACATAGACAAGCCAGACTGCAATCCTCAGTGCCCTCCTAACCATACCCAAGCACTCTATGTTTGTTGGCAATGTCCATTTTGCTCTACGAGTTCATGGTGACCTAACCCTAACCCTAAGTGGAATTTTCCTAAAAGGGATTTTCCCATGTATTTTATCAGGAAACATAGACAAGGCATGCTGGAAACGTCAGTGCCCGCCTAACCATACACAAGCACTTCGAGTTAGTTGGCAATGTGCATTTTGCTCTACGAGTTCATGGTGACCTGAAAGTAACCCTAAATGGAATTTTCCTAAAAGTGATTTTCCCTTGTATTTTACCAGGAATCATAGGTAGAGCATTCTGGAAAGGTCAGTGCCCTCCTAACCATACCCAAGCACTCCGAGTTTTTTGGCAATGTCTAATTTGCTATACGAGTTCATGGTGACGTAACCCTAACCCTAAGTGGAATTTTCCTAAAAGGGATTTTCCCATATATTTTAACAGGAAACATAGACAAGGCAGACTGGAAAAGTCAGTTCCCTCCTAACCATACCCAATCACTCCATGTTTGTTGGCAATGTCCATTTTGCTCTATAAGATCATGGTGACCTATCCCTAACCTAACTGGAATTTTCCTAAATGGGATTTTCCCTTGTATTTTATCAAATATCATAGAGAAGGCAGACTGGAAACCTCAGTGCCCACCTAACCATACCCAAGCACTCCGAATTTGTTGGCTATGTCTATTTTACTCTACGAGTTCATGGTGACCTAACCCTAACCTAAGTGGAATTTTCCTAAATGGGATTTTCCCATGTATTTTATCAGGAAACATAGACAACGCAGATTGTAATCCAGAGTGCTCTCCTAACCATGCCCAAACACTCTGAGTTTGTTGGCGATGTCCATTTTGCTCTATGAGTTCATGGTGACCTAAACCTAACCCTAAGTGGAATTTTCCTAAATGGGATTCTCCCATTTATTTTATCAGGAAACATAGACAAGGCAAACTGGAATCCTCAGTGCCCTCCTAACCATACCCAAGCACTCTGTGTTTTTTGGTGATGTACATTTTGCTCTACGGGTTCATGGTGACCTAACCCTAAGTGGAATTTCCCGAAATGCGATTTTCCCATGTATTTTACCAGGAAATATAGATAGGGCAGGCTCGAAAAGTGAGTGCCCTCCTAACCATACTCAAGCACTCTGAGTTTGTTGGCGATGTCCATTTTGCTCTACGACTTCATGATGACCTAACCATAACCCTAACTGGAATTTTCCTAAATGGGATTTTCCCATGTATTTTATCACGAAACATAGACAAGGCAGGCTGGAAACCTCAGTGCCCTCCTAATGATACCCAAGCACTCTGAGTTTGTTGGTTATGTCCATTTTGCTCTTCGAGTTCATGGTGACCTAACGCTAACTCTAAGGGGAATTTTTTTTAATGGGATTTTCCCATTCTTTTTACCAGGAAACAAACATAGGGCAGGCTGAAAAAGTCAGTGCCCTCCTAACTATTCACAAGCACTCCGAGTTTGTTGGCAATGTCCATTTTGCTCTAGGAGTTCATGGTGACCTAACCCTAACCCTAAGTGGAATTTTCCGAAATGGGATTTTCCCATTGTTTTTACCAGGAAACATACATAGTGCAGGCTGGAA